>NC_133578.1:35176488-36376488 GCF_964106895.1 Numenius arquata
AATAAATGTTTAAAAGATAAACCACGTATCCTGTGTAAATGCCTAGGTCCCACTTTGAAGTAGCCCAATTCAGGAAAGCATGTTAGCAAATGCTTAAGTAAGAAGAGATTTGACATATCTTTTGGTAACCTTTCTGAATACAGATCTTAAGAACTGAGATTAAAGATAGCATTAGTGAAACATCTAGAAAAAAAGTGATAGAAAACTACTACTTTTAGTTACTCCAGCTTTAACTAGTACCGCATATATTAGTTGTTTCTGAAACTTCACACCCATTATTGTCTCTGGATGGACGATTTTATCTATTTGCATATCAAATATTAACAAGAGTCATTCCAGTTCCAAATGCTGCACAATAACTTCTGTAAGAAAACAGATTAAAGAGTCTTTTACTCAAGTACCCGATTTCTGGCAACTAATAACGCTGGCTGCTTGTGAAGAACACATGGTTTGCTCTCTGGCAGTGCACTGCAGAACTTAGTCACTACTGCACTGAATAGAGTGGACTCACAAGACTCCATTGGTTATCAGACTCTGCTTCCTTCAACTGTAGAAGTTATTGATGTTAACTAAATACAAGCATTTGCAGAGGCATATGGGGCATACCGAATGTGAGACTCCATTTTTCACTTCAACATCTTAATTCCAGTGACAGCTTGCTTTTCTGGAAAAAAATTTTCCCCATTTGTCTATTTCTGCCCTTTCTTTGAATGAATCATAGGATTTTTATTCTTTAAGTGGAAATGGTGCACTTTGTGATGTTCAGGATGTACATCTCATTGAGGCTTACATGACAATTAAGCTTCAGTTAATGCCTCCTTTTCATAAACTACTACCCTAAATAATTTTATAACTTCTTCATAAGTTTATTTATAAAGGGAGTTAAATCTTGATGACTGTTCTGGATTCAACTGCCTTCTAGACTTTGTAAAGCAATTTTATGGCAGTTCTGTATTCTAACACGCAGAAATGCCTTTCTAGTCTAAAAACTGCCTATGTAAAAATACTTTAAGAACATCAGCTTTCAGCACGTATGATATCACGTTGGATGACTCATTTTGAATATGCCTGATGGAAGCATTTTGATAAGCAATGCAGAACCCATACACCTCAGAGAGGATATGGTATTCTTCTCTTCTGTAGTGAACAGTAAGTTTTGTTTATAACAGAGCTACATTAATTAAAACAGAAAGCTGAAGAAAGATTTGTTATAAGCTTAGCTGGCCAATACCTAAAAGCAAACTTCTGTCTTACCTCCAAGTAATTTATCACTTTGATAGGCCTACATTCATATACTTCCTTTGCATTTCCATGAACCACTGCATTCAGAATTTCTTTCAAATCAGAAATACCATAATATTGCAGACAATTTGCCATCCCTTCTATTTCCAGATGACTTTCGGTAGCTGAAGCACCTGAAAATGCAAAACAAAACAGTAATTTATACACTGCTTTGATTTCTATTCTGAAGCAATTCAGAGAAAATTTGACGTAAAAAATCACTTAGTAAATTAGTCTCGCAAATTCAATAAAATTAGGAAACTTTTTTTGCTCCTCCCTAGGAGTGAAAAACATTTATTTGTTCAAAGTTTTATTATGATGACATGTGCCTATTCACATCACATGTCTCACCTTATTTTAATTCAAATCCTAGCTGGCATTGTTTAAATGCTTAAAATCTCTTGCAGCATTCCCAGTCTTGAGCATGGCTTTAATTAAACATGTATGAAATTAAAGTAGAAGCTAGTAATAAAATACAATTTAGTTTGAATAAAATTAAAACAATTACATATTTCCTATGTAATTGGTTTAAACCTCTGTAGAGTTCAAATGTTATCATAACAAATTCAGCTTCTACTGAAATAAAAAGCAGTTTTTTCTCCTGACACAGCAGAGGAAGCACTCAAGCCCATATAACTTAAGGCTCCAAGACAGACTCCATACTATCCTTCATGTGGTACCACTGCTACAACAGGTACCACTCCGAATATGAATGATGGGTAAAACATTTAAACAACCTTCCCAACAAAATATCTAGTCAATCTTTGAGATATAAGAGATTTCACTTCTTATTCACACTACTTGCAAAAAAATTTAATGAAACTGCTACTGTACAGCTAACTTCCACTCCCAGTCAGAAGCAAGTTCTCCAGGGGTCAGGCTCACATATCGATCCTCATGCAGTCCTTCAGTCCTCCTCCTCTCATTCATGTTGGGTGCACAGAATTCTCAACCCAGCCTGCATGGCCACCCTCCCTTTCCCTCCACTACAAGTCTATGAAGTAAAGAGCTTCACAGGGAGAGCATGGAAGAATACACTTCATAATGAAAATAAACCCAGCCTTGTCTAATGACACCAGGTAGGATAAATTAAATTCAGCCTGCTCCACGAATATTTTTTGAGTTTTTGCAAAGTCAAAAAAGCTGGAAACAAATAGATTGCTACAAAGTGGATTAAATTAACAAACTGTTAGAAGGGATCCTTCAAGTTCCTAATTCAAACAACAATGTGAAAGATTTCAGAAGTAAGAGAAAATATATATGCAATATAAGTCACCACAATGTACTTTCATTAACTAGTAGAATGAGACTGTTACTCATGACCAGGCACTGTTTATTTTACAGTCATTAAATAAGAGCATAGATGAACAGGAGAACTGTGCACGTTGAAAATTTTTGTAATACGGTGTGTCACCAGGTAAATAACGCTCTTGGGCCTTTTTAAACTTCATGGCCAGAGATACTTTGACAAGAGCGGGAATTTGATGTAGGAAGCAAACCACCTCCCCGCCCCCCAAAAAATCACATAACCTCCCTTCCAGCTACATATTCAACACTGCTTTAAGTTTAAAATTTTATTTCCAGCATTATCTTCCTTCTCTTTTTCAAGATGTCTTTCCCTAATTGTGGCCAGCAAAAACAGACATTTTTTTATGTACTGCTGTAAGCCTGTGATCAGATTCAGCTTAAAGCAAAATGTTGAACTATATGAAAGTTCGCCAGTTATTAAAGGTGAGATAAGATGATGTACTATGCCAGTATTTTATTTCCCCATGGGAAAGTCTGCCAGTAAGAGACAGGAACAAAAGATAAAGTCTGGTTTTAATCTCCTTAAGCTCTTTTCTCTTCCTTTTTATCCCAATTTTGCTTTAATGAATGACTAGATTTGAGAAACTGTTCCAGACCATTTGATTATGCTGCTTTCTCTCTAAAATGGGAACTTAGTCTATCTGACAACCTTTCAATAATTGCCTCTCTATATGCTACCAAAGACAGTACAGAAAACGTTGGTAAGTTTTAAGTGGTTTTTTTTCAGTTTAACAACTGAAAAAAACCCAACCCAAATCAAAAAACCACCCGTCTGATTTTCAGTTTAAAAAAAACTTGTATTTCTAGTATTTTTTCTTAAAATTGGATGACAATGAGGTTCTGGATTTGCAAAACTTTTTTTTTTTAAAATCCAATAACCCAATGATACATACTTGCTAATGAGACTGCTAATCACAGAATCACGGAATTGTTAGAGTTGGAAGGGACCTCTAGAGATCACCTAGTCCAACTCCCCTGCTGAAGCAGGATTGCCTAGAGCACAGTACTCGGGACTGCATCCTGGTGTGTCTTGAAAATCTCCAGAGAAGGGGACTCCACAACCTCCCTGGGCAGCCTGTTCCAGGGCTCTGTCACCCTCACAGTAAAGAAGTTCTTCCTCATATTCGAGTGGAACTTCCTGTGTTCCAGCTTGTGCCCGTTGCCCCTTGTCCTGTCACTGGGAACCACTGAAAAGAGTCCGGCTCCATCCTCTCTCAACCCACCCTTTAGATACTTATAAGCATTAATAAGGTCTCCCCTCAACCTTCTCTTCTCCAGGCTAAAGAGTCCCAGCTCTCTCAGCCTTTCCTCATAAGGGAGATGCTCCAATCCCTTAATCATCTTTGTTGCCCTATGCTGGACTCTCTCCAGTAGTTCCCTGTCTCTCTTGAACTGGAGAGCCCAGAACTGGACTCAGTATTCCAGTTGTGGCCTCACCAGTGCAGAGTAGAGGGGGAGAATGACCTCCTTTGACCTACTGGCCACACTCTTCTCTATGCAGCCCAGGATTCCACTGGCCCTCTTGGCGACAAGGGCACATTGCTGGCTCATGGATAGTTTACTATCTACCAGGACCCCCAGATCCTTCTCCTCAGTAGTGCTTTCCAACAGGTCCATCCCTAACCTATATTGGTGCCTGGGGTTCTTCCTCCCCAGGTGCAGGACCCTACACTTGCCTTTATTGAACCTCCTTAGGTTCTTCTCTGCCCAGCTCTCCAGCCTGTCCAGGTCACGCTGGATGGCAGCACAGTCCTCTGGAGTGTCAGCCAGCCCTCCCAGTTTGGTATCATGAGCAAACTTGCTGAGGATACGCTCTGTTCCCTCGTCCAGGTCATTGATAAAATATGTTGAACAAAACTGGACCAAGTATTGACCCCTGGGGGACACCGCTGCTACAGGCCTCCAACTCGACCCTGCTCCATTAATTACAACCCTCCGAGTCCTGTCACACAACCAGGTCTCAGTCCACCTCACTGTCCTCTTGTCTAGCCCACACTTCCTTAGTTTCCTAATGAGGATGTTATGGGAGACAGTGTCAAAAGCCTTGCCAAAGTCAAGGTAAATGACATCTGCTGCTCTCCCCTCATCCAGCCATCCAGTTATAACATCGTAGAAGGCTATCAGATTGGTCAAGCACGACTTACCCTTGGTAAATCCATGCTGACTGCTTCCAATAACTTCCTGTTCTTCAACGTGTTTGGAGATGACATCCAGAACAAATTGCTCCATTACCTTCCTAGGGACAGAGGTGAGACTAACTGGCCTATAGTTTCCCAGGTCCTCCATCTTGCTCTTTTTGAAGACTGGAGCGATATTTGCCTTCCTCCAGCCCTCAGGTACTTCTGTTCTCCATGACTTTTTGAAGATGATAGAGAGTGGCCCAGCAATAATATCTGGGTTCTCGTTCCCAGCATGATGAGAGAACATCTCGTTCTCTCAGCACTCGTGGGTGCATCCATCTGGGCCCATGGACTTATGGACGTCCAGTCTGGCCGAGTGGTCTCTAACTCAGTCCTCCCCTACAGAGGGAAAATCTTCCTCTCTCCAGACCTTCCCCCTTGTCTCCAGGGTCTGGGATTCATGAGGGACAGCTTTAGCAAGGAAGACCTAAGCAAGGGCGGCATTCAGTAACTACGCCTTATGTCTTCTCTGTGTCTCCCACCACTAGGGCACCCACCTCATTCATCAGTGGGCCTACATTTTCCCTAGTCTTCCTTTTTCTATTGATATACTGAAAGAATGCTCAGTAACTCTTCAGTTTTACCAGTAGGAATTTTACTATCTGCAATTCTGACAGCCAGATTTGATTTCACCATATTGCTCATTAATTTGAAAGTCAAAGGGGGCTTTAAAGAGTCTAACATAAGAACAAACAATGCAAATCCTAGATAAGAGGTTTTCTTCTTTGGTACTTCTGTTTGTGTCGTTCATCTTTTGTGCTTACATTCTTTAGACTGAAAAGTAGCCCACTGCATCCTGATTAACACACATTTATCTGCAAGTCTTTGCAGGAATTCTGATATTGGCAACATTTGATGACATAAGCAGACATTTGAGCCTCAGTGTACTTGTAAATTTTTGATAAAATGTACATTAAGATTTTTGAGTATTCAAACAGCAGTCTCCAAGCAGTTTCCATGGTAGTTTCTATGAAATGCTTTGGAACGTCCAAGGAAAATATTTCCGTGAACAAATAAACTAGCTTTCAATTGACTAAAAATGTGGATTTCTCATTGCTACAAATTTCCCCTTTCTCTTTCCAAACAAAGTATTCACAATCATCTTTGGATAATTCCTTCCTGATGGCCAGGAAAAACTCTTCTCTTCCAGCTGCCACCTAGATTAGGTGACACGATTAAGACTATCCATCTTTCAGTCGATGGTCAAAATCAAAGTGAAATTAAGCAGCAGCATGATTTTCCACTGGTCGGTTACAAGAGCTGAGGCAGCTTATATTACCAAGGAAGACAGTTTATTTACCTATTATTGCTCTTTGAGGCCTTATAAGCACATTTTTTGGATATACACATGTTGGGTACACGTATTCTATCAAGCAGACAACTCTACCCTAAAAGCCTGCCTTGGAACATGGCTCAAGGCCCCCCATTGTTACAAAACCAGGTAAGACGTGTTCCTTGCTATCTAAGAATTCACATCTCTCTCCTAGACTTTTACCGAGGGAAGCACACAGATGTGCTGTGGAGGCACATATAACAAATACATCTTATGAAGGACTGGATGGAAAGCAATCCATCTATCTTTTTGAAATGTTTCTCTGTACGTAAGGGTCATTGCAAGCTATACCCAGCAACCAAATGCCTGGCAGACCCCCAGAATACCAAGTTAAGTAAAAGCAAACAGACTGCTCTCCCAAAGGTAGCATCACTTGAAGCCTCAGTAAGGCCAGAACATGAGGGGGCGGGAGGGCAGTGGAAGACGGACTGAAGCTCAGCGTCACAGCTTTGCAAATCACAACTGGCACGTTCCACAAAGAAACCATTGATTTTGCCTGACATACTCACAGCAAAAAGCTGTTTCTGAGCTATTTCACAACATGTTTTTCACTGTCAGCTATCCAGAGAAAATCTAGTTGAAAACTCCTTAGACTGCTGAGCAGTCAACACGAAGAGAAACAAGGAGACATTACAAAAGATCTTAGTCTACCAAAACAAGAAGATAGGGCATGTCTAACACCTAGGATACTTGCAACAACTTTGGCTGCGATTATGCGGAGTCTTTGAACAATATGGAACAAAGGTAAACTACATTCCTGTCTTAAAACAAGAGAGCATTCAAAGGACAGATTTATGCTCAAAGGAAACAATAGGCAAGTAAGGCCTGAAACTCTTGGAGTCTTGTAAAAATAATTATCCAAAGGCTGCATTTGTGAAAAACGAAAACATTGCCAGAAGTTTTCCCACCAAAATGACAGAACAAGAATGAAACCCCATGTGGAACTGAGCCCTTGTTAAGAAGAAAAGGCCTAATCAGACCTTTCAAAAACCTACTAGGAAGAGTCCAAGAAAAACATCTGGGAAATAGAAGGCTGACATAATAGAAAATGTAATCACTTAAGCAAATAAATCTAATAAATAAATAGTTGATAGCTTTCTGTTATTAAGAAAGATCAAAAGACCATTTCTGATTGAAAAAATCCAGCCTAATTCTAACTCCAAGAGCAGTTCAACATCCCAACTGTAAGATGGTAAGAGCTGCCCATGCACAGTGGCAGAAGATCTGGTAATAGGGGCATGGTTCTGGGTTTCCAAACAGAAGGCACAAAATTCTGAAGTTAAAACTGCCTGGACCACTGATCAACTAACAGCATTGGCAGTGCTCAAGCTGAGGTCGAGTGGGATCTCAGTGCTGTCTGTGGGGTCAGAAATGCATCAGAATCAGCAGAATGGGCTCCTGAGTCAGAAAGAGAAGTGTCCGCAACTAAGCAAGCAGAGCACAAGAGGGAGGAGAATGAGAAGGGGAACAAAAATGGCATTACTGTACAGACGTTGATTAGCACCTGCCGAGACAAAGAGAATGGAAGACATGAGTTAGGACAGATATCATAATTTGCAACTGAATACTGGGAAGACAGCCCAATCTTCCAGACACAGGTGAATTTCTGTCTGCTTGTGCATCTAGTGTCACACAGTGCCACGGGGTTCAGAGTAAGGCAACTCTGGACTATGCCTGTGAGAAAGGCTACTGGTACGTTATTAGAGTAACTAAAGTTCAAAGCCACCCCACTAACTAAAAGGTCTTGGCCATTAAAGAGTATAGTTGTATTTCTGCAAATTCCAAGCACTGGGAGGGAGTAAGATTCAATTTCTGAGTATTAATCCCCAAATCTGCCAAATTTAGTTCAAGACTAATGAATTATTATTTTTTATCCTATAAGAGAAGTTGTCCCTTACAGAAAAGTCATCCAAATAAGGAAAAATCAATACTATGTAGCATGTGGTTTTTTTAAATAGGAAACTATCAAAATCCTTATATCTAAAGTTCCTCAATGCCGTAAGTTGCCAAAATGTAGGAATTTAAAGTGCAAGAAGCAACTTTAACAAAGACCAGTTGAGATGCAAGACCAACGCAACAAGGGAAGTACCAAAGTCACCTTCCAGATTAAGGCAGCTGTTCAGATTTTCTTGTTATTAAATAAACAGTCCTATAAAACACCCCCCACACAAAGAGGAAATAAGGAATGATTCCATGGTCCTATATTGAAGTTGTTACACTGACCTAGGAAACAGTCCTAGCGAGGTGCTCAACATCCAAAGCACAAGGTTTCGTGTTCCAAATATCTGAGTGTTACGAGCAGACTTAATATATGATGATAGGCAGTAATACTCAGGGTCCTTCTCTTCTCTTTTGGCAGAACGTGTGTGGAGATTTAAACAAATAATCAATGCAACCTACTAGACTGACAGTCCTCTTCAGAGATCACCATGGGTCAAGGAAAGACTCTTTTGTGACCAAAACTGCCAAATGAATTGTAGAAGCCAAGTTTCTGTTCTTCTTGTTTTGGAAAGTATCTTAGGGCTACTGTTGCCATCACAGACTTACCCACATGGATCAAGAGAAAGGCTTGTTATTTTGCAAGAAGAAATTACCAGAAATAACACTTTCACATTCAAATTCAAAGCTAAAGAAATGGAACCTTTGCTTGTGACACAGAAGAGGATATCTCTGTCAGAAAAAGGAAATTTTCTACCACAGAATATAAAAGTCCTAATCCCAGTATGAAAAAGGAAGCCATACACTAGTATTAATAAGAAATATAAGAAATAACTAGTATAACTAGAATAACTAGAATATAAGAAATAACTAGTATTAATAAGAAATCAACCAGCAGTCAGAAAGGGCCACCTAGTATGACCATGTCGGGGTTGAAATCCCAAAGGAAAGCACAGACCTTCTAATGAACCTTGACAGCAAGAAAGAGTTGATAGTTGAGAAACAACAAATACTAGGACTGATCCAATTCACCCAAAAAGTTGGGGAAAAAAAGGAGTTACAAAGGCAGTTGCACAGAGAATGGGGTTCATGGGTGCTCCTATGGATGCTGCTAAGGTGAAACTCTCCAGCTACTGTGGGTTTAAGTGCACATTTGAATTCTGGACACCTCTCTCGACAGCAAGCTATGACTTTATCATCCACCACGCAAAGTGGCAACCCCTGTCCCAGTAAAATAACAATATATCCTGAAGAAATTAAACTTTTCTGAGGCAACTTCTAGTTCAACAATATCGGAATGCCTTTCCTTTCAAGCTGCCTCTGAGTTTCAAAAAACCCACAAAAATAGAATTTTTTCTATTTTTCTATTTCTACACTAAATTCAGACAGCAAACAAAAAAAAAATGCTTCTATAAGGATAGTGAAGACTGTTTTATGAGACAAACTTGTTCTCTCAAAGTTGAGAAATCCTACAGCAGACTCAGGTATAAGTGGGAAAAAAAATCACTCTCGGTCTGCAGGTCACTTTCTGTAAAGATTATACAACAGGAATCTATAAATTAAAGAACTTCAAACTGCATAGTGAAATTCCCAGAGAAGGGCACGTAAGGAGTGTTAATAACCAATATCTGTGTTTCTAAAAATCAGCTCTAGTAAGTATTTGTAGAATATAGCCTATTTCAGGGATAAGTTTTAAGAAAAAAAGAAAAAAGAGGGACTGATGAAGTATTAAGTAAAAATCCTTGAGTCAGTTGGAAAAAAAGCTGGGAGAAATTCCATTTGTTTGCTGGTAGCTTCATCTGCAATGGTATGCTCTTTTAATAACAGAGGCTGTAACTGCTATAATGTCATCAGCAGAAGCTTGTAAACATGACTGACAAGCCTCAGATGTTATTACGGTTTCATTCAAGTAGTTAAAATCTAAGACTGGGACAAAGAACTGAATTAGATTCCCATTCGTCATATGAACTAGCCGTACGGTACTGATCAAGTCCACAACTACGGTGTGTCGACCTTTATATTGCATATAAAGCACTTTTACTTTCCCTAACTGTAAACCAAATGAGAACAGTTTCCTCACAAGGTTTCATTTCCTTATTTTACAGACTTAGTAACACAGGTTAGGTTTAGGTTACTATTTCCCGGTTACTGTGTCGAGTCCCTTGCTGTTATATCGTACAATTCTGCTCTTAAACTAATCAAGCTACCTCAAAACTAGTTTCCCGTCTCCAGCACTACAAGGCCTGTCAATTACTCTCTTCCATTGTTGCCTAGAAACTACCTTTAAATTTTCATGTTCAATTTATTCACATCCAATTTACATTAACTAGATTTTGAGCAAACTCAGGGTATCAGGAGATGGGGGGGGGCGGAGAGGAAGAGTATGTGAGCAAAAGGCTAAGCAACAATCCCTTTCTCCCATATTTGTCTAGAGACATATCATAGACCTCCTCAGCTTTTGATTTGCTGGACTGAATAAGCCTTTTAAGAGCTGCCTCTTACAATAGGCACTTTATTCCCCCAGTCATACAATCTACGATTATCACCATGAACAACTCTTCTACAAAGTTTCTGCTATTCATCTAGGAATTTAGCCAGTCAGAAAGAAGTTTCCTTGTTTTTGCTGTGCATGATTCAGTAAAGAAAACAGCTTAGGCTCTGGTCTTCCCAGGAGCCAGCCTCTGAGTGAAGGAGTTGCTCTACATCCCTTTTTTTGTACCTACCCTTAAAAGATCCCATATGTTACAGTAGATCTGTCATCACTGTACATATGTGGGGATCTGTAACACATGAAGCTATAGCATTTCTAACAGCTCTTATAGTGAATCTTTTCTCTGAGCTGTCAGCTAGGTACTACCCCCAAAGACGTTTGCTTTTCTTGGAATTCTGCTAGAGAAGTCCTGCTCTGCAGAACTGACCCTCGGTGGGTTGCCCCTGGGTTTCCAACAGCATCCCTATGAATCACTCTTCAGAAAAATACATAAACATTTCATCTCTCTTGCTAAGGTAAAAGGATCTTCTATGAAACAGATTTGTTCTGTGATCAACACAGAGGCATTGAAAAGTAAGCTGTCTCAAAAAAAGTTCAGACTGAACTCTGTCAAAAGGTGTGATGGTGATCCTGTCACCCTTTGGGCTCTATGTTACAACCCTGATATGACAGTAAGTCCATAACCAGATCCAGCTCCTTACTGGACCTCCTCAACTGCTCAACAGCAGAGGACTAGTCAGCTAAAGCACATACTTGCAGAAGTTTATGTAAGAAGTTTATGTAAGTATCACCTTAGAAGAAGCTGACAAGACTAAGGAAGTTTAATCTGGATTTTTAATCTGGATTCTGTCAGAACGGCAATTAAGGATATCGACACCCAGCATTTTGAGAAAAGAACAAAAAGATCAAAGTCAGGAATATGTGGATTTCAGAGCATTCTTTGAAATACTATTAAAGTTTTCCATCCAGCTATCAGTTTCCATTATTCAGTGTTGTTCTTTGCCAAAGAATAAAATCTCAATGTTAAGGAAAGCAGGATGTTAGTGATTTAAATGATAAAGTGATGTAGAATAACACGACCTACAGTAACAATCATTTAAATCATTGAATCAGAAGAAACAAAATCCAATATGATGAAAAGATTTTAAAACCATCTTACCTTCTATCACTTTTATCTGGAATCCATTTGCTACAAGCCTTGGATCTGACAAATACCGTGATCCATTGAAACTCTGGTAATCCTTCTGCATTTTATAAAGAGCAGCCATATAGTGAGATCCACCAAGAAGACTGGAAAAAAAAAAATATCCCCCAAGGGTTAAAAGCCAAAATCCTTAATTTGAAAATTAAATCTGTGAGAAAAATACTGACAAAAGTAGTTAAGTGATGAAAAGTGATCAGGATTTTTAGAAGTACTCTGAAAAAGTGATTTGTTTAAAGAAACAAAATAGCAGCTATTCATGTATCTGAGAGTCACCAAATTTAGGCATATAATAACAACTACATAATCCATGGGGGAAAGGTAGGTAGTTGTGAAAACGTGGAGCGTTTAATTATCCTCTGGGGCAGGAAATTTGCCTTCACTGCATTATCAATGCAACTGGTCAAAATTCATACTTATTTTCAACTGCAGTACGACCAGGCCTGCTCATTACTATAAGGTAAAACTACACAAAACATAAAATTCTGTTCTTACAGATAAACGAATGTACAAATAATCAGAGAATTAGCAAACAGGGCCTCACCAGAGTTTTCTGTAAATAATTATCAAATGATACTTGAAATAATGTACAAATTTTTGCTCAATTGTACTACACCTGTCCATTAACACAATTGGCTTGTCCAGTTTCTCTACTGGAAGCTTATGATTCATCAGTAATCTTTTATGTAGAAGAGCTTCTTCCAATCTATATGGATTCAGCAACATAAGCTTTTTTTCAGTAGCAAATATCCAGACATCAGGACAACTCTGACGACGGATCAGAAAAAGCTTGTGTTCATCTGGATCATTTTTTTCATGTCTCTGAAGCTGATGTCTACAGGAACTCAGAGAAAAAGGCACCGTCACAATTTTTGTAGGCTGTTCAGGTTTCCTCTTCTTTTCAGTTTGAGCATTAAATATCTTGTCAAGCTTCTGCTGGTCAGATGGGGACACCTTCAGCTTGGGCTTCTGTTTTTCTGCCTCCTTTGTCGGTCGGTGCACTGTCTGTCCCGAGGCTTTCTTGACCTCTCTGTTGTACCGTTCCAGGTCTTTAGCAGCTTTTATTTCATAACTTAAAAGAGAAAACAAACTAGTAACATAATCAGATTTAAAAAACCCAAACCTATACTAAAATAAAAGGCAAGGTAACCGTTCCAACAGACAGGAATGACTCCCATGGTTCATTCAAGTAGCTAAATGAATATGCTCTCCACAATGATGCAGGTGGAAGGTGATCTGGGACTGTGCCCCTATTTCATTATCCTCTGAAAATGCTAAGTTGGGAATTTTCCTTCATCATGACAGCCAGCAAAACCTGAATGACTGAAGGGAGTGGAGCTCATACAGAGAGCTACAGCAGGCTGCTTTTAACCTCAGTCCCAAAGACTATGTTTAATCCTAATTCACAAGCAGATACCTAGTTTTAGAAGGAGTTTTGTTCCAGGCATATCCAGCCCAATTCACAAAGTCATTTAACCTTCTAGAGCTCTACAGACTTCAAGGGGAGTCCATGTGGTTAGGGAAGAGTTTGGAGCCTAAATGACTTTATATTAAATAAAGCCTGAGGCTTATGAAGTAGTACTTTTCACTTCAAATGGCCTAAAATTAACCACAAATAAAAACCATGAGAATACAGCATAGATGATTATCACAGAATTCTCTAACTAATAAACTTAAAGATTTTTTTAAAAAGTACTTCGTAACAAGCTACTCCTCAATGCTGTCTAAATAGTTAAAACGTTACTACATACTAAAGCTCTGCAAACTAAATGGATTCTTAATGAGTTTGCAAATGTCAGGAAGATAGCTAAACTTTTATAGATTGCCTACTACATACGAATCTTACTTTTTTGAAGGAGAGAGGAATTCCCTCTTTTTGCCCTTATTTGATATTCTGAATTCTAGCAGGTAATTCAAACCAGTCCAATTTTCAATTAAAAAAAGTAGTACTACCATATGTAACTATTGGAACTAAGTATTTTAGCTGGTCATATTTATTTATTGCTACTTGCTGGAACAGTTTGATTCAATTATGCGTACGCATGCTGGAAAATTAAGGTCAACAAAAGGGTCAACATTTGCAATTAATTATGATGTGCTAGCATTCACATATGGTACCAATATTTAGTTAACTAAAAAAGTCAGCTTAAGTAGTTTCTTGCAATAAATCACGTCCTAGAAAATATGGAGTAAATGTTAAGATAAAAAACATCTGCTCCTTTTCAAATGAATGGATGAAATCACTTGAACAGAATTTTTTTTTATCCCAAATACATTTATAGCTTTGACCAGATCAATACACACTTTGTTCTGAACAGACTCAATTGTAATGCAGGAGAATATTTAACTATAAGAGAACTGAGCTTTCAGTGATACAATGGTAATCCAAAACAAAAGCACTTCCAAAGAAAGTCGAATCTGCCTGTCACTACAGGCTACCAGAAAGATTCCAGCCTTACAATCTTTGATTGTGATCGTTTTGCAAATTCATACGCATCACCATCAGTGATTTGTTCACAATCAAAGAAAACAGTAGGTTTACAAACTATGAGGGAACACCTTTGCCTTTCCAAAAATCCTTCCATAGAGACAAGTATAATCAACAACACTACAAGAACAGAGTCTTCTCTGCTTTGTGACTTCAGGATCCTTTCCTCAAACTACAAAAACCTAAAGCCAAGGAAATTTGCAAAAATGGGTGTATGGAGGGAAGCGGAAGACAAGAATGAAGTCTAATTTCAAAGGCAGCTTAGGTTTAACTAGAAAAATGCATCCCACGACTTACCACTTTCACCTTGCTTCTTAAACCCAAATGAGATATTTAGCATATAACAAAAACTGTTTAACATAAGGTCTCTCAGACTATTTGGAGTAAACTCCGACTGTAGATGGCCACTTGTGTAGATTCATACGCGTTATATAGATTCGTATGTGAATAGAGGCATCCCATTCTGAACGTCGTATCTGTCAGCATCAGCCTCTTCACATAAGGAAACCAAATCAACTCAAACTATTACCATGAGTATTACATTCTACTTCTGCGTTTCCTTCCTTTGTGAAGGGGGAAATAAAAACAGCTTTTAATTGCCCATATAAGCATTTCACAGTCATCTTCTGAAATGCGTATGTTTCAGTTCCTAGCACTGTCTCCTAGAAGTGGAGAATATGGACCTAGTGTTGTGATTGAACACACGCTGAGGACAAGCAACAGATATTTCATGATTAATATCTGGCAGGAGATGAATGGCACTGGGTGGAGATATGATGGATGGCCAATGACCAAATTACCCCGATCCAAAGGAAAGAGAATATGTTAACTAAAAAATTAAAATACAATAAAAAAGAATTTTTATGGCATTGCTAAGCAAGCATATTTGCATCAGTGTAAAAGAGTTGCAAATAATACATACACACACATATAAGCCATGAGATGCATGGAAAGTTCATCAGGCAATAAAAAGCTACCACACATGAGCAAGTTACTATGAGCCACTAATTATGTCTATGTGCACAATCCTACCTGTCAACAGACAGCAAAGGCCATGCTACCTGAAATGATGTTTCTCCCAGTGTACAAATATACTCATGAAGAATTACTGTAGAGCACTGACAAGGTAATTTTTTAGCCCAAAGATAACGTGTGTGTGGCTCTGAACCTTTCCTGCACCTTCAGGATAATTTCTGCTGCCATTCTTGTGGCACTTGGAGGGATTTCTTCCACTCCTACCTAAGCCTGACACAAAGAAATATTAAGACCAGAAACACCCGCAAGCTGTATTAAGTAAGAGCAGAGTGAGTGCAAGAAATTAAATCCTGGCTTTGCAAAGCAGGGGGATATACGATGCTGCCAACATGGACATGCATGGAAGCTTTCCTCTTCTACTATAACCTAAAGACCATAACATTTTACATTCCGGTTGAGTAATAAATGCTCACTTGTTTTGAAAAGGCTATCCTATGTCACTGCGAGACATCTGTTGGTTGTACTGCTCCCCAAAAGGATTTAAACTCATTTAGACCTGCTGGAGGAGCAATACAGAGAAAAAGAGATCCTGAAGCCAAGCACACCCATTGTAACATAAATGCCTGACTATCACAGAAGGATGGAGGACTAGAGCCCAGGAAAAGCGATGTCTTGCAAGAAAGGTTGCATGAAGTTGGAGGTATAGTGTGTTTGGTAGAACTGAGACACTTTGGCTGCCCTGTTGCATAAACATTTGTTGTTACCTCTAGGTGGCCCAATTTATCCAGAGTATCTGGTAGGCAAGACTTAGGTTCTCTGCCAGACATGCAACAGTTCTTCTGGATTGTTGCCTTGGAGGAAAAGATGACTGCATATCTCTTCCTATTTGCCATTTTCTGAGGCAATTTTAAAAGATTAAAAGCAGAAAAGAGGTACATCAAAGCTGAAACGTATGGATACAACTAGCAGCAAATTTTTCATTCACTTCAACATCCACTGGACCATACTGCATTCGTTCCTACGTATAAGGAAAACTTCATTACCAGAGGGGTTTCCTTCCTGAACTAATACAAAGCTAATCTGTAGGCACACTCTTAAACATAACAGTTGTACCAGGAAAGCAACCATGAAATCTCAAAAGCTAAAGCAGAGCAAATTAAAATTTTCTGAAACAGCTGGCAGAACCTTTTGTTTCATTTCATTAAAAGCATGACTATAATTGGAGTAGATTTCTACTATTACATTAATATTTCTGCTAATGCAGAGATGGACAAACCACCCTCTCACATGTACGGCTGCTCAGTGAACTTTAAATTAGGTGAATGAGAAGCTAGACAGAAAGGTTCTACTAAACTCTGAGATAGCTGGTATTCAGAACAATGCACATATTTTCAAACAAATTCAAAGAGTTGAGAAAAAACCAGATGTAAAACCAGTAATTCAACAGGTATAGCTTCTCTTTCTTACCATTCTCCTAATCGAATCTCTCATAAGTGTTAAAATTACACTGTTTTGGCTAATATAATTTCCTTTTCAGTGGGCGTTATTAATTCCCTCTCCTTGCTTCCATAACATGAAGAAAATACATTTTCACAACACTTCCAATGAGTTTGTTCTTCAGAACCAAAATTTACCCAAAATTTAATTTCCCAAACTTTCTGCTACAAATCACAATATGCATTCAAATCATTACATGTAAAACTACTGAAGAACTACTTCTATCTTCCTCATTTGTGTGATGCCCTACAGTGTTTTTACATTTTATAAAACTACAAATGAAATGTGGAAGGTTTGGTGTTTTGGGTGGGTTTTTTTTTTTTTTGAACTGTCTTAGAATGTCTCAAAATCTGTTATTCTAATTCATCTTTTACTGTAAGTTCCACCTAAAGGACAATATATACCTAATATTTTAACTAATCCAATCCCTGACACAAGTTAGGCTAAAATATTTCCCTTGCTTGCAGATGAATTTTCAAAAATTCAGTGGCAATTCATTTTAGGAAAATATGGAATTTAGCTATTCAGACTGTAATCTAAGAAAAGATTTGGTTTTGACTGAAACAGATTAAAATTCAAACTGTACTATAGTCTCTGAACCAGCACTGGAATAGCTGTTTAGGGGAAAAAGAAATTCCTAGCGTCATTTGATTGGGTTTTATAAATACAATTCTGAGGTAGCCTGGGTTGCGGTACATACTAAATTTAGAGGAAAGGAGTTTACCAAATGTTGGAGTACTACAGATCCTGAAAAGAATTCTCACTTTGTGGCAATAAAAAAGAACTCTTGGTTGGAAAAAGCTCTGGAGGAACTACATGGTGCCTCATCCGTGACCATGCTGGTTTTCATTCACAGTGCGTCAGGAGTGCCAATATACAGGCAGCCCTTAGAAAACAAAAGTTTGTACAATTCAAATGGTACATTTTCTTGCCTGTTACCTCTAAATAACAATTCAGCAAAACTGTCCCTACCTAACCGCTGCATGGCACAGTGGCAAAATAACTCAAATCAGCAGTGCACGTGACAACTTACAATATTGATGCTGCTCCTTTTAAATGAATGGATGAAATTTTTTTATCCCAAGTACATTTATAGCTTTGACCAGATCAAGAAATACTGATCAACGCTGATCCTGAAAAGCCACAATTCCTTTTCTGTTCTATTTTTTCATAAATAACTGGGAAGTTACAATTCTTGTAATACACTATTATTGACTCATTGGTAACTACCTGATTTAAAAGCAAGACAGTCTGAAAACTTACTTCTTTTTTTCCTCTTCATTCAAATTCTTCCACTGCTCTTCAATTTTTAGCAGGATGTCCTCCATGCTGGTCTTTGGATTATCAGTTATCAATTTTGGACGACATTCTTGAGTGAAAAATCCGATTGCAGACTTTGGTTTCCTGATTATTCTACTACTAATTAAGTCATAAGCTGTCACGTGTCCAAATTTATCACTTATCACATTTCTTTTCTTTACGCTTTGATTTGAGATTTGTGGATCGTTGCTTTGTTCACCAGTACATTTATTTTGCTTATTAATTGCTCCTCCAACTTCAGGAATCAAAATCTTAACAGGTTCCAGGTTTTCTCCTAGATGGCTTTTAAATCCACTTCCCATACTCCAATTATCAGCAGAGATTTCAGGGACGTCCTTAGGGACTAAGACTTCCTCATTTTTTTCTGTTTCGTCAACATTATCAGAACTCAAAAGATGCTCATCAGCTTTTTTAGACAGGGGGTCCACGGGAACACTGTTACTTTGAATATCAGTCATATTTTGTCCATTCTGTTCCTCCTCATGCAATAAATTTAATGAACTGTCTGGAAAGGCATCACTCTTAGAAACCTCTTTTTTGTCCAGGCAACTATGTGCATTATCACCACAAAATGTCTGATGATTTAAGCAGATCTGTGTGTTTTTTCCTGCTTGACAGTTTTGCACATCACTGCTGAATGAAAGGAATGAAGTACGAGCATGTAGATCATCGTTTCCAGATGGTCCCGTTTCATTAACGACCACATCTGTTTGTTCTGTTCTATAAACAAACATGTCTTCTGAGGTAACATCTGTTTTATTACTTTCACCGGGGACTGTAGCAGGTAGCGGCCCATACAGTGATTTCAACACATTTTCAATAGCAAGTAAGACAGATTCCTAGGAAAAGAAAAAAAACAAAACAAAACACACCACCACACACCAAAATCAGAAAAGTCACACACAAAAGCACACCTGAAAATGTAACTGACAGATATAGAACCATAAACAAAGTGATCTTATTCAGAATATTTTTCAGACAAATTTGGACAGATTATTGCATTTCACTTCTTCACACATGCTCTAAAAGACTTTGAACCGGACACCTTTAGCCACAAATATTTTGTGATAAGTTTTCTGCTTCTCTGGTTTACTCTGATACCACAAAACCGATTAACTGCTTTCTTTGTAACAGGGTACTGACTGCTTAAACCAGGTAAAGCTATTCCCACCTAATAGGGAGTTAGAAGCATATAGTCAAGACAGATGCACCAACAACATCCCGTTTCATGTAAGTGTGTTTGTGTGGGTGTTTTTATGGTGTATGCTTCCAAGACAGCTTTGCCCTAAATGATGAAAATGAAAAAGAAAAAAAACCCACACAAAATTAAATAAAAAATAAAAAAACCAACCCCTTGTCTAATGCCAAATGGAAGTTTAAAGATAGATCAAATGTGAGAACACTGTGTTAATTTTCATATAAGTGACACAACAGGCAGTACATTTAAAAGATTAACATCAACAAATACAAAACCTTTTAGTGAGTAAGAGGATTAACATACTCATGTGACTACCTACACTCACTCTGAATAACCACCTTACCTATGTAGCCTTCTTAATTTCTGTGGCACTTTTTCAGATGAAGCACTAATACATGAAATTGAGTTTATGGAAATTTATCACTAGACAGCCTCTAAAACACGGGCATATACGGTCTAAATTTCAGGTCTTGATAGTATGAACAGGATTATCCCAAAACTTAAGTGACAAGTAACAATAATCTATACACATAATGGCAAAATATTGCTTTGACCAGAAATCAACTTCCCCCCTCCCCCATCCCCACCTTAAAGTACATGGCATTTAAAAACTGATTACTTAGTGTAATTATGAAGTTAAGAATGAGATTTATGTAGGGTCACACATCATAATTCTCTTTAGCTTTTCTCACTATAAAGCCATCTGAAAAAATTGTGATGCACACATATATCTGACAGCATAAAAATGATCTTTGAAATCAACTAGGTAATTAATTTTGAATAATCCTCCACTTAGTCTGTTCAAGACACTTCAAACAAAACAGTCCTAAGATAAAGGCAAGGCATCATGTAACTTGAAAAAAAAATTAAAAAAAAAATAATCAGTGGCACTGTTTACCTTCAAACATCTCAGTAGTCCCAGAAGCCCTTATTATGCTTACATAAGTAAAAGGCTGACATGTCAAAACCAGATTAAAACCTTAGTTACCTTATAATGTAGTAAAACTTGAGTTTTATCAGGTGTTAAATTCACATCCACAGCAGAGGCAGGTACAGTAATATTCAAAAAGAAAACAGGATATAAACGAGAACAGTCCTTGTGCATCGCCAGACTGTAGTACTGTCGAATTAACTATAAATTGATTTAATAAAGAGATGTCAGTAAAGAAAATAAAAAAGACACAAAAGAACAGAAATGAGAACACTGACATTTGACATTACAAAAGCATAGCTGGTTTGTCAGTTGTTTTTTTTTTTTTTTTTTTAAGTTAAAAGAATGCTAAAAAGGTCCTTGTGTGTCTACATGTATGCCAGAATAATCACCAAAAGGGCAGTTATTGACGGTCTCCATGTCTTCACAGCTAAATAAAAAAACCAACCCACAAAACCAAAAAAGGAACCAATTCCAAGACACTAATGGTAGCAACTTTCACCTTCTGAATGAATGTACTGATCACACTTGGAAGAAAAGATATTAAATGCCCAAACTGGACTGCATCAATCAACACAAATACTATTACATGGCTGTCTCTTTCTGCCAAACTAAAGTCTGTTTGAGAAAGCAGCGTCACCGACCTACCCTTTTTCCAGAACAGGACTAATTTTTTCCATATATTAACCCAATTACAAATTTGCAGCTCGTCTCAAACTCTGCTTGCCCTTACTATTTTCTCTATAATTCTCCCAAAAACTCCTCCAAAAGACTACAAAATTATTTAGTTGTTTCAGATTCGGGTCTTGTTACCTAGAAGGATCAAATAAAGATCCTTGCATTTCCCTCTATTATCTCTCTAGGGATCCTTCAACAGACATACGTACTAGAGAAAAGAATATGCTAACAAGACAAAAAAAAATTGAAAGTCTAAAAAATAAAGAGCCCCTGCAGATGAAATTTTAATTTTTGAATTAATTTTTAATTTTTTAAATATTGTTTAAATAACTTCAAACTTGTTTAAATATTTTCAAGTTGTTTTAACCTTTATATTCCCACAGTCTGGCCTCAGCTGGCGCTGAACTGTAGCAATAAGGGGTCCACCAGCACTTCTTCCCTATACCTTTTGTGGAGATAAAAGTGATCTATAGCTTGTTTTCCATACCCATCAAAATGTATTCTTATAGATGTATTGTTAACCTCACCTGGTCAAAAAAAAAAAAAAAATTTAAAAAAGTGGTGAAATAAAAAAAAAAAAAAAGGCAGTGGAAGACTATCCCTTGCACTACTTCAAGAAAAGCCCTAAATGAAGGGCAAGGTATTTTTACTTTGTATGATAGTACTGTGAACCCCACCTTGAATCTAGGCCTCTGTGCTCTGGTTAAAAAGCTGTCTCTGTCAAGGGATTCAAGCTGAGTTTTGAAGTCCTGGAAGAACCCAGCATATCAAATGCTCCATGTCACTTAAGGTACCAACACAAGTTCATGATTTACACCTACAAAGCTTTTCTTGCCAACTGAAAACTACTTCATTGTCTCCACTTTAAAACCTACACGTACACTGTGGCTTGAACATGATTTTCATTTCTGGGGAGGGCAAGGATTAGGACAGCAAGGCTGCTCCAAGCGAGGTGCTGCAAGGTTCAGTAGTGTGAGAAACCCAAGAGTATCAAATTCTGCCTACACAATGCCTAGCTGTAGCCAATGCTGCTGCACTATCACTTTCATTTTTATCCAATGCATACACAAATTCAAAGGGAAAGTGTAAGTATTTGCTTGATAAGCCCACAGCAAGAAGTGGACAAAAATCAAACCTTTACTTTCAGAAGAATTCTCTTACAAGAAACCACATAAAGTTCCCTCATGGAAAACTGCAGGCTAATACAAAGAAAGAATCCACTATTCTGGTCTCTCCCATAGAGTATCTGAAATTACATTTTTTTAAACAGCCATAAACATAACCTCCAGCTCTGTGGTCATAAACGACTGCAGCAAACGCAACTGAACTGAGGCACCAGCAGCATCAGACTGTGGAAGACATTTCTGTTGCAAATGCTAGTATCTTCACCTGTAATACTACAGTTATTTTAGGTGGGAAAGGCTGTAGGTTGCATAGGTCTATCTATCCTCAAAGAAGTCACATTTCAATTCCTTGAATAAAAAACTAGGCGAGGTTACCTTCAGTATTTCCTTCTGATGAACTGGACGATTATTTATAAAAACAAAACTCCTTTCTGAACTTGAAAGGCTTGTCAAAGAACTGTCTGACTCAGCTTTTGGGAGAAATCCAGAAAGATTTATCTGCAATGATAAAACAAATACAGTACAAAAGTCTTTTTAAAAGAACCCTAAAAAGTCTTCTTTAGAGGCGAGATATTAAAAGGAAAGTGTACAGGAGTACAGGTCATTCAAACACAGCACGCACTGCTTCTTGAAAGTTATGAATTAAAATATAAAAGTACTTAAAGAAAAAAAAAAAGAAAAGAGGTTGAGAAGGATGGGTTTGTATCTATTTTCCTTGATTAATTAATTGAGAAATTTCCCATTTGGACTGTCAGTTGTGCCTGGCTGCTGTCTGCAGCTGAGGGCTGCAGAGAACACCAGCCAGCTTTAGGCTTGCTGACTGTATGGTTGCCAACTTAACCCCTGTACAAGCCAAAGGCATGCACTGCTGCCCAACCTGGTGAAGGCAGTAGCGAATTTCCCCTACAGGAAAAGCCCAAAACACACAATCTCTCTTTTCTACACACAGGGCACCTTAAATAGCCTGTCATGGGGCATTTATTCAGGGCACCTAAATTTACCTACGCCACCTGTATCCAAATCATCTGACTCAAGAGTGCTGAGCACCCACGATTCACAGACCGCAGCAGAACCTGTGAGCACACAGCACTGCCAAAGAGCCTCAGAAAAATCACACGATTCAAGTACCTAACATTAACTCCAAGTTTTAAGATTTTTCTGTTGTCTCAGTTTTTAGCTTTTTTTTTATTTAGGTCAAAACGAGGCCGATGACTTACGCTGCCTGTCCCATCACCCCCCCTCTCCCCCACCAAGCAACTTTGACACTGCTGGATTGATTTCAATTCAATCTGGTGAAGAAGCAGAAATCCCAAAGATATTACATTTCCACAATTTCTGTCATAACTGACAGCTGTTTGGAGAGGAGAGCCTCAAGACAATGACCTTCCTGAGGAAAAGGCAATTGTAACTTTTCAAAAGATAAGATCCATCAGCATGTAAGCACTGACATGCCGACCAGCCCACGTACTGCCCCAGATATCGCCCCACTGCCACTTGCCCAAACTAATAGGTGAAGGCACACTGAGGCATCATGAGGATGGAGATTTTGGAGATAGGGGAAAGTCTGGAGAATGTTCGGGTAGCAGGGTGGATCACAGAGCACAGACATCAGACCTCATTAGCTTTGCTTTTGGCAGAACCACTCGTATTTACTAAAATCCAAATTATCATGCATTTGAAACGGAATTTAAAATCCCTGGGATTTGGCCTATCCTTCCCATTCATCTACGTCACACCAGCTATCTGCTCATGTGCTCCCTTATTCCCTCTTGACCTTGTAATAGGCATTCTGTGCTAAAGCTGGAGTGTTCTGGTCAGCAACGTCGCACATAACCAAACACCACTGGTCAAGTTAAAGAGGTGTCAAATATCTGTTGGATGATTATCAGAAAACAACATGCAGCACTTCTAGATTTTTATTCTGCAACTTTAGCACATCCTCCCTGAATGTTCCTCCTCTAGGCTTTAAGCTCCTTTTCTAATTCCCAAATAGTTGTACAAGTCTTTCACTTCAAACAGTATTTTTATATACTGACAGCATTAAAGCAAAACTGAAAGTCTCTAAATAATTCATTTAAGGACTTGCCAGATTTAGAAATGGCTGACTGCTGTTACTATTTAAAGCCACGTAGAATATCAGTATGCTCATTAAAACTTAGCAACAATTTCTAAAATTAGTCTTAATTATTAGAATTATCGTATAACAAAAGTATATGAATTTTAAAGGTAAAATTACAGAGACTGGAAAATATTACTGAATTTTTGCTTTTAAATTAGATCAACTGTTTTCAAAGTTAATACTTTAATGAAATTACCTTATAAACATATTAAAACATATCTGTGTTGAGTGGACAGTAGAACGTATTTCTTAAGTACTTATCCTTTTCCCAGTGGCATGTGAATCTGCTAAACTTAACCACAGAAAAAGAAGAGACTAAGAAAATTGTGTGTGAAAGTTTTCAGCCAAAATAGATCCATCCATTCACAAGACTGGGAACGTGAAAAGCATAGATGCTCTTTTGTAGACCTAAAAAGTTGTGTCGATTCCTCATTTTCTGAGTTTTCTTTTTATCTTACAAATAGCTCCTGAGTTTCAATGCTTTGGTGACCGCTTGAAATCTGTTCTTTCTTTCATTCAGTGCTCATAATGGAGAAGTTTTTCAAGAAGGACAGTGTTTAAAACCCCTGGATCCCTTGTTACAGAAGTTTTAACTCTGCAGTTAGTAAAGTACAGCTTACAGAAAATTGTTTAGAGCAACGTTATTTTGTCTTCAGAACAGTCTTTGCAGCAGAGGAGTGTGAAGCCACATAATGAACAAGTAGGAAAGGAAAAGAAGAGCTGCCCTCTGGTCTGTGTACTGAATGAGGCAGGCACCTAACGGGAAGGAGAAAAGTGGCATTTGCTTTGTCATTAAATACCTATCCCAATATCTGCACACAGGGAGAAAGAAAGGGATACACAGGCAACCTTAATTCTGTCATTTCGTAGGTGTGTGGCTGCTCCATTTGGAAGTGTCCATGGTTTCTGTATGCAGATTTGTCTGTGAGCAATATGCATAGATCATTATACACCTATAAATGATGCACGCGGTATTTTACACACTATTTAGAGAGAGAGAGAGAGAGATGGAATGTTCCCCAACTTCTATTCAAGGAATATGGATGTCTCATGATATAGCAGAGAGGTAACGTGAGACCCTGAGTGCCTCCTTCAAGCTAGTCCCTTATAAATGCCCCCATGTCTTCCCTTTGGAGACCTCTGCACTTGCCCTGTGGGGCACATCCAGACTCATTCACGTAAGAACAACTCTGGATGTTCTGTTCAGACATAAGCAACTAAAAGTCTGTGAACTACAAGAAGCAACTTTGCTTTCCCGCCACCCCCCTCATTCCCCTGTATATGTATACTACAAGTACTCTGACAAACTCAAGATTTAAGTCTGAATAATGATATTAAACTCTAATACATATGTATATCCAGACTTTAATAAAATCTGAATAATGCTATTAAACACAACTGACCATGCTGCAGTCAGCATGGTAAGTTGATTAATAGCCACTGTGACTTTACAGATGGTGATTCATCTCACCTATGTAACTGGTCAAGATTGATTACTAAAAGATATAGGAAAACGCAACTTTGAAGGATCAGCAGTAGCAAGACTCCCTTTTATAAGACTGTCTCCAACAAAAATGGAAACATAAAAAAAAGTTTTCTGAATATATTACATAATTTCAACAGGTCCAAAGAAAGCCAAGTGCACTAATTTTTTTGAAAACTAACTAGCACTTCCTTGAAATATATGTTTAGCGGAAATTTTGCATAACTTGCCTTCTAAGCATGTGCTTCTTTTGCTGCTCAGG
Source organism: Numenius arquata (assembly GCF_964106895.1). Taxonomy (NCBI): domain Eukaryota; kingdom Metazoa; phylum Chordata; class Aves; order Charadriiformes; family Scolopacidae; genus Numenius; species Numenius arquata. The sequence continues at coordinate 35,202,296 of NC_133578.1, forward strand.
TGCCCCTCACTGAAATTGAGGGGATGTGCAAGGCTAAGAGGCCACGAGGATGAGAACGATATAAATGCTTAGATATTAATCAGAGTACAACCTGCCTGTGGGCCAGGAATCCCAACTTAGACAGCTCTGAGCAATCAGCAATTCTGCATTTGTCATCACAACTGTTTTTACTGCCATTTGATCGGTGCCACATGAGTCCTGACTAGATGATTCTTGGAGTGGATTTTCAATCACCAAACCAATTAATTTTACAGAGTAGACAGTAATAGAATCAATTGCATTAACCGGATGTCAACCTGGAGATAACATTCTCTTTTTCAAAGTCTCCTTTTTGAATATTGATTTAGCTCTCTTTGTTGACAGGCTTTAAGTGGATTTGGGAGAAGGAAGTTTAAACTCACCTCAGGATCTTCACAGCAGTGTTGAAAAGGTACCATACTGCCCATAACGGCTGTTCCCAGAACTGACATACAGGCCATTTTGTGATCTGACACCCTGGTCTTCTGCCAAATAACTGCCTGAAACAAATGGCACAGAGTCAAATTTTTGACATTATATTTGTTGAACTCAAGTCATGTCTATGAACATGTATATGCAACTGCACACATACTGTATATGTAACATTCTGTTCTTTGACCCTCTTACATTCACAACTTTCAGTGTTAACACTCATGATATGGTACTTTTTGGCATGTCTTCTCATATTGTATTACTTATTTAGACTCGTAGAGATCAGAAAATTAAGCAAAGCTTGTATCTATATGGATGTTACGTAGCTAATATGGACTTCCGCACCTGAAACAATTGTTAGAAACGAATCAATAAAAATACTACTTCTCTTAGATATATAGCAGTAGGTTTTGTGCTTTTACAGAGCATATAATTTGAGGGTTTATGACGTATCTCTGGCACAGTGGTCAACATTTGAAGGTGGGCACTACAATGCTTATGGCACTTATACTCAAGAGATAGGCCATTTTGGTAGAAATCAGGCTATCAGATGTCCATTCACAGCTCTCATCTGGATATTCTAGGTCTATGACAAGCCTACTATTTAGAAAGAAAAGCAGCTTCTAAGGAAGTATTTATAAAGAAAGCACTTGTTTGTCTAACAAAAAATTTGTAATAGAAGGATAAAATGATACCTGCTCTATTAGCTACATACCTTGCAATACTATTGCAAAGATTTCATAAACACAGTAAGGCAGTATGAAAGGCAACTTGCATCAGAAGTTACCTGTCAAGTCCACTTACATATACAGAAAGCATTAGAAAGTTTGCAAGGTGAAATTTTGTCTCTCACTGAGGAGTCCTATACTAAACAGCCACAAATTTAACTTTGAATCTGCTGTCCTTTATTGCTGTGTATCAACAACAAAAAAATTTTGCTTAGTTGGGTTTCTGCTTCTAGGCAACTGGGACTGCTAGATTCAGATCCACTTTATATCTATTTCTGTCACTGTTAGCTGACTGAGCGTATTTCAACGTGCAACATTCAAACACGAAAGAAAAAAGATGCAACAAATTGCACTTTAAATCTGACATTATGGTGCCGTTTAAGATTGATGTTTTAAATAGGTGCTAAGTGTCCTAATAAATTAAAAATGAGTTCACAGTATTCTGGTACAGGATGTTATGTGAAAGCATGGTGTGCGAGCAAAGCATACACATGCATCCATCTCAAGAAATGCAATACATACCCTTAAAATTCCACCTGTCCAGTGGGATATTTGCTGGCCTTGAGGGGTAAATTCCATGGAAGAACACAGTGCTCCTGTAAAATGAGCCTTCCCTTTCTACAGGACAGGTGGAATTGTAAAGCTTTGAGACTGTTGAGCCTAAAACTATTCCCCAAATCTTTAATTTTCCATTTCCACGTACACTCTGCAGCATTTGTGATGTGGGGCTTTTCAGCCCTGCTGGAATCTAACTCACCTCCTGTACACCAGCCTGACAGCCCTTTGCACATGCTGGATTACAGCTCAGTCATCCTACAGCAAGCATGAACCGCTCTAATATGAAGGACAATTTACATCAGGGAGGGCAGGGAATACAAAAAGGAGGGAAGGAGAAACGAGCAAACAGAGCCACAGGCTGGGTGTCCACAGCTCTGGCAGGGAGAGTTCCCACCATGCTTTGGCAGCAGGCAGCAGCAAAGGACAGCCCAGGGCTGCCTTCTCCTCTACACCTGCTGTAAATCTCCTCAAAGACATTTTGGAGTGATGAAAGAATTTGTCCTCTTCTTTAGAGCTCCTCTTATAAAACATATCCTGTACTGCTTCTATTTTAAAATTGATTACTTAAAATGGAAACACAAAGTGCCAAGCCATTTTTTTCTTTACTGGATATATTTTAAATTAAATGCATGTGACCAAACTGAGAAAGACACTTGTTACATGACTAATACAAACATCATGCTGTTTATTTTAGGTTATACTAGTGTGATGCCACAGGTACAGATATAAATCTTAGTTGCTGATTAATGCAAGGTTATTACACTGCTTGACCTGCTGGATGGCTGATACTCAGAACTGTGAAAAGATCGCTTCAGTAAGGTCGTTTTAAGAAAGCTGTGGAACACGAGAACTTAAGTTCAAACCTGCTAAAACCAGATACTGTTAATATGTTCAGGGAGTATTTTTTAACTAGTCGTATATTTATGGGATATTAATACTCAGAACTACAAACAAAATTTTAGGAACTAGTTACCGATACAGGTAAAAATACACCCTGTAAATAAAAAAAGCCTATATATTAAAGAGGCGAGGCAACTCCTAAATTTCTATACTATATAAACACAGAATAGATTGTCTGTTCATTTTTAGCCCTGACTGCACATTATAAAGCAGTAATACAGGAATAGCTGGTCATTTAAAGAAAATTATTTTTCTAGACTTTCCAGATGTATCAACAGGCATTAAAAAATCCATTAAGAAACAATGCCTGTTCCATTTCATTTATTTTAGAAAGTACCTGTTTCCATGAGGTTCTGCAATACCCTATTTTTTTAACCTTGATTATACCCTTTACTTTAGCTAAAAATACACACCCACACACATCCCCCATATTTTTTTTCTAGGTCATATAAAGCGGGTGTCCAGGATGAGCCAAGGATGAATCTGACTCTAGTCAGTATGATGACACTGCAGAAACAGCCCACTCAAAGATATATTATTACATATGGCCCATCTTAGGTTTTGCTAGAGCTAGCCAAATATATCCCACCTCCCTCCTTGTTTCATTGAAGGGGATTACATGATCTAGATCTTACAAAATGTCATAACGCATATAAAATCTATTGCACATATACAGAAGTACGTGTGTGTGTGTGCCTCTGTGTATGTATTTCTCCACCCCCATCCAGCCCTAGGACATATGCATATGCATACTTTTGTGGAGGATGACAACATACATGCACACATGGAACAGGCATTTCTCTTATTTCAGGATCCATAAACATAGCCCAGAAGGATTCCTTGAAAAATGTGAGAAGAGTCGAGAAAAAGTATACAACCTCTTCCCACTGGGGTCCCTTGTATATGGCACTAAGGAGAATAAGAGCTGCTCACTATTTGTCTCCTCAAAGACACCAAGGAAAAAATGCACCCACTTCTTCTCATCCCTAACTATTCTTTATATTTTAGAACTTCTACCAGCAGCCACAATTATTTGCAATCACAAACAAAAGAAAAATCTTAATTAGAGCTGGGGACTGGATGCTGTTGCTGACCATGGTTACTTGAGCGCAACTGTGATGGCGCAAGTTAAACAGATTCATCCTCCTTATCTTATTACTATGTAATGGCAGTAACCTAATGAAGTGGACTTTTACTACCCAGAAACCATCTATTTTCTTTATTTGTTTTGTGAAAATCTTTGCGTTATTTATCCTGCAATAAAGTTTGAGGGCGTAAAAGTCTAGCAGAGCAAGCACTGTATATGAACTGTAGGTTGGTAATGTAACATGAGTTAGCTCTGTAAAAGAGAACTGTATTTCACAGTCTCTGTAATTTTGTTTTACATGCTTCAAAAATGCTGTTACCTTGGCATCTGTGTTCTCACTGCACGTAGGTAACTGATTGGGCCAGTATGTTCCTTAGCTTTCCTGACTTAAAAATGAAAAGTTTACTAGGCTCCACTGTAACTGAAAACAGTGCTACCTACTACTTAAGAGAGTATAAAAACAGGCACAAAGTCAGGCAGCATTATTCGAAGTTTGAAATGGAAGGGAAATAAAAAGACATCACCTTGTACCATGTGTATAACCTCTTGTTTATGATGCACAGACACCTAGCTGCAAGGGCTGGCACGTTCTCTGCAGTGGAAAAAAGCCTATCAGCGAAGATCAAGACGAGTCTTAACCACGTTCTTTAAAATCCCAGCCTTGAAAAGCGTTGATGTTGTTTATCAGCTCCACACCAGAATTGGTGTCTTGTTTTAAAACCACAGGTAAGTTATCTTACTAAAAGAGAGCTCTTGCATAATCTCCCCTTGAAAACAGAAATCACAGTAGTTTTGCAATTTAGCTTAAAGAAAAACAATGCAACTCTCTATATAATCATAACTATTTTCCTCATATATTTTATACTTGCCCCTGAGGAATCGCTTTTCCCATCCATTTCATAAGACATGGTGGGACAACTACCAGTGGAGGTATGCAATGGAGAAACTCAAGGCACCATTTTTCCCCTCATCAGATGCAGCTGACATACCTGTCTATCCCATGGGCATCAGACACGACAGCTACCAAGGGGATTTGTTGAAAGACAGTAATGTTCCACAGCACCGTTCATCCTACAAATGCCAACCTATTTCCTGCTTAGATTTCCCTTTTGTGATACGAGAGCACCCTCTCAATGAAGAGCCTTTCTTCAGCATCACACAGTAGAGAAATGCTTGGGTTTGGGAGCTGGGAAGTAAGTTAGGAGAGGAGCTAACAGATACCACAAAGAGCCAAGGACCTTCATCTGGTAACACGTTTTCAGAGCCTTTCAAGAATTACAAAGATTATAGAGCATTGTAAGTTTTTCGGCTGCTTTAACCACATATGTTCAGCTGTGGGTGTTTAGAGAAATTCCACTTCCATAGCAGAAGGAAAAAATAAATAAATAAAACCTCTCAAACAGTTAAACTACTGTCAAAACCCACAGTTTCTAATCCTAAACTGTCATTCAGAGGACGTACACCATCACAGTGAATTCCATTTAAATAAAGGGAGGTTTAAAAGCCTTTTGTGAAAATAGCAGTTAACAAAAATAAGATACCTAACTATGACAAAGTACATTGGTAAGGAAGAGGGAAAACTCCCAGGTGGCTTTAGAAACATCCTTTTTCTGCTAACCTTTTTTAAGCGTACGATGTAAGTGTGAAAGCCTTGCAAGAGCTAGAGGCACATCTCAGATGCCGCAACACACACTGCATATGTGAAACAGTAATTGTTTTGAGATTTCAGACATACACTGTGCTGTCATTTGAAAAAAGTGATGGATGAGAAACTGGAAACCCCAAGGAATTAGTAATAGGATATAAAGCATTTCACCTCTAGGTCACCAGTTCAAATTCAACCAGGTTGGTAGTGACCAAAAGTAGTTACCATCTGGCAGCTGTTCTCTGGCTGATGTAAATTGAGTTGAGGGTCTCAGTGCATTTCCTAGTGGACAGGTGTCCTCAGCACAAAACCCACCATAATTAACTCTCTGTTTGGCTTTCTCAGCAAAGCCACTGAACAACGAATGGAAGTAAAGACAGAGCTATATTCCAGGTCAGCATGAAAGCACGCTGGCTGCAAAGCACTGCAGATTCTTAATCATATTTCCTCTTTATATTTTAAGGCACGCAGATTAGGGAGGGACTTAATTTATCATCATTACATTAAGCGGAGTAGCCTTTCCAACTCAAGAAAGCGCTTACATGCTGCTATTTCTGCTCAAGGCAGATTTCTTTTCAACATGCAGCTACAGTAGAGTTTGGAAGCACAATGAAAGAATGCAAAGTATAATTCCATTGTTAAAAATGGTCAATTTACCCTAACACACTTACTCTGTCTCAAAAAGCCCACACTTATTACAGAGGACTCAGACAAAGAAAACAAACTAGTTTTGAACTACTGGATACAGACTGTAGGTTGAGATTGTCCAACTTTGGAACTAAGAGGAGACTTACTGTGAAGAAGAAAAAAAAAAAAAAAAAAAAAAAAAAAGATTGCATCCCTTACGTCAACACCAACCACAACAGGCATCTGGGGAAGAATACCACCTAGTTATAATAGCAGCTTTAAAATGGACCTCTTGCATCCAGAAGTTCTGAACCATGCCTCTCAAGAAACAAACAAGACCTAGTTCTAGGCAGAACTATGTGTGACCAAGGCTTCAAAACATTATACATGAAAAACACTGAGGGAAAAAAAATAAAAAATATTCCCTATGCAGATTTTCCCTCAACAAGAACTGGAAAATTTATTGAGTCTACTTGTGGCCCACCTGTGCCTTGCACAAGACACAGACCAGTTGTTTATGGTATGACCTGCTGATAGGCACCATCTAAACCACCTGTTGCCGTAATTTGTTCAGCCCTATTACATCTGAAATTGTTAAAACAGGTATAGTTTTTGGGTGTCCTCTCTCCTTTTGGCTTTTGTGGAATAAAGGCAACTAGAACAGAATTAAAGTATTCTGTATCATCAGCCTTTCAACACACAAAAGCATTACTTTAACATTAGTGGCTTGTAAGGCTGAGTCGAGGGCTACTGGTGTTAAACAGCAAAGAGTGCAAAAACTGTTGTTCCAGGGAAGAGTCCTCACCTCGGGTAAAATACAGCCAGAGCTCATAGGTGGCTAGAACATGGCATTTCAGGCAGAAGAGTCAGACACAGTTTAAGCGGTAGCTGACTCTGGAATGTTCTTAGTATGCCTTCAGATAATGTTAACTTTAAATAAACTTGCTGAATACTCATGTAAATTATTTCCATTTGGCTGTCTCATTATTCAATATGCTTTCAAGGAACATGGTGATGAAAGAAGAAAAATACCTCTTTCTAACATAACCATACTGGCAAGAGGATCAACATTATCAGTATTCAAAGAATGTCTTGGCAGGATAAACCTTTATAAAAAGAAGGAGCACTAGCTAATCCAAGTTGTCAAAATAGCAATAGTACTTCAAGGGTTGATCTGCAAAGTGATTCATTATTTATTGCTAATGCAAACAAAACATTGTGAGCAGAAAGAGCAATTGAGTATTTCCTATCTCGGAAATTCACTGAAGGAGAGCACATGATAAATGAACCCTAGAATGACTGATAAAAGGATATCTATTTTCTTTACTTAAAAAACAACCCAAAGGCAGGAAAAGCATTGTGGTTCTTCACAGAAAAGAAATCAGACACTTAAAGGTAATACCTTCATCTGAACTAACACAGACGTGAGATGTGGCACAGTGGCAAGAAAAGTTTCTGGAAATATCATTCAGAAGCACAAGATATACACCATTAAAAAAAAAACCACGGTGGAAATAAAATATGCAATGTATTGTGTATCCTAAAAACATATATACATTCAACAGGTCAGTAAGTTGCCTGATGTTCCAAAATAAGTTTCTGCGAGAACCAACTAGACAACCGTTTTCAGATGCTTAACCTCAGACACTTTTATGAAAGTTTCAGCCTCATTATATTCTTCCTCAGTAAAGCCAGGACTATGCTTTCTTCCATGCTCCTTTCATTTCTCATAAAATGCAGGATTTTAAAGAATGTACCTCTTTAAAATAAATGTACTGGTTGTGTCACTTATTTTCAAGATTTTTTTGAAACACGCTGTATTGCTCTACCCTTTCTACTCTTTCGACCCATCTTTCTTCATCTCCTTCTGTAATACCTCATCTCCGCTACCTTCTTGCTCTTTTAAGCCTCGGAACATGATCTTACTCCTGACGCGTATCTTCTTCCATTGCAGCAGAAATTATTGGCTCAGTCTCAAGAATCTGGGATTCTAGGAACTCCTCTGAATAATAGCACATACAATTTTTTGAAACTAATATATAATCTCTGAGCTTCATGAAAAATAAAGCTATTCTAAGAAGTTTATTATTTCTCTTAGTACATTTCAAACAGAAACACAACAGCCACCACAAAACCAAAAAATTTAAAAAAATTATCACAGACAACCCTACTATTCTAGCACAGACATACTGTAGTATCACTATAGTAAAAACACATTCCGATCTGAATTAATAATTTTAATGGCAATAATATTTAGCATCTGAAGGAAAAAACTAATGAATATTCATGTTTTGTGATATTATGGTAAAACAGAGGCACGTAGACCTGTTGAAAGTCGTTATGCATCGGAATTTCAGAATTTAAAGTTTCTTAAAAGGTATGATGCAACATGTAATTTTTATTTTACCAGGAATGACGACAGCAGTAGACACACAGGAATCTGCATTCAAAGTTTTTTATAACATTTTCAGACTATTTTAACACATGCACAGAGACAGACTACACTTACTGTACAAGTTCTTCAGCCTTTGATTTTCCCAGCACAGCAATAGCTACTGAGTGACCTCTTGTGTTGAAACATGTCTGAGCAGTTCCCTTTTTCCTCTTTTGCTAAATAAATTAAATGAACATAAGGCTGGCAGTGCAAAATGAAGATACCATCTCCGTCATTACAATCAATCTATATTGCCTTCAGACACCATTTGTACTGATTTTATCTACTGAAATTGAGCATTAAGAAATTTACCTCTGAAGCTAATATGATAGGTAGTCAAAACAAATGAGCAATGGCTACTATCATGCCGCCCTCCACACCATTTTTGCAGTGATCAACTTCTTGCACATTATTGCCATTGTATTAAAACAAGCATACAAAAAAAATGAAAAACAAGATATGTAATAGTCTAATCAAAGGGGACAAAACCAAAATACCATAAAAAAATAGTTTGCAATACGTCAGCAGCAATCTCACTGCTGCTCCCCTTCTCCTCATTCCTCTTTTCCCCCAAAATCACTGCTGTCTTAACTCAGGAGTCACATTCCCATGCCTCTCTGCCAGCACCCAGAAGCATCAACAGGAGTTTCCAAACAGACTAGAAAGGCTTAACACAAACTCTGTAAGCAATCATGCAATAGGTATCTAGTTCAGAAAGGTCAACTGAGCAATCATCTTCCACAATAACATTTCCCAACACAGTATATCAAACTTAAGATCTGTAACAGAAGATAACAAGCTACAGTTTCCACAGAAGGTACTGGCAATGAACTGTACTAAGTCCTTGCAAGAGCCAAGGATGATAAATAAAAGCTGCAGCTTAACCACAAAAAATTATGCCACATCCATCAGAGAAGGCAAAACCAAACCACCAATAAAAGATTAAATTAGTTTTATTAACCAATATTTAAGACCAATACTGTGAAAGCACTGTTAGATATGTTAGGGAGCTTAACACAAACAAAGAAGTACACAACCCCAAGATCTCTGGTTTCAAACTTTCTGTAGTCCCAATGAAATAAGACTTAAAGTAGCAATGGTCATTCAGCTTTGGAACACTTATTTTAGCCACAAGGCAGGCTTTTGTTTGCCACAAGATCTACACTTTGATATTTAGAAATAAATACATAATCAGAGCATGTTATACAACTCCAGAAAAGGATGGGCAATCTGTTGTCTTTTCAAGACAGCACAGAGTCATTCATCATTCCCCCTGAAAGGGAACTGAAGTGTGAATGTTTGGTTCATAGAGTAACTGATCAAAATTGCCCAATGAACAGACCAAATAGCAAGATCAACAAACAAAAGTATTTTCTAGCAGAAAAAGAATTGCTAAGGGATCTGGCCACGAGATGTCACTCTCTACTTTGTGGCAGCTTGGAAATTCTTTAGCATAGCTTTCCTCTCAGAGGTGCCAAAACCAGGAGCAGAGTCAATAAAATTAGCTGTGTTAAATTGGGGTCAGGTAAAGGATAACTGCTCAATGTCTCATTTCTGTAGCTATGTTGTAAAATTCCTGTTCAGTACGCTCTGAAGCCAAAGCAGCCTCCAAGCAGCCTCTGAATTGTTCCCCCAAGACTAAACAAAGAACAACTAGCTCAACTGAAGCCTGTTATAACATACGTTGCTCTTACTTACACCAATGTAGCAAAGTGGCTTGAATTTTTTAGCTTTTTTAAATATGTACATCATAATGTATTGAGCTCTTATGGCTCAGCATACAGGAAGCTACCTGTACATACTATAGCATCTATCCAGACAAACATTTGAACCAAGTAAGTTTTGAGAGTTTTTTCAGTTGGCTTAGGTTAACACTTGATCAGGCCCTTGTAGCCCAGTCAGGTCTCACTTTGTTCTGCAGAACACTGCTAACAACTTTACTAACCACCAGTATGTAATATCATCGTTGTACCAGTAGCATGTGAAGTAATTTTTGTACTTCATATACCTTACCAGGCATCTGGTGGACCATACCAAAAGGCAGATCCAAGCCTGAGTTTTAGAAGGTTAGGATCAAAATCTGTAACCATTATAAATACGCATCTATGAAGGGAAGAAAGAAGTCCAAAACAAACCTACAATGAAAGAAAATTCCTAGGAATGAAAGATTTTATAAGTACTAGATACTGCATAAATTAATCAGAAACTGATCCTTAAGATAGCTGATAGAGTAAAACTCATTATTACCTTATTATGTGTTAAGGTTATCCTCAGGTCAGGTTTTATGATACCATATGCTATCAGTAGATCTTGGACTTTTTTCAGTTCCTCCTTACATTTTCTAGTTGTTGAGTAAAACTGCTTTCTTACAGGAAGATTCTTAAACAACTTCAGCACTGTTACTGTAGTACCTGCAAGGAGGTGACAAAACACAAGTAGAAATTACACTGAAAGCACTTCACTGACTGGATATTGAGGAAAATTTATTTTTACATGATGAGATCTGTCTGTATGCTGCTGCATACAAAATAAATGCTAGTAACACTAAATTAGATTATATTAGCATGGGAAGAAATATACCAAATTAGGAGTCATCCTCCCCAAAAAAGCACCTATAGACCTCAAGAGCTATGATCCTCCTCCTTTATTTAGAGTTACGATTACAGCATTAAGCTTTCTTTCGTACACACTGACAATAGTGAGAATCAGCAGTAAACAAAGCTGAAGAATCTTTCAGTGCATATTAAGTTATCTTTCATTAGTAAAATGATTAACGGACTAGAATCTAACCAGACATATCTGGAGGCAAAGGAACACTGAGCTCCATTAAGCCCCTCCACATTTGCTTTAGGGTAGTACCTAAACTGATGTCTCTGCTCAAGGCACAATACATAGTAAGAGGAGGAATATTCATTTATTAACACAATCATATAAATTCCTAGTCTGTATGGATATTGCGAAGTATTAAATATATGTCACAGAGTTCAGTCAATTATTCAACAATTTTGACAAAAAATAAGGCAACACAACCCACAGGCTTTCTGGCCCTAGAAAATACTACAGTCTAAATCTTAAACAGAGTCCCTGGTTAAAATTAGCTAAACTTAAGAGTTCTCAGCTTCAGCTCTTTCTTCAGTATTTGTCCACCAAGTAACCCTTGGCAGCTTCTGGCCTAATGGCTCCCTGCAGCCAGTTAGCGCCGAGAAGGAAGGGAGCCAGCGCGTCACTCAGCTCCCGGTCGGTGTATGAGCACTGCAGCCAGCCGGGGGGCAACTCGTGGGCACAATATTGACAAGCAGCTGCTCCGGCTCAGCTGGGAAAAGTTGAGCTTTATGGAAAAGTTGCATCTAGTTCCTCAGGGGCACATCCTCAGCACAAGAAAAGGGCACACTGCTTCTATTCTGGAAATACACAGCAGCTGGAGTGTGAATGCGAGGACACAGTGTGGTCTTAACAGCCCTCACTGAGCAGTGCACGAAGTAGGGCAGATGCTACCCCAAACCCACACCACGCCTGAACCACCAAGGCCTGTCCTCTGAGGGGAGGGCAACCTTTAGTCTTTCACACAAACGCGCAGAAGGATTGCTAGCAACACAACCTTCCTGCAGGTCAGAAAGAACTGTGATTTTGGCTGGTCCTATAGCCATGCTGCTTCCATCAACGCCTTCCTACAGCAGCAGGGCAACTCTTCCTCCTTTAAGCAAGGAGGATTTTGTTATGTACAGAAGCATTGTTTTGGTCCTGAACAAATCTTTCATATAATTACATAGCAAGTCTGCCTGGACCTGGGGCACTGAATTTTTATAGCTTTTATTCCTGCTGTCAGATTGCAGAAGTGAGTCAGAGAAGGAGAAACTAGTTTATAATTACTATCCAAAGCAACTTCCAAGACATATTATTTCTTACAATAACAACACATTTTCAGTCAATAGACATAAAGCAAGAAATGTTTACGGTTGCAAAGACTTCATACTCAGCCTTCACGTACAGAACAGGTATTTCAACATCAAATGGAGCCTCAGAGAAACATAAAATACTTCTGTCACAGCACAACACCAGAACAATGATGTCCTACCTTGCCCGAGATGGGAAGGCTTTTTAGAAGTTACATGTCCATTGCTATCTAAAGCATACTGAGTGCTGAAATCATCAGCAGCTGTCTTGGTTGTGATCAAAACCTGAAACGAGTGATTTAAAAAAAAAAAAAAAAAAGAAAAGTTAATTGAGAATTCACAACATTCAGAATGAGCTAAGGTAAGCTCTGCTACCACTCTTTCCTTTGTGTTATTTTAGTCACCACAATTACATTTAATTAGCCTATAGAATTTTTCTTCTACTGGTGTTTCTTACAAAAATATTCTGCACTATTACTGCACTATTTTTAGATCCGTTTAACTAAAAGCCACACATTTTTATCACACATACACAAAGCATAGCAATCTATAGCTACAACACATCCTCCTATATCTTCTATTCTATCCTGGCTTAAATAAACTTAATCAATTAAATCAATCGATAATTTTGCATTTTCATCCTTCGTGAGAGAAGACATACTGTGACAACTTCTTAAATTCATGTGAGATTCCACAAACATAACGACTACCGTCAAACAACCAGTATATTACATTTCCACACCCAAACACATCTAGCAATGAGTAGCAGCATGTTTTGTAAGCTATTAACACAGATCAGCTTTAGCAAGACCAGTCATAAACCAGAAGTTCAAAAAAAAAAAATACAGTTCCCCGAGTTCAGGTATCAATATTTTGAATAGAACCACTGCACTTTAACCACCTGAAAGACATAAAGGTTATCACACACAGAGCATCAGGATGTTTTGGTTTACTTTAGTGTCTCATATGACTAATTCAGAGTTCAGCCATGCCTCTAGAGAGAAAAAACAGTAATTGATTAATTGGAAATGTACAGACCTACTTAAGGGCCAATAATAAAGTACCTCTTACCTGAAACTTCAGGGGGCAGTTTGGGTAGGCAGCACACAATTAATGCCAGGAGTGTTCAATTAACATAATTACTGATCCAAGGATTAAAGTAATACCTATTAAAGCACCAGGCCACCTCCCATCTCTTATGAAATGTACTATAGAGCTGATTAAAAGCTCAGAGCAGATGGCATCCTGCTCTGACAACTCATTAGAGGGAACCAGTGATTGAGGTCTGTCATCACCTATCAAAACACCAAGACTTTTGAAAGCATCTTTGGAAATCCTCATCCAAACACACAAGTCATTCCTGCTTAGTGCAATGTGAATGTAGCCCAAGGTAGCAAGGAGTCAAACTCTAACATCTCTCCTGACCTTGAAAGTTGATGGTTCTAATCAGACACAGATACCAGTATCTTCTTGCAGGATCTAATCCTTGGCAGACTTAAAAAGAAGAATCCAAAACTTGACCTTAGTGCAGCATGAATACAGGAAGACAGAGGACAATGGAACAGGTAGATGCTGTGTGCTTAACAGCCTGAACACTTTTCAGATGGTTTTCAACCGACTTAATTACTTTCAGTCAACAAGTTAAATCCTAAATATAAGTACACTGTCAGTGCTCTTAACACAAACACATGGATCAGACTCAGAAAGGCCAGGGAACAAGTTCCTGTTTACTCAGAGGGACAATGAAGTTTGTGCAATTGCAGTCATATACATGTCAAGGAGCAATACGGAGCCCAACAAAATCCCATGACTGCTGATCACCTAGATAAGCTCAAGGCAGAAATTGTTACTGGAACAGTAGCTATGTGAGCTATCAGCTCCCTGAAATGATTTCTGCTGGTCACCATCTGCTGTTCATTTTGATTTAGCCTAATTCAAGTAGCAAACTCAGCCATACTCTTTCACATTTTATTTGCTGATAACACTAAAGAGAACTCTAAGGAATCATGTATCTATACATGTATGTATAAGGAATCATTTATCTATACCCTGATACAAAAGAAATGGAAACAATAAGCCATTCTGACTGAGGAAAATAAATAGAGCACTGCTGTGACCATTATGACGGAAAGGCAGGACTGACACTAATGAGAAATCCATACAGCTTCCTAACTGTATGATGTAGCTTCTGGGGAAGGGGGGAAAAGGCAGCACATACAAGCAAAACTGTTCAGAAAACATAACCCTGACAGGCTGCTGGAACAATTCCAAGTCTTTACACTGATGTTTTATTAAAACTTTCACAAGCACACACACAACAACACAGAAGAACAGACACATTTATAGCACCTGCTCACCTCTGATATGCAGCAAATTGATCCCAAAGCCTCCCCACGAAAACCATATGTTGTCAACCTTTCAAGGTCCTCAGAAGAGCTTATTTTTGAGGTGTAGTGTTTAATTGCCATAACTGGAACATCAGCAGCCTTGATTCCATTGCCATTGTCTCTTACTTCTATTTTGTTAAACCCATAATTCTCCTAAAAAAAGAAAAAAATATAAAGGAGCACTAAAACAGCCGAATGAATTGACACACAAGTTTGAAGTAGCTAAGGTTACAGCTTCTCGCCATCCCGATAGAAGTGGGAGTTTTGTTTATTTGGAGAAACTGGGCAGCCATTAAATGCCTATTTTTAAAATAAACAAAACAAAGCAGCAAAACAAAACAAACCCCACAACATATTAGGATAGTAGTGATGGTTTCTCTAGTTAAATAATGTAATTCATACCCCATGGTTTGGAAATAGCACATAAATATAAATACAACTGAAACAGAAATTAAGTAATTAATTTTTTTAAACTATGATGAAATTTAAAAACCTAAGCTTAGAAAAAGATCTATAGTTGTAAAGCTACAGACTTTTCACCTCTCTCATCTGTTTAGTGTAATTTTTTTCAAATCACCACAAATGCAGCCCTGCATCCATTAAATCAGTGAGCCCTCATAGAGAATTGTTTTCCATATCACTCTATATTTATGTGATTTCACTAGTGCAGAGGTTTTCCAGTCTCTGTACTGTCTCTCAATATGCAGGGCATTCCAATGGGGGCAGGGCATGAAAGGGGAAAAGAGAGAAATAAGAAAGCTTATAAAGAAGTAGAATACTTTACAGAAAGAAATAAAGTTTCTTAGAGGCTCTTTTAAAAACAGCCTTCAAGGAAGAAAAGTTCAATCTTTGTGACTTACCCTTACATATATGCAATACTTATTTTACTAAATTCTGATTTAAATATGTAATTTCAATAAACACCAGCAGAAACTGGGTAAAACTCTGAAAACCCAGATAATTAGGGCAATTAAATAAAATATGGAATTCAGATTCTATAACATCTCAAGCATGTTCAGCAAAAAAATGCTTCCATCTACAGCTACAATATAGCCTGCACATGTAAACTGCACCCAAAATGAATCACAAGCCAAGAGGAAAAGGTAATTAAAGCTGCAGGATCACTAACTAAACTTTTACACAAGCATGCTTGACTCTTTGAAAAGATTATGATGTAACATATAGAAAAATGTGCTGTAGCATGTAATACATCTAGGAGACCTTAAAAGTGGTTTTGCTTAGAAAGAATTTCTTGAATGAGTGCCTACCACCACTGATGCTGTACAGAGCACATGATGGTTGCTCACAGAAACCCGACTGATTAAACAGAACTAACTTTGTTGTCCCATCTGGGCATAGACTGAAGACAGTTATGAAAAAATACAGTGTACTCCCAGGGTTATTTCTCAAAGCAAAAAAACCCAATGCAATTAAAACCAAAAGGAAGATATCTAGAGATATTATCTATATTCACAAATAATCTGCATTTGCAAATATCACAAGCCTCTGAGGTAGGCACAGAACTATATGTATTTAATTAACTGATACACAATAGAAGTGCGAGTACGTTTCACTTTTCCAAATAATGAATGGTGCTAAAGCTATCTTCAGGTGAAAAACAATGCTTTTGCCAATATTTGAGTCAACCTCCTGCTAGGAAGCAAAACAGAACCTAAGCAATATACTTTAACTGAACATAAAAACACATAAGGAGGTATAAATGGGAAACCTTCTACTCTGCTGCTGTATTCACTAATGAAGAGTTTGAGCATTTTACAATTAACCCTTGTTTTCCATTCTAATTTTTACTTCCAGACCACTTAACTACTTAGGAAAAGTAAGATTTATCTTCTTTAATTTGAATCAAAATGTTACACGAATGATTCTCTATTTCTTTTCTAATATTATTCCTTTCTCCCTGCACACATTTTACTTAAAATATTACAGCGCTTAAACTTTGTATTCTTTATACACGACTTAAATCCTACTGAGGTTGTGATCCCATGAAATGTTTAAGTTGCTTTACCAGATCACTCATGCCCAACCCCATGGTTCAACTCCCTCCTCTTTCACTCATGAGTGCATGGTCCCATCTTTTTTTCAGCTACAGCTCTGTTACTCAAGAGAACTTTAAGGTCAATTCATCTTATTAAACTGGCACAAATAATCTACTCTTCTTGCTGGGTTACTTTTTTGTTGCATTAGCAAGATTAATGGATCACAAGAGGCAGAAATGCCTAGCAATGGCATGCAGATGGATATAGGACTTTGCTTTTTCAGATGATGAGATTGATGAGGTGTATGTGGGAACATCACCCTGAGAAAAACGTCCCCTGAGAAAGTTCTAGGGATTAAAGCTCCGACTTCATGCACTGGAAAAAAACAGGTGCAGAAACAAGCACCTGCCTTTTAAAACAGCCATTTCATATAATAGTAGCAAACCCATAGCTAAGATTTGTCCTTCCAGAATCCCAACTCTGCTCCAACTACTAACACGGGCTGTTCCTCTTCTCCTCAATTAAAATAAATATGCAGCCTCAGTCAGCCTGTTAAGATTATTTTCATAAATTCCTGTTGTTAGAGGTCAGTAGGGAAACTGACAAACTGATGCCTGTGGAGTCTCTTTATCCATACACAAGCAATTATATTGCCGCATCAATGCTTTTTAGCATACTTTAACCTGAAGCCAGGACATCATGTCAAGAATAAAACCGTAATTCTACATAAGCTTAAAGCACAGGCATGCTACAGAGGAAGTTGATCCCCTTGCTAACAACAAGGCAAGCTCCACCATGTCCGAATTTCTAAAAGCAACAAAGCTGAGGTTCAAATCAATTAATAGATACCACTCAACACCTGAGAGAAAGGACACAGTTCAGTTCCTAATCAAATGACTGGCTTTTAATTGTCATTAAAGTAATATCAAATTATCTAAAAGTACAATATCAGCTGAAGTCTTTCCCAGTGTTGTGTAACAGCTAGTTGATACACAGACCAAAGATGCTCAGTAACATCACCTACTGGAGTTTGGTCAACCAAGGAGTTAACAAGAATAAAACACCAGCCAAAGCTTCCCACTAAAGCTGACCACTGCCACTGTTTCTACCTGAGAACCATTCCACCTCCTGTCTGTCTGTCTCCAAAAAAGCCATTCTTGTCTTTGTTCAGGCAAATTGGGTAACAAGTCTGAATGAATCAGCTAGCCTTCCTAATCCATCTGGAAAAGGTTAAAACAATGAAAATGCTGCATGTTTCAGGAAAAACCCATCAAGCTGTAAAATGAAATTTCAAAATTTCCATTCTCTATTATGCTTTTGAACCAATCCAAAGTTAATGTGGTCATTGAGCTCTATTATGTGGTTGACCTTATTTAAATGTCACACAATAAAAATAGCATTCTGATATAAAAATACTCTTATTACAAAAAAAAAAAAGTCCCAGAAAAAGAATCCACTGTTTTACACTGTTATTATGTACAGCTGTGCAAAGTGCAAGTTTTCTCTTCTCCTCTAGCACCCACAGAATAATAAACAGCAAATCTCATTTACTCACTGACAACCTGTGTAAAGTCAGGTCGGCTTGTTTGTTTTAGAAATACAGCAATTTGGATTGAGCTGAACTGACAAAAAATATAACAGTAGTGCAGGTGACTCATGCACTGGAAATGGTTGAAAATGCTCTTTTTAATTGATTTGGGACCTCTCGCTATGGAAACAGCTGGTTATTGCACTGTGAAACCCAAACTGATTAGAGGGCTTTCTCCTTCGGCTATCTGCATGGCTCTGTATCAGCACTCCAGTAAAAGAGACAAGGTTTGTTCTGACACCTTTTGAAGGCTCCAAAACATTCTGTTGATTTCTTGCAGTTACTGATCTGTTCACAGGATCCGATTCTGACACTCTCACCCCCAAAACTGTGCACACACTACTCACTTTGGAGTTACTAAGGAAGCAAGAGGAGCTGATCAGTTAGCCATTTTACACAATTAGGGAGGAAAAAGCCTAAGTTTCTTATCATAAACAAGATTATTTTTTCAGAAGCTATCCTTGAATGATATGCCAACTTTTTTTAACATCTTATAAAAATAAAAATAAAATTTTAGAAGTAGCCAGAACTCATCATCCTGATTAGGGACCATCCTGATAGGGACCACGTACTGTCAAAACATCTAACATGGCCATCAGTGACCTCTTCCATTGTTTCCATTTTCACCTTCCCGACAATATTTTGTAATAAGACTTAAACATGCCAGTGAAATGGAAGTCCAACATCTTTTAAAACAAGTTATTAGTCAGAAAAAGTAAATTTCTAAGTAGCAAAAGTAGCATTAAAGAAGTTCATAGTTTTTCCTCAAGATACACTCAGGAGCCCAATATGACTTACTGTTTCAGTGGGGCCTCAAAAACATTAAGTAAAACTGATTTTGGACCACTTTTATTTGAGGTTAAAAATATATATGTATAAACACTATTAATACCCATCCATTCCCAAAAGCACGGTAACCTAAAAAAAAAAAATTTCAGTGAAACAGCTTTTCTTGCATGTTATTTTACGTCCAATTCTTTGTAAGAGTAAAAGAAAGAACTAGGACTTACCAGTTTAATATCAATATTTGTGGCACTGGCATCCAAGGAATTTTCTATCAGCTCCTTCACAACACTGACAACTGATGTAATCACCTGAGAACTTGAAAGGAGACGAATAGTTTCTGCTGGCAGCTGCTTCATAGTGGAATAAGATTCAAAGGAACTGCATGGAAAGATAAGAGAAAAAGAATGTAAAAGGCACATGAAATACACATTTCCAACTTATTATTTTACAGCAACTTTTAAATGTAGGTGAAACATAACATTACAGCTAAAGAGTAAAATTTTTGAGATACAGTAAGACACGGCTTCCTCTGCAGTCAATGGGACTTTGACCTGTGGAAGAAACAGAATACAGGTCTAGACTAGAAAACATTATTTTAAGTAGATTAAACTTCTAATGAAAAACCTTAAGAATCCCAAGATATGCTGAGCAAAACAGTATATATCTCACAAGTGTACAGTCATCTCTAAATCACTGTAACGTGGTTGTGATCTTGTAATTACAAAAGTAGACAGACCACATGGTAACCCAGAATGCTAGTCAGAAATGTCTTCAGATACGCTATTTACCCAGCATCAGGTCTAATTCCAGCACTGATGCAAAAAAAAATAGATTTTTTTTTTTTTTTTTGCAAACTCCTTACATCATTACATCATTCTCCCCCCTTCCTGCTACATTTAAAATTTCTGTGCTCAGCACTGCTGTATTGTGTGTATGATTCCCAGCACCTAAAAATTCATGGAAGAAATATGACCTGAAAGTAACTGTTTTGGAGCTGGGAAAGAAGTGGGAAGGCAGCATAGTGGTGATGAGGCAAAAGTCACATTCAATAGTAATGTGATCTACTGGCAATAATGAAAAACAAAGCCAAACCAAAAAATTTCTGAATTATAACCTTGCCTTTCTGCTCTGACTTATAACCTTGCCTTTCTGCTCTGACTTACTGTGTGCCCTCAGGCAGGTCACTTTATTTCTATGTCTATCTTCCACTTAAAAATGAAGATACCATTACAAGTCAATGGTATCCTTTGTAAATCACTGAAAACACATACAAAGGGTTATAAAATTCCTGCTGCATTATAGAGACACTCTACCATGAAGAGACTGTAAATGGATCTGCAAATTTTTGCATGCGTTTCTGTTTAAGTACCCAAGTAGACACAATTAACCAGGCTTGGGGAAAAATCTTTGTCGATCCTTGTAGCCAACTCAACCACAGTTTTTCATGCATATGAGAATGAGGAGAGAAACAGCATTGCTAGACAGCTCTTTGCACCTCAAGAATGGCTCAGATTTGGGTTTCTTCTCTCCACAGCAGCACTCTTTACTGGGTTATGTCACATAATGTTATTTACACTGAAAGGCAAACAATCCCAGCAGTCATAGCTTCCCCATTGATTCAGTCCAGGCTACCTACTGGAGAACACACACCGCATGCTCAGCACCCATCCCAAGGATGCAAGCACATGTAGAGGAATGGAACAAACCCAGATTTCCTCCTGACCCTGTCAGGACGCAGTGAGGGACTGCAGCCAACAGCCCAGAGCACACTATCCTGCAGGGTATATGCAGCTGATACAACAATTACAGGACGCTTCTCTGCCTTGATATCCTTCTAAAGACCGCCACTCTTTAAACATAAAAGACAAAGAAAAAACATGCTTACTTGGGGACAAAAAGGTACAGTGTTTTGAAGAGGAAGCAGAATTAAAACTTTCCTAAGAACAGCTACAGAGAGGTTTTCTCTTCATACTCGTTATTTACATTCCAAAGGCAGTTTGCCTTTCAGATGTGGTAAAAAGACCTGACAAATCAGTTTTCCACCAAACAAACTGGAAAAGGAGCACAGGAAGATGCATGTTGTTGAAGACAGACCAATATTAATCACATACACGCATTCAGAGAAGCGGGTTTCACAATTCTGTGATTCTATTTCCTCACGCATTCATGCGTTATACAGGACTCCCGTGTCAAGTGCTACATGATTAACTAATGACAAGTGCCAGATCGGACACTGACTGAGATGAGGTTGGGTCTTAAAACAAAAACGCTGCAGATCCCAAAGACAAATTTTCTATGAGGTGTGACTGACGCAGGCGGTTTGGGAGAGAAACCAGCTCCCGGTGTGCCCTCCCCTCCCCTGGACCCAAACCACCCTGCACAGGGCTGCTGGCCGGATGGCAGAGGGAAGACACCTGTGGCCATACAGCCACGCTGGCCACACCTCGGTCAGGGGCACCTGCTGGCAGGGAGCAACCTTTGGTACTTGCTACCTATGGATACACATGCAATCCCCGGCTACTTTTATCTAAGAGATACATATTTCAGTTCAAGTCACGTTAGCTCTTCGCTGACTGGATGTATTTATAACCCCTGCTCAGTTTGGCAGGCACAGCGTTTTCTGTGTTTGATCACCACCACTGGTACTGCCCTTTTACTCCTCTGAACGCAGCCAGACACCCCAGCAAGGGGGGGGCTCTAAACAGCTGTAACACCACACGCCACCAGGTAAAGTGTGAACAAAAACTCCTTAAGCTTCATAGTGGCAGCCCCACAGACTTCTGGAGCAGTACCCACACCCCAGCCCAACAGCCACCTTTCCTAGGAGTCCACCAGAGCACAAACTCAGGGAATTGTTTATGAGGAAATAAAAAAAAAAAAAAAAAAAAAAAAAAGAAGGAGAAAAAGCTGCAGATAAAACCTGCGGCCAGGTCACCCTCGAGTTCACCTAAAACCACACGTACGGCCCGCAGTCCCCTGTTCTGCTTTTCGTGAAGGAAAACACGGGCCGCGCCGAAAGAAGGCAGGGCAGGGGAGGAGAGGGAAGGGGAGGGGAGGAGAGAAGGGAGGGCAGTCACTGAAGGGAGGGACGCGGTTCCCGCCCGGCCACCGGGCCTGGCTCCCCGACACCACCCGGCCCAGCTTCAGGGGCCGCCGCACGGCACCAGGCCCAGCAGGCCCAGGCCCGGGCCTAGGCCCAGGCCCGTCCCGCGCAGCCCCGGGGAGGCAGCGGTTCCCGCCGCCGTGCCGCCAGCTGCCCGGGGAAAGCAGCGTCCCCACCCCAGCCGGGGCCTCAGGGCAGGCGGCGGCTGCGGCATTCCCCGCGGCGGGCAGGAAGCTACCTGATGCCTCCCGCCGCCCTTCCCGGGCGCCCGCCCCTCCGCACAGCCCCGGGGCTGCGCTACCTGCGCCTCCGCCGCGCCCGCGCCCCCGCTCCCGCCGCCGCCGTTGCTGTGGGCGGTGCGGACCGGCCCCTCCCCTCCCCTTGGCCGCTAGCCCTGCCCACGGGGCGGCCGGCGGGGCTCTACCTGCGGCCGGGGGCCCGCGCCTCCGCTCCTGCTCCTGGGTGGCCACAGCGCGGCCGGCGGCGCTCGGGCCGGCGGAAAGGTGGGGAGGCGGAGGGTGGGAAGGCGAGGCTGGGCTGCCGATACCGGCCGCCCGCCGGTGCTTGCCAGCAGGCCCCGGGGCGCCCGGCGGCGGCTGCCAGGCCGGGCCCTGAGGCGAGCGGCGGCGGGAAGGGGTCTGCCGGGGGGGTGTCCCTCAGGGTGGGTGCCCGGGAAGGGAGGCCGCTCCCCGGGGAGGCCCCGGCTGCCGCGGGAGTGACCTGCGGCGTGTCTCGGCGGGCGCAGCGTCCCGCTGCTTTGGTGCGGCCGGGCTCCCGGCGGTGAGGGAGGCAACGCAAGGGGAAGGGAGAGAAGGTGTCCATGGGATTAGGCGAGAAACGTGAGGAGAAGCCAGGGGGAGATGGTAGGCTGTGCCAAGATGTTGGTCTGGGTACTCGCTCAGCCTTGGCGCTGCCTCCCGGGGAGCGAGGGAGGAAGAGAAGGCTGAGGGGAGACCTTATTAATGCTTATAAGTATCTAAAGGGTGGGTTGAGAGAGGATGGAGCCAGACTCTTTTCAGTGGTTCCCAGTGACAGGACGAGGGGCAACGGGCACAAGCTGGAACATAGGAAGTTCCGCTCAAATATGAGGAAGAATTTCTTTACTGTGAGGGTGACAGAGCACTGGAACAGGCTGCCCAGGGAGTCCCCTTCTCTGGAGATCTTCAAGACCCGCCTGGATACAGTCCTGAGTAATGTGTTCTAGGCAATCCTGCTTTGGCAGGGTAGTTGGGCTAGATGATCTCTAGAAGGTCCCTTCCAGCTCTAGCAATTCCGTGATTCCGTGATTCACCCATCCGCGGTACCGGGCTCCCTGCACGGGCACCTTTTGAAGTACTTCGCAGCAAGTGTTGATTAAAACCAGCATTGCCCCCGGTTTGGTCTCAGGTTCATCACATCTTATTTTTGTTCTACAGCCTGCTCTTAGTTAATATTACAACATGCTAAAGGTGTTACAGTGTGCTATTTATTCTGGTTAAACAGCACTTTTGTAGACTGACTTAGAAGACAGTCAAAAAAACTTCATCCCAGCCCCGAAAATGAATATAAATAGTCTTACAGATCATGTGAATATGCAATATACAGTGAGGTTTTTTAAATGATCATTACGAATTTTAGTACAGCAGGCCAAGTGGGTCACTTCCAGTAAGTTCTGTCAATCTCCTGCAGAAATCAGCATTATGAAACTGTTCTGTCTATCTCTGTGTTTGTCTGTCAGTTAGAAAACTTTTGAACCCATTGGCTAATTTCATCCAGACTTGAAAGGCAGAAATGCCCGTCTGAAAACTAACAGACGGGGAGAGGAGGAAAATCTGCAATCTGCACTCTGCTGCAAGAAAGGCAGGCATAAATGAGTCCTTTTTCGTTCTTTCTAGCAGTAGGTGGCTGGGCAATTGCTATATGCAGAGTTCTTAGCCGTTATATGAATGAGAAATGGGAGGAAAATTGTCTGATATGGGAAGTGGAAAAGACCTGCAGATATTGTTGTGGATGGAGAAAGGAATTTAGAGGACAAAAGTTACAAAGCTTGGTTTCTCACAGGTTTGCAACTTCAGCTTCTAACAGCACAGCTTTTTTTTTTTTTTTTAACATGTCCCTTCTTTAGCAGGCTTCTGGGTTTATTTGTTTGGGTGGTTTTTTTAAGCAAACAGTTCCTAACAGCCCGTTTGTACTGACTTCTCTATAAACCATAAAGATCTTGAGGGCACACCTTGGCTTATGCACTGTGTTCCTTCCAGACCTGCTTATTCCAAACAGCCTTTTCCCAAATTAAAAAAATGGCATATCTTAAGTACCTCTTTATGACGGCAGTCTCAGTCTTCAAGCAGTTCTGTTTTGTAGGGTAAAAATGAACGTAGGAGTTGCCCACAGCGAGGTAAATCCAAACACACGGGTGATGAACAGTCGTGGAATGTGGCTGACGTATGCACTCGGAGTTGGCATGCTGCACATTGTCTTGCTCAGCATTCCTTTCTTTAGTGTCCCTGTCGCCTGGACTTTAACAAATGTGATTCACAACCTGGTAAGTACGCTCTCTTGTAACAAAGTTTGAAAAGTTGTTCATACCTATTTATTTTTAGTAGCAGGAGAAGAGAAAAATAGCCAGGCTCCATCCAGGTAGCCAAAACACCACCTCTGCTTGCCTTTTCCACTATTAAATGAGTTGGTTCTTTTGGGGAGGAGGAGTGAGTGATACATGATCGCTTTGGGTTTAAGCACAAAAGATGTGAAATATTCCTTAGGTATTTTGTGTATTCTCTTTTAAGGCATTTAATTAAGACAGAATCTTGCAAACATAAAATCATCATGGCAACTGACTTTTACAGTGTTTTGTATATTATTAGAGAGCTGTGCTGAATCCATAAAATATATTATGTTTTTGATTCTTGGATATTATCTACTAATGTTTCTGTACAAATCTGTTAGTATCCCAAAATGTTTAATTCCAGCACTTTACCTGTTCCTTGGCCAGAAACTTTTGTGATCTTTTTCTTTTTGCTTTGATTTATGGTCAAGCGAGATAAATTTTAGCTCAGAATGACTTTGGCATACAACTCTGTCATTATACATGACGTAAGAAAAATCTTACTTAGAAGCGATGGGGAAAAAACTGGTCTACCTTGACCCAAGCCCTGAAATCATTTGTTATTCAGTGGTTTGTGATTTGGATGATGACTTCTGTTTGCAAAAGGATTTGGAATCTGAAGACTTTAAGAATCATTCTGCCTTCTCTCCCCAGGATGCTGTAGTTTTGTTGTAACCATTTAAAGTAATGGAAGTTTGCATATTGGTCCTGCCAAGCTTAGAGGAAAGAGGGCCATAGTCCAGCAATTTACATCATACTTGAGGTTTGCTAACTCAGCTTTTTAAGATTAACAGCAAAGAAGTCTTGGCAGAAAGATAGCTTCTGCCTTATTTAGGAAAATGGTAGTTTACTTTAAAGACTGAGATTGGATAGTATCGTCTGAATCCTGTTACCCTGTTAGATAGGTTTAAAACTAACAGTGGGATTGTAAGCATCATTAGGGCATTTTGTATGTTATCTTTGACAGCATGAGACATGCCTGACTTCAGAAGATGTTGGCAGAGACAAGTATTACTAAATATTTCCCAAATGCCTTATGGAATTCATTGCAAGTACCTATAATGACAACAGGGATGAGAGCATGCACTGGCAAGTAGTTTTCTAGTGGATCACTACAAGATGAATATAAACTGCACTTTTGGATATTTCAGCATTTAAATGGCACTTTTTTGGAAACAAATCCTTGGACAGTTTGACAAACAAAAAAAGAAAAATCTTGAATTTCCACTAATGGAAAACTCTTAGCTGACTTTGAAAACATTTTTGGTGGTCCCTTCTGCAAGTACCGGTGCGAAATAAAGTGTATAGTAAGCATTTGGGTCTGTCCTAAAAGTGCTTTTTGGTTAAGTTATTCGAGCTGAGATGCTGCAAACATCATGAATTGAAGAAGTAATTAAGCAAATGAATTCTCTTAGGTTAATAAGCCTCCAGTCCAGGGGCTGTTCCAAAAAAGAAAGCGGAAGGTGATGTGAAGTGACTTGCTCAACTTTCACCTCCCTTACAGAATTCGGAAGAAATGTGATTTTTCTATATAAAGCTTTCTATAACAATTTGTGTATGTGCATAAGAAATGAACGCCCCTGGAAGAAAATGGAAGTCTTTGGTATTTTCTGATATGCTCGTGCTTGGAGTTAGTATGCTCTCTTCGATAGAAAACAAATGTTCGTTGAAACTGGAAGAGGGTGGACTCCCCAGTCTGATTGACCTTTGGGCCCAGATCGATCTTTCAGGCCAGACTAGGCATGGCGTGCTCCCATCAAACAGAAACAATCGCAAAGAACACCCCAGCCTGGTTAAGGAGAAGCAGCAAAGAGATGGACAGATGGGATTCAACAGATTGCTGGTAGTCAGCTTCTAAGTGTTTGAAGCTAGTGGGGGGCTGAGAAAGCTTTCAGAAGCTCTTGTAATATTGCCAGCATTCGTAAATAGTTTTTTGCTTTGTGCAGGCTCTTACCTCCTAACTCATTTAACACCGTCTTAGGAAAGTGGTGATATAAATTGGCAGCCCTAAACTTGTTACAGTGCTTGTTAAAATTCTGTTGCTGTCGTGTGATTTTTGCCATCTAATATAGAAGACAAGGCAGTGGGTCAGATATCACAGAGATTTTGGCTGTCATTCTGACCGTGCTACTGACTGTGCAACCTTGGGCAAATCGCTTCTCGTCTCTTCCTTCCTCTTCTATAAATTGTCATTACAGGGTAGCAGCTCTGCTGGGTGCCAATTCTTTTACTCTCTTTTTCTTTTTTTTTTTTTTAAATGTAACAATTATAAAAAATATTCAGCTAAAAGTGCCACTGTATTCACTTTTTATTTTCCCCAGGGAATGTATGTGTTTTTGCATGCAGTAAAGGGAACTCCTTTTGAAACACCTGATCAGGGGAAAGCTAGGCTACTAACACACTGGGAACAACTGGACTATGGAGTACAATTTACATCTTCAAGAAAATTCTTCACAATCTCTCCTATAATTCTGTGAGTTCAAAACTGTATTATGGATTAATTGAATCATAAAACCATGATTTCAAAAGAGGCAACGAAATGGGTTGCAATTTACATTCCGAAAGCATTTTCTCTCTTTTGTTTTTTTTGTTTTTGTTTTTGTGTGTTTGTTTGTTTCCACGTCACAGAGATAGGGAGTACATACTCACAGGCCGTATAATCAACAGCCTTTCTTCCTGCAGCTTTCGACACATGCTGAAGTCGAAGTTCGTAAACAGTTATTAATGGGGCAGGTTTTAAAAACGAGGAACGTTATGAGGAAAACTTAACTGTTAACTCTTGAAGTTCTTTAAGAGATTGCGAAGTCATAAATGTTGAAAATCTACGCTAACTGGCTTTAGCGCGTGCACGTGACAGCATGTATTAACCATTTTGCGGCTTGTGAGTTGAGGAGGGCGGCAGCCCTCACTGAAGGGGGTCCAGGATTTTGCATTTCGGTTTTGCTTTGTGCGGATTATCTTCTGTTTACATTAGTTACGTAAATAGGTTAGAAATTCTACACTCCTTGTCTCTGTTGACAAAAGTATGGTTGCATAACTAAAGGAAATCAGATATGTATTTACTATCCAATTCTAAAAAGTCTTTTTGTTTTTCACTCAAGGAAGTTGTCCACTTGCAGGGCGAGATGGGGGGGAAGGGAAGAAACTGCGTAGAGTTTACAACATCGTTCACAAAAGATAGGAACTGAAAAAAAATATATATATATAACTCCTCAAAAAAATTCCTCTCTTTATTCAAAGATAGCTTCCCACATTCCAGTGGAAATTTTGTATAGCACCTGTGTATGTTCTCTTCACACACTAATAATGCATAAGGAGCTGCATAAACATCTCCCTTTTGGTGGGGAAAAAACACCAAAAAAACCCAATCTCACAGCCTCACTTCTGTGACTAGTTTTTGCAAAGAATGAGGTGAAGTTATTGGCTCAGAGCGTAATGAAGTTGGTAGTGAATTGGATCTTGTGAGGCACATTTCCTTATTCTTCCAGTTGAACGGGTTGTGGACTAGCTTAAAAGAAAAACGTGCTGGAAATGTCTGCCAGGCGGGATTTTGAAATCACGGCCATCACGGTTGTGCTCAGAGTAAATTATTTTTGCACTGAAAAATGTCTAATGCTTTATCATGAGCTTGCTAGGGTAGCAGAACTGCGAGTATTTTGCTAACGGATCCGACACTGTTTAAGACTTGAATCATGAATCAGGCTTGTAGCTGCAGAAGTTGGAGACTCCAACTGGAGGGGCGGGGAGAAGTTCTTGAGGGAAATACTAGCTGAGAGTTGCTTTTTAGCACCTTGAGAAGCGCGGGAAGAAGAGACAGTCCATAACTGCTGTCGATATTCTAGAACCTCAGGTGAGATACTTAATACAGGAATAGATCGGTCGTTTGTCAGTAGAATGTGTCTGGTTACTACTGAAGCACTTCTTTTCTCAACAACGCTTTGTTTGTTTATTTTTTGGACAGTGGTGTTACCAGCTAAGCTTGCTCTCTCCTCCCGCAGGTACTTCCTGGCCAGTTTCTACACAAAGTATGATCCAACACACTTTATCCTCAACACCACCTCTCTCCTGACTGTTCTTATCCCCAAGCTGCCACAGTTGCATGGCGTTCGAATCTTTGGCATCAATAAATATTAAGGAGAAGGTTTGACACTGCCCCTGCTGTGGCTGCCGGTGCTCCCCAGGTGAAGGAAACGAGTAGCCTGCTGTGCCATGTATCTAAACCATATTCCATGAGAGGTGCTTTTACATCCGAGATACAATTACTACTTCCTGCTGCGGCGTTGTCTGGGATAAAGGTTGAGTTTATAAGAAGATGCCTTCTGATACTTAAATGTGAATTGGAGACCTCTAGAAGGAAGATTTCCATGAAGAACTGGGCAGGCCCAGCTCTAAAGCCTAATCCCCACTCAGAGTGTATATAGAGCCTGGCGGATGCGAGTGACTTGTGAGGAAGGTGCGAGTGGCAGTCAAAACGGAGAGTGATGCTTCACAAATACCCAGCCAGCCATAACGCAAACGGGGACTTCACGTATAAATCCGGGATCCTCAGTGCCAAGGACTGCTGAGGTCTCATTCTTCGATTAAGTGAAAGTAGCTAGTTTCTGCTGTGTGGATTGTAGGTGGTTGTGCTCGTTATTGCATTGTAAGAGTTTGTTGGAGGGTAAATGCTGTGACAGCTAGCATAAACCGATGGTGTCATTCATGCCTTACCTGTTCTTGTGATTTTTTTTTTTTTTTTTTGTCACAAAGACTGAAGAAAGTCCTTCACTGTCAGCTCAGGGGGTTTTCTACATCGACTTCATCGCTCAGTTAATGTATGCTTTTACAAGCTGTGACACCGTTGTCTTTATTTCATTTTGCTTACTGGGATACTGACTTTTCTACGTGTAAATGGGACATCCTGAAAAATGGAAATTTCTTCTGAGGTGCGGATTTTTGACTGTTTTCTCTGGTACTTGATCGATAGGCTCTTTTTCAGTAGTTGAGAGGCCTGTAATGGTGGGGGAAAGGAGCCGCTGCGGTAGGAGAAGCGGCTCCGTTACAGAGCAACAATGTCAGAACACGCAAGAGGAACCGTGTAGGTCCTAAGTTAGAATAGAAGCCGAACTAGAAGTAGGCGAGTAGGTAAATCCCGTGGGCTTAACTGTGTGCTTTTGCAGAAAAAGGTATAGGTAATTTGCACGTCTTGGAAATGCGGAGGAACGGTGCGTTTGAGGGCTACCGTGTAGCGCCGAGTAATCGTCTGTACGATCAGCTCCGGAACTAGAGTGAAGGTACGGCTAGGGCCCCGAGCGCTGCTTTCGCTGTCTTGGGGGGGGATAAAAAAAAAAGGCTGAATTTTGAAGTCTGCCATACGTCTGCCAGCCGAAACCGGCTCGGGTTTATTGGAAGACTCCATCTAAGACTTGATTTACATTTTGGTTGCAGTGAGCTGGAAAAAAAAATAATAAAAAAACCCCTAAAACAAAAATACAGCCCACAACGGCAGACTTATTTTCTCACCAAGAGAACGTTACGGCTATTTACTGATAAAGTTGCTGTTTAAAAGGGGGAAAAAAAAAAAAGGTAATGAGTTATGAAGTTTTTTTTTAGCAATTGGAATGAATTCTTTATTTGTACAGGATCAGGGGCTAATTTTTCAAAGGACGCCCATCGCAGGGCTGTGCTAGGCCTTTGGAAAAGTCACTGTTTTGTGTACCCTTGACACGGGTCTTCCGAGCCGGGCGGCGTTTGCGGACCGGGGGGGGGTGGGGGGGGGACGCGGGGCCGGGCCGGGTGCCGTTGCGCGGTTGTTTACGCAGCTCTTGGCTTGCGGAATTAAAATCGCTTGCCCTCCGCCGCCAGCCTCTTCTTTCCGGCCTTGCGGGGAGGCGGCAGCCCGATACCTATCGCAGCCGGCCCCGGGGGCGGTCCGCCCCCTCCGCTCCGCCCGCCTCGCTCCGCGCCTGCGCCGCGCCCGGGGACGGGTTACGCGGAGTGACCCGCCGGTAGGCGGGAGGGGGCCGCCGCCGGACCCGCGCCGAGACGGGGGGTAGCTCCGGTGGGCGCTGGGCCGGAAACGTGCCGCTGGGAAAAGGGGAGGGCGAGGGGGGTGAGAGGGCGGTATATCGCGGTGGAAGGGCGCAGCGCGGCGACAAACGCGGCTGCGGCAGCCGAGACGCTGCCCCCCGGGGGTGCTACCCCGGTGGGTGATCCGCGGTGGGTGCTGCCCCGGTGGGTGCTGCCCTGGCGGGTGATCCCCGGGGAGTGCTGCCCCGGGGGGTGGTCCCCCGGAGGGTGCTGCCCCAGGGGGGTGCTGCCCAGGGGGTGCTGCCCCGGTGGCCTCTCACTTTGTGGCTTGTGTCCCTCCCTTAGGAAACGCCATAGGCAGCGAGCATGGGTGAAGGGCTCTCCTTGAAGCACGATTAAGGCATCAGCTCCCAACTCTTAAATTATTATTATTTTCATAGGGTCTTAAAAATCACGTGTGGCCATTCGTAACTTCAAAAGTAACGCCATCTCTTCAGAACGTCAAACCAGAGGACGTGCTCGCAAACCCTCCAGTAATAATAAACCGTGCAGTTCTTTTCTAGACGTCACCGCCAGACAGGGTTTTACCAATGAACAGCGTTGCCAAAAACTTTTTGAAGTCAGTCAGCCATGGCCGGGCTGCGTGGCTGAGACGCAGCTCTGCTCACGCTGGGAAACGGCACCTTCGGAAACTGGTCCTGGGCATTGAAACGAGCTGCGATGACACCGGCGCTGCTGTGGTGGACGATGCCGGCAATGTTCTGGGAGAAGCGCTGCACTGTCAGAAGGAAGTCCATTTGCAGTAAGGATATGCTTTTCTCAGAGCTTTTGCCTTAATACTGATTTTACTGTTATTCTTACTTGTAATATCATCGGTATAAAAGTCTTGTCTCCTCCAGTGAGGAGTAGGTAGGTGTAAAGACCTGTCTTGGGCCACACCACGTTCTGCTTGAGATATTACTGAGGGTGAGGAAAGAAAAGCTGTGCATTTAACAAGTTTCCTCTAGTATTTTCTTTCAAAATGAGACAGATTACCTATCTAGCTTGAATTAAAGATGAAATCAGTATGACTGTTAAAGCCACCAAATGTCTCAAATTTTTAAAGGGAAAATTAATCAAATGTAGGCATTGGTGGGTAACTGCAGGAACTGACAAGTGAGGGGGTGTGAATATTAAGTTACAGGCATTGTTTTGGAATATCATTGAGATACATTTAAGAGTTACGTGTACCAAAAAAGGGCGAGTTACAGCCTTTTCTGACCTCCCAGTGATAATTGCGCTCTCTTCACCGCATTGATGCCCTTTACGCTAAACAAGGCATTTAGGAATTGTACTGAAGAAACAGGCAGAATGTGGCAAGGTCAAGAGGTGTTTGGAATCTATTCTTATACCATTCTGTCTGTTGTGAGATGCAAATGTATTGTAATTCTTTGCTTTTACTAGAGCAGGTGGAATAATTCCTGTGGTGGCCCAGCAACTTCACAGAGAAAACATCGAGGGAGTAGTAAAAGAAGCGCTCAGGGTCAGTGGAGTTTCTGTACGTGACCTTGCAGCTATTGCGACTACAGTAAAACCTGGACTTGCCCTAAGCCTTGAAGTGGGGCTGGAGTACAGCTTGAACTTGGTCAGCAGGTACCAGAAGCCCTTCATACCCATTCATCACATGGAAGCTCACGCACTGACCATCAGACTGACCCATCACGTGGAATTTCCCTTCTTAGTTCTTTTACTCTCTGGAGGCCACTGCATCTTGGCAGTAGCACAAGGAGTTTCAGATTTCCTTCTGCTTGGACAGTCCATAGATATAGCACCGGGTGACATGCTGGATAAGGTAATATTTCCTTACGTAAGTGAATCTAGTTTTGTCTTCTTTTTATTGCAGTTACAGTACATTGCGGTAGTATCATCATCAGCCCAAGGACAGCAATACATTCCAATAGGAGCTTTACTTAACTTTTTTTTTTTTTTTTTTGTGTTTTGAAATACCATAGCTATAAGACACAAGAGGCTGTTAAAAATCTGTGCATAGCATTGATTGTAACATATGTAAATTAATTACATTTTTAGCAAATAGACAACAAAACCAAAACTGGTGTTGGAAGTTTCATTGACGCCCATTATACAAATGAGTCTTAGCAGAGTGATAGTGATATTTTAAAGGATGCTGTCAGGTTTAAAACAATACATATTAAAACACTTCTTACCAGTTGCTTTGTACAGTTTCAAAAGTCTGGTCAGGCTTTCAGAATCTTAAGTTTTCTGGGTCACTGAGTATGATCGGCCGGTCCCAAGTGGTGTTCCCCAGGGCTCAGTGTTGGGACCCTTTCTGTTTAACTTCTTCATTGATGATCTTGATAATGACATAGAGTGTATCATCTGTAAGTTTGCAGATGACACCAAGTTAAGCGGGAGTGTTGATCTGCATGAGGACAGGGAGGCTCTACAGAGAGACTTAGTTGGTTGGATCAATGGGCCAACATTAATGGTATGAGGTTCAACAAGACCAAGTGCCAGGTCCTGCACTTGGGTCACGACAACCCCATGCATCGGTACAGGCTTGGGAAGTGTGGCTGGAGAGCTGCCTGGCGGAAAAGGACTTGGGGGGTTCTAATTGACAAGGGGCTGAATGTGAGCTGGCAGTGTGCCCAGGTGGCCAAGAAAGCCAACGGCATCCTGGCTTGTATTAGAAATAGTGTGACCAGCAGAAGTAGGGAGGTGATTGTCCCCCTGTTCTCAGCACTGGTGAGGCCTCACCTGGAGTATTGTGTCCAGTTTTGGGCACCTCAATACAAGAGAGATATCGAGGTGCTGGAGCGGGTACAGAGGAGGGCAACGAAGCTGGTGAAGGGCCTGGAGCATAAATCGTACGAAGAACGATTGAGGGAGCTGGGACTGTTTAGTTTGAGGAAGAGGAGACTGAGGGGTGACTCATCACTCTCTAGAACTACTTGAAAGGACATTGTAGAGAGGTTGGTGCTGGTCTCTTCTCACAAGCAAATAGCGATAGAACAAGAGGGAATGGCTTCAAGCTGCAACAGGGTAGGTTCAGACTAGACATTAGGAAGAAATTCTTCACAGTAAGAGTGAGCAGACACTGGAACGGGCTGCCCAGGGAGGTGGTTGAGTCACCATCCTTGGATGAGTTAAAAGAGTCGCTTAGATGTGGTGTTGGGGGATATGGTGTAGGGAAAAGCTGTAGAGTAGGGTAGATGGTTGGACTTGATGATCCCAAGGGTCTTTTTCAACCTAGATGATTCTATGATCTGTAAAATTGGTCACTTTACAGTTTTGTTCTCAAACACAAGCAGTTTTTAAACAGTATTTGTGTGTATTAATTAAAAAAGTGAAGGGAGTGAGTGGAGTAGGAACAGGGATTGTGGAAACCAACTTTGTTCCCGTTTATTCGGTAATAATAGTATGGCAGTCCATGTGTGGTTCCTATAGCGTAAAAAATTGGGTAATGTTTCCTGCAAAATTTGGTTCGCCCAGATTTTTCTAGAATTGCATTTCTAATTACTTCAGGAAAAAAAAAAAAATCCAGCTGGCATATGTCTTATCCTTATTGTGCCCTGTTTGTAATTTCACATTGGATTGGATTTTGTGGTGTCTAATTTTCCTCCAGGAACTACAATTCAGCGATGCAGTTACAGAGGAATTAATTTAGCTCTCTATTCCGAGTCTGTTGTTCATTATCTCATCTCCTTAGGTGGCGAGGAGGCTCTCTTTAAGAAAGCACCCAGAGTGCCACAGCATGGCCGGGGGGAAGGCGATAGAGCACTTGGCTCAAACTGGAAACCGGCAACAGCACATGTTCAGGCTTCCCATGCAACAGTACCGTAACTGTGACTTCTCTTTCTCGGGACTTCAGAACCTTGTCAATAAAGTCATTATACAAAAAGAAAAAGAAGAAGGTATTTTTAAACAAAGTCAGATGCAAACCATGCTTTTGATGGCCTGTACTCAGGAAAACCCATTTGATCATACGTTTTTATAGGTATTCAAGAAGGTGAGATCCTGTCCTGTGTTAAGGATATTGCTGCTGCTGCACAGCATGCAGTGGCTCTTCATATTATCCAGCGGACGTATCGAGCCATGCTGTTCTGCATAAAAAATAGCATATTATCATCAAAAAATGCAACTTTGGTGAGTATACTTTTTTTTTTCCTTTTTATATTCGACTGTGCAACATCATTTGAAGATGCAGATGTCTTGTACTTTCTCCCTTGACAAGTGAGGAAGATGTCAGTGTGTCTTACATTGTTAAAATACCAAGATTAAAGTAACAGTCATATAAATATTTACAATAAAGTCTTTCATAGCCTGGCTTTAAGCTAGAAAGAGACTGTCTTACCATCTAATCTGACCTTCCATAACAATTTAGGCCAAATAATTTGACCTAGAGCTCCCCAATACTTGACAGCTGTTCTGGTTATAACATGCTTTTATTCAGGAATCTCTTCTAGCATAATAAGCTCACTTACACTTTTTTTGATATGTTTTTATCTTCAAAGATACGTTTTAATCTTCAAATGCGTTCTTTATTGCCATCTCCAGAACTTCCTCTGATACCCTTTTTTTAAATAGGATGTTAGCTGCATGTGACCCATCAGTACTTTTGAGTTAATGCCTTTTTTCTTTTTGAAACTGCTGTCAGGTTGTATCGGGAGGAGTTGCAAGTAATCAGTATATCCGAAAAGGTCTAC
Organism: Numenius arquata; assembly: GCF_964106895.1. NCBI lineage: Eukaryota > Metazoa > Chordata > Aves > Charadriiformes > Scolopacidae > Numenius > Numenius arquata. Next base: position 35,237,775 of record NC_133578.1, read on the forward strand.
AGACTTTGGCAGATACAAATGATTTTGCTTTACTGTGTCCTCCTCCAAGACTGTGCACTGATAATGGTGTTATGATTGCATGGTAAGACTTAGCATGAGTTTCTATAACGTTCTTTAAAAGTTGACATCAGGGTCAAGAACAACTGTTTATGGTGACTGAACCGCATACACAGGTTCAGATAGTTACGACGTACATTTTTACATAATTGCTTTCTTGCTTAGGAATGGCATTGAAAGGTTACGTGCGGGACTTGGTGTTTTACATAGTACTGACGGCATCCGCTATGAACCCAAGTGAGTGACTCGATTCATTGACAGTCTCTTTCTTCACTTACTCGCTGCGGTCACTGAAAGTGGGAGGGGGTGTAGACTAAAAAGAGGAGCAGAAGCTGATGAAGAGTGTCTTTGCAGTCCGTATAAGCTTTAAAAGTTAGCAGCACTTCTTTTTCAATGTAGTTGTGAAATAGAAATGACCGTGTCTGGTGTTTACATTTGTTTCAGCTCAGAAATTTAAATTACCATACATCATAACAGTTCTATGTATTTTCCTGTTACCACTGTGGTATGGGAAAACCAGAGCAAGTGAAGCTGTAATACACTCCCCCTAGCTACTCAGTCACTGTAGACATAAATCAAAATGCTTTAAGTGAAACTGTGTATTCGTAATGAGCAATCAATTTAAAAAAAAAGAATTTGATGTATAAAATCTGATAATACTGGGTTTTTTACTGATAATACTGATTTTATTAATGACTTGTTAGCTAAGACTTGTTCTGTGGATTTAAGTAGATCCTAGGCTTAAGGCCAAACAAAATTCTAGTATTTCAAAAGTACCAGCTGGTCTTAAAATCGAATTTTTTTTCAGGTTTTTCCCCTTTACGTTTCCAGGAAAACAGACTTGGGAAGTCTCAGGACATAAACAATTTTTTTTATAATTTTCACATGAAAAATGATAAAATACATTTCTTCAAAAATAACTTGCTTCATATATCTCATTGAATAAATTGAGTTTTATTTGCTATAGACTGTACATTCTTTAAGATTATCACAGAGATACCTGTGAATCTCTAGTATGTCTTGCATTCATCAGTCAGATGTAAAATGAATTATCAACTAAAATCATAATCTAAATAAAAAAAATGCCACCAAAAGAGGGCTTTGAAATCACAACTGTGTTTCCTGAATTTGGAATGGCTACAAATGTATGTATTTATACATAAATACATAAATACAAATGTATTTAATGTAAGGAGGTTTCTAGGTATAGCTTCAGATGGACCATTTTAGTGGTCACACACTTTGACAGTGCAGGGAATCTGCAAAAGTCCTGTGACTTCCATGCTCATTGTAAAAAAAGATCTGTGAATCTGCACATCTGTGCGGTTCGGCTATAAAGTTATTTAACAAATACATAACTTTATTCTTTTCTAGAGCTCCCCTTGGAATTGATATTTCAAAAAGAGTTGAAGAAGATTCCATCAAAGTGCCAAAATTAAAAAAGAAGATACAATGGTTGGCATCTTAAAAAATAACTTAGTAAAGTAAATGCAACTATAAATTTTTCAATAAAAACTGTTTCAGAGCTGTTATATTTACTGATGGTACTTGGTTTACAAGTGTTGAAAATCACCTGTCAGAGAAATACATGCTGCGTGGTATCACCAAAATGATTATTCCACTTACTGCTCTACAAATGTCTAAGAGTTCTAAGTATTAATAAAAAAAAATAAAAATTAAAAGTGCACTTTCTAATAAATAATTTGTCTAATAGACAAATGAAAACATCTTCACTGTTTAAACTTTGTAACTTATAATAAAGTGTTTATCTATTTATATAGCATATTATAATTTAACAATATAATTCATATAAGGTTTTAACTTACACTACACGTTACAAAAAATTCATACCTTCCATGATTGAAAAGTTACAGAAAGTGAACACAAAAGAGCACAGATTTTAAAGAAGATCTCGATGTATTAGCTGTGCCAGAAACTGAATTTCAACAGTATCTAATTTTCTGCTGCTGGCGTGAGAAGCCTATTTTTATACAAAATGAAAATTTTCAGGTACAGGGCTACTGCCTTTTTAATTTTTTTTTTTTTATTTTTTTTTTATAAACAGATCAGTAAAGCTAATCACAGTGTGAGTGAGCTTTTAAGATGCCAGTTCTGAGTTTTGATGTGCATAGTGGGTTATTTGACTTTGCCTCTTGATAATCAGTATAAGGTGCTTTTACAGTATTGTTCACTGCAATGGTATTTACTGGAATAAATTGTTCAAGTATTAAGCACCTATTCAGTAAGAGTTTCCTGATTCGTAATGCGTATGTTTAATATTGCCTCTATTTAAATACAAACAAGTAATTGTTTAAATACCAACAAGTAATAACAAACAGTTATTTTGCCCAGCGTCCAGCGGAGGGCACGAAGATGATCAGAGGGCTGGAGCACCTCCCCTATGAAGACAGGCTGAGAGAGCTGGGGTTGTTCAGCCTGGAGAAGAGAAGGCTCCGGGGAGACCTCATAGCAGCCTTCCAATATCTGAAGGGAGCCTACAGGAGAGATGGGAAGGGACTCCTTGTCAGGAGATGTAGTGACAGGATAAGGGGTAATGGTTTTAAATTGGAAGAGGGGAGATTTAGACTAGATATTAGGAGGAAATTCTTTACTGTAAGGGTAGTGAAGCAATGGAACATGTTGCCCAGAGAAGCTGTGGATGCCCCATCCCTGGAAGTGTTCAAGGCCAGGCTGGATGGGGCTTTGAGCAACCTGCTCTGGTGGGAGGTGTCCCTGCCCATGGCAGGGGGGTTGGAACTCGATGATCTTTAAGCTCCCTTCCAACTCTAACCATTCCATGATTCTATAATTCTATGAGTTATAAACAGACAAACAAGTTGCCTTTTTTTTTTTAAATGTTTTAAATATTTCTTTTTTAACCTGAGGGTAAGATGTAACAAATTAACAAGGTATGTGCATTCTTTTTTCTCCAATACTTAATTTTTGGAAGAAGGTTAAGATCCCCTATTGAACACAAACCATTGGAAAAATACATAGTATTTACATTTTGTTATGTAGCATTTCTGGAGTCTCATTTTTGTGAGATTTCAACTACAAGTAAGTTATCTGTATCATTAAGGTAGTTTATCTTCTTGGTAAAGTACATCATTAAACAAATGTAACTCACATTTCATAGGCCCTATCCAGCAGTATGTTTATACATCTGGCTCACTGATTTCAGCATAGATGAAAGACTGAAATTTGTGAAACTAAGAGCGAGCAAAACCTTTTCCCCCCCCCGTATTGCATCTAATCTCTCAATTATCCCAATATTTAGTGCTGGTCATACCTTCCTTGGGAATAACAAGCCAGTCAGTCTTGCTGCTCAAAAGTCGCTCCCCTTTTCCAAACTTTCTGAGCAATGAGGGAGAAACCCCTAAATAGCTGTGTTTTGTGATACAATAAATGTGAATAAAATCCAGCAGAGATTTCCCATCAGGGATGCAGCCTTAAGAACTGGAGGCGGACTGGTTCCAGTACACCCCAAGCTTCCAAAAACTACTGTTGTTTGGACCAGAGAGCTTGATTCTAACGCCACAGAAACTTTATTGTTTGATACTACAAATACAGTTAATCAATCGCTATTATGTTTATCTCATCTCAATTAAGTGTTTGAGAGTTATCAGAGTAAAAATTATTATATTTTTAATTTAAAAAGAAAAATACCTAAAGCTCTTCCAAAATAAGTACACAGGAACAATGCCCCAGGTAATTATACTAGACTTTTTGAAATATTTAAGTGGACATGTACTTTTAACAAGGAATTAGAAGTGCATTGAAGGAGGGATTGCAGTATTGAGCTTCATTTGCAGAAAAGGCTTAAAAACTGTTAGGAAAAGCTTTTTATTTTAAGGAAGGGAAGTAATGGAGCATATTACCTCTTGAAACAGATTCCTCGATCACTGCATGCTATGTATTAAAATAACTATTAGAATGCTCTGCGAATACTTCAGTCTTTACTCAGAACAAGGCTGTAAACGAGATGACCTCTGAAGAGCCCTTGGAGCCCTACACTGCTATAATGTACGCAATATATATGTGCCTTGTCCTCATTGCTTATTAACCTTCTGGATATTATTAAAACCCGTAACATGTAATCATCTTATATCACTTCAGGAGTCATCTTGGTTTTAAAGTATATTCAGTAACCATAACAGTCAAACAATTGGTAAGATTTTAAACCTAAAAATAATTTAATCTTGAAATTCTATCTTCATGAAACATGTTTGAATAAGCTTTAGAATCGTTAGTATAATTGAAAACATTTACTTACAATTTAATATACCTATACCAAGATGAGCAGTTTTCTTACATGAAAAATACAATCACTGCCTCCAACAGGACATTATACAGTGCTCAAATAAGGGAAGGAAAAAACCCTCCAACCACAGTTTCTGCTAGTTTGCAATTGAAACCTTAGTTTTATAGCGCTTTTGTAAGGATATTTTCACATGCTGGAATTTAAAGCATGGAAAAAACCAAGTTCTTATTTTGATGAACAATGATATTTTTCATTTGTTTCTACAGAAGTTTTGATTCATTATTTCCAGAAAAAGTAACTGCATTATGCAAAATAAATGGTTGGACAGTAATTAGCCACCAACCCTGTATGTTGCCAACAACTGTACTATAGGTACAGAATTTTAATGACTGTTTGATAATGTCATTTAATCTGTTAAAAAATAAATCAAGCTGGAATCAAAATACATGTTATTAAGCTACAAAAAAATCTTTAGTCCTCTCAAACCTTCATAGTATAATCAGCAATTTCAGTTAAGTAAATGCCAATTTGAAATCAGAGAGGACTTGTATTATTTTAAAGACTATACTATAGTATCCATTACTGTGCACATTCCTTACCTCTTAACATCAAATTCCATCACTGGAATGGGGTCATGTTCTCTACCTGGCATATCCGTGTCAAACAACTGAGCCTTGCAGCCTGATGCACGACAGGCAGCCCGGGAGAAAAGAGTTACTAAGCCAGCAGTAAGGATTGTTTACATCTATACCTAAGTGCTTACATCAATAAAATGACCGACAGAATTGCAGCTTCACAAGCCTTACCAATGATCAGCAAACATGGAACTGAAGAACAACTTTGATTTCATTTCATGTTTAAAAGTGCTTTGCCTCTTTATATAGATCATTTGCACACGTCACAGCAAATTAAACCCGTATCTGATGAGAAGCATCCCTCTGGGAATAGTTTATAGCTTCTCAAGTGAATCTGTTTTGATTTTTCTTCAGACTACTATTGTGCCACCTAAAGGCTATGCTGCTTTAAGGGGAATGTTGTGCTTATGATTAAGGACCTCGTACAGTTCAGTATTAGCAGCAAATATAGCATACTCATTTGAGAAATAAATACTGAACACTGTATTAACCTGGTCTATAAGAACTACTTAGATAACCAAGCAAGAACATAGTCTAGACAAACCTACTAACTGCTGGAGCAAGCATGTTTTTCCTGATGTCTGATGCTAATTTTAACCAAGTACAATATCCTCTCATAGTTTACTAGCTGTAAAAACATACACACGCATACGTTACAAGACAGACAGCAAGCTAGAATAACCATCTCTGATGAAATATCCTTTACTGATACAGTACCAACATCAAACTCAGTTCCCCCATGGACAGAAAAATACTCATTCTGAGGCATATTGAAAATGTTGAAATTTGAAATTTGGTCCAAAGAAACCCAAACAGTGGCAGTTCTATTTCAGTTTTAACTCCCTAAGATATTAAAAAATGTGGGTTTTTTTTTCTTTTTTAGAAGTAGCAATACATCAATAGCTTAAAACACTAAAGTTATTTTAGCATTTAATATATATGATAAAAATATATATAAGCATAAAAAATCTGCAAGATATGATATCTAGAAGATACAAAAATATCAATGCCAAATTTGAATTTAAAAATTTACAGTTTTCTTACTAGAATATGACTGAAGATGTTTACTTAAATTTGGGATTTCCACCTTCTTTTCAAAGCCCAGTAAAAATGGAATCGGAGTTCATTAACTTGAGGTACTTTATATTCCTGCAGATAGCTATGATTTTTTCCAGTTATTTCTTCAGAAATATTATTTCTTCTTTTGCTGATGAGCTAGCCTCTGCTGCAGTCTGGTTTGGTTTGTATCTCAATAGGCCTGGTGTTGATCTTACATTGGTGAACCTATTCACTGCATCAAACCTAAAGACATTTTCAGGTAGCTCAACTTACGTAGTGCCAAGTGTCAATTTCAATAGCATATGATCAGCGTATTGCATAAAGATTTTTTTTTTTTTTTTTTACTGTACTGTTTGGGTTGTAACTTGGAACTTCATTTGTATTTTCATCATAGGTTCCTGTCCTGGGTTGAGCAACATAGGACTAACTTTTTTTTCTAATGCTGGGGAAAACTGCCCTTTTAGAAGACTCTAGTGTCTGAATTTGTGAAAATATTTACTTTATAGCCAGCTAGGCTCTGTGGGATTTGAGGTTTCAGTGTTTTTTGAGCCTTGCCAAGTGCAGGGATGAGGAGGAGCAAGGCCTGGGCATTTGACCCAGGCTGGCCAACAGGATTATTTGATACCATGAATGTCACATTCAATATAAATTAGAAAAATTTGCTGCACAGTTCTCTCTTCCTTGATGGCGGCGGTCCACAAAACTCCTTGCTCTGATGCCAGACCCCTGAGGCCTTCCCTTCCTCCCGAAGCCATGGCACTCACAGTGTCCGACATTTGTTGTCCGCTGCTGGGAGCACACAGCTTCCAACTGGCTGAGTATAGTTCTTGTACATCTTATATTAGTATTAGGATTAATACTGGTTCTTTGGTATTATCGTTAATTATTTAGTCACATCCTATTAAATCTATTTATATTTTCAACCGTCATGTTTCCTTGTGCTCCTGATTTCCCTTTCCAGGTGGGGAGGGGTCATCGGGTGATAGAAAAATTGTCTAAATGACAATAAATTGTTATTGTTAGTAAACAATTTATTAAATAAATAAATTATCTCAAACCATGACAGTTCCCTAAAAATTAAGTTTAGTGGAAATATCAAAAATATCAAAATATCCTGCAAAACCAGGACTGAGTAGAAAAACCTAGGTCGAATTAAACATTTTAGAACACCATCATTGCCTTTCATAAAAATATGTTTGTACCATCTAAATGTAAACGTTATTCTTAGTTTTTAAAAATGTATTTGTAAGATGCACTTTGCTGTTGAATCTATAACCTGATAGTATTTTTATTAATACACTGGGAATTACTACTTCAATGTAAGTTAGAATATTAAAAGATTCTTTTGTCTCTAACACCACCTTATTGATTATATAGCAAACAACTAATTTTAAATCTTAATCATTTGGATATGGCAAATAATATAAATAAAACTATGTAGAAAGTTAGGAAAAAAAAATGCATGAAGTCTTCAAAATACATCTCAAGCCTGGAGCTCTTGTTATTCTTAGAGAGAGCTTCTGAGCACTGAGGACTGTTGAAAATCTGACCAATAACTTAAATACCACAGCGGAAGCTGAGCTCTCTTAGAAATGTATTAATTCACGGTACTTCATATCAGCTTATAATTTTGCATGAGATTCAGTGATTTTTTCAAGTAATTATCCCAGCTTTTAGGAATGTCATGTATAAACTACGTGAAATGTTAGGTACTTTTTTAACAGGAATGTTTTTGTATTCTCCCCCTGAACAGAACTCTAAAAATATTTCCGTCTGGGTTTTCCCGTCTTTATCAATGTTCATTTCGAAGCACCAAATCTCTATGATCCAGACATGTTTCTCTCTGAGTACGTAGGGCCCAAACTTCTACCATTTAGTGAACACTCACCAAAACTTGTCCAATTTTTATATCAGCTGGAGGAATCTGACAAGAAGTACTGTGATGGTAATTTGCATCTGAACTGATGGAAGGTTTAAACAGCAAATGCCAGCAGCCAATTCTCACAAAATCTGATGGACTTTTTAATAATACAAGGGTTTATCTGAATCCATCAGTGCTATCAAAGTTGCTGTTTGGCTACATAAATTTTTGAGCTGGCCCAGCAGTCTCTCTCTGGGAATCTCTACTGAGCACTGCATGTCATATTTTGAAGCCAGCCAACTACAGGACACAGTAGTAATTAATTCTTGCTACTTATTTTTGTTAGATTTTGCAAACAAGGCACTAGCATTTTTCTGTTCTACTGTTTGACAAGCAGGTTACCTCATCAACTTATTCAGCTCTAGGCAACACTGTTGTTAGGGCTGAGCATTCTTCACTATCTTCCAGTTTATAAAATACAATACTTAGAGGGGCTAAAAAAAAAAAAAAAAAAAAGAGAGAGAATATTATCTAATCAAGAACTATACTAGAATTTGCAAGAAAACAATAAATTTCTTAAGGACAAGATTAAAAGACAGTAACATTCCTGTAGGCTGCTCCAAAGCGTTACAGAATGGGATTTCAAATGTTTTAAAATGTCTTTTTTTCTTTTCCCTCCCTCTGGAACCTAACATTTGGTCAAGAAACTCTACAAATAATAGTATTATAAATAATAACTATCAATTAATTTCTTATCAATAACTGGATAAATGGAAAAGTTTGCCAAGACCAAATTATATGGCTTCTTTTTAAAATTACTACCCAAAACCATTCAGGAGCCTTCCAAAATGATTTTTCATGTTTCTCTAAACATCAGGCCTCTTAGTTTGGAAAAGAAATTATTTGCCTGGGTACAAAAAGAAAAACTTTTTTTCTTAAGGTCCTAGGTGACACATAACTTCTAGGAACACTCCAACACTACTACAGAGGGAACAAGTAATGAACAGGAATTGCATTTCATCAGCCTAATTTTCCTCTTGGTCCAACCTCCACCTCCTTTAGAGCATGATGAAAGAACTCTTGCAAACATGCCAGGGGAAGGTACTAGGGAGTCACTTTCCTCAGAGCACCACTAAGAAATTGTCAGTGCTTTGAAGCAGTCTGAAATGTAAGCTTTTTTAATAAATGTTTCTTTACAGACTTGCAAAATTATTTTGAAAATCTGTTTACACCCTTAGAGATATTTTGTGGGAGTAGGTATCTTATGCTTCGTATGAAAATGGATTCTTTTTCTCGACTTAATTATTCAAACATAAAAACTAAAACTGTAAGGTAACATGGTGAGTACTAAGTTCTGACCTTACCAAAAACACTGGAGAGCAAGTATCCAGTTTTTCTTATATTAACTTTGCAATTCCATACACAATTAAAAAAACAAGCTAACTCAGGCTTCTCTTCAGAGGAAGATCTTCCTTGCAGTACACAACGGATACTTTGCAACTTTAGCTCTGCTTTTACTTCTAAAGCCAAAAAAAGAGGTAGCAAGCTAGATAGCCAATGAGCGACAAAGAACAGCCCAGAGGGAGCTTCCCAGTTTCTCTGGGAGCAGAGGGAACCCCTGCCTGGGGACCACCAACCATCTCAGCCCTGCAGAACTGACCAAGGACTGGGAGGCTGCACAGGATGGTCCCAAAATACCCAGAGCATGTGTGGGGTCTCTGTTTCTCAAATAATGAAAGGGCAAGGCTGATGCTTGGAGGGCAGATCTCCGAGAGGTGGCAAGGCCCAAGACTCTCAGGTCTTTTTGGCTCTGGCAACCCAGGCCAGCCCATCACGGCGCCCTCCCTTCTAAAATCGTAACCTGAATCCTCTCCTAAAGCACAGCTGCAAGACCAGCCCTGTTCTACAACAGAGGAAAATCTACTGTACTGAATTCTATATATGTGACAGATTCAATATGCTTTTTGCAACACTGACACGGGTTGGGAGGAGTGGGAAAGCCAACCTCTGGCTATCCTCTCTTCCCCAGAGCTCAGTACTCTCTTCCCACCAAGGATGTGTTCATAGCGAGTCTCTAGTACAAGTACACACCTACGGGTATTACTTTGATGATTAATAATAATGCCCAAGTGTGTAAAAAAACCAGACCAAACATTCTAAGAAAACTCCAAAGATTTATTGAATTTGCATATAGAATAAATGCAACATCTCAAGATGTAGCTTTATAATTCATCTACTGAAAATAACTTCAGTCTGCTGCACGTGTCAGATGCTTTTTCACTGTTGCTCTCTAGCTTTGCAATGCGAGATCCAAACTGTACAGCCCTTTTGGGCAAAACAGTCGAGGCTGTAAGGCCAAACTCCCTGGCTGCAAGGCGCAGAAGCAATTTCTCACCAACTCCTCGAGGTAAAGTCAAGTCAGCTTTTTCTGAGATGGGCAGAGAATTGAGGAATGAAACAACATCTTCGTCAAGAAAAGGAAACCTGAAGGAAAAATATACATGGGGAAGGACCCTTTAAAAACTTCATACAACTTCATAGTCTTAGTTTTCCCCGTCACCACATGCAAAGACTTCAGAGTCTGTGTCAATTCCTAACTATAGATGTACCTTAAGTGTTAACATGTCAGTACTGAAGCAAGTCTCCAAAGCAGTTACACTGTCTTGGATAAGAAAACATATGTTTAAACTCAGAAGCCTGGAATTTTTCAAAACTCAAGCAAAGAAGAGTAAGAACAAGCACCAGAAATGCTGGGTTTATACAAAACAAAAATTATGAAGAAAATCAGAAAATATAATGGAAGAGCAAGACAAATTTTAAAGTAACACTTCTCAAAGTATTTAAAAATACTGTATGAAGCTACACTGTAGTTGTTGTACATAACAAATTCTGACAACATTCTGAATTCCAGGCATTCATATCTAATCACATGCATAATTAACAGCATTGCCAGTCCACCACTGCAACTCCTAAACTGAAAATGTGCACCTAAGAACACATTTGGAAAAACACTGGCACAAAGATCATGTGAAAAGACCTTTCATGCACCTGGTGTCCAGCAGCAGCCTCTGCTACTGGACAACACCGAAGGAATTTTTTGCAAGTTGGTGGTAGCATGGAGGAAGTAAACACAAATAAAATGATTCTTTAACTATTGTGACTTAACAACCAGGAAATACAATGGATCTTGATCATGTCTTTACTGCATGCGCAGGAGTATGGGGCTTCTATGTTACATTGTCATTCTCCAAAGTTGCTCCCCAAATGACTGCACCAGAACACTTCAAAGTTGTGCAGAAGACTGTTCCACTTAAAATGATAAAAAACAACTTGATTTTGACTATTTCAACATCTGCTCTGCTTCTTAAAACTTCTACATGGAAATCCAATGTTCAAGTTGCTGAATTTCCTTAACTCTCTCACAGTACTACAGACCACTTTTTAAAAAACAAAACCAAAAGAACCCATAACACAGTGCATATTAATGAAACTGCAACAGAACTTGGAGACAATAAAATGCATAGAAGTTTCAATTAAGCTTTCCATTGGAGTGTTAAAAGCAGACTCTAACCAGCAAAACCAGTTTTGCTTCATGTTAAAACAATAATACCTGGCTTCTTTTCCGTGATCTCCAATAATCCTGTCATCTCTACCAAGATTTCTAGAAGAAATGCGATCTAACTCCATTTCAAGTTCTTTATTCAGACCCTCTAAGCCATATTTTTTGAAGCAAACACGATGTCGAGAATACCCAGCAAGCTGTTCATCTGCTCCAATTCCTGTAAGTACGACCTAAGAAAATAGAATAAAAGAAATATTTCTTAACATCTGTGCAAGCTAATAATATGTAACATCTTAAATATTTAACTACATCTTAAGGAGAATAACTTTAATACACATCTAAGTATATTACCTATCATGATGGGATGTGCCTTACACATTTACAGAGCCTGAAACAGTTCCCAATAAAGTCACTGAAAACTTGAAGTAGGTTCACAATCAGAAGTACACACTGAGGCAACGAAAATGCACCAAAATAATGTTGTGTGCATCACAAACATACCGGTGTCTTTTAATAATGTCTTTGTTATTTTCTGTTACAATAAACAGCATTTATTAAGCACAAGCCTTTTTCAAAGAAATTGCTGCTGCAAATTACGCAGTATGTTATAGGTTCTAAATAGTCATCTGAATGTACACCTAGATTATTATTAATTTACCAGCTGCTGGGTTAATAACAACTGCATTATACGAAATAAAAATGTGTCATATTGTTCTGTCTAGTCAATGATAAGCAGATAAAATGTTATCAAAAGAAAAACACTATTACATCTGGTCCATTACAGTGCCTTCAACAGCAATTCACTATAAAGGTGGAAGTTCTCAACATAAACAGTCAAGAGTGTTTACTAATCTGACACCGGCTAGCGGTCAACTGCTTTTTGACCTGTGCACAGTTGTAAGTAACCGATGAAAGAACAGTAATTGCACTTTATGTTTTATTAACTCATGCCCACTTCAACATATTCCAGACCTAAGGTGAATTTGTACGTTGTACAAATCTGAGATGCACATCCTTAAGTAGATCAGTCAACTAAATCAACTGTGTTCTACAGCAGTAGTTTTTACACAAATTATTCCATTTGTTATTGGTGTTTTTTTGTGCTTTTAAGACCTAGCAACTAGTAGAAAAGCAATAGAATCCTCAAAAAGCAAAGGCAGCAGTGAACTGCAAACTCCTGAAATCAAACCGTTTATTCTTCCCTACACAAACCATCAGAAACTGGGAAGCGAGAAATAAGAATCAAATTCCCCAGAAAATAATCCAGTTACTAAACAGATTTTACTTAGAACTACATACATGAAAGTAAGTTACTAAAAAGAAAACTACTTTTTGTAGTTCTGTGATTCAATCAGATTCTAATTACAAAAGATTCCAAGTACTCATCTCTTCTGCCATTATTAATTCCAATTTTATCATATACTGTGCCTAAGTTACAAGCTAGTAATTTTACAGCCCTCAGGATGCTGGTACAAAACACTATTACTTAATATTTAATTAATGTTTATGTCTAAATTTGTTAACCTATACAATTTGGATTGAATAGCAGCAACCCACTTTTGGAGTTGAAACTCTGAAAATTACAGATGACTGTTGTTATTTTTTTCCTAGTCACACTTGCTTTTTCAAGTTTAATGAAAAGCCATACACATTACGTGACAAAAGAACTGAATGCAGTTTTTAACTCCAGAATTACACAAAGATTATCAGAACAGAACTATTCAATATTTTGCCACTAAACTTCAGAAACCTCATAAATATTAAAGATCCCTGATGATTTCTAAAACAACATAACTGTTTTTACGTTTACAGGTCAAGCATAAGCAGAAAACAATCAGTACCTTTGCAGGACTTTTATATGGTTTCAGCTCTCCTTGGTTACCAATAAACCCCTCTCCTCTGGAAGCAAACCAAATTGCACAGCCAATGCTGTCATCCAAGACTGTATCCAGTGGATTAATTAAGTGCTTAATGCATTGTTGTCTCATCCTTTTGAGTTCCTCTGGCGTAACATTAATTTCTACAAAGTTCCAGGTTCTTGAAGGGTTAATAGCTTCTAATTCTCTCAGTCCTGCCCTACCAGTGATTCTGTCTGGAACATCAAAGCCAGATAAATAAGTAGCAGTTTTAGCATGAAGATCTTTATAACTTTCTTGAGAACAAAGCAAATCAAGCTGTACGTCCCGGTTGGTATGGTTTTTAGTGGTACCCTTTTGCTTAGTTTGTTCTTTTAGCAGGAAAGCTACGTTGAGAAGATCAATTGGTTCCTCCACAGGTACATGTTTATCAGCAAGGGCCGCAATAACCATAGAATCAATGCCACCAGAAAAGAGCACCGCAACGTGTGCTTTCCTATTACACAGGGTTGGAAATTCTCTTGTTTTCTGATCATCTTCTCTAAAGAGAGATAAAACCCGTCTCTTCACCGCTTCATTTAAAACATCAATAAACTGATGGACTAATTTTTTCTTGTGTTCCTCTGCAAGAAATCCTTGAAGGGTTTCTACAGAAACCGTATGGATAATGTTGCTAATATTAGTGCCTGGACATTCACCTGAAGCTTCAGGAATTGTTTTATTTAAGGGGATAACTGGTGCTCTGAGACATAGTTTTGATTCATTCATCATGAGACGTATGTGGTTTGGTAAGTCTTTTGAAACTCGGTCCAGAACGTTAACGAATGTTTCTTCTACTGCTTTCTCTGTACAGCTGTACTTCCATGGAAACAACATTAAAGACAAAGATTTAGTTGTTGCACAAGCTTTGAGATCAATTTTAAAAATTCCAGATGCTGGGACTTCTTGCCATTGGTTACTCGATTTGAAATAACCACTTACAGATGCGAGACAGAAAGCACTGTCAACCTCATTACTGAATTGCCAAAGCAAACTGCGACGACCAAAATAATCTCTACCAAACCATAAACTGTGTCTGGATGCTTGATAATAAATAAAAGACCACGGACCCTGAAGCGACGAAAAGAGTGACAAAATGTCTGTTTCACTACCGCATGATGCAAGATGATGAAACATTACTTCAGTGTCATTCTCTAGAGGTCCAACATGCACTCCATTGAAAATTTCTCCATTCCAAAGAAAAACATTGTTATTGGCATCTTCCAGAGGCTGAGGAGTCATCAGTCCCCTCAAGTGAAGTACATGGCCAGAAAACAAACACTCGTAAGAGGGATCAGACACAGTTTTTATCAACTGTTGGCTACTGTCCGGTCCTCTTCTTCTAAGATGGCAGAGTATGTCTTCATTAAAGAAGTCATGGATAGCACGCTGGCTACACAAGGTAACAACACAACAAATACCACACATTGTGACGTTGAATCCAGATGGACTATTTCTTGATTTTAGTCTTTTCTGAATTTTCCATCTCTTGATGTGCCTTCTTTAATTCATCTAATGTATCTGTGTAAGAGAAAAACACACAAATCATCAGTTTCATAAACTGCTACATTTATGAGTGAGTTTATGAATAGTTAAGTTTCAGAGTGTATCTAAGAAATTAGTAACTCCAGCCACTTGTTCAATAAAGAGATAAATGTGAAATGCTAAGTAACGCAAGTGCTATATTTGTGTTAATTCAAAACTATAGCTCACTGTAGCTTATTCCTCTTTCATTATACAAAGATTATGATTTTTTTCTCCCAAAGAAAGCCACACTGCAAGTAGAACAACTAGGGAAATGGCCAACTATTGACTATATATTTTTATATATATAAAAACATACTATATGTTTAAGTCTGACTATACAGACTTAAACATCTGTAATAAGAAAACTGCACTGTCAATTAAAATGTCAACACTATCAATCCAAAGATAATGAAAGTAGCAATTGTTCATTCCAGAAAATAAATTTGTACTTCTAAATTTATACATTTCTAATGTTTTTTCAGTCATCAACTCTCTTTATCATTCATTTTCCTACCTCCACAATCCCACAGATCCATTCTGTCAATTACCTAAAGACTTCTAGCTTAACCTCCAGTAACTTGTTATTATTTTCTTCCTATTCATCCCATGCAACTTTTAGACTTTTTTTTTTTTAAGGGACAAAGTGCTGTACAGCTTCCCAAGGCTAAGAATAGGGACTCCTTTATGTCCTTGCAGATGTTCTCACTCTTTCTACATCTTCAGCTCTTTTATCACATCCGTATATCAAGTGGAAACACTTTCACACTTATCCAAACCAGAAAAACAAGCACATCTCTGAAGTCTACTTTGTATTTGATAAACAGTTGCCACTTTTTCATTTTAATATACCTTTGAAATCTTTAAGAGCTACAAATACAATTTTTAAATAGCTAACTATTTGATCAACTTGATGAAGATCGATCAATTTGATCACTGCAAACTTACTTTTGCATTGAGATAGCGTTTCTGTTCGGTCTACAAGGAAGAATATGTTGCTGTTAGGTTGCTGCCTATAAACTTTCTGTAAAACAAAAACAACGCTGCATTAAGTCAAAGCAACAAACTTGGGCAACCACACTGCAGCAGAAGCTGATGCAGGTCCAGCAAAATACCCCTTCACTTTTATGTCAGAAGGATAAGCTCTGCCCTGACAACACCAACATTTTAATGTCATATCATCAAAAACATTTCATGATCAACTCCTGACTATTCTGCATTTCTCTTTTCCTCATACATGAGGGATCACATTCTATTTTAAAACATAAACATGAAAAGAAGTCTTCTGATCAACTCAAACATCTTAATGAATAACTCAGACAAAACACAAAAAGGCAAAAAACCCCAAACCATACTGTGTTACAGTGCACAAGGGTACATAATCAAATAATTTGGAGGACAAATTATTCTGAGAGCATCTGTACTAAAATCTGTATTAAAACAAATTAAAGACATTGTGCTCAGATTATGTTTCCCCGCTTGTCTCTATGCTTATTTCTCTGATGCTAAAAAGAAATAGTCAAAAGCGAATTTGTAAATACCTACCCGGTTCTTCTTCAAATTAGAAAGCTCATCAACTACAACCTTCTGCTCTTTAATCTGAAAGGCAAAAGATATACCTTAATTTAATTATTAAAAATAAACCACTATTATAATCCTGGTGGTGAATACACTTACTGATATTTTAAGACAGCTACATGCATATACAGTTGCTGTTCTCCAAATAGACCATTGAAGACAAACTTCTAGAAACAGGTTACCTTGCACAGATTGATAATTCTTCCTACCCTTAAAAGCGATCACTACTGGGAAGCCAGAGTACTTCTAGCTATTTATAATCTGAGATCACATTTTTTCCCCCAGAAAAAAAGAGAACATGCAAACAACTAATAAAACATCAAATAACTTTAGAAAATAAAATTTAACATATTATCTACAACAGACTGTATAATCACAGGTATTCTCCAGAGTCAAAATGAAACCAATAAAAACCCCAAACCTCTAAAACTGTATTAAGAGCAATGGAAGCCTTTCTATTGCTCTGGAGTTTTGCATGAACTTCCTTAGTGGGATTTACTACTCTGTTCAGCAGCACTGGCAGGGGTGGCAGGTATTCCCATTTTCTTTTACAATGACAGCAATCAATGCTAAAGAGCAATCAGGACGACCATCATAAAAGCCAACAAAACAGAACAAAATATGGTCAGTAGACACTGAGTGCTTTTTATTAGAAACAAACAATACAGTTTTCTTTGTTCTTCTTTTGTGTCTCCTGGAATTGGTGCAACAGTAAAAAGCTGTCACAGAACTAGGTTAGCCAAACTGAATGTGGCATACAGAAAAGACAACTTTTCCAGCAGCTACATTAATATCTTATATTTTCAATTCCAACAGACAAAGCAGCAGTATCATCTTTTGCTATGGACTAAACCAGCCACTTAAGCATAACAGAAATCACAACCTGCAATACTGTTATATCCTAGCTTTACATCTTCCCAGGCAATCAAAAATAGCACTGACTTTATACAACATGGCCATGTGGAAAGGAAGTCATTTTTTGAGGGAAAGCAGTTCCATAGAACTTGACAGACTTCCTCCTGAACAAAGCTATTGGCACCACAGAAAATACAGCAGATTTACGAGAAACGCCAGCCTCTGTGACTGAAATCCCTGGTGATTTTTTGAACAGGTACAGCTGAAGTTGACATTACACAGAAAAACCTCACTGCGACTCACCTGACATTTCAAACTCAACTTGGAGCAGCAAGAACCACAAAACCGATTTGACAAGAGAGCTAACAGCGACGCCGACAAGAACTAGCCACACGACAGACACTCTCCTCCGAGACCTACACCCAGAACCCCGCATCATGGTATCCCCAGTCTCCTGACAGGACTCCCCCTCCTCTTCTTCACGCTGATCGCACCCGAGGTCACAGGCTTCGCGGGGCCGCCATCCCCCACATCCTCCTCAGCAGCACGGCCCTGCGCGCGCCTCAGCCCGCCCCGCGCAGCCGACTGCACCGTCCCTTCCTCTCGGCCGGCAGGCCGCCTCAGCTCACCCTCCGGCTCAGCTCCTCCTTATGGCGCACTTTCGCGCTCTCCTCCCTCTTCTCCTTCTCCTCCTCTTCCTCCTGCCGCGGCGCGCGACCCGACATCACCACACGCACAAACCCAACGGCGGCGGCAAACGGCTACAGCTCCCCGCGCGACACCCCCTCCAACGGCCCGCCGCCAGCCGCGGCAGGGCATGCGCACAACAGGCCGGTGGGCGGGGGTGGGGGCATGCGCGCATGCGCGCGGCAGGGCCGCGCGGCAGGGCCACGCGGAGCGCCGATGGGCAGGCGTAGCTGAGCGCGCGCGAGCCGTGAGGCGTGAGCGGGCGGGGCGGGGCGGGGCGGTGCCGTCGCACCTGCGGCCCTTGGCTGTAGCGGATAAAGGGGCCTGCTCCTGCCGGCACCGGGAACCGTGTGTTCGCCTCCTCTGTGAGGTATTGGTAAGGCCAAGGTGAAAATGCTGTCTGGAGCGAGGGCTGGAAACTGGGCCTTGCCAAGTGTGAAGAGGGAGGAAAAAAAAAAAAAAAAAAGTGCCTTGCCTTGGAACTGTTTGTTGTTGTGGTGGTGACCCTGCACTGGTGTCAGGCAGTTTGCTTAAAGGTATTCTAGAGGAGATGTGAATTATGCTTACAGATATTAAGATTACACGCTTTCCTCTTTGGTAGGATGGTCTTAATATTTCTTTATCCCTTCCATTCTGCTATAGATATATCACAGTAATGCATCTGTCTTCCTGTCTGTTTAAGGGGCAGGATGATGATGGCACAAGGACAAATCTATTCTCATGATTTGCCACCAAAAATAAATTTAGGCTGAGAAATAGTAAAAGGAGCTACTTACTGTGACGGTTTTAAAAATGTCTTCCAGTACAACCAATGAGGAAAAAAATAATAAGATAGAGTTTGACTTACAAAAGGAATTGCATGCTCTTATCACAGAGTTAATTGGTGAATAAACTGCATATTGCAGGAAATTGGAAGCCTGATTTTCATGGAAAATAGATTATATATTTATTAACAACTACTAGTGGTTATTGTTGGGGAGTTTGGGTAAGACTTTACCAAGGTGGCTGATGTAGGATCATTACAGTTGTTTCTTGGTCTCATGTTATCCCTTTCCCTCCTTTACATATTGTGTAATTATTCTAAAGACTCAAGAGCCATTCCGAACTTACAGGCTACTACAGATAGCTCAGTTGGGATAGAAGTGTCATAAAATCCTGTAAGTCCTTCTGTTGCTGACTGTACTGCAAATATTGTGCAAATCTTCATTAATTACTTGAAATATTTCCTACTTTAATAAGTGAGGTAGGAGTGTTGACTCTTGCCGCTTTGTGGCTCGCATAATCATAGGTGTTACTTATTCTGATAATATTTAGAGCTTGTGGGCAAGGTTATGCCTTGTTTTGATGGTATCCGTGAGCTTGGTTGGAATTCCGTGATGTTGATTGGAAGTTTTGACAGTGGCATAGGGAGAATATGGATTTTGGCTCCTAGTAGAAGCATGAAAAATGACAATAATTAACGATACAGTAAGAATATTTAACAATATGGCAACTTGCAAATGTTATGCCTATTTGCCTTCAGAAAGAGAGACTGAAGTTACAGTTTCATAAAAGGTCAGTCTTGCTCTCCACCTTCACTCGCACATTTCTGCCTCCACCCTTGCATCAACATGACTGCTTGTGGGATTGTGTGACAAGGCAGGTTAGGTAGTTGATCCAGCTTTCTTTGTAGTGTACCAGCGCTTATGTAACTCTGGCAGTCCCAAAGCAGATTAACTGAAGCTGCCTGGGGAACTGTTGCCTAGGGGTTGGAGAGATTCTGGGGTTTGTCCTTCAAATTCTAGAAGCAATCGCGTAACTGGGTCACGTACAAGTTTTGAGGGTATTGCTCTGTGTGCTTTGTAGTTTGTCATTCTTGTTCTGTGGAGTGATTCGTTTAATCAGGGTACCTCCCAACCCGCTGCTGCCTGAGTGTTTTGTTTGCTGTTGATAAGTTACAAAGGTTGATGAACAAGTAATCCTGAAGTCAAAGTATAATTACTGATGATCATTTTCATGTTCAGTAATAAATACAGTTAATGTTTATTAATCAAAAATTCATCACTGTTCCTGAGAATGTTTCATCAGTTGGTTCGTAAGAGTGATGATAATGGTCTTAAGGTATAATAGCGAATGTGGAATGTTTTCCACTTCTGGTCATACTGCAAATTGCTGATTTTTCTACTGATATGGAATGTTCTTTTGAGAAGTCCTTAAAATGAATGAATTCCTGCAATATGATTACTCCTGGAATTACCCACATTCATACTGACAATAAGAGCAACTGTGTTTAAAACTCAACAAAGGAAAAGGTCAGCACCATTTATCTCCCTGTGCAGAGCTGTGACATCTTAATTCAACCTTATTTCAGGGCTGCTGTAGTTCTGTTGTTTGTTATGTGCTTGCACTGTTCTTCATGAGAGGTGGTGACATGGTTCAGGAGTTTATCTGGCTGACAACTAAGTGGGCAGTGTAGGTCAGCGATACATCTCCAGTCAATCCGCTTGTGTCTGTGCTCTTTTCCTGTGCCAGCTCAGGTGCTCTGGCACAAAACTGTTTTGGGGAGGTTAATAACACCTGACACATGATAAAGAATATTTCAGAGTCTTTTGAAGTCCTCACCTTTTCAGCATCTGGGATCTTTAAAAATATACAAAATAATGCAAATTACCCAAAAAGCAATGCAAACAGTTACAAAACAGGCAGTCCTTACTGATGCCAGAAGATATTTCGAGTTGTCATCGTGTGTCAGCAAACATATGACCAAAACAGTATCCTCAAATAACCAAGCTCAAGCTCTGACAGACCGTTGTTAAAAGCATGCTGAAAATGTTAGGCCATCCTTCTGAAAACTGCTATCAGTCTTGAAGACCTCTTTTCAAGATGTTGGCAGTCTATTTGTGTCAGATATGTGAGCGGATTTTACGGATGTGAGCGGCATGGGGTAGCATTCATAATGCCTTTGGGGCTTAGCAGTGCCAAGTTTCCATTCTTTGCTGCGAGCTAGGAATCTGCATGTGCTCAGTTCTGTATCTAAGATGATGCTTGGCAACATGTTAAGCCATGATAACTTGACTGTGGGTTCAAACTTGAGCCATTTAGTAAGTGCAGCTGTAAGTGACTGCAATCTGAGGAAACTTGTCGTGCTTTTGAAGAACCAGCCTTGAAGGTCCTTAGAACTTGAGCAGTACCAGGGCAATTGTAGCTCTAACGTTGGCCACAAGAGAGCAAGCTGAAACTGTGCTAGCTGTTCAGTGAATCCACAGATAGTCAAAGAAAGAATGGAGCCTGGGGCATAAGACAGGTAGATGAGGTCTCTAGATGGGGAAGAGCCTGGTCAAAGGGTATTTGCAATTATGTTTTTTTGTCTTTTCTGGAACGTTTTCAATTCTGATCCTGGGTTATTTTGTATTCGAAGATTGTAACTTTAGAATCCATGTGAGTAAATTCTGAGATGTAAAATTGATTTCTACATTAACTTCTCAGTTGAGCCTACATTTTAATAACTTAGTAACTCATATTGGTCTAAGAAAATTAAAATTGCTGAAATTATTTGGGTTAGCTTTATGCTAATTTGAGACATTAGGATTTGAAGGGAGTTAGGTTAGTTTACACAACAAGGGATCTGGATCTATGTCCTGGAATCTATGTAGAGTTGTGGTTTGTTTCCTTAGGATAAATATCTAGATCATCAATTGCGTAAGAAAACTTACAAACCCTCTAATCATTCTGCTTTAAAAGTCCTATTACTGCAAACAAAACACAAAGTCTGAGCACTTAAATGAGCTTGAAGTACGGTCATTTTTTTCAGTATTTACTTCTGATACACAGTGTTAAAACAATCTGAAAACTCCTTTGCACAAAACTGCTGCATAGGTCAGATGCATAAAATTCTTAATTTTCTAATTAAAAGCAGAATTTCATCACTTTCACATAAAAGATTTTAAGGCTGTTGTGAAAATAGCTAAGAACTTGCATAGCATCAGTCTATCATTAGTTTTTACAGTCTGAATTCCTTAAAACTTCTAAAAGTGCTGGACTGAGCACCTTGTTTGAAAGACTATGCTGGGAGTATTTTACATCTGATGATTTAAATAAAAGAGGGTTTAAAAATAGACTTGAAAGTCTACTCTGTGTTCTTTAGTGTAAAACTGAAGTAATTCTCATGAATGCAAGGAGGACCTTTCTCCAGGTCTTATGTTGCTGTAGCTAAGAATATAGTTTGACCCTTAATTCTCGTAATCTTTCCTTCTTTAGTGAAGAACACCTTGTTGTGCGCTTTGGTGGAGTTTAGAAGAGAGTTGAGAAGTTTGTGTGAGTGGTAGTTTGACTTAGAAAGGTAGAAGCAAAAGATTTGGGTTTGCCTCTTGTTTATGAACTCTCTTTTGTTATAGGGAGTTCATAATCTGGCACGGTGGTCCCTCACATGCTTTGAATAACCAACACACAGGTTTACTATAGTAACTGTCTAGTTTGAATATGGGATCAGATTTCCAGATGTACATTTTGAGCAGGATCTTCAGGGATCTTAAAAAATCAAGTGCTCTTTCTTATAACAACTAATGTTTTGTTTGCAGTATGAAGCTGGAAGTCTGGTGGCTGAAGGCCCTTCTGTTGATGCCATTAAGGACTTAGAACTGCTCATGAACACCAAATGGACCTATGCCTCACTTGTGTTACCTTGGATTGGGGCACCTTGTTGCAAAATCAGATCAGTGCCGATATTTCTGCCTAATGAGAAAGGGAGATGAGAACTGCACCAAATACGCTCTGAGTGAGGAGTCAACCTGCCCAGTAAGTCTGCTTTTTGCAAGCTGAGCTAGGAAGCCTGGAGAAGACTTAGAGGAATAATTATGTGCTTGCTTCTATTTCCTGTTGGGAGTGCCTCCCTGACAGTAAGTACTGTGTTTAATACTATGTACAACTGATATTTTCTTGGAGATAAAACATGGAGATGAGATTGCTTTGAAGGAGTAGGCAGGCCTGAGCAGGATGGGCTTGAAGGTACGGAAGTAGAAGCCTGCTTGTGTTACTCTAATATGGGTCTCCTAGAATCAGGGACTTGGTCATTTCGGCTGAGATAGGTTACAGTCCCATAAAGCATGTTCCTGCAGACACAAAATGGACCTGCTTAAATGTGAGCTTGGGCAGACCAGAACATGTCTGAGTTGGCTGGAGAAAGGGGGAAATGCCTGTTACCTTTGCAAGGCTCTCTGAGGCAAGAATGAAGGTAAGGGTGTTTGTTCTAAGACGCCCAGTTGCATTAGGATCTTACCTAGATGGATTTATTAAATGTGTTGCTCTCAAGTGCTTTTTGACCTTTGTCCTCATTGTTACAGACATTTGGACTTAGTGCTTGCTATTGAGCAAATATAGCCACTTGGACACCAATGAGAGAAAATGTAGTTTTTCTAGATTTGGAGTGTGGAGTTATTTGAAAGGAAGCTTTTTAGGTTTTCAAATTCTAATGTGCCAGTAGCCATGTTTGTTGGGCTTCATTTGTTTTTGTAATTAATTCTTTGTGTAGTAGGCTATGCTGAGGGCTTCCCATTTACCCACTGTCCTTATTTCTCTCTAGCCTTCCCCGCCCCCCCCCCCCCCCCCCATGAAGCTTTGGTACAAATCAGGCTGCATGTGTGGCAAAACAACCTAGGACCAAAATAACTGAAATCTTATTAGAGCTTTCAGTCGTGAGGGTTATACTTATTCACCATCATTTTATGATGAATATGATACTTAGTGCTCTGAATGTTTTAAGGGTCCACAGAACTCAAAATGCCTGACTGAAATAGATAAATACAGAGACGAAATCTAAGCCAAAGTTGTGTGAGTTGGCAAAGTGAGGAACAGAACTTTGAGGTCCTGGCTTTTCTTCACATGTTCCACCTATGAGCATTATTATTTCCATGATGTCTGTGTAGACTTTAGTAAAGCCTTTGACACTGTTTCCCACAGCATTCTGCTGGAAAAACTGGCTGCTCATGGCTCAGAAGGGCATACTCTTTGCTGGGTAAAAAAAACAGTTGGCAGCTGGTCGCAAGTGGTGTTCCCCAGGGCTCAGTGTTGGGGCCAGTCCTCTTTAATATCCTTATCAATGATGTGGATGAGGGGATCGAGTGTACCCTCAGTAAGTTTGCAGATGACACCAAGTTGGGTGGGAGTGTCAACCTGCTTGAGAGTAGAAAGGCTTTGCAGAGGGATCTGGACAGGCTTGATCGATGGGATGAGGCCAAAGGTATGAGGTTCAATAAGGCCATGTGCCGGGTCCTGCACTTGGGTCACAACAACCTCATGCAGCGCTACAGGCTTGGGGCAGAGTGGCTGGAGAGCTGCCCAGTGGAAAAGGACCTGGGGGTGTTGGTTGACAGCCAGCTGAATATAAGCCAGCAGTGTGGCCAAGAAGGCCAACAGCATCCTGGCCTGTATCAGGACTAGGGAAGTGATTGTCCCCCTGTACTTGGCACTGGTGAGGCTGCACCTTGAATACCGTGTTCAGTTTTGGGCCCCTCGCTACAAAAAAGACATTGAGGTGCTGGAGTGCGTCAAGAGAAGGGCAACGAAGCTGGTGAGGGGTCTAGAACACAAGTCTTACAAGGAGCAACTGAGGGAACTGGGATTGGCATTGTTGAGGCTGAGGAGACACCTTATTGCTTTCTACAACTCTCCGAAGGGAGGTTGTAGAGAGGTGGGGGTTGGTTTCTTCTTCCAAGTAACAAGTGATAGGACAAGAGGAAATGGCCTCAAGTTGCATCAGGGGAGGTTTAGGATGGGTATTAGGAAAAATTTCCTCACCAAAAGGGTTGTCAAGCATTGGAACAGTCTGTGCAGGGAGTGGTGGAATCATCTTTCCTGGGTGTATTTAAAAGATGTGTACATGTGGTGCTTGGGGACATGGTTTAGTGGTGGACTTGGCAGTGCTAGGCTAACAGTTGGACTCGATGATTTTAAAGGCCTTTTCCAACCTAAATGATTCTATGATTCTATTCTATGTTTAAATTACTAATGCCATATTTAAAGTAAGGCTATTTTTGCTTTATGAAGTCACTGTGTAGAAAACTAGTTGCAAGTTTCTGTGTGTCCTATGCATTACGATGATTGTCATCTTATTTGGAGTCTAGACATCATTGAGACTTAACTGTTCTCCCCAACTATCCTGTGAAACACCATCACTGATCCTATACTCTTTCCCACTTTTACCACAATTTTTGGAGTAGTTACAGCTGTTACAATTAAGGAAGAAGGATGTATAGTAGTACAAAAGGGCTGTAACTAGTGAGGTGTAAAAACCTTAGCTTTTGGATGGTATAATAGCTCTCAAAAGGTTTCCTTTTCTTCCAAGGCAGAACAATTAGAAGCTAAGAAACCAGCAATGTAAATGTTGGTATGCTTTGAATGTTAATAGCATTATCCTTAGCTGATACTGTTACTTGAAATGCAGCAATGTTGACTGAGTTCCTAGTATTCACAGTGCTGATTTTTGAGTATGATAGCTCATCATTTGGAGAAAGAATAACCACATGGGAGAGGCATTGTTACATAATTCCTGGCATGTATTTTAACTGGTGGATATTTAGCAAACATTGCCCATGGCTCAGAATTTAACAGTACTTTAGGTAATAGAAAGCTTAAAAAAGGTCTTTCTGCCAGTGACGTACATTAGCATATGTGAGGGAGGTAGCCTAGATAAAACATACGATTTTACACCATTGAATATTTGAGTAGCATATATTTTTATAAATACTCCAACATTTCTTTCATTAAAGATACTGGTATTTAGCACTTCTGAAATCAAGAGAGTAAGGTAGCTGTCTGGAGGGAAAAAAAAAGCAACCCAAAACTAACATTAGATACCTGTAAGTTACAGGTACAGCCATTTTAAATGCAGTTAATGCTGTTAGAGCAAACTTTTAAAACCTTTTAAACAGAATAGGAGAGTATCAGTGTAACTTGACAAACATACTCAAAGTAGTGACGTTGGTTAATATTGGAAGTCAGAAATAAGAGTAATGAATTTAGAGTAAACAACATTTGCCAAATTTTGCTTATAATCTCAATAGGTTGAAGGTGACAGTAATGCTAATACCAGTTTATGTGGGCATAAAGGAGGAAAATTTAGAGTGGTGTAGCAGGAGTATTATATGAAACTAAACTATGAAGCTACCCTTTTTTGGTAGGATCGTGAGTAACGTGAGCAGGATATGACTACATTTGATTCTCTCCAGACCAGAGCAAAAAAAGAGGCATGACAATGAATTGTAATGAAGGAACATAAATTTCTAGAATTATTCCAGCCCAAAAGGATGAAAGTTCTCTCAAAAGAAGGGAAAACTAACAACTGTTTTTCAGTCTCTTTGTATCTTCTTAGCCTTCTCAGTTGGTTTCCATCCTCAATGAGCTGTTGAAAAATGATTATCAGGGAGATAATAGGTTTTAGTCCTTGATACGGAAGCTGAAAATAGGTACTTGAGGAATGTGGTAGATTTTCTAGTATGGACTATGTATATGTTAAATAGATACAGCTTTTCTTTGTAATGCACCAAAAATAGTCAATAATGTTATCTCAGTCATAAAACTACGTCAGTATAGTTATGTCAGAATTACAGGACCAAAATGGTACAATGAAAATTCTGCTAGTTTTGATACATGGCACTCTGCCGGGGGGGGGGTGGGGGGGTGGGAAATAAGTTAGAACATAAGATAACAAACAGGTGGCTGCATGGAGTTAGGTCAAAGGTCCATCTAGCTCTATAGTCTGTCTCCATCTGTATTTGATAAATGAAGCCCAGGAAAGAACATGAAAAGTAGTATAAACAAGAGAAAACAATTTGTTTCAAATGCTGATTACACTAAAAAAGGTGAGCTATGTGGCAGAAGTTCTTTTGTTTTTTGAAATCATACTACTGCCTTTAACAAGATGAGGTGGATTTGTCTCCTACTGTTTGCTGATCATGGAGGAGCTGGGTCTTCCGATGAACAGTGTTCGAAACTGAAAAGGCAATTCAAAATTTAAAGGAATCCTTAGGCATAAAGAGCATGGTTAAGATGTTGACAGTTGGACTGCAAGGGTTATTGAGGGATTTATCCCCGGTGGGGAAAAAAACCCCACACCCAACCCCCTGAACAGCAGTGTCACAGGCTGTGCCTGGCTTATTGGTGAGTAGAGTTTAAGTGATATGTTTGTCACAACTGTTAAATAATTTATACTGTGTTCAGCACTATTAAAGCAGAACAGACGGGTTTGGCAAATACCTGCTGAAAAGGCCTTGTCACCAGCCCTTGCAACTATCAGATTTGCTTTATTAGTTAAACAGTTACTGCAGAGATTACTCTAAGGTATCTGATTAAAAATTATATTAGGTAGAAGGAGGTCATGATCTCTTTAAAAATCAGAGGAAGATGATTATTACTCTTTCTTTTTTTTGCATTTTAGTTTTTATCTGAAGTATTTAATTGACATTTAATCCTGTTAAGTACCTAAGTTATTTAAGTAACTAAGTAACAAAGTTATTTAAGCACTAAATAGTCTTACATGGATGGTTTGCTACTGAAATGAGCACAACAGCTTCTTAACAGTACATAGAACCGTTTAAAATACTTTGGATAACAAACGAAGGCTCTAGCATCCAGTTACTGTGCATGTAACTTACACTTACTTGTTTACTTCATCTTTACACAAAGTGTTGCCAGGAGACTTTGCCATGCTTATTTTCAGTCATGCACTAGAATAGATGCTTGCAGACTGTATGCTTCCCCCTTCAGTGCTCTACCTTTATTTTTTTAATAAAAGAGCTAACAGCTAACACCTTGGAGAATAAAATACATATTAGTATAACTGAAAAATTGGAAAATTTTGTTCACATATGATATTGGGAAATTAAAAAACATTTCTTGTTCTGATTAATAATTGGAAAATGGATTTATTTTTAGTTTGCAATTGTATTTGGTATTTTTAGCTCTAATAAAAGTTGTTATCATCTTATTATATGAGAACTTGGACATGTGATCTGCATCTTACTTGTTTAAATGAGTAGGAGTCCACAAAGCCAAATTCTGCTACCTTCCTCTGCTACCTTCCTCTTGTAAGTAATTTGAATTGAATGACTATTGATTAAAAAGCAAGATGAGTAAGATTTAGGTGGTAAAGAACTATTCTGGTGACTGCATACTTTCTATGGGGAATATAAGAAACACAGTCTTGAAAGTTTTTATGCTAGAGGATTTCCATTAGCTTTAATGGAACTTCATGTCTCATTTGTATAAATTTCAGTGTGCTTAAGTCTGTGTGTGAGTACAGAAATACGAGTTTAAATATATATGCACATAAACATTCTGTATTAGATAATAAGCATCCTAGATATTCTAATTATTGTTAGTAGCATTTCTTTATATTGTAGAATCCTGTATGTATGTATCATGTCAAATAAGGAGTTTGTAGTTAAACTCTAAAAAAAACCAAACCATATTTCCAAGTTAGTGTGATGCCCAGGAAAGAGTGAAGCAGAGAGAAAACATTGGATGTGTAGACAGAAAAGCTTAAGAAATCGTTAGTGAAAATCAAACAAGAGTAATGTGGAAAAATTGGCAAGGGCTGAATCATCTTAGAGAAAAGAATTTGGAACTTGAGAGCTGTGTATTAAAATTACATGCTAAGAATAGATTAGGAGACTCTTTCAAAAGCAAAGCAGAGATGATAATGCAATGCAGATGCAGATTTGGTTTGCAGAACTACTTAAATAGTTCTAGATTTTTGTGAATTTTTGATTAGGTCCAGATATAAATCACTAGGAATCTGTAGAAAAGTGCCCACAAGTTTCAGTAAGCTCTTGTGTTGTAACTCATACTAGTTTCAGAAATAAGTTTGGATTTGATCGGATTCTGTTGATAAGTTACACATAAACCCAAAACTTCTGTAAACTATTTGGAAAATATTGTATGGGTGATGTAATATATGAGAATAATTGCCTAATGTAGGTGACAAGGTCAGACTTATCCTACAGCATAAACTCATTTCAGGATGAAGCCCTAAGTGACAAGAAGTGTTAAACTGAATAGCTGTTCCCAGCATGAAGAATCTAGAAGATACTTATGAAGAGAGTCTCAATTTTTAGTGGATCAACATTGTTTGAAATATTTAACAATTAATTAGAAGCTAAAGAAGGAAGTTAGGTGGTGATAAACACTTGGGGAAAAAAAAAAAAAACCACCAACAACAAAACCCCCCAAACCAAAAAAAACAAACAAACACCACCCAAACAAAAAACATTTAAGGAGAACAGGAAGAATTTTAAGTAGTTTCATACCTTAATAGATGCTCTTCTTTTGATCCGCCTTGCCTACTGATAAAAACTTTCTCTTAGGCTTGATGGCCTCTGAGGATGCCAGATCCTGTTTTGAAAAGGATTTAAAAAATCATCATAGATAACTGTATTTTTTTCAAGTTTATGGGAGCCATTAAAACTTAAACTCAGGTGAATTAAAACACTAGTAGACATGGAACAGCAAAGGGAGCAGTTTGCACATCAGATGTAATGAATAAGACCTAAATACACATCTAAGATCACTGCAGTTTACTCTTTTATTTCAGGCACTACTCCATTCTGAAACCATGCAGAATGTCTTAGTATTTATCTTGATATTCTGTATTCAGTATATACCTCAATATATTATCCTGATGATAATATTCAGTCTTATTCAAGCTGGTTTTAGATTTTCAAAACTGAAGGTATTTTTGTTTGACAAGGTAGAACACATGGCTGCATCATGCACACAGCTGGTGAAGGAAGCTGAAGATTTGACTGCAGTTACTGGACAATTCCATTTCTAGCCATTGCAAAGTTGTATGTCTCATATTCTAATGCTGAGGACAAAGCTGAGAATATTGATGGTAAAGATTTTCTGTTCCAATATGTAGATATGGAAGTGATTTTGGAGAGCAGGGGAGGAGGAGGTTTGTAGTATTCAGCCTCTTCCCAGCAGAGCTTCTAATGACAGATTGCACCATCTATTCTGCCTACATATCTGGCCCTACACGGAACAACAGTGAGGAAATACTTGCTAGATGATTGGCAAGATGATTGCTAACAGTGTTGACATTAATTATCTTTCTGATCCAACACTTCACTGATACTATATGGTTGACGTGGGAGAATTTATTTACAATTGTATTAGTTAAAACTGGAAAAATGGTTGAAGGAGAAGCCCAAATGGTAGGGGTTGCTACCTCTTTTTAATTTTATAACAGAAAAAGCTCTGGTGGGTGGTGGAGTTGTAATATATTTAGAACTGAAAATATTCATGTTGCACACAGTTGGTGGGTGAAATGTAATGCCACAGAAATTCCTAGTTTAAAGTGTTTATTTGGTGTTTTTAAAACTAATTTTATGAGGACTAATGATATTTTTTTTGTCATAGGGTACAGTAGAAAAAGCAAACCCAAATCTCATGCTTCAGTGTATAAGCAGGTATCAGAAAGGAATTGGTTTACATCCATAAGTCTCCTTCTGCACTGGTGTGTGCAAATACAACAGTGAATTGCCCATCTACTGAAATCCGCTCTGTAGTACTGGCTGTCGGTCAGAACGAGGCCAGAATGTCAGACACTTAGATGAATGTGATAGATCTTACACTCCAGTATCAAATGTTGCTTTTAAGAAGTCAACAACAACAACATGGCACAGTATCTTGTGCTATACCTAAGTACTGCTAGCTGTTAAGTAATAAAACAATTTCACAAATGCCACTGTAGTCCGAGTTGTCTTCTTGTATGGGAACATAGGCAGTTGGCAGTGCTAGCCTTTGGTTATCATCTTCAATTATGATGGTTTTTTGTGCTAATTAGCATGATTAATTAAAAATAGCAGGATTCACTGGAGTTCTTTGAATTTCCATTTTAGCATTATAATGTTTTGTTTGTTTTTCCACTGAAGCAATTGCTATGGTTTTTACTGAGAGATGCAACAAAAGAGAATTCTGCTTAGGCATTAATACGATGCATTTTTAGTGATTTTCTAACTAGTTCATCTTTAAAAGTAAGATTTTAATATAGCTGTATATAGTAAATAAGTCTTTTTGCAAGGGTTTATGTCTGTCAATTTCTGATTAGCAGAGTAGATGGCAGTTGTTTTCAAATAGTACTGACTTCATGTATAGAAAAATGATTTAGCAGCATTTATTTAATTCTTAATAGTTTGTTTCTCATCAAACAGTGTAGTGCTTGCTTGGATCAAGTACTTCTTACTGCCTATGAGTAGCTTCTCTGTGATCTAATAGCGGGCTAAATATTTTTGGTAAACGCAGCAGTTGAGGTGAATAGGTTGAAGATATTTTTATTTGTTCCATGTGTTACTGTCATTTTATGTTAGACTGTACTTTTAGGCCTCATATTTGAAAGTTATTAAGCAGGCTTCCTGCTTGACTTTGGTGCCATTGCTTCATGTATTTATTTATTATTGTTTTATTGTGAAATAAAAATTTGCCTCTGAGAATTTTTAAAAGTCTTCACCAGCTCTGCATTAGTATGAAGTAATCTCCATTTCCTGGCCTAAATTATTGCTTCGTACCTCAGTGCACAACAGTGAAACAGCTGCAACATCCTGACTGAAACTTTTGCGTTTGTCTGAGGAGGAAGAATGGTGTAATTAGGCCAATATTCTGCCCTTGAGCACACTGTGGTCTCTATAGTTTTATCCAAAAAAGCCATCTTCAAACCAGAAGGATTATTAGTTGGAGGAAATTTCCTGGGTAACCCAGCCAAGTTTAGAATGTGCATTATGAAATGCTTTCACTATGCAGGAGCTTTATCTAGCAAGCTGTTTTCCTGCAAATAGAGACTTGATGACAGACCTCAGTGCCACGCCTCTGTGCATAGGTGTGGGAAGAGCATTTATTGTTGCTTTGTCTGGGACACAAATGGTGTTGCTGGTTTTTAATTCTCTGAGGTGATGAACATCCTGGCCCCTGTCTCAGAAGGCACATATGCATACCTCAGAATGAATAAAAGTCTGTATCATGCAGTACCTTGCTGTCCTTTTCTGTTTCCCTAACTACTACTTCCACAGCTGTTGCTCTCACTTTGACTCCATGCGGTTCTCAGGGTGCAAAATATACAGCCACTTACTCCAGTTACTGTTAGTTACTGTTTTGTTGATTATTTTGGCAGGAATGCTTGCACAGCTGCTTCTCTTCTTTCATAAAACATCCCTGGGGACTGAAATCCTTGTTCTGATGACAGTGAGAATGTTTTCAGCTTGTACTGAAGTCAGGTGAGAGCTCTTAAAATCACTACACTAGAGCCTTTAAGCCTGCAGAATTTAAATATACCAACTGTGAGACTGTTCATAACATGGCAGTGCCACCTGCTAATGCTTTACAACCCTCTGAACAAAGGTGGGATTTTTTAAGTTTATAGTGCAGCATCATCTTCCTTGTATTTTATTCTCATCACAATGCCACAGCTCATCTTGTATGGACTCTGTAAAAAAAAAAAAAAAAAAAAAGAAATTTAAACATGAAAAATGCAGCTAGTTATGCCTCCTTAGCACAACAAAAGCAATTCCAGGGTGCCAGTATCAATGAGAATGAAGCAGGAACAGATACAAGAGATATCTGGCAAGTGGAAGCATTAATTACTTTTTTAGATGAGATAAAGAAGATGCAGATGAAGACGGTGAAGCAGTGGAACAGGTTGTCCAGGGAGCATTTGTAGTCTCCAACCTTGGAGGTTTTCAAGACCAGACTAGATAAAGCTTTGAGTAACCTGATCTCATAGCTGACCTTGTTTGGAGCAGGAGATTAGACAAGAGACCTTCTGAGGTCCTTTCCAACCTGAATTGTCCTATTATTCAGATCTTTGAGATCAAAAAAAGCTTGAAGGTGTCTAGCACCTGCCACAATCTGGCCTGATGTTTACCTGCAACATCTTCCTTTAATTGATTGCCCTTCTTTCCAGTGAGGCTGCTCACATCTCCTGTTTCTGTTAGATGACCTGCATCCGTGTGGAATGCTACCTAAAACCTTATTCCCATATCCACTGATCTGCCCCATAGTCCAGTATAAAGATTGTACTGATCAGTTGTCCCAAAGGCTGCAACGGAACTTCTGTTTAACTTCCATGAAGTTATACTGGAGAGAGCAGAACACAAGGACAGTGTGTACCATACTAATTACATTTGCAGGAAGTTGTCTGTTATTTTCTTTTGTGTAGTCAACTACTGAAGTCAATTTCCTTACCTCTTTCATGCTGATAATAGTACTGTATGTGATCAATTAACCTCTTCTCCTACCTTTCATATTTTTATCACGCTGTTTGCTATAGAGTAAACTTTTTGACCTGGCCAGTCAAGCCATTTTCATCCTTTTACTCCAACTGGTCTTTAATACCTGTGTTTTTTCTAACACCTAAAATAAATGAATTGCATCTTGCATTTCAGATTTTGCTTTTACTAATCCTGCTTCCCTTCTTGTCACCTCTATTCAATAGGTAAGCATTCTTTGCTCCTGCAGCTACACACTCTTTGCTGTACTGCTGCACAGTCACTGCTGTAATAGCTGTACTTTATTGCACAATTCTTGTGCAGATTGGTCACCAAAAAGCTGTTTCACATCAGAAAGCACATGGCAAACATACTGGGAAGGCATGCAGTGGTGAGAGGGCTCTGAAGAGCTTCAGGGAAGGTGATGGCTGTCTGAACTTCAGCACCTCTTCAGTGACTACATAAGGATCTTCTTTCCTTGGGAGAGCTATAGTGAGGTTAGACACTGGATATTGGCTGGTCAATAGTTTTCAATGTCACAAGACCAGTGCTGTTAGTTTTTATATATATATATACACGTGTGTGTATATATATTTATATATATATATATAAATGGTGTTTGAATTACCCAAGCATTTAGTATAAGATATATATATATCTTGTAGGTGAGGAAAAAGCTAGTGGTAGCCCCAGTACTTAGCTTTGTCCAACTGCTTTGTTCCCTGAGGAACACCCAGTACTGGGGACAGTGTGTAAACATATGTTTTAGGTGTTAACAGTGTGACTGTTCTTCCCAAAGAACAAATCATGACAGGTGAATCCTGAAAACTGCACACTTTCCACTGGGATTTTTAAAAGTGTTCAGCATCCTACTAGAAAGGAACCTTACTGGTACCACTGGGGGAGGAACTCAGCTGAGTTTTAGCCCTTTTGAATTTCTCATTTTTCAGTATAGTAGATCTGTAAACTGAACTACACATTTTTTCCTCTACAAACAATTCTCAACAAATAGCCAAACACAATTAGCACAGAGAACTGACCTCATTTTTATGATCTCTCTTATTTATAATGTCACAACTAATAGAGTACTGGATGTTAAGCCCCAGCCGTTGTTCTGTTCAGTTGATAAAGTATCATTGGCTTATAATGGTCATTGTTCTAGTATCACTCTGGATACAATAACATCACTGTTCCCTGTCTCCTGCTCCTAGGCCTCTCTGTAGACTTAAGCTTTGTGTAATATGCATGTGGTGAAACTAATAATAATA
The DNA here is from genome assembly GCF_964106895.1 of Numenius arquata. Lineage (NCBI taxonomy): Eukaryota > Metazoa > Chordata > Aves > Charadriiformes > Scolopacidae > Numenius > Numenius arquata. The sequence goes on from NC_133578.1 coordinate 35,272,247, forward strand.
TTCTTTGAGTGCTGCCTCTGTTTTCAGAATACTTGACCGACCTTCATGAATTTAACCTCTTACTGGCCTGTTAATTGTAACACATAAAATAATCCTTATTCTATAGATAAGGAAATTGAAGGATATAAAACTAGACATGACTGCATATAAGAGCAGTCTGAATTTACTATTCATCCACAAACATTAAAAGACTCTGGAATATCTCTCTTTCTATAGCACAGGAAACTAAGACAAAATATGCACTTGTCTGGGAATACACAAAAGACCCATGATAGAATCAAAAATAGACTCTGACCAGTGGATTGTCACTCCACAGCTATCAAGCTGCTGATAAAGCATAAAGGAAAATGTGACATGCTATTGGTATATTTCTCCTGGAGTTAGCAGCATGTGATGTATTAATTCAATATCAGTACCAGTGGGTGTGCAGCATAAAGCTTGACATGGACTAACTAAGCACATACCAAATTTCCTACACAGACTCTGTAGCTTCTGCTCAAGTCAGTGCTGCCATAACTAGATTGGTATTAGAGACTGCAGTGTAGGTGCACCCTGTAGCAGTGACAAAGCCAGATGCAGGACGAATCCAAGATTACTGATTAGCAAGCTACTGTACCATTTCATTTTGGTATCAGTAAGGAGAAAGCAAGCAGTGAATTATCAGTGGTTCCACCCATTTTTCAGTTAAGCCACTCAAGCCACAAAAATATCATTTTTCTTTCATATTCAGATGTGACTGTTTAGATGTAATGTCACTTTTTTTGCAACTTCTAAAGTGATGTTATACATAGAATTCTTGAAAACTAGCGATTGTGTGCCATGGCTTGGAGATACAGCCTGTGTTTGTTTTTAAGCTAGCTGTTATTTTGTTTGCTAAATTATTACAACTTGCTGCCTTTTTTTTACAGAACCTGTGGGTGTGTTTGCCTGTGTGCCCATTTGAAAATGGGCCAGACAACCCAGTCTTCTTTTTGATTGGCTAATAAAGCACACACACCTTCTTCCCACCTTGTGGAGATGATAAATTATTTTTTCACTGAGTTGCCCACAACTAAAAATGCATTAGGCCTGAAAGCAAATTTTCTTTTAGCATTTAATAATACCTTGGTCTTTCAGCAGTTTTTCTTGTTCTCCTTAGACTGAAAAAAATGGTTTACTCACTGATTAGGTACAGGAGAAGTAAAAGTGGACTAATCACTTGATTAGTATAGCATATCTATTTCATGTACTGATTCACACTGAATAACATTCTTCTTTTCTATTGCTGTATTAGATCATGATAATTTACCTAAGTCAGCGGCAGTACCTGACCCAAACACAGCAAATCTTAATTGGTAACAAACTAAATATATAGTTCAAAAATATTTATGAAATAATTTATTTGAATAGTTTATGAACGAACTTTATTTAGGGATGGCTAGTGAACTTTCTCAACCGAGCTTTCTTCTATTATTCCATATTACTAAATTAGGTTGAGGAGTTGTGATTTCATAAATAGTTGCATATATAAAGCCTGACACATAAAACTTTAAATAGACTCATAGAAAGGACAGGCATATTAAGTTGGGTAGAAATTACGGTTGACTTATGGCATCTAGAAGACACTAATGGCCTAACAGCTAAGACTGTTTTGCCTCCCTGAAAGACCTCAGCCTTGAGTAGAGGAATTATCAGGGAAAGTAAGTAACCAGAATTTTATCAGCACAGAACACCAGGCTGCTGCTGGTCTGATTGTGACCAAATAAAGATGAAGCTGCCTAAGATGTAGTACACTTTTGTCTCTAAATGAAATAATCATAGAATCATAGACTGGTTTGGGTTGGAAGGGACCCTTAAAGGTCATCTAGTCCAACTCCCCTGCAATGAGCAGGGACAAATGTATCCTATAATAAAGGTATCCTATAGTTTGTGTTGATTTTTTAGATTTTATTTTAATAATATAAAAATATAATGAACACCCGCCATCAACAGTGTACTTTGATGCTAAGGCACAAAAATAAACATTAGGAATGGTCCCACCTTCAGACAGCTGATGACCAATGCTAAATGTATTTGTCACTTTTTTATAACTTACCAGCTACTATTATTTGTATTTGAAAAAGTGTTTATCAGATGTTTCTGTAGATACATGATAAAAGACAGCCCTCTACACACCATTTAGTCTTGGAATCTAATCTGACAATCAGTTGGACACATGATTAACTTTAGCCGATAAATAGTTGGGCACGTGATTTGTTTGAATCAAACATTAGCTAAATACAAAGTGCAATCATAGGTGAAAATGAGGAGAGAGTAGACAGCAGTAACAAATCAAAGTTGGCTTGGTTTTTTTGAATGCTTTCTGCAAGTATAGACTGTTTTTGCTGAAAAGGAATGAGCAAGTTAGTTCGATGCCCTCCTAGCATTTACTGTGGATTTGGCCTTTCACCTTCAAAGTACTTTACAAACATTTATTAATTATCTTTACAACATTCTGTAAGACTAGTAGATAAATATCACCCTGCTAATGAGAAACTGAAACACAAAGGTGGAGTCATTTGTTCGTGGCCGCATGGTGAGTCAGCAGTGAATCTAAGATCAGAATCCAGAAGTGCCTGGCACCCAGGCTGTTGGTCAGTCGCTGGATTTAGTCTCTTTCTCAGTCCTGTCTTCCTGTGTGCCAAAGCCTCTTTTTTTTTTTTTTCTTTCTTGCTTTCTTCCTATTTGCCTTCTACTTCCCACAGGCTCCACTGGAGATCAGATCATGTCCACATTGGCAGGTACAGTCTTGAATTTTCTTTCTTCTCTTGTCCGTTTCTAATTAAGTAAATGTCCAGCCTTCATGTTCTTAGGTCCTGTCTTTGGCCTGTGCATTTTAGAGAAAGTAATAAACCTTGAATTGAATGTATCTTGCATTTGTTAATTTGATATATCCGAGCATAATTATATAATTTTATGAATTAAATGGCTGTACCTAACAAAGCTGAATCACAAGAGTGAATCTCATGTCTTGAATTAGTTAATGAAATACTTTTTTTGATGGCTTCCTTTAAATTTGTAAGTCTAGGCACCTATGCAAAATGTTAAGGAACTGAACTATTTTATTCCGAACAGTCCCACAGCCAATTTCCCAATTTTCCCAATTTATTCCCACAGCCAATTTCCATGTTTTTAATTATCTAAGGAGTAATAATTGTGAAGATACGCATGTTCCCCCAGACAATTGGGAATGATTCTCACCTTCCTAGTGAGTAGCGCCTTCAGTTACTACTACCATACTACCACCTGCTATTCACTACAACAGCACAAGCTCATGTATTGTAGAGCCCTCATTTTGTCCTTTCAGACTGCCTTCTAAAAATCAATCAGGACAAGTTCCCCATTAAGACTCCATCCAAGGGTTCTGATGGCTCCAAGTGATCATCCTGCAGGAAGTTATGTAAGGCCAAACTCATGTCATCCAAATTGCAACTAAGTGATAGTGTTTCGATTGGTAGACTATAGGCTTTTCCAGTGGAAAATGCTGGACAAAGACTGAAGAAGAATTTGGGAAAACTGAATGTGGCTTTCAATGTCCCTAAACCTCACTTCTTCCACAGTGTAGCTGTAATACCTAGTGCAGAAGTGCTGCCAAGTCTCTGTGTAGAAATACTGGCAAAGTACTCTGAGGATAACGTACAAACCAAAAACTTGCCGTGTTAATAAACACGTATTGTCCTAAAGATTTAACATGTCTCCAACAGCCTCAGTGAGGTTTTTAGGGAGTAAGAGTTTGTTCTCTTTTTCTAAATTTAGACATCTGTTATCGTCTGAGATGACAAGAGGGTATCCTGTCTGCCACCCCGTTAATACACCAGAAGAGCACAGGTCTCTCACAGGACTTATGTTGTATTTGCTGTTTGGGTGTTTGAGATACATGGGGGTCTCTCAAACTACATGCCTATGCTTAGACAGCTTATTTTGGCCCTATGTAGCGTGTTGTCGCTGTGCAGTTTCTTAGCTAGATTAATCACCATTTTGAAATTTGTTATGCACAACAGCATAAACAAAATACTTGTTTTGCAACAGGAGGTACGAAATCCATTGCTGACAATAAAAATGTGGTCAAAACAGAAAGACTACAGAAGAAAGGAATTCACAAATGAAAAACCTGTGCTCCTCAGGATGGTTGTGAATATTGTGTAAATAGACATTAGTTAGAGGTTTAATTGTGTCAATGTTTTCTTTAATAATTATATGTTACAACAACTCTTCTGTTTGTTCGCAAGGTTAAATACATCACAACAATGCTTCTGACCATGTCTGACATCCAGAATTGCACCTTCACTTAAGAAACATCCTCTGCCTGTTCATCCTATATAATTTCCCAACCACTTTGGAGCCCTATACTTAATTGACTTTGGCATGGACTCTCATCCTGAAAACACTTGGAAGCACGTGCATAATAAATAATTAACTATTTCTACTGAATACAGTAACGGGCAATTATGTGTTTTTATAGGACTGAAGACATAATTAACGAGCAGCCCATAGATTTAAAATACTACTTGCTTGAAATTTACCTTGAAAAGCAACTTAAGTCAATCTCTTTTGCAGTGAAGCAAGAGCCCTGCCTCAGCCTCAGTTGAGGTCAGAAAAAAATCTCTATGATATTAAGAGATTATTTGAAATCCATTGATCTTACCATTGTTTTACTTTTTCCATGTGCAAACCTGTGCAGTGTAGTTTAAGAATACAGCTGATACACAACTGTTCTTTGCAGTACTAGTAGTGTACAGACTTTCTTAGATTTTTTTTTTTCTATAGTTGTTTGAAAATATTTGCTCTTTTTCCTGACACTAGTATGGCAGGAAAGAATTCTTGGTAACTCATGTTTGCCTCGCATTCCATGCTTCATATGACCAGGACTCCCATGATGTTGCTACCTTCCTGTATCAGCTCCCTTAAGTTATTAATCTTTGATCTCTTTATGTGCAAAATCTTAAAGATCTGATTGTTTATTACATTAATTTAACTTGATTTTAATTGAATTGACTCACGAGCACCGAATACAGACTTATTCTTCATGAGCAGTTCTTCAATATCTAGGTATTTACAACCCTTCCTCAAATTTAAATCAACAAAACAAACAAACAAACAGGATCCGGTTTTGACCATTTCTTCTTCACATACACTGACTCTACTTGGTGGATCTGTAATGGGATGTATTTATAGTTCCCCCAAAAGAGAGGTCCACAGCCTGCAGTTTGAGAAATTTAGTGCTGAAGGTGATAAAGTTTCCATGATCATAGAATTTAGGTTAGAAGGGACCTCTGGAGGTAATCTAGTCCAATGTCCTGTTAAAAGTAGGTCCCAGAGCATGTTACGCAGGGAATTGTCCAGTTGTGTATTGGACACCCCAAGGATGTGAATTACCCAGCCTTTCTGGGTAATCTATTCCAGTATTTGACCACCTTTTTGGTAAAAATTAAATAAATTCTTGTAGTTATTGATACTTCTCATGTTTCAACTTTTGTCTCTGGCCTCTCATCCTATTACTGTGCACCTCCCAGAAGAGTCTGGCGCCATCTTCTCTGTATCCTCTGAAAGTGTTAAGATGTACCCTGAGCCTTCTCTTCTCTAGTGTGAGCAGGCCCTGCTCCCTCAGCTTCTCGTCTTACGTGGTGTGCTCCAGCACCCACCCTGACCACCTTTGCTGAACTCACTCCAATATGTCAATGTCTTTGTTGTCCAGAGGAATGAAAAACTGGTTACAGCACTCCAGATGCAGTCTCACAGCTGTCAAATGGGGGAAAAGATTAATTCCCTGGGCCTGCTGACTATGTTCTTGTTAAAACAGCTGAGGATGCAGTTGGCCACCTTTGCTACAAGGACACACTGATTCATGTTCAGTTTTTGTCCACCAGGTCTCCCCCATCCATTTCTTCAAAGCTGCTTCTCATGCAGTTGTCCCCCAGCCTGTACTGTTGGATGGAGTTATTCCATCCCAGATATAAGACTTTGCATTTGCTTCTGATGAACTTCTTTTTGAAATTTTGACCACGCTTGTTTTTCAATTTTTCAATGGGCACTTATTCTGAGACTTGATTTCCCTAATTATTTAAGTGTATCACAATTTGGGCCATTAAGCATAATTGTTCCATGAAAAATTGTACTTTAGCCAGCTGTCTGGGTTAGGATAACAGGTCATTCCACCCATTTGGGAGTGCTAGCCATAATAATAGGGTGGAGAAGTATTATGGCAAGATAATAGCAAGCTATCAGTCATATTTGTGTTTTCTTGTTAGCTTGATTTAAGCTAATGAGTAGATTTGTGCTTAAGATATTGGAATAAAAGAGCTCTGCAAATACTGTAAGCCACATTTTCAGCTCTAATAGAGCAGTGCTTGCACAAAGCTGAAACTGAGGGCTAAGACCACTGTTGTGGCCAAAGACTGTCTCTTTGAAAAACATCCTGAGGCAGAGTGTTTCATAGGTGGTCACTGAGCACAGCAACATAAATATGCTGGTGCCAACAGACTCCACATATCATTTTGTATGTTGCAGGGGGACTAGGGGGGCCGTCTCCCTGGCAGTGTCTCTGTAATACAGCTATCATTAATGGAACAGAGAGGGAGTGCTTCCCTTGGTATTACTTTAACTTTCACTTCAGATAAGTTAGAAAATTAATATAACAATATTAATATGAATGTTCTTGTTAGAGCCACTATGAAAGAATTTTTAGAGCTAACTTAGAGTTTTCAGGTTTTCTTTTTAATTTTTTACTTACCTATTAACGTTAAACACCTTTTAACAAAAAAGCCTGAAGATGGAGAAAGCTTTCTATGTGAACAGCTTTACCTAACAGATATACTAGTTAGTTGATGTTTACTAGTGTTAGTGAAGTCATATGCCATCAGTGACAAGAAGGTGTCAGGTTAAAATTGAAAGAATTGAAAGCTAAGTAATTGTAGAATGATGGCTGATTACTAGATGGGCTACTGTGAATAATTAATGTAGTGCTAACACCAAAGGATTATATTAATGATATTGCAAAAGGGGAAAAGACTCGCTTATTAGTTCTTAATAAGATATGGAAACGTAGTTAATTAATGTCTAACATCAAGTACAGTCAGATGGTAGTCAAATACATGCTAGAATCATCTATGCAGGCTTTCCTAAAGATTTATTTGGCAAAGTCCCATGCTCCAGTGCAGAGCCCTGTTCACATCAGGTGCTGTATATGGGCAAAGGGCTCCACCCATATTCACCTGCAAAATTGATGCCTACAAAACTGATGGCTGTTGAGGTGAATATTATTTGTATAACTGCAAAATAGTGCAAATCAATGATTTTTTTACTGACATATGCTTATTTCATCATGTAATTCTAAGTACTTCTTGTACTTCATGCTTTGCCTTCCAAAAAATTACTTTAAAGTTGTGGCTAATTTGAACGTTAGAATATTGGTCTCCAAAGACAAACATGTTTTTATAAAGACTTCTGGGAGACACCCAGAAACAGAAGTTGATAGTGCAACCGAAGCTCTTCTAAGGGATTTCCCCTTTGCTGCTGTGGGATCACTGATTCTACAGATTGTTCAGTTCAAACTAATGGCAGGTTAAAAGAAGCTTTTATTCCCTGGTTCACTTCTATTCCAAAGAGTCTTTCAATATTGTCTTAGATCTAGGAATATTTTTTTATTATTATTTCATTTAAATCAGTGGAAACTAAGCATGTGTGTGGAGTTAAAAATGTGCTTTTAAGTATTTTCTTGGCATAGAATCAGATTAGAAAATTGCAGAGAGGTGAACAGAGATGCCAAAATCTGACTGTCTTAAAGAGGTCAACCATAATCTTCAACAGGAGTTCTTCAAGAGGAAAATGTCTTCTGCTTATAACAGGGTTTCTTTCTTAAGGAATACAAATACTCCCTGACTTGCTTCCCCATTTGATTTTGTTGTATGTATCAAAATTCCTGAACATCGAATTAAGAAACAAGGCAAAATTCATATGTAGTAGAAGGCTTTAGGGAAAATAACAAATCCCAATGTTTTCATATCGCACACTAAAATACAGACAGGAAACAAAATACTGTTTATTAAGTACTGTTTTATTTTTTAGTGACAGAACAATGACACCCTGTAGGAGACAAACTGTAGTAAGTTCTAATGAAGAAAACTGAACAAAATGAGCTTAAATTGCAGATAGGCCCTTATCTTACCCTCCAGACTCGTTTCAGTCTCTTCCTCAACACACAGTGTTCCAATCCAAGTCAATATTCCCACTCTTGAGAATGAATGGTTAGTATGATATAGGGAAGGTACAGTGATGCTACTGTTGACATTTGGTTGTGAAACATCCACTTGTTCCTAGTAGATGTGGTGTTTTCTTTCTTTTAATTACTTTTTTTCTCATTTGGTACAAGATGCTTTCCGTATTTGTGTTTTGGGCACAGTGTTCTCTTATGACTGAGGAAGATCAGACAAAAGGAGTCTTACTGAAACAAGTTGTCACACATAACGTAGGGTTTTAAGCAAGTTGTTTTGCTTACTATTTAGGCCATTGCTTTTCAATTACAGACATCTTATTTTGGGCATGTACTGAGCTGGAGTTTTGTATAGGATAGCTAATTCTAGCCTCTCCAAATAAACCTCTGAATTCTGAATTTGCTAGAGCTCCTGGATGGTTTTCCTACAAGAGTTTGTCACAGGAGTCTACCTCTGGTCATGAAAATGATGATTCTTTCAGGTTAAAATGACTGCAGTCTGTCATCTAGCCCTGAGAGACAGGAGCTGTCACTTTGAAGTCTGAGAGAGACAAATCCAATGGGAGCATCAGGCTATGAATCTTAGAGCAAGTGGAAGGGAGTAGACATTTGCTTATGAAGATTAGTATGTATAGATATTCAGATTACTTACATGTAAGTGAATAAACAGAGTAAAAAACATCTCTTTTGAAAGGAAGCAGGAGTCCTAAGAAACCTGGGAGACTTTTTTCCACCCCATCTCTGCCTGTTTCCCTGTGCAAGTGACAGCTGATACTGGGATGGTAGTTCTGGCAGTTGCACGTGTGGGGTTATGAGCAACAGAGACAGAGCTTTCTGTGACTACGTCATAACAGGGGTCAGTTCAGTAAAGGCTTCTGTGCTTCATCCTTCAAAAGATTGCAAATTATATATATTCTTTCCAGTTTTGCTAGGCCTTGTGTAAGCTAATTGAGTAAAAAACCACTTTGCTCACCAAGAGGGGCGTCTTAATGAAGTATGGTAACACCATGATAATTAAACTTCATGAAACCGCTCAGCTGAGTGTAAGATCTGAGCTTACATGAGGTCTTTTACTATTATTCACGCCTCTTTTGTTAAACCATGACGACATTTGTGGGTCATTATTTTGTAAAATTGCTATTGCTCTACATTCAGCAGCTCTATTACAAGCATAGTGCATAAAGAAGCTGCCACTGATGTGGGCAGTTGTTTAAAGCCAAAATATATCCTATTTTATTTTTCAAGACATGTCTTTCCTGGAAGTGTATCTTTGAATATTCTTGGCATCATAGTTATGTGCTTACCAATAATTAAAACATTTTCAGTTGTTTACATCTTGTAGTTGTATGGTTGCCCTTGTTGCCGGACAAGTTAAATATACTATAACTTTTTTTCAGTTCTAGACAGTTGTCTCATTAGAAACATTTTGAAGAATGTTTCTATCTTTTGAATGAAATTATTGTTGTATTTTAATCTGAAACTTAAAAACTCTAAAATTAAGTCCAGTAGTTGCATTTCTTCACTCAGATAATAACTAGAGAGACGGCATTAGTTATATATTTTTAACAAGGCATAGGGAATTTATCCACTCTGGAACTTTGGCTAGGAAGACTAGAACATAAATACATGTCTTGTTATTTCCTGTGCATCTCCAGTGATAGGCTGTGAGGGACGAAGAGATTTCTATTAAGAATAAAATGCTTTTGTGACATCTACAATAGCAGTAAATATAAATTCTGAAGGGGTTTTCCTCACTCCTGAAAAAAGAAACAAAGATAAATTGTGCTATCTAATAATCTGGGAAAGTAGTAATAAAATAAACGATTAAGCCTTCCCATAGGAAAAGCAGAGGTGTCGGTAAGAACATAAAGTTATTAAGTAGGAGGCTAAGGCTGGCCTCGTGATAGAAGGGGCTGCCAGGGTGGCCACAAACATGTATATTCCAAAGAGTGGTGGAAAGCCTGAGTTATCTGCATAGCCAGGTTGTCTTACTGTTTTGGTCAACACTTGCCTCCAAAATTCCATTTTATTTTTTTGTCTCCACTTCCACTCCGCCAGTGACAATTAGTCAGACCTGGGCTCAAATCCACAGCTGGTATGCTGGCCCATTATGTAAATTATTGCTCTAAGACTGCTGAGTCGAGTCTATACCAAGTAAAACTGGTAACTCCTCTCATACAGCTTCCAGCTATTAAACACCTCCCTAAATGCATCTCAAATCTGTAAATACTGTGGTGAAAAGACTCCAGTGAGCCAGCTAACCTGAAACAAGAGCTGCCTCTTCAAAAATATTCATGAGGGCTTTACAAAGCAATCTAAGAAAACTTGGGTTTAGTGGAGTATTAGTAAGACTATTTGGGACTTTTAGCAGCATCTTAGATGTAAAAATCAACATGCTTAAGCTACTGTATTAGATTTAACATCAGTCTTGTAAGGAATGATCAGTTATTCCCTGTTTGACAGGGAAAGAAACCTGAGCACAGACTAATTTTAATAAGCATCTGTGGAAAGATCTTGCAGCGAAGTGGTGGCAAATTCAGAAGAAAAACTATGGTTTTCCCCTGCCTGCCAACTCCACTGCTTTTAGAAATAGGCAAATGCTTCATAAATCACCTATGGCCTTTTAGCTTTATGCCTAGGACCTCTGGATATTCGGCAGGCAGATTGTTAGAAAAGGTGCTGTTACTCCCTTCAGATATAAAAAAATTCTGGATGGTACCTACTGTACTGGCTGGGGCATGTTGACTCTACATCACATGTGCAGTGACTATGTCTGGGGCATACATGACCTGCAGTATATAAACTGCATGGTTTATTTTGCACTATGCAAATCATTTGCATCATACATTGTGCACTCTGGACAGGCTGACTTTATTGTGTGCAGATCAACTCTACATTGCATACAATCTTTCACTGATATCCAGTAAATTCAATATTTCATGGACATATTGGATTCACTATGTATACACTGGACAAAGTATACATACTTCTGTGTCAGAAATCTCAGACATATGGGAGATATTGCTTTCTATATTTCAAAGGATGGTAGGAACATTTTCTTGCCCTTTTCTCATGCCTTAAGTGTCATAAAAAAGACTCATTGTCCAGTGGGAAAAAATAATGCGGATGACGATTTCAGCTATATAATCCAAGGGACAAGTAAAGTACTGCAAGCATTCCATCAGAAATGGTTATTTAAACTATAATTCATCCAAGTTGTTCTCTAGTAACCAATAAAGGTCTAACCAGCAGTGCTTTTCTGGCAAGCATTCCTAGCGTTACTGCATGGAGAGTAAATCTCTTCAGGATCCAGCCCTGCTGCTGTGTTACGTATGGTACCTGGCAGACTAGATCAGACCCCGGATCCATCCGGTCCAGTAACTAAACTGTGACAGTGGCCAGAAATGCCACCAGGCACAGGGCTGGAAAAGACGCAGGTGAAATGTCTTGGCCTTGTATGGACCACTACAGGCATCTCACAGTGGTGCTAGAAGTCGTGTGTCACCCTACTGCCTAAGGCACGAGTAACTTGGGCGCTAATCAGAGCCTTACTGCGCAAGTACCCGAGTTAATGCAGCGCATCTACTTGTGGAGTACACCAAACTTGTCAGGAAAGACGCAAGCACTGACAGTTAATAGACTTAAAACTAACTATCAGTTGATTTTGATAGACTGTATGTTATTTATTTAATAAGGGCTAATAATACTAAAAATGTTGTTTTAGGAAAAATAATTCTCTTTTTACCTGTTAGTAAAGAAGAATGCAGTTTAAGCAGTAAGGCTTATATAACAAGCCATCAAGAAAATTTCCTCTACTTTTTATGCCAATCTGAGAAAAAGATTTTGTGCATTTTCCATAAGAAGAAACACTTAACTCACCTAGGATAGCCTATCGCATTAAAATAGTAATTTTAGGCTTCCTATGTTTATATGAATTTTTATTTCTGTATTAATTTCTCCCAAGGTATAGTTCCCTTTATGCAAGGATAAACTGTGATTCATGCGTAGAAAGTCATCTAATTAATACAAGAAATACTTTGAACAAGATCACAGGAGTGGCAAAACCAGAACAGGTTACTGGTCTGTTACGTCAGGCATTTGCTTCTGGGATGGCCTATATACTTGAGGGAAAGAAAAAAAAACCAAAAAACCAAAAGCCCAAACCAGAAGCAATTTTACATATATGGGAGGGAACTCTGCAGTATTACACAATGAAAAAATTCTTTCAGCCCTGGCAATCAAAAGCAATCGTTATGTTTTCCTCAAGTACAAGGACAGATATTTCTTAATTATTTTCATAGTATCCTGAGAAAACCAGCCTGTTGTACATTTTGACTGTTTTTTGCTGGTGGTCAATACCAAAAATAGGTCACATATGGTGCAAAAAAGATGTTTATGGTAGGAGCTGGGATACTTGATCTGCAGCAGGCAGCCTGAGCTAGCATCAGATGAGTGGACTCTGCACCATCTTCGTTAGAACAGAAGGTTATTTCAGTTAAAGAGATTACATTTTGGGTTGGTTTTTTTTTTTTTTGGGGGGGGGGGGGGTTGGTGAAAGCGATGAATTGGGAACACTCTCATTTGCGGGTGTCTTGTGATACTTGGTGCTTATCTTACAACCCCAGCTTCTCGATGCGTTTGAATATTCAAGAACGTCACATTTTTTAAAAGGCCATGAAATAAAAAGGCAACAACAAAGGGCCAAACCAGACGAAGAACACTCGTGGCCCACAACGGTGCTGTGACGGTTTTTAGGCGGGTCTCGTTGTCGCTCGGGGTCCCGTCCCGGGGCAGCCCAGCCGGCGGGGCACCCCGACCCCTCGGGGAGCTGCTCCCGCCTCTCCCGGGGGCGGGCGGGGCCGGGCCGGGGGCCGCCCCCGGGGCGGGCCGGGCCGGGCCGGTGGGGGGCGGTGCCCGCCGCCGCCTACAAAGGGCGGTGCGCGGGGAAGCGTCCAGCCCGCGGCCTCGGCGGCTTCGGTAGCTGCGGACTCGCAGACCGAGCCGAGCGTCGTGCGGCGCTCGCTCGGCCCCCTCCGCGGCGGCGCGTCCTCGTCCGCCCGCGGGGCATAAGGCTAAGGCTTTCCGACTTCAGCTACAGTGCTAGCTAAGTCGGGGAAGGCAACACGGAGCGAAGCCGCGCGTCCCCTCGCCTCCTTTCGGCATCAGGCTCTGGCAGCGGCTGAGCGGGCCAGCATGGCGCGGGGAGCGGAGCCGGCGAGCGAGCGGCGGCCCTGCGGTCAGTGCGCGGCGGCGGGGGCGGCCGGGGGCGCCTGTGGCTCGGTCGGTGGGAGCGGATGAGCGGGGCGGAGGTGGGCGGGGGGCGAAAGGCCCCGCCGATGCCGCTGCCCGCGGGCGGTGGGCTCCGGAGGGGACAGCCGCCGCCCCGAAACGCGGCGTGTCCCGGCGGCAGTTACGCTGGGAAAACGATGTTGGGTTCCTCCATGGTAGTGAAATGTGGTGGCTGTGCCCGAATCTCCTTTAGCGTTTGTTTCTTGTTTCTCGTTTAGGATCTGTGGTTGCCTATTTTACGTCTGCAAAGTTTCTTCTTTATCTTGGACATGCGCTGTCCACTTGGGTAAGTAAAATATTGGCCTGGGAGAACTAGGACTTCATTAATCTAGCTAGGACTTACCTGAACGTTACTGGTACTTTCCAAAAAATCTTCACAAAATAGTACACCACCACAAATGCAGATGTCTCGCTACAACACCTTACTGCTGAAAGTCTTCGTGGTTACAGTAGATTCGAGTTTTCATCAGAGCAGGGTAGTGCAGTACTCAATTTCCGGAGAATTTGGTTCTGTACCTTTTTATGGTTTTAAGTAACTACAGAACCAGTGAGACTCCTTAATAGAGTAAGTTTTGAGTGAAAGAAGTGAAACGTGGTCCGTAGCAGAATGGACGACAGTCCATTGCAACATGTATTTGAAGGACTTGTATGCTTACTACACTAACTAATGGGAAATAGTCAGTGTTTATAATGGACCTATTATTGCCACTCTTTAGCAAACCTGTTGAGAATGTCAGGGGATGTCTCTTTTCCTGTCAAAATGTTTACCTTCTGAAATGCTTTCCTTCTGTACTAAAGAAACACACAACACCAGTTTTTACTCACCTGAAAGATACTTAAAAAAAAAAATCTTAAAACGTGCTGAAAATAGACAATCTGGTTCAATTCCATATAATAAAATTAAGAATATTTGTATGTTATAATACAATATTAAGCCTCTATCCAATGGCTTGATTCAAAAAGAAGTGGAAAGGTTTTCCTTCTTGATAGTCCCTGTTTTGTCTTTAGTCCTGGATGTGGACTGTGCGTTGTATAGCACTGAACGTATGGCTGATATACAGTCATGCCATTGTGTGCCTAACTCGTGCAGCTCCTTACTTTCACTAACCTGAAAGGTCATATTGATGTTTCTGTTAATGGAAGAAGGCTTGGAGTGGTATCAAATGCTTGTTTAAACAAGTGCAATATTTTAGCAATTATTGGTATTATTGAAGGAGCTCCCTGGTGGTGTTTCTCTTTACTTTGCTGCTTTTCAAAGGCCAGGGTTGTTACCTGCAACGTTTTTTGTCAGTTGTACCCTAACTGGCAATTCAGCCGACCCTACTTACTCCTCTCTGATGGGCGCTTCAGAGCTTGGCAGTGGGGCTGCTCTCAGTACATGAGTAAAGGTGACAAAGCAGAGTTTGAAAATAGTGTCACGCACCCTGACAAACATTAGACTGCAAGATGTCTACTCAGCTCAGTTTAGCAACATTAGTAGTATGTTCCTTATTCCAGTGTGTTTTCTTTTGTGCTGAATATCTTTACTCAAAAAAACCCCCAAGCAAACCTGCTGAAACAACAGAAATACAGCTTATTTTGACAGAACTGGGTGCAGGACTATACCTTTTGTATCTCCTAAGCTTTAGTGTTCCTGTAGTCTGAGTGTTTTTTGCTAACAGGAACAATAAACAAGCATCCTAATCTGTAGAACTCAAAGTAATAGATAGTCTTTGTTCTAAAGTGGTTATGTCCACAATACGAAACCTGATAGAAATGTGGTTTTGCTGTAATTGAGAGAGGTAATTTAGTTTCTGTGTCACTAAGCCATTCCCAAATACAGAGGGAAGCTGTAAATGATTATACGTGTCACATCTCCACAAATGTTCAGATTTGAACAAAGTCTAGACTATTTCTTAGGCTCTTGTTCAGCAAAGGATTTGCATGTGTGCTTGGCCTGAGTGATCGTAATAGGCTGGGCTGCGGTGCTGGAGTCCAGACCGTATGCTGTTGCCTTTATGTTTTTAATTCATTGCTGTCTATCGCTTGGCACTAAAGAAAGAACAGAATGAAAGTGGGTTTCCCTTGCTGGTGCCATGTTTAATGCTTGCCAGGAGGTCAGTTGCAACTGCGCAGCCTTGTCTGTGCCAGTCAGACCTCTGGAAGCCTGTCAGTAGGGTAGTAGTGTGGCTACTGCTGACCTTGTTGGCTTCAGTTCTGAGACAGGATTGTGTATGTTCAGTCTGAGGTAATTATAAGATAATTATAATATCAGAAGAGCAAGAACCATCTCTAAAAGGATGGTGAGACTAAACAGCTGTAGTTATTTATTTAAAAGAGTTGAAATATACACATTTTGAGACATTTTAAAGTGGAATTAAGTATGTATAATCAAGGCTTTGCCCATTTCTGAAGGCATTATATGCTGTTTAAATTTCAGTAGATCTTAGCTTGAAATTATGTACCTGCTTCAGACCTCTATAATTCACTAATACTGCTCTTCTGTGACACTAATTTATCTTTGCTTGTTCTTTTTGGTTTTTAATTCTTGAAAGAAACTCATTCTTCCAGGTTGGAACAGCTGTAGCTACCCCAAAATTTTTCTGTGTGAACTGGCCTGATCTCAATACTCTGGGTAAATGTGTTGGATAAGGTTGAACAGAGTTCACAGGCTCCTTAAATGAATTGTATAGCAAAATCATGATCTCACTAGAGTCAAAGGAATCTTTCTGTGAGTTTCAAGTTTTTCACTTTGATAGTAGAGGCTGCCACTGACTTTCATATACTTAGGTTTGGTTTTGTTTTGTTTTTTTTAAAAAAAAAAGCCTTTTTTATCTTGTCAGAATTCAGTAACTGAAATGTTTCTGCCTAAAGAAAAGACTTAAATTTCTGTTACAAAATTTCAATGTGAAAGTACTCTTCTGGCTTATTTTTTCTACCTTAATAAACAGTTACCTAGGCTAATCAAAACTTAGTTAATCCACCTGCATGTATTTTAAGTGAAATTCAGTAGGGAGGTACCTCAGGTCATACTAAGTTTAAATGAATGCTAGACTTGGCAAATTATGTCCCTGTGTTTTCATTGCTGGAATACTTTCTGTATACTTCTACTAGCCATGGAATAAGTGGAATGTGTTTTACAGAAGACTGGAGGTGTCTCTGGAGGGTGAAAAATGGTTTACTGTATACAAGAGGGCACATTAAACCTGATCATGCTTATGTTTGCATGTTTTCCATTGTATTTAGTTAGAAAACAAAAAATACCTAGAGTTTTTCCTTGAACAGGTGAAACTTTTCTTCCTGCATGATTAGGTAATTATTTTTCTGCTATGGTTAAGGAAACAAATATGAGTGTTTACACACTATGGTGTTTGAAGAAACCTCCTTCAGAGAACTTGAGTAACATTAAAAGATGAATTCTTTTTGTGCTTCTATACCACACTGAAGACTTTAATCAAACTTTGAAATTATTTTGACCCTCCAAATAGCATGCTTTTTACGTATCTCTTGATTGCCGTGTTACATGGTATGTTAGATTTGACAGACTTGGCTTTTATAAGGTGCTTTATATTGCACCTCCCTCAGCCCTTTAAAATATTTGAGGTACTTAGAAATTTGTACTATTTGACAGATCACATAGCAATTGCTTATTTTAGATAAGGCAGCAGAAGAAAACAGTTTGGTTTATGTAAGACTAACTTTAGGCATCCTTATTAAACAAAACTGCTCTAGAATAGCATGAATGATTTCTAGTCATTTACTTTGTTATTGGTTACATAAAGCATTTTCTGTAGTGCGTTTCTGAATACGTTTAAAAATAAAGTGAGATGTGACTCCCATCGTGTGACAACAAAAAGCCTCGATTTATTTGTTAGCAAGCTACAGGTCTGTTTGGTAGCAAACCTGAAAATGAGTAGTATGAAAATACTTCAATTAGACATGTTTAGCATTTTGGGCTTTTTTAACCTGTAGTAAGTAGTATCAGAACATGAAAATTTTGTATCCTGAGCCCTAGGTTAAGCTAGCAATGGGCTAAATAGGTTGAGCTAGCAATGAGTTTGCAGTAGGCGGAACAAGCTCTGATATTCTACCTCTTAGTAATACACTGATGCTTAACATGATTAATAGCATTAAGTCCACTGATTCAGAAACTTCAGTTAACATTTAGGACAACACCTTCCTTGATTTACCTACGTCTATCTTAAATTATATTATGACTTGCTTTGGCTTGACTGGATCTTGTATTTTACAGCAGCATTTAAGCTTTGATCATCTAAGAGCAAGCTGCTGTCTTGAAAAGTTATTTAAATAGTACTGGTAATCAATAACTGCTGATATTTGAACTGTGCTGGAGAATCTACCTTTCTGAGGCTTGTTGGATGTGGCAGGTCACAGACTTCGTCCTGTAATATTATAATGGAAAATAACTGGGTTTTTTGATGTGATATTACAAGCTATAGTGTTGCACTGGATTGGGACAAATGATCTTAGTGATACTGGAATGGAAACAGTGGTGGCAGAATGTAGTTATTAAAAAAGCAAAACAAAAACCAACAACAACCCTAAAACCAAAACAACCCTCAAAATAAATAAAAAACCCCCCAATAACCAAAACACCAAACAAAAAACCCTACACCCCACTCTTGCATGTGTAACAACTGTTTATTTTAATGCAGACTTTTGTCAGGGCATTAGTGAAATAGTTAACTTGTGTGCTTGCAAAGTGCAAATAGTAACGTTGTGTATGTACTCTCTGTTACTCTTAAAGGGAGATCGTATGTGGCATTTTGCTGTGTCTGTATTCCTGGTTGAACTTTATGGAAACAGCTTACTCCTGACTGCAGTCTATGGACTGGTTGTGGCGGGATCAGTTCTTCTCCTGGGAGCCATTATTGGAGACTGGGTGGACAAGAATTCCAGGCTCAAAGGTTAGATTCCTAGAGCAGGTTATTTATTTAAGGATGGATCAAATTAATGTGAAAAGATAAAGCTGTTAGAGTTAACTCCTCAAGTCAAATACGAGAACGGGGCTTGCTCAGTTTTTTTAAGAAGGGTAGTGTTTCAGTGGTAATGATTACACAAAGGTAGCGTCAAAGACAGGAGGGAAACAGTTTTATGTCACTGTATGTTCACTACTCAGGCTAAGCCTGTATGATACGTAGAAACACAAAAGGTCCAAAGCATGTAATTTAAAGAACTTGATCTGTAGTCCTTAACAGTCTAATACTAACATGCATTCGCAGTACTTGTTGTTTTCTGTCGGATACAAACATCTTTCACTTAAATGTAAACATGCACTGCATTTGCATTATACATATTTTAAATATGTATACTTTAGTCTGTTTCATAAATAACATGGCATCAAGTTCTTCATACACATTTTTACTTTCTAAGAGTTTACAAAATAGCATCCTTTCCATGGTATGCTAAAGATGAATTTTAGAGACTCAAATTAAATCTTGTTTTTACCCCTTTAAAAATAGTGTCAGCATTTAAACAGGCAGTTTGGATTTTGAGAAAAGACCTATTTGGGCTGTATATTCTTAAGAGCTATGAATTGCTAAGAGCTACAAAGTTACATCAGACATTGATTTGTTTCTCTAAGACAATGGAAGATTCAAAATGTAATATGAAGTATAGTTATACCACTTATATTTTGGGGGGAGAATAGGAAAATAAAAATACTTAAAGAATCTGTGCATGTTCCTTAATTATAACCTCCTTAAGCTTATAGTTAGCTCATTCTTGTGTTTGTAACTGTTGCTTTCTGTTTTGATTTAAAACAGTGGCCCAGACATCTTTGGTTGTACAGAATGCATCTGTCATCCTGTGTGGTATTATCCTGATGATTGTCTTCTTGTTTAAGACGCAGCTTTTGACCTTATACCATGGATGGCTTCTTGTGAGTGCTTGAACTTGTTAATAAGGAATTAACTTAAAAAGAAACTTTGGGGAGCACGGGAGGCAGATGATTTTTTATTTTTTCTCTCTAGTCTGTTTAGACATTCCTGTGAGCTAAAACAGGCGAAGAAAACTTTGAGCTAGTTGGGTAAACAGAGGTGTTTGCTTTCTGTCAGGAATTGTAAAGTAGACTTGGTCTTGTTTTGTCTGAAGAGTAACACTAAAATGTATGGATTCAAATGTAAAAGCGTATTTTCTGGTTGTACACAGTAGGAGTGGAGCTCTGCTTTCATCAATTTTCTCACCTTGTAACTTTTCCCCCCGTTTCTCTAGACGGTGTGCTATATCCTGGTTATCACAATAGCAAATATTGCCAATTTGGCCAGCACTGCCACAGCGATCACAATTCAGAGGGACTGGATTGTTGTGGTTGCAGGGGAAGACAGAAGCAAACTGGCAGGTGAAACATGCTGCTTTTTTAATGCCTTAAATGTTGTACTTTCCAGGTTTGATTTTTAGACTAGAGTTTTACAGAGGTCAGCACATCTTTGAGTTCCACATATTATGAAAAAACAGCAGGTAAAAAGGGCAGCCTTTATTTTCCTGTTCCCTCTTCTGCACTAAACTTGCTGAAATTCAAAATTACTGGTATGATTACAATTCAGTTTTTAGAATTCACGCCTAAACTTGTTTTGTCCTCCTCTTAGTCCTACTGCAGCTTTGTCAGGAAAACTTTTTTCTTGCTGAACAAATAAACATAACGCCACGCTCTTAAATCAAATAACCAGTGTTTAATAGAAAAGCTATTTAACTTCCAGGCACTTAAAGCCAAGTGT
The DNA here is from genome assembly GCF_964106895.1 of Numenius arquata. Lineage (NCBI taxonomy): Eukaryota > Metazoa > Chordata > Aves > Charadriiformes > Scolopacidae > Numenius > Numenius arquata. The sequence goes on from NC_133578.1 coordinate 35,292,479, forward strand.
TGCAATACTTTATTTTTAGGTCCGTGGAATGAAACAGAAAACTGTTGCGTAACTGGGCTCCTCACATAGGGATCAGAGAAAGAGATACATGAGAATGAAGTCCAGAACAATAAAGTAGGTTGATCAGGAAGTTCCCAGTAGGAAATGCTGTGCATGCAGATATACTTAAAATCTTGCACTTCTCTAGCATTAGATGTCTAACTCACAGCTGCGAACACTTCTTCAGTTGAAACTGAAAGCTCTGTATTCCTTGACTTCTGATACCTTTAGTATTAGACTACAGACTTAATCTTCTTTTTCACCTAGCAAATGTTTTTGTTTTCCACTTTATGGCACAGTGGCATGGCATTATTAGGAAAGAGAATGAGTTCCCACTCAGATTCTACTGTAGCTTGGTGGTCTTGACACTACTTGGATGTGAGAGGTTGCTTGGGATCTTCCCCAAAGACGCATTGAACCTGATTCTCCTTTGCTGGGGACTACTCCTAGCTGCATGACCACTCACACCAAGAGATGTGTGATTGATCTCTGGCTATGCTGCTGCTCTGATTGTAACAGTGTGGGAAGCAGCATTTTTTTTGATGAGCAGGCTATATGGGCTCTGAATCAAACCTATAAGGGGATTTAAGCCTTCCCAGATAAAGGAACTGATACTGAAGTGCAAGCAAGGCACAGAGCAGCTTAACATTGTCAAGACATTTATAGCTCACTCAAGCTTTAAGTCTCACAGTTGTGGAGTTTAGATACCTCCAGGATTTCAGCTTCTGGACTCCAGTTTTATGTTAATCTGCCTAAATTGACCATAAAGTTCAGTTTACATGCCAGAGTCCTTTTAGGGATTTGAGTCCTATACTGCAGATTTGTTCTTGGTGTTTATCTCCAATGAAGGAATCTTATTTCCCTGTCTCATCCAGGAGAGGCGGGTTCTTAGATGCATAAAAAGTATCTTGCTTTCATTTCCCAGTATACAAATTTTCCACCACAGTCTTTTATTTTGACATTGCAGTACCTTTCTAGGTCATGCCTTTTGTAGAGCAGCAGTACAGCTTAACTAACTTTGGTGTGAATCACAAGTAGAAATATATCATCTATCCATAAAAACCTTAAAGTTCTAATGGTTCTCATTAACCTTTCTTCTTGTGTCAGATCTTATTCAGCAAATCTCCCCAATCCCTGTACTACTAAATACACATGAGATAAGGTACAGACCACACCTGCAGAGAACTGCTGTGTGAGAGGCAGTCCTGCCTCTGTCCTGCTTCATGAGCTTAGACAGAATTGTATGACCACTTGTATTCTGTACTGAAAAATCAGGCAAGAGGTTACTCTAAATTTTCATGCAACTTAATTTGAAAACAAAAAAACCCACCTAACTAAGCACCTGAGTTCAACAGATCTGTCTAATGGATCTTCCAGGCTGAATAGGGCGGTTGTATGTTTAATCATAATGTAACTTGGAGACTGCTTGAATTCCTTAACTTAAAAAATGAAATGTCAGCACTGACTTTGCAGCCAATGCTGTTGTGCATCTCTGCACTGTTACCTTTCCTTAAAGAGGAGCCTTAGTTAAGTAAGTTAGTGGAATAGGGAAATAAAATTGCTTTGGCTCCGCCTTTTTCATTGTCCTCAATTAATTTTTCCATTCACTCTTACTTTGTGCCTTTACTGAGTGGAAACATTAGCCTTCCTCAACTCAAAACCACAAAGCTCAGTTCTTGGATTTTCTAAAGCCAAATATTATGCAAGTATTTAACTTACTCATCTTAATGCTTTGTGACTGATGGTTAACTGAGTTGACTTTGAATTCTAAATAGAATCACCTAAACGTTTCTTTGAATGGCAAGGAGTAATCCTCTACAGATTCAGAAAAGCAGCTTCACACGGGTATACAGTTTCACTTGCTCTTCAAAAGCTCTAATTTCATAATAGAGTTTTAAAATGGGTTTGAGATGTACTTCTAAGCAGCCTGAAGCCCTGATGTGCAAAACCATTGAGGATCTAGCAACTTTTAGGGGTAGAACAATGGCACCACTAATTGGAAACCTATAGGAGCCCAGAGGACGTAATGACACTAAAGTGAATAAGATCGGGCAGGGTGAGACTTGCAGCAAGTGGAAGATGCATTCGTGCTAAGAATAGGCTGCTTGTTTTGGCTGTAAACATCAAAGCGTGGAACATAAAGGAATGAGGACTTTGCTCAGTAGGCTCTGAGAATGCCTACAACTGCTATCAACCAATGTGACTCAATAAGGAAATTTAAGCCATTTCAAAGGTCCACTGCTATCACGGTGGGTACTGTGGTCACCAGTTACTAGAAGTAAATGGAGGAGATTAAGAAATACATGGTCCAGTACTGGGAGATAGTAATTGCTAAAATTATTACACGGGAAGCTTCCTGTATTATTATACAGGAAAGAATTCTGCCATATAAGATTCCTATGAACGTCTGGAGTTGTGCATGCTGGGTTTGAATGTTACAGAGATAGGCTTAGGGGTCCATAACGTCACTCTGATATAAGGGTAGTCTGATCTCATGACTAAGTTTTACGTGCAGGATTACACCTCCACTGTAAACCCAGCATGCTAAGCCTGGAGGACTTCATGCAGGCAAAACTTGCAGGAGTAAGAATTTGGCTTACAAACACCTTGGTTGATCGCAGTAAATTTTAACACTGGAACACTGTAAAGGTGCCTCTGGTTAGCAGTTTCGCAATGATGGAACCACTTACACTTGGAGCAAGATTTCTTAGCTTGATGTGTATATATGCGCAATCCTCAATTATGTTACTGAGTATTTCACTGTAAGTGTTCAGCAATTACTTCATATCATCAAATCATTTCTGACAGATATGAATGCCACAATAAGAAGAATTGATCAATTGACCAATATCTTGGCCCCAATGGCAGTTGGTCAGATAATGACATATGGCTCCCCGATGATTGGCTGTGGATTCATTTCGGGCTGGAACCTGATGTCAATGTGTGTGGAATATCTGCTGCTCTGGAAGGTTTATCAGAAAACCCCAACTCTGGCTCTCAAATCTGCAAAAGTTGAAGAATCGGAACTGAAACAGTTGAATGTAAAGAAAGGTATTGAAAACACAAAAGTAATTCTTCAAATTTGTAGTATGTTCACTGTATCTTTCAAACTGAAGTGTTGACTTTTGCCTTCTACACACACTGCTTTTAGGCTTTCTACTCATAGCTTGGAGGTTTCAGGTTTTGCATATAGGTAAGAGAGACTCTTAAATAACAATGCTTTGTGCAGCAATTTGAGGAATCCCATAAAATGCAGCCAAAGAATGAATGCTCTCCTCTTAATTAATCATTTAGAGTAAGTCTGCCCTGTTATTTAGGTCTGCTCAAGAGGATATCCATCTATAGCATAGCTAATAAACTGACAAAAGTTTTCGCTCTGTAGCGTCTACAAGCAAAACAGCCTGTATAGGACTCCTCCTTGCCAGCTCGTCTGTACTTACTCATAGTATTAACAGGTTTTCAGGAGGTTGTAGAATAGGTGGTAATGCTTTGATGAGTTCCACATGCTGCAGGAAGTGGAGGGGGGGCATGGAAGAAACTACTTTGATCTTCTGCTCTGCTTTCTTGGCCAAGCTGAGCAACTGGGATTTGCAGTGTAGATGGCTATGACTGTAGCCAATCTTAAAACTGATACTAGGATTACTTTACATAGTCTTAATATCAGAACTTAAAATTGTTTGAGAAGCAGACTTCTTATTCGAGTCAGATACTGGAATACAAAACTTAAGCATTTTCCCATTCTAAGATAGCAGTATGTGAGTACTACTGAAAGCTCAAGCTATGGGCTCCCAGCTACAATACGTTGTGGGTTGTTGTTTTTTTTGTTTTTTTTTTTTTTTTTTAAAGAAAGATTATAAATAATTGCTGTTTTTTTTCCTTTAAAAGCTAGCTGGCAATCTGTTCTTTGCTCAATAGATAGTGAGATAGGGGGCTGCTATTAAAGATGCTGAAGAGACATACCTCCTTCACAGCCAGCAGATCCATTGTGGTAACAGCTGATCCAGTAAACTATTGGACAAGGCTGATGGCAGCCTAGGACAGGGGAGCAAGATAAAGATAATAGAACTCTATAGCTTTGGAACTGGCTCTCGAATGCTCCTGCAGAATGAAACATTTAGCAAATGGCAATATGTAGGAAACATCTCTTTAATTTTTGCTATTGTAGTATTCTGATTTCAGTGGAAGACTTGCGTTTTTAAAAGTTGCAAAAATAGTTAATTAATCTCACTTTCTGTATATGCACTTTTTCAAACTTGACAGTGTCATAACACTGCTCAGGCATCCAAACACTTGTATAGTTTCTACCCACCATACTAATCTAAGTACTGCTGTGCATTCTTTGGCTTTTGTTTGTGACCAGTGGAAGTGCCTGCCTTCTATATTAGGGTGAGGATGGAATTGTAGAGAAGCGTGGTATGAGATTTCTTTGAAGCAAATTTTGAAAGTTTTTTTGGCTTTGGTAGGCTTCAGCAAGCATCTCTGCTTTGGTTCTTCTACCATGATGTGAGATAATCACAGATGTTTAAGTATTCCCTGCTTTCTGTGATTAGTGCATTTGAACATGCAAAGCTACATGAAAATGCCAACTAACATTGGCATTCATGAAACAATTTATGGAAATGAAGCATTTGGTCACAAGTCTACTGAAAAGAAGCAGGTTATGCTTTCTCCTACCACAGTTTAATTAAACAAGCAGGATTTTATGTAAACTTTACTTGATCTTAGTACAGGTAGGATTTAAGGGCACTTTAAAACATTTAAGTAATTGGAGGAAGGTTGATTGGCAGCAGTTACTTTACTAACTGCAAACAATTGTCTTGCAGTTTACACCACACTTTCCAGGCAGGAGCGTATCTAACAGTTACATTTCTGTTTACAGAGAGTGACATGAAACCTGCTGAAGGAGTGCAGTTAATTGTTGAGAAAGATGTAACTGGCTTTGAGCCCCAACAGGAGAAGGAAGTCAGCTGTGCTGCCCGGATTGCCGAACCTTTCATCACGTTTCGTGATGGATGGGTTGCGTACTACAACCAGCCAGTGTTTCTTGCAGGCATGGGTCTTGCGTTTCTGTATATGACTGTTCTGGGCTTTGATTGTATTACTACAGGCTATGCATACACTCAGGGTTTGAGTGGCTCTGTGCTAAGCCTCCTGATGGGTGCCTCAGCAGTCACCGGAATCATGGGAACGGTAGCTTTCACTTGGCTTCGTCGCAAATGTGGCCTGATTCGCACGGGCCTTATTTCTGGAGTTGCTCAATTTGCTTGTCTGGTCTTATGTGCCATCTCTGTGTTCATGCCTGGAAGTCCTCTGGATTTGACTGTTTCCCCATTTGCTGACATCAGTGCAAGGCTGTTTGAAAGTGAACCATTACCTACTATAGCATCTCCAGAAGATAAGCCTGAAATGGTTTTTGCAACTGGAATGCCCAACTTGTTAAACGGGTCTACTACTCCTGCTAACAGCGACCCAGAGATGAGTCCTGAGCCTGTGCCTTTGATCTCTGTTAGTCTTCTGTTTGCAGGAGTCATTGCTGCTAGAGTTGGTAAGTATTATGTTGCTATTGAAATCTGATCTATTGACTGCTTTTAAATTCTAAAAATTACAGTGCCTGTCAACTAAATACAAATTTGAGTTTAGAATTGTAGGCTACAGTTGAAGTTATATTGCATTTCTAAGGCTAATTCATTACACTTCACATAAAAATGAAATGACCTTGCAATAGTACGCCAGTGCAGAGACTGCAGTACTAATTTCTTGCATATCATATATCTCTAATAGGAGAAAAGTTAACACATTTTGAGTGAATGTAATTTGTTTTTTGGAATGATTATCTCTAAGTGATCTTCCTTCGCAACCAAGAAAGACCATTTGTTAACAGGAAATGGAATTAAATACATCTGCGGTGAAAATCTTCAAACTTAGCAGTTTAGTACATTAATCTTTTCATTAAATAAACTATCTAACCTTTAAACTTGTGACCAGCAAAGGAATTTAGAACAGAAGCTTTGATTTGGATGACAGATTAATTTTTTGAGGAATTGCTGGTTAGTGTAGTATTAGTATCCGTCAACACACGAGGCTGTCAAATACATAAATGTAATGAACAGTAATTCTCATTTGTAGAATTTTTATACTCTTGATTTCTGCTGCTTCTACTGAATTTTGGAGGAATAAAATACTTGATTCACATGTACTAAGTTTGTCTGCAAGACAAACCTTTAACACTGAATTCTTAATAGACTAAAACAGTATAGAAGCTAGTGCCAACCAGGACTGCTGTAAACTAAGTTATCTGCGTAGTTTAAAATGTGTTTGATTTGTTTTGCAAACATCTTGTATACAACTTAGCAATTGTAGCTAGCATGATTATACTGTGTGTAAACAGCTGTAAAACAGCTATTTAAATAAGGAACAAATGAGCAAAATGTTAACTTGATAGACGTGTTGAAGCAAGATGTGTCAGGCAAGTTAATGTGTCAAGCTGTGTGTATTATTTTGGGAAATATTAGCAAAGAGAAGGTAAATTGTTCTTGACTGTCAGTGTGAAATCAGTTCTAGTCTGAGAGGCTAGCTTGTTGCACACATTTTTGGCAAAAGTGGGTGTTTGGAAGTATGAATTGAATTGTGGAAGTAATGAAAGCTTACCATGAGAAGGCCAGTCGTATGGATAACTGCTTTGTTTTTTTTTTTTTCTCTCTGTAGGCCTTTGGTCCTTTGATTTGACTGTCACACAGTTGCTACAAGAAAATGTGGTAGAATCTGAAAGAGGCATCATAAATGGTGTCCAAAACTCCATGAATTATCTTCTTGATTTACTGCACTTCATCATGGTTATCTTGGCTCCAAACCCTGAAGCTTTTGGCTTATTGGTGCTTATTTCTGTGTCTTTTGTTGCAATGGGCCACATAATGTACTTCAGATTTGCCCAAAAAAGCTTGGGAAAACAACTTTTTGTTTGTTGCACTCCTGATCCCAAAACAGTCTCTGACAGTTCACCACCTGGTAATACATCTACTGTCTGAAAGGAGACATATCTCTTACTAACTTGCTACACAAATATCATGGTTAAACACATATACCGCCTTTTGTGACCCTGTCTAAGGTGTTTCTCTAGAGTTGAAAGCATAATTTAGCTGTTTGAGGAACCTGTCCCAAGAGAGCTTAAATTTGTCTTACAGTGACCCTGTAAAAATGTTTCATGTTTGGCACCATGAATCTTGACAGCAGGTGTTTCAGAGGAGCCCCACAAGTTATACATCTAGTATTTGAACACAAAAATAATGTTGGATTTCTGTTGCTGACCCCCACAGTGTGATACTGTTTAGTGGTTATACATACTAAATTTTTTCATGAATTCTGAACAATTCTTGTGCTCATTGAGCAAAACAAGAGGGCTCATTTTTCAGCTGCTTCAGAATAACTTCATTTCAGTGTTTGGGTTTGTGTGGTTTTTCTCTTACCATGAACAGTTCTGGTCCCCTATTTTAGCAAATTGATATACACATACTTTGATTCCCGAAGTGGACTCTTAAGTTCCAATGCTTTTGCAAAATACCTTTTTAGTATTCTGTTTTGGTTTAACTTTACAGAAACACCTTTGTAGGCTTTTTTTGCATGTTTCCTTACAAATTAGGCGAGTGCTAGGTACAATATATTGTATTACACTTTTGTTGCACTTGATATCAAGTAAAACGTAGCGTCATTTAGCAGAAGCTATTGATGTAACATTGTAAAGCATGGCTTTTTTAATTGCAAATGACAGGTCTGCTCAGGTTTTATGTAGCAGAAAGTGCTAAGGTCAGGAGTGCTGGTACAGAAAGATGATGTCTAAGGCTAACAGTTTTTGCCTCAGAGTACAAGCAGCTTTAGTTTATTTTTGAATGCTGTTGTTTTCAGAAACCCTAATAAAGCCTAATGTATTGAAAAATTATTAGTTTTCCAGGCAAAAGAAGTCAAAAAGTGGATTGCTTGCATTTATCTGTTTTACATGTGTGTGAATTTTGACTTAATTTGTTCTAAAGTAGTGCTGAAACAATGAGATGTCGGACTGTGTGGCCCTATTAAGCAACTTCAGACCAATGAAGACTGATAGATCCCTCAGATTTGCAAGAAGCTCTTGCTCTTTTCTTTACTCTGCATGTGTACTAACAGTACTTCCATAGTCATTAACCATATTTGCACTTTTCTGAAAACTACTCTACGCACTTTGCTTTCTCAGTAGAGTTTAACCGGTAGTGTTCTGAGACTTTTCCTATGGCCTGATGGTATGATTTCTAAACTTAAATCTTTGTAAAATATTTGTTTGCAAAATTAGTATGCAAAAACATACATCAGCAACTTGTGAAAAGTAACCTCTGTAACTTTTAAGGTTTTTTTTATTTTAGGTACTGTCCTTCCACAGTCATCTGTGTTGCCAGACTTCAGCCCTGGAATGTAAGTGCGTGAACTCCATTAACGTTGAACGTGTTACACCAGGGCTGAATCTAGGCCATTCATCTTAAAATTTGTAATGATTACATTATATGTCAAACTAAATAGAATGTGTAAAAAAAAAAAAAAAAAAAATTCAGTGGCTTTTGTCTCAGAATATTTTGTAAGAGGAGTGAAAGTCGATGAATGGGAATCCTATGTACTTGGAGCCTTCAGCATTCAATAACTGGATGTAACAATTTTTCTCCTCTAATGGACCAAAACTAATCATTACACCTATGTTACTGAAAGTTTCTCAGGGATGTTTTCACTAGGTTTGTAAGTGTTTATACTTTGACCAAGGTTTTGGGTTCTGTTTTGATACAATGAAGTAAAATATGTTAATTAGAGTAGTTTTAAAATTTGTGACTCAATCCTGAGTGTAACTTCTTAAGCAAAAGGGAACTTTGCCATCAGCAGAATTTAAAAGTCAGAAGACAAAACCCCAAGCTTATCTAGATTTGTAGAATAAATATACCCAAAGGATGTGTGATAAGTACACTAGTAAATAAAATACCTCTGATTTGCCAAATATGCTTTTTCATGTGTATCTAATCAAAATTGGGGCCAGATTTTAGTATTGCTGGTTATAAAGGTAGCCCAAATGTCAGTGAATGCCTCTATATTGCACTTTGAACATCTGAATGCCACTGTAGATATCGGACTCACTGGCCATCAGGGAAACAAAGCTGAAAATGCAGCTTCTTGTGGGCTGCCTATTGTCTCCGGAACCCAGTGTGCCTAAAGCTGAATGCGGTAGCACTAAGCACCAGAAATCCCAGAGAGGATGTATTCCTGTAGCCTAGAGAGCTCCAAAAACATAACAAATAGAGCTGGGAGCCTACCATGTTCCCATCTCTTCCCAATTTTATATTTTTTTTTCCCCAAGAGCAATATAGTCTTACTTAATTTGAGTAGCAATTTGTTTCATAAATAGTTCCATTAGCTAGTGCAGTCTGGATCTCAAGCCAAAAACGTAGTGTTGGGAGGGGACTGGACCTTTGTATTTTGTACACATAATGTTGCTGGGATTCATATGTGCAGATATACAGCCAGAAAGCAAGACAATCCTAAAAGAAAAAGGTGGATGCTAGCTTTAAGAAGAATTAAGAGGTCTAAATTGGAAATCTTGTATGTATTGGTCTAAATTGGATGTCAAAAAAAAAATGTATGCTGCTTGAGCACAACCTGTTTGTGTGTAAGTTTAAGATGTACACAGGCACCTGTACTGATTAGTGCTTTGAAGCAATGTGGAGCCTGAAGTCTTACTTAGCAGGACTTTCATTAAGTAAGCATTTTTGGCCTTGTATTTATTTATTTTTTTTTAATGTGTCCAATTTGAATGAGAACTGCCCTTAAAATGTACGCACTAAAAATCAATCTTACCAGAAGAGCATATTTTATTATACAACCTTATGCTGGACATAGTATTGATTTATGTATTACTATTGTTAAAGCTAATGAATAAATTTGCAAAAAAAATTATTTGTCCTGTATTATTCATCTTGGTATGGTATATTTAGCATGGATCCTGTAGATGGAGGTTTCCACAGTGATGGGATGGAAACAGCCATAAAGCACAAACAAGTAGCATTGAGGAGGAAGCAAATGACAAGTGTAATAAAAACAATGACTCTATTTAGTGAACTGATTTTTTAAGTGGTAGCTTAAGGCACAACAGCTGAAGGTGAAGTTGCGGTCTTACCTCAGCCCAGGACCAGCCCTGGTGATACAGCAGTTTTGTGTATTGGCTTGTTGAGCAACAGGAAGCAAATGGTTTTGCCTTCCCAGTCATCTTTTTACCGTATTCAATTTGAGATTATGGCTTTCTGTAGCAGCAGCCTGTAGGGGAGAACAGTAGGTATAAGAGTGGTCACAAAATAAATGCTGTACATCTAATATTCTGGTTTTAGTCTGGAAGTACTTCAACTGAGTATTTTATACAGGACTGCTTCTTGATACATGTACTTAGGGTATGCTTGCATAATGAATTGATCTTTGGAAGGATGCTGTGCTCAGGCACTAGGATTTCCCTGAACTGATTCCTCTTTGAACTAGAGATTTTCCTAGAACAATACCCTTATGGATTATCCTTAGTTATGTTATCAGCATGTTACTCTCCTATGGGAATTAGAAGAATTATTACTAATAATTAGTTATTCTCATGTGGGAATTAGAATGTGGTGGATTAAAACTGCAGGCTTTGCATGTATCAGTTGGTAGCATTAGGGTAAGTGGTGTGCCTCTTTAATACAAGCTGCCAAAATGTCAATGTTACAGTCAGCTTACCAATGTTCACCTTTAGGAATGTTTACCTCCTTCACTGCCACCTAGAAATTAAAAAAAGCGTTAGAATATTGACCTGAAAATGTACTTACACTGATCCACCCCTTTAGGCACAAAAAAAAAAAGGCTTGAGAATGGTACTGTGTAGTATACTTAATGGGTAAAGAACACCTTCTTCAGTCAAGAAAGGCCTTTGCAATTTACCATTTGATTGTTTCGCTGTTTTCCTTTACTTGGGTGTTCATGTTTTGGAAAGTTCTAAGACCCTGTGGAATTCAGTGCTCAGCAGCCAAAGGTAGAATCATTGAAGATACCTGCCACTGTTTACTTGCTTATTAGGTAGCTGAGATGCCAACCCTGCCTGTGGAAGGCAATGTATTTTGCTCTGGAATATATAATTGCCTTTATTTTAAAAAAAGTTTTTCTTAAACTGAGCACTGATGGTACAGGGATTGAAAATTGAATCTTATTAAAGGAAAAAAGGATAGAGTGAACTTGGTCCCTTCAATTTAAACTATTTTCTGTTTCTTTAACAAGAAGACGGTCTCTTACAAATTCCAAAAAAGTAAGTAGGTTCATATCTAATAGTTTTAAAATAGTACAGTTACTGCTGGGTTTGCTTCTACTAAGCATATGGTGTATATGTCCCAGGTCTGCAGAGCTAGCTCATTTCCTTCATAAGCTGGCTGAGTGTTCCCTCGGTGATCACTGTCAAAGATCACATTTTTTCATGTCACAGTGTTACACTCCTTTCCTGCTGGACAGGAGCTTCTTTCACAGCCTCCTACACAACTGGTTTTGCAAAGCATGTATTTTAAACTCATAATCTACAAAGGGTCACAATTTGCAGGTAAAGCTTCATAAAGAAACCAAGCATTGTGTAACAGAAACAAACAGGCAATTCCAGATGCATTTCAAATAATTTCTACTGCTTTTTAATATTAAAAACTAGCAGATATTACTGAATCAATGCCAAGTCATAGGCTCTTCATAACTTTGAAACAATACAAGTTTACAAGCAAACCTGAAGTAATTCAGAGTAGAGATTGTTTCTGCTAGAGAAGAGTGCAACCAATAGGTCTAGCTTTTCTAAATCTAGCACTGTTGAGATGATAATGCTTTTTTATCTGTTTCAAGCCTATTTTCAGGTCTTCCAGGAATATATTGTGCTGTACTCTGCATTCATGTCTTTCTCAAGTCCTTAGTACTAGAGAAGCTAGTAGTAAGAGTAATAATCCTTATTATCTTGCCCTTTGTACTCAAGCATTTTGTCCTGCTTGTGGGTAATGTTAACTGCATTGTGTTGATAATCACTGTAGGATTAAAAGTATTTTATTCCTGGAGTAAGGCTATGCCACTATCTTCTGCTTTAAAATAAGGCAGACTATATTTTGCAACTCTGAAGAGCAGAAAAAAAAATGAACAAGGATGTTTGCTTAAAGCGCACGGACAAAGTGCATGCTGTTCAATAATGCTTTTTCAAATACTTCAGCTTGTTCTTGTGTGGGTCAATATTTCTTTCTAGTTAAACTTTATTGCATTTGTTCACAAGAGAAGCACACAACTATGTGCTTTCCACTCCTGGTATAGAGTAATGGAGCAATCTGTTTTCACACATGCGGAGTTAAGAGTTCTTAATCCTTTGTAAATGAACGGGAAGTTACTTGCGTTTAGAAAATCTAAATCTCCTCCTTTGGCAGATAAGGGAAAGAGAATGCACAGTAGATGCTGCTGTTAAAACTTCAGTAGGTATCCAAGCATAAAGACCCACCGACCCACCCGCCACCAAACAGCAAAACGCTTGTTAAAGCTGTTCACTTTGGCTCAGAAAACACACCCGCTTTGTTCATGGTAAGCCATTGTCCACTTCAGTCAGGGGAAGGACAGTGTACAGGCTATCTGCGTCCTGATGACGCCATACCAGAGTCTGAAAATAAGTTCTTCCTCGAGCAGCAGAACTAAGGAAGCATGGTTTTCTGTATCCATGTGTCCTAGGTCCCTATGCACCCACAGCTGGAGTAACTGTAGCTCCTACCCGTCTCATGTAATCCTTGCTCTTCCACAAAGTCCCCTCGCAGTGCTCCCCTCTCCCCTGTTCTATCAGCAGAACAAAGTACAGCGTGTGCTCTGCCTGATCCTCAGGAACCATGTGTGTGCAACAGGCCCGTGAGTGCTCAGGGACTGATTAGCCAGCCAACAGGACAAATGGCACACACGAGGCTTGTGCTTACGCCAAAGGCTTTTCCATCAGAGAAGGGAAACGGTTTCAGACTCCTCTTCCCAGCTGCTGATGCTCACAAAACTGTTAATCTTTGAGACCTTTCTCTTTCGTCACATTTAGATGGAATTAACCAAGTAGTTCAAAAACTTTGTCAGGAAGTGGTGGAGGTGACAGAGAACAGTATGATTGCACAAGTCCTGTGTCCTTAGAAAAGAGGTAAAAATGTGATATGCCTGTAATGTGACGTATGGTGTGGGTGTATGTCGATTGCCAACAGCACGTCTTAACTTAATTTGATAAAGTGGTCCAGAAAAAAATAAGATGAAATCCAATGTAGATAAGTGCAAGGCACTACATTTAGGAAGGACCAGCTGACTTCTCAAACACTGGATAGGGAACACCCATCTGTTTTTGTAGAAAAGAATTGCAAGGTTATAGCGTAACAAAGGCCAAACGTAAGTCAACTGCATAACACAGAAAAATAAATGGAAGCAAGTCTATAGCATGTATGATTCCCTAATTGAATCCTGCAGGCTGCTGTTCTCTTTGGAATTGGGAAAAATGGAGTACTGCACCCCACTTTATCTTCGTGTCTCTCTTGAATAGCAGTGCTAACTGGAGAGAAAGCAGAAGAGTGCAATGGCTATAATGAGAACTCTAGAAAAGACAAGAGTGAAAGAAGTCATTTAGAGACTGAGAGGTGATGTGCTAACAATACCTGGGGATGGGGAAAATGTGTAATCTTGCTTGAAAAGAAGAGCGTTAACAAAGTCAGGCTACAGCATGCTTGAAACCCTGGAAGTTGTGGAATTTCTAATCCTGCGAATCTTCAAGGGCAGGTACCATTTTGTCAGCTCTCTTTTTCTGCAATTGCATGTAATGTATTTCTGCAGTTCTTCTGGTCCAGTATTTCCTCTGGAACCACTGCTGAGATAACAGACTAGCTCAGGCTGACTTTTCACACCCCCTAACCACCAGTTAATTGCCCTCCAGAGATCTGTCCAACGGATAGCTTGTCCATCAATAAATACATCTTGTCTCTTCATTTCATGTCTTAATGTTTCCTTTCAGTTTATAAGCAATCTCTGAATTCACTATTACAAGCTATTCTGCGGGATTATTCAAGTGTTCAGGCATCTATTCTAAGAATGAAAGCTTTTTTCCTGAGTACTGTCAAAACTCCACAATTACCACAGTCAGATTTCATAGAGCAATGATACAGCAGATCTTCAAAGGGGCGCTGCTGAAGACAGAAAGCTGAAACACGTGGTTGAAAGAGCAAAATGGTTAGTGTGAAAATCCTCTTTATGCTTAGAAAGTACAAGTAAACAGCTTCAGAAGTCTTTCATCTAAGGATTCTTTTTAAGTAGGACACATGAAGCGAAGAAAACACATTCCTCACATGAATGTTTTTAATACAGTTCAAGGCTTTTCAGGTTATTTTACCTTGAACTAAATGACTCAAAGTGATACCTCTTGATTAATGTTCATATAATTTCAGCAGAGAATTTTGTTTAACTAAACAAGGTCTTCTGAATTATTTAGCATGGCAGTTAGGAATATTAGATTTTTCCCTCAAGTTATTTTGGTACAACAATACAAACATTCCTGTTCTCATTAAACTTGCCATTAGACTTGCCAAAACTGTTTGCCAAAATGCTCATCTGCAATATTCCTGTGCAGAGCCTGCCTGCGTTGTATGTATACACATCCTATACAGTCTGCTGCTCGGAGCTCTTTAAGCTGGCTGTAGCCTGCTGACTGCAGACCTTAACTTGGAGCATTTGCACCCTGTGTTTTCTGGGGCTGCTCCTAGAAAGGTACATTTTGATTCTGAGACTGCTGAAAAGGTAAATGCAATGTTTGACTTCCTTTATTTGTGGGAGCTCACTTCCCCTGGCTGACTACATGAGACATAAGAACTGACAGGGAGTTATAAAAATATGTGGTCTGTCCAGCTGAGAAAGAGGGAGGAGGAGTTGTCTGTGTCAGAAATATTTGTTCAGCTGCTACTGGAGGAAGGCCAGTCAAAGTTACTGTTTACAGAATGAAGTGTGCTACAGTCCACGTATCTTCTAACGATAACAAAACAAGATAAAGAATCCATTCTTTGGGACAGTTCTGACAGAAATTTCAGAATAATAAAAATTACTTCAAACTTTAGGAGCGGGGTTTTTTTTGGTTGGTTGGTTGGTTTGGTTTTGGGTTTTTTTTTTTTTTTGCTTGGCTGCAATATACTATTCCCTGTAATCCTGTACTGACCTTGGCACTGTTCAGCCATGCCCAAAAGGAGCAAACTGTGACACAGCCGGGGACCAAAGAAATGCTGAAGAGCCCATCTGAGCTGCAGAACTTCCTCGGTGAATGCCTGAGCACAGGCGTTGCTGCTTTGTAGAAACCCCCTGCAAATTTCAGTAGCGTAATTTCAAGTTATCGGTGGACTGAGTGGATGGTGCATGGTGGGGCAGTTGGAATAGAACCAGTTCCTGGAGAGAAACACACAAAATAGTAGTAGAAGTACTATATGCTTATGGAGGGAATGTACAAAAAAAAAATAATTAATAGAATCATAGAATGGTTAGAGTTGGAAGGGACCTTAAAGATCATCCAGTTCCAACCCCCCTGCCAACACCTCCACTAGAGCAGGTTGCTCAAAGC
Organism: Numenius arquata; assembly: GCF_964106895.1. Lineage (NCBI taxonomy): Eukaryota > Metazoa > Chordata > Aves > Charadriiformes > Scolopacidae > Numenius > Numenius arquata. The sequence continues at coordinate 35,308,155 of NC_133578.1, forward strand.
CCCATCCAGCCTGGCCTTGAACACTTCCAGGGATGGGGCATCCACAACCTCCCTGGGTAACCTGTTCCAGTGTCTCACCACCCTCACAGTAAAGAATTTCTTTCTAGTATCTAATCTAAATCTCCCCTCTTCCAATTTAAACCCATTACCCCTTCTCCTGTCACTACACTTCCTGACAAAGAGTCCCTCTCTGGCTCTCGTGTAGGCTCCCTTCAGATATCGGAAGGGTGATTAATGTTAAATGTTTCTCCTGGGAGAAAAGTTTTGTACAAGAAAGTCTCACGAATGTCTTTTGAAATTTTCTTTTCCACCTGAAATACCAAGAAATTTTATGTATCGGGAAGCCTTTATTTACTTATTTTTAAGACAAAATGTTTCTCTTATTATATGTCTTATTATAAAGCAGCAGCCATTTTTGTCATGCATACTTCAAGGACCTTTAACTTTACAGCATTTTTACTGCTTTTACTGTCCCAGGGTAGCCTTTCCAGGGATTTTCAGTTGTCAAAGAAGTAGAGTCATGCTTTGGCTCTTTTATTTTCTACTATCTGTACTTGTGACTGATGAAGTCGCACCTTGAGTGCTGTGTCCAGTTTTGGGCCCCTTGCTACAAGAAAGACATTGAGGTGCTGGAGCGTGTCCAAAGAAGGGCAACGAAGCTGGTGAGGAGTCTGGAGAACAAGTCTTATGAGGAGCGGCTGAGGGACCTGGGGTTGTTTAGCCTGGAGAAAAGAAGGCTGAGGGGAGACCTTATTGCCCTCTACAACTCCCTGAAAGGAGGTTGTAGCGAGGTGGGGGTCGGTCTCTTCTCCCAAGTAACAAGTGATAGGACAAGAGGAAACGGTCTCAAGCTGCACCAGGGGAGGTTTAGGATGGATATTAGGAAAAATTTCTTCTATCAAACATTGGAGCAGCCTGCCCAGGGAAGTAGTTGAGTCACCATTCCTGGAGGTATTTAAAAGATGGGTAGATGTGGTGCTTAGGGACATGGCTTAGTGGTGGTTTTGGCAGTGCTAAATTAACGGTTTGATCTGGTGATCTTAAAGGTCCCTTCCAACTTAGATGATTCTATGATTCTGTGATCTTGCTTGCTGTAATTAGTGCCTGAAGCTGGCAGGTATCACTAGCTTCAGTGCAAAATCCACCGTATCTACAAAAGATATGTTTCATCACTGTTAATTCCTTCCCCTGAATGTGTCATTAGGCTCATACTTAGCCAAAAAAAGGGAAAAGAAACTATTCTCCCACTGTTTGTTTCCTCTATTTCTTTTTTTTTGTGTGTGTGTGACTGTGGACACAAGGAGAAATAGATTTTCTGAAAAGAGGAATTCAGTGAATAGCGCAATCAGACCTGAGGATGTCTAATCTTTGGATTCACAGCAAAAGCAGCCTGATTAGACAATAACAGAGATATTTTTTTTCTTAGGATGAGTGCTTATGTATGTCCTCCCTCTGTAAATAAGGAATTCTTATCCAGTTCTGCTTTGTTAACTGAGACTAGATTTTCAGTAACAAAATGGTAACTTGACTTATTTACTTGGATTATTAGCATAGGTTACCAGTTCAAGTTCAGGACAAAGGAGGAAACCTGTACGGTTTCCTTTTATCTGCTTAGCTGTGGTAAAATCTAGGTGTTTTCTTACCTAAATGGAATAGAGGAAACAGAAGGGACCAAGGCTGATAGCTGGATGTTCAGCAGAAAGCTGTAACCTCAGACTTGTTTTGTATTTCTTTCCCATGTTGTATCTGCTGTTTAGTTGGCATTCCCCCTTGGTCACAGAGGACATAGGCTAGATGAGTATCAGAGCATGGAAACAGAAGTGCTAGAAGATCATATTAATAACCTCAGCTCTTTCTCACGCTTGTAAGTCCTCTAAAATGTGGTAAAGGAATTAAAGTACAGATCCACATTCTCCTCAACTCTAGCCACGTACCTTCACATCCACAGAGCTCCAAGCTATGGAAGTCGCACCTGCGTGTCCAGCATAGGTGCTGATTTCTGGGTCTGTGCATTTCCCGTGCATCACCTACTTGCTGAAGATAATTTTTGCGTTCATTGACAAATTTGACACCAGAAAAGAGGGATCTAGAGGAGCTACCCAATCAGTGGTGCTTCAGCAGGGTTATCGGTGGTTTTCATGGACTAAGTTTCAGGGTGCAGGCTTCAGGCCTTACTTGTAGCCTAGTGCCAAACAAGATGACCAAGGCAGCAGCAACTTTCAGTTTTGTAGTTTACGGAATGCGTGCAGCATTACTTGGGATCATACTTAAGCCTTACTTGAGGACATTCTGTGCAGATCTCCGTGCACTGCTATTACAAATTCCAAGAACCTTCACCTTTGGAAAAGACAATCAGCAAATGTTGCACCGAATTAATAAAGACAGATATTCAGAGACTGATTTCTTTATGACCATTTTGGTCTTCTAATTCTCTACATTAAAAGCCAGAATCGTTAACAAAAAATTGCCGTCCTAATCCTCCTTGTTAACACTTCAAAAGAAAAGGATGTTATCCTTCTTATTATTAGATGCATTAAAAACAACTTAGTCATTATATATTGCAGCCTGTGAAAACTATTACTGAGTAAAATTTTAAGCAATGAAATAGGTAGGAATAGCTCACCTGATAGTATTGACTGCAATTCCTACAATGCATTTTTATTTAGCTAACTCTGCTTACATCTACGAATAACACTGTTTAAAAAAAAAGGGAAAACTCAGTTTCGCACGTTCATCCTGAGGAAGTGATACAAGGCATTATTAGATGTGCTTGAGGATGTGTCAGCAATTCTTATCTTACATCATGCTAAATAAATTATACCAGCAGTTTGGCTACAATCACAAAACAATAGGATGGGGAAAGTAAACCAATTCTGGAAGCCTTAAGTACAAACCTTGATTAGAAATGGAAAAAACAGTTCTGACTGGGTTCTGACTGAACAGCAAAGTATTGCTGAGAGCAAGAGAGGCATGGGAGAAGGCACTTTCTGTAAATGAAGATTTGTCCAGCACCTGTAGAAGTGTATTGGAGAGCTCAGACTGGGATGATAAAATGGTATAAAACAGTAAGGAAGGGGAAAGTATGGCAGCCCACCAGGAGCGTGTGACAGAGGACACACAGATACTGCAGAATGAGATTCATTGCTTTCACGTGATTACCTCACTTTCAGTCATTATTTAAATCCCTGCACCCTTCAGACCTTTAATTTTTTTAGTGGATGTTCCCATCTTTCCCTGCTCCCTTCCCCTGGAGCATCACTGTCATGCTACAGTAAACCGCGTCTAGGTCTTACTCCTGCCTCGGAAGTCATCTGGAGTGAGATGGTTCTGTGCCATCCTAATGATACTGACCAAAAGTTAATTATTACAGGTCGTTTGTGTCTTGGGCTTTACGAATGCAGGGCACCGCCATTTCTGGACTCTGAGAGTCTCAGTCATTTGCTCTTGAAATCTAAAAACGTAGGACCAAGAAGCAAAATGTGTTTGTGGATTTCAGGAAAAAGAGTAACTTGTCAGGCAGAGACCAAGAGGAATTACCTAAGATCGGCTGTGCTGAAGAGTTCAGTGAATTACTCATGAACTTGTGAGAAATACATAGCACAAAGGTAACTGCAGTTATCATCTGTTGAGGGTTCATTCTGTAAAGCAGAAATATATAGCGTGAAGTACCTATAACCCCCTATGCAGTGTGGATTCGGAAAATGCCCTGTGCCAGGGAGCTTTGCTAAAGCAGCAAATTAACTCAGCACGTCTCTTCAACAGACATCATGTGTCTCACCCACCGCAATTTAAAGTTCCATAAAGGAAACTCTGGAAATACCATCCTCTGCTTTCTGAGTAAACTGCCCTCCACAGAGACTGGAGAGCTGGGCTGCCTACACTTCCTGCCTAGAGATTTTATTTGCAAGAAAAATTAGATGATTATATGTAAGTTACAGACAAACTGCAAGAGCTGCAACTTCAAATGGCTGTGTCACCACAGACACTTTTCTTACCCCTCCCATAATAAAAAGCGCATGAGAATGTTTCATTATGTGATACCCAAACTCTTGTATAAAGGTTACAGGGCCGATGGTTAAAAGGTAGTATACCTTCTGCTCTTTTAAAAAACCACCAACATGTTTTAAATGGTCAGATATTACATGGATGGCAGTCAGCCACAGCGGAGAGGTCAAGTCAACCAGAGGGGTGGGAAGTAACACACCCAGACTGAGCAGAGAAAACTGCAATAATATTTCTTCACTTCTTAGGCTTCTCTCTACAATTTTTCAGTGACTGTCCCTTGGTAGCTCTGCTGAAGGGGCTACTCTGCATAACCTATCCCTCCAGCTGGGCTAAGGCTCCCAGGGTGAGGCCAGCAGCCACATGGCATCAGGACCAAAGCAAGAGGTCCCTGCACACCAGCACAGGGGCCGGAAAGAAGATGAAACTTGTACTGCTGGAAGAGGGGTACCTAGCTACCTTGGATGGACTTTGCCAAGTTCATACCAGCAGCCCACATTGCACTCTTTCTGCTGATAAATCCAGGACTTCAGTCTAGGTCTCCATCATACTGGGGCAGAAGGAATAAGGGAGGAGGTAACGAGGCACCCAGAGAAACTCAGAGGGCAACTCTTGTCTCTCCTTCTGCCTATGGGATGCCGAAGGCCAGGAAACACAGTCATTACAAAGCCTATTAGAGAACATAATTAACTTCAGCTGGAGCTTTTGAACTCAACTTTTTAAAACCTCTCCCTCCTTGTTAAGGGCATTAAGCAGTCACCTTTTCCAAGACCTCAGAGAGAACTACTTTCCTCATATTAATTCAATCTTCTTTAAACAATCAAGAAAGGCTCTTTTCTCCCCTTAGGTCTAAAAAATAACTTGCACAGCGTGTACTGAGAACATCACAGTCTCACCAAAGAAGACTACAACTGAGAGATGGCTGCTATCTGCTACCCATCAATGCTATGTGTGTAAAAAGGCAAGTAAAGTTTCTTCTAAGGTGTCTCAAACTCAGAAAGCTCACAGAACACTTTGAAAATGTTTTGGAGACTTTATTTTCCTGTTAAAAGCTAATGTGAAAGGGAGAACTACTGTAGCAGAAAACGGACTTGCTATTGCCTTTCTCTCAAGGAGGCAGAAAAGTTAGGGGAATGCTTCTTCATCCTTCCTGATCAGCAGCTGTTCAGCAGGCTTTCAACAATAGGGAACATTAATAGCTTGTATGTACTTTGCCAAATGAAACACTATTTTCGGTATGAGCCCAAGGGCATGATTCAGCAGTTTCCTAACCAGCAAGTAGCTCAAAGCTTTCCCAGAGTATTTTAAGACTCGCTATCACATGTTTCTTAGTAACAGTTTTCCTCTCTTACTTTATCTGTGATTATATGGTAAATCTATTAATGTTTCACCCATTAATAAGTATGGGAGCATGTTAGGTTATAAACGATAGTGAGAGGACTCAGTCAAATGGATACAGTGATCTCTAAAAGCATTCTCATTGAATGTAACTATTTGTGGCACTCTTTAAGATACTTTAATTCTTGTGAGAAAATTAAGTTTGAACTAGAGAGAGCCGAAATCCATGAAATTTAACCGCAGCGGGATCAGCTTGTTTATATTGTACCATACTACTTTTGTATGACTTTGCACACAGGTAGGAGGATTAGTAATGTTCTCAAGGCTACTAATACAGAGAAAGCGACTTGTATGTTTTTCCTGGGTTGGGGTTCTGGTTGCAGTTACTTATTTGACATCGACAAGAGAAAAATACAACAACCAGAGGTCAGCTGTAAGGCTGGAAATTTGAACTAACAGTGTAAGTGTGAACATAAGCATAATGAAAAAGGTAGGATTCAACTATCTTAAAATATAGGGTGTGTGTGAGATGCTCTTGTCTAATCTACGGTCAGGTGTGCGTTACTGTAACTGTCATGTGTTGAGGGTTCATTCTGTGTAGCAGAAATACAGCATCGTGAGCAGCAAGCAATGTTCTTGCTGCCTTTGCCATAAAAATCTTGATTAGAACTAAAAAGGAAACAAAACTCATGTGATGGAAACTTCAGCAGTTTATAAATCCCCTTTCTTTATTCACACAGGGAGGCTTTGCATAGATCCCCTCTCCCCACTGCCCTGTCATCTCCCTGGGTAGCTGGCTCACAGCATGTGCAGGAGCACCTCCTCCTTCAGCTTCCCCAGAAAGAATCCTGATATGGTGCCTTACTGTGGGAATGCAATTTGGCCTCCTTCCTACAATAGCCCACTTGTCCCATAAACTCAGTTTTCACGGCTCTCCCTCAATTTTCAGGCAGAAAATAGGATGCAGCACACCTGGTGCCCCTTGACATGCCACCCCATTCCTTGCACAGAGAAGACAAGCCTGTGTGTAAGATGCTGGGAGCCGCTACCATCTACAAAGTTGGGAGGTGGCCCGAGCCCAACAAGTGGCCTTCCAGCTCCCTGCAGAAGCGACCCTGCTAGGGACTGCCCACCCCATCCGTCTTCTGTGGGGCATGAAGATTAGTGGGAATGTAAAGGGCAACTTTCAGTATTCGTGAAATCAAACATGTTCCTCCAGAGAAAAATTTCATGGTATTCTATTTGCAGGGAGGGGCAGGGAACAAGAGGCGGAAAGTATCTGAGCTGATAGCTCAAGTGCCCACTGAGAAGGTGAAGAATAATCAGCACAGTTCTCAGTGGAATTTAGTGATTCCTGTTGTTCCTGTGGGAGTTAGGCACCTAAATGCCTTCACAGGTTCAGTCCATGACCTAGAACTAAAGTAAAGTTTCCATCTAAGCAATAAAATGAGATAATTGGTTCAGTGACTGAACTAGGGGAAAAAGAGATTTCTCGAGAAGGGAAAAAAAAAAAACCCAACGTGGGTCTCGCTCAACCTCAAACACTTGAATGTTCTTGGCAAAAACAACAAAAAATTTACAATAAATGGACACACACTCCAAAATATATTTCGGGAAAGCCAAAATATTGAGCATTATCCAAAGTATGACTGAAAAAGCAACAAAAGTAACTAAACAAAACAAAAACGACTCTGTGGAAGTAGAACATTACAATGTTTTTAAATGTCAAACCCCAAACAACTTATTTGTCTTTTTACTCAAGTGAGGAGGAAAATCTGTTTATTTTGGTTAAAACTGTTCTGTGATTTAAACCAAATTCACACCGAAACTTCCTTAATGCTGTAGTCCCAGCCTGCCGGTCTGTATTTTGGGTGGTACAAGAGATATGAAAATGCAGTGGTAAGAATGAACGTTGTATCACAACAAGGCACCAGACAAGCAACAAACCAAAGAACTGAGAAAATAAAACCCTTCCAAGAATAAATCAGTTGTGCTTTGGCAAAGGTGACTTAAGAAAACGGCTGTTGAAGGTTTTGGGGCTCCTGTGTTCACTCAGCTGTTCATGGGCAAGATTAAACACTTTGGCAGCGAAATGCAAATGCCAGGGATGTCACGTGAGGTTCCTCTCTTGGCTATTTCGGGCAAAGCAGGGCCCTTTAGGTCAAGAGATGAATAAAACCACCCTATCAGTCAATATGGGTGGGGGAAGGTGTTTATGAGAAGGTATGTTAAAAAAAATGCATAGTAGCTGGGTACCATAGTGAAAGCTGGCCTATAACTACTGGCTTAACACAGTATGAATTAGTAACTTACAAAGAAAGGGTTTTTTTTTATTATTTTCTGGATTCCCACAGAGTTTACATTTTTGTAAGCAAGTAAAGCCAAATGAAAATATGAAAGCTTTACAGACCCCTGGGCTTGTCAGCCACTATGTAAGGCAAAGTTCAGCTCCCTGCTCTCCGTCGCTGAGATTCTTGGCAGGCACGACAAAGCTTTCCTCCTACCACTGCTGGAGCCTTGCCACGGCTGTCTTGAATGTCTCCCTGTTTTAGTCTCCGAGAAGCTGACAGAGGACATTGGACATTATACCTGTATCTTTTTTTTTTTGTGAGGAAAAAGTAAAATTGACTCTTGAAACTGCTGTGTTCATTCCTTGAGAAATTTTTAGAGTATTGAAATTTGATTGGAAGTTCCAAACACTTCAAACAGATGCTTCTATTAAACAGAAATCTGTGGCAAAGGGGAGCACTGGTAAAGGTAATGATTTTACAATATCTTGCACTTCTTTTAGATTCTTTTAGCAAAGGTGCTCATGAAATTCCTAGGTGGTGACAGCCTTTTCTTTCTGTTTGGTTTTTTTTTCTTCATGTAAGAAAGTATCTTACTAACACACATTGTGCTTCTGTATGGAGATACGGCTTGCTTTTACCTGCTTTAGCTTTATTCTCTGTAAAACATCATGCTACTCAAACTGTACATGCAGGTGGCTCTGTATACCTGGAAAATCAAACACCCTTTGAAAGTAGGCTCTGAAATAACTTCACCTGGATAACACTGTTTATGAAAACAGAGAGAAATCTATACAGGACCTTTCATCATTTAAAAGATAAAACAATATTGCCTTTACTACTCATCTTTCATTTCAGATTCTGAAAATGTTTATTATTAGAATGCGAAGGTTATAAACATAAAGGTTGGATGCCACAAATCTGGTAAGGCTATTGATTTGAGGCCTAAACCTTTATTTTTGAGTACTCTTTCATTTTAAACTGTTGCAACAAGCCCTTTACACAAATAGATTCCCTGCATGGACTATTGCCTTTAGGAATGAGCAGGAACTAAAAGCGGTGCTTGTCTTACTAGTAAAGTATCATCAGAATGACAATTACATCTCATCACAGAATAACAGTCTACTTTTTTGACTGCAGACTTTGATTCTTTACCGACATGAGCAGAAGTTCTACTCACAGGGTCAGGAAATGTGTGTTGTCTACTATAAGACAGGTTTATTAATGCTAATATATACTTGAATTGCATTAAATCACAAACCTGAATTCTGATTATCAAGTCACAAAACAGCTGTTGCAGAACACAGTAATGTGTCTCCTTTACAAGAAAACAATTCGTTGCTTTGAGGCAGAATAGTAATAATCCAGTTGCTAGGATTTAAAAATTTTTTTTGCAAGTTCAAGTTTCTCTTTTAACTTAGGCTTCACATACAAGGAATGATAGGGAGCAATCACTAAAATGTTTTAAGTATTACGTACTTAATGGTACTCCAACTCAAATAATTGTTTGTCCCTTTCCCTGCAATAGTGCTCATTATTGGTTCTGTTTCCTGAGTTAAACAGAAACCAGGAAAACTATGCGGTTTAAGTTGAGAGAGAATAAGTGAAAAATATGCATAGAAGTTTTTCAAAACAGCCTGGGTTCTGTCGACTGGCTGACATGTAGAAGTAGACACAAGAAAAAAATTACCAGCAATAACCAACACTCTAAAAGAAGCTCTCATGGTTTTGAGAACAGGTTGTTGTTCATCACCCGCTGAAGAAAAGTAACAAAAATTTGTCAGATTCTGCAAAACTTCTGCTTAACAACTATCAACAGGGTAGAAATTTCAGCTGTCCTGCTCTAACAGAGTGAATACAAAGGTTCTCTATAGCAGTCAACCAACTTTAAAGGTTATTTTAACATTCAGACCTGCTGATCATCTTTAGCTTGATATCCTACCTTGAGCTTCTTCCTCCCCTGAGCTTCCACCTAAGCGGTAGCGCTTTAAAAGAATTCATTAAGAAATGGCTCAGAGCTCCTGTCCACACCTTGACCATTTCCCCCTCCATCCTCCCTGGAGCATTGCATCTCTAAACACAGCGTGACACAGGGCTCAGTTCTTATGCCACAGACCTGCAGTATCTATTACTGGAAAATTTTAACCAACTTTAGAAGGAAAATCAGTAGTCTTCATTATATTTTGTCAGGCTTCAAATACTAATTTGTTGACAAAACAGTGGAAGTACTTCCTTAGAGAGAGATGCAGGGTAGAGTAAAACGTTTCTATGTACATTAAAATGACGTGGCTATGACATCAGCGATGTATAAAACACCATCTGTAGTGTACCAAGTCTATGTATGCTCAATTTAATAGGATGAATTTCACCTCAGCCATGAAATATATCTTCCACGCAGCCACTGATCCGGAATAAACATTGTACTGGAGAGCAGATTCTTCTGCTTGTTCGGAGGCTGTGAATACCAAGGATGCAGTAGCCATTGAAGAGCCTGTTCCAGGGCCCGTTCAACATCAGGAAGGCTTACTATGACTTTTAATACAAGGATCTGTCAACTCTAAAACCTTACGTCTGTGTGAACCAGAAAACTCATGTGGTGCCCCTTACCTCAGGATCACTCGTTAGAATATTTGCTATTATTTCTATACTTAGAAATACAGAAAAACTTTCTCAGCACACATATAGCAAATGTAATCATGCTGATACTTGACACTGGGGAGTTTCATTTCCTTGAAGCTCTTCTTTTTCCTCTGTCCTTGGAAAAACAGAAATGCAATTAGGAAGTCAAATCGCTGTCTATTGGTTATCTATGGAAAGTTGGCACATTTCTCACATGATCTTTATTTTTGCCTTGAAAAGAGCTAATGCGCTCTTTTGCCTTGCAGATGGTCTGGAATGAACCTCTAGCTCCTGTTTGCACTCTTTCAGCGTAGGTACTTTTTTTTTTTTCCTAACACAGGCTAGAAATTAAAAAAAACAACAAAACAATAAGATGAAAATTGAAGATAAATATTTTATAAGTTATAAATATATGTCTAATATTAGTTTCCAGTAACTTCAGTTGCTAGGATAAGAAGGGATTTTCAAATGACATTTTAATTAGAAAAGGGTTTTGTAGAGTTGATATTATGGGACAAAAGTTATTTGTCACGTCATAGAGACGCTTGCCAGAAATGCAGGGATGACAGGCAGCAGCTGCGGAATGGCTGCATATTGCTAGGAGGCACTGGGCAGGAGGACGCTGCAAAGATATTCAGATACCTTGAGAGGTGAATGAAAACTTAACTAGAACCGAATAAAATCCAGCAAGGTATGTAAAAGAATATAGCCTGTCTGCCTATAAAGCTGTAAGAATGTCATTTGCTAAAGTTAGTCAGTGAGGTGTTGTTTCTGCCTTTTGGTGAATGAAAGTTATTTTTAATTCAATTTCTTTCCTACAGCATCAGAAATGCAAGTTTTTGTAAGTCCTGAAAATACTCAGGCCTCTACAAACAGGGAAAGTGGGTTTTTCAGCTAAGGTTTGGTGGTTCTCTCTGCTGGAGATCTACCTGTTCGAGGGAAACAGGTTACGCTCTATCAGCTTTACCTATTTAGCACCAAAGCCATAATACGTGCACCACATATAATAGCACATCCTCACGTAAGTGTACATGTACTATCAAACTCTCAATGTGCAAAAAAAATACGAGATTTCAGAAGGGGAAGTTTCTTCAAAAAGGAAACCTTAGCTGTAAATAGTCTATTTTAATAGATCAAACCCTGAGTTTAGTGCATTCAGATTCTAGCAATAAGCATGCTCTGGGATTTGCCCCTGGGAGCAATCACATTCATTGTGCTCATGACATGTAAAAATATACAAGAAATAATACTTCTGGGACTTCACATCCTTTCACAACGTGATCAGAAGACCCAGGAGTAGACATCTGAGCAACGATAGGAGTACTCTGGAGTCATATGTTTCCCATGGAAATAATTTGTGACTTCCCGCTCTTTACTGCCACACATCTTCAAAGCAAAACCAGCTTGTGTTTTGAGCAGAACAATTATTTGCTTTACATCAAAGTTTCATGTAGTTCTTCATCCAAACTAGGTTTCAAAGGAGTAAAATTATTGCAGGTCTGTATAACACACGGATGGTGACGTGTTTTCCGCTCCTAGTACACTTTCTATTGATAGATCTCAGTATACTTTACAAACATTGATAGTTCAGCTGCTTGCCAGAAAGAAAATGTCATTTGCTGTTTCAGAATAGGAACTGCTGATAATTACTGCTAATTCCTTCTACTTTTGCAAAGAATTATAAAAGCGGTCATCTCCACACCTTACCTGCTGTGTGATTGTAGCGTGATTATAGTCTGATATATCTCCAAGTATTGCAGTTTTAAGTATCTGGGTGGTCTAGTCCTATATAGTACAATTTTGCCTCTCAGGGTCATACCCATTGTTCCTATGGGCAAGAGTTTAATAGAAAAACTAGGCCTGTTGTCTTAGACTTAATGGATTAAACTACTGTCTGAATGGGTTGTTTAACATCACACCTATGATGCAACTGAAATACTTGGAAAAAATGAATTAAGAACAGAAACAGGATTACTCATATTATAAAAATCTGCGTGTTCTGCATATTGTACTGTAAGAGTCTATCAATATAGACAACCCTTGAACACAGACAACATTCCATGATAATCCTGATTTTTTTGATCCAAGTATTAGTCAATTTATTTCATCCTCAAAATAAGAATGCAGAGTTAACTAGGAAAAACGTGGACAGTAATATTACTACCTTCACGCTGATTGAATCATAGAATAGCTCAAAGACTTATCTGTGATCACTTGGTCTGGCTGCGTGTAGCGTTTGGCACCATGGTGATGTGACCATCCTGTACTGTGGGACTCCTAATTCTGTGGGTGAAAACTGCTGGTTCTGCAGATTGTTTGCAGAAAGCCAGCTGTGAACGTTTTGCTTTTGAAATTCACACGCAGCCCAAAAACTTGTGTGAACTGAATGTTGGTGTTGTTTCCTGAAAAGGTTAAAATGGCTTCAGTTTTGTAATGCATTCATACTATGTTGTCCGTTCAAGCCACTCAAGAGATGAGTGTGATCGTTTTTCAGTATTATATTTACCTCTATTATAACCCTTTATTAAAACACTCTTTATACTTGAAGATTTTAAATGGAGTTAGGTCCTGGTTAGGTTCAAAAGCAAAAACCTTCGAGTGGGAGGTGTCCCTGCCCATGGCAGAGTGCCTGGATCTAGATGATCTTTAAGGTCCCTTCCACCTCAAACCATTCTATGATTCTATGAAAACTAAGACAAAACTTGTTTTCTTTCATACTCTATTTCCTTGTGGTCAGGAGCTGAGGTAGCAAAAGTACTTTGCTTTCCAGGCTGCTGGTAGCAGCAGCAGCAGAGGTGTACGCTCTTGCAGATAAAGAACTCTGCATTCCTGACTCTGTGATCTACGTGGGCAAAGGCTCCTCTCGGAACACGGAAACCTCACCCCTCAGCCCCAAGCCTCCATCTCGGGCAGAATCCCAGTCAGGTGTAACAACTAAATCTCTCTTCTTAATGTCTAACTACTTGTTACATAGTGCTGTGTATTTTATATTTTCACTTTAAATCCCCATGCTCTCTACTTACAGACCTCCAATTCTTCAGCAAGGTGCATTTCTTTCCGGGCCAGCCCAAGACTGCAGTCTCAGAAAGAGAGAGAAATAAAAATGAAGTGTCTAAGGAGTTTGATTTAGACATTGCGCTTTCTTCTTATCTCTTCAGTTGCCCTTAGTCTGCCTGCCTTCAGACTGACTGACGTGGCCAGACTGCCAGACTGGCTGGAGTCAAACCCAAGGGAATAACACGAACTCCGTTAACCCCGAGGCACAGCCCGATTATCCCGTGTGGCTCTATCCGTCTGGGGGCTAATTTGCATAGCAAGGGTCAGAAAAACTTGAAAATTAATATTGTTTCAGGCAACCGGAACCTAATGGAAGTCAGCACTCCCTTGTCCTCTTTCAGCAGTGGATGGGGTCAATTTGCACGTTCTGCTTTTTTTCTTTTCTTTTCCCCTTTTCTCCTCCCCAGCGTATTTTCTGTCAGGATGGCTACATGGTGCAGCTGAGGGCAGGAGAGCTGCTTCCATGCCCAGCCGTATGAAATGGGATTCGCCTCATGAAGGAAGTCGGCTCTCAGGAACTAGAGGAAGGAAATACTTTTCCTGTTTCATATTAGCCCCAAAGACTCTAAAGCTACTGTTGTGATAAATCTAACCAAGTCGCAGTTTGTCAGTATGAAAAGAGACGTGTACGTTGCTAATCTCTGAATGTCTTTTCTCTTTGGAGTTCAAACATGGTATAAAATCCTTGGGACAGGCATATATTTTAATAGGAAAAATGGTTGGTACGGGAATATTTTTTTAATAGGAAAAAGGTTGTATTTTTCCTTCAGTTGTATAGTTGGTCATAGATCACAAATTGAAAATAAAAGCACTCGGTGAGAGGCATGCTTCATGCTTTCTCCACCTCTGATATTTTATAGTTCTCTTCTGAAAATAGATTTTATCTAGGACAAAAGTTGCACTTTTAGGCAGTCTAAGAGATGCTTCAGCGGAATGAAGCCACACAGAGCAAGGTAAGCTTTGTGGGGAGTAAATGATTAAGAATTGTTCCTGTTTCTCTTTTTGGTCCTTTCTGTGGCCCTGGAGGTCTTTGTGGGAATATATTCCAGTGAAACTACAAAAACAATTCCCATACTTTATCTACTGGGTGGTTCATTCTTTGGTAGAATACTGAAAATAAATAAACGGTGTATGAAAACTCGAAGGAAAAGCTGAAAATCACATTAAAAACTGGACACAAGAATGCTAAAATGAAGACAGTGCGTTACGCAAGAGTTGTTTTGGTTTTTTGTGGTTAGTCAAACTGTCCTTTCTCTGCACAACTGGGAAGATTACTAAGCATGAAAGATCCCCTTTTGTAAGTGGTCCAAGCCACAGCATATTTGCTCTGTCAGCTTTCTCATCGGTTTAGGTACTGGTAGCAGCAGAGAAGTGTCGTGACTTGTGACTGGTTCAATGACCAGACGTTTCTGAAGTAACACTTCAGAAAATAAAAATGACCCTTAAATCATATGATTTCGATCTGGAGAATATATTCTTGGGATTAAGGCAAAGTTTGGCATGGTTTTCAGCTTTGATATACTAAAAGGAAAATTATTTCGCATGGAAAAATATAAATTTAAAAACCACGTGTGAGAAATTAAAAACTACAAAATATTGAAGTAGACTCTAAACTGCTTTTTTTTGGTAGTGTCCACAGTGATATTATTGTTTGTTCCCATCTGAGATCAGCATTCTTGGTAGCATAAATAGTTGTGGATCATGCTTTGCGCTTTAATCTTTGGGATCGGCCAGGCCTCAAAACTGCCTCATTTCACAGGATAATTTGATTCTGGCACCATTTTTATATTTTCTGAGTCTGTCATCATAAACTGGGTCTGCTTTAGTTTCTCCAGAATTGAAAGTGAAAAATGTGAATATTGAAACATCACCAGTGTACTTTGAGGCATTACTGCTTTTTTTGAATATAGATACCCCCCACTGGATATGCAGTAAGAGGCCTTTGTCACCCAGTGTCACCCCGATGCCTCTTTCATTACACATATCCCTAATCCTTTACGTAAATACGGAATAATTTTTTTTCCCCATCTTTCTTAGGAGGTTGCAGGTTTAAAAGGTCTTCAACAGTATGATGCATGAAACAAGTTTCTCAGCAGAAGCCTTAACTTTTCTGGCAGAGAAGCCTCAAATTGTGCAGTAATGCTGATGGTTTCCCAGATGATCCCAAGAAACGAGCCCTTAGTAAGTCCCTGGCGCAAACTGAGACTTTTCAGAGAGGGTTTTCTTTGTTGTTTGTTTGGGTTTTTTTCCCTAATCATTCATAAATGCTCATGTTTCAGGAATTGCTTGACTGCTGAAATATTGTCTAGTGGCATCTTGTGCTACCTTCCTGAAGGATGCAGAACGTTAATACCAAATTACACAAGATTTCAGTGCCACGGAGCAACTGTCCTTGTCCTTTTGCTGGCAACCTCACTGTTGGGTTTATGGTCGCATGATATAATTTCTGGGTATGAGCCCTCTCTTAGAATTAAGTGGTTTGGGTTTTTCACTGCATTTACAGGTCTTAGCTCCTTGTTTAGGAACTACTGCAGTAGATAACTGCTCGTGCTGAGGGAGTGTGTTAAATAATATGCGTCTTATTTGGCGACAGTGCAGCCTGAGGACATGCTGGATGAGGTAATCTCTGTCTTGCATGACTCTGAGAACTGGCTCTAGATGTTACCACACCAGGATTCATTCCGTAGGCATAAAGTTAGGTATATTTATAATGGAAAATGTGGAAAAGCATCTATAGATAGGCACTGTTATTTCAAAGCTGTAAATTCTTTTAAGCCACGCAACCTTAGGAAATGCAAAGATACAAAGTACAAATACAATTACATTCCTTATTACCTTGAATTGTTATTGTACACTACAAGCACGGACCGAGAAAGATCATGTATATGTTTGTTCTGTTGAGACTTTTGCTTAGCAAAAGGGTACTATCTGCCCAACTTTTCCACCTGATTGACCTCTCAGTGGGTTTTGTTTGTAACATGGATGTATGCACAAGTAGCTGAACTGCTGTCCAAGTGAGGTTTTTGGTTTTTTGGTTTTTTTTTTTTTTTTTGACAGATGTCCCTGGGGAGATCTACTTCATAGACCGGCAGCACATGCTTAATCTTTTGCAACCTCTTCAATTTATGTGGTGTTGGAAAACCAGAAGCTCATTAAGAACATGTGGTGCCTACCTCCTTGACATGAAATTTCTGCCTCTTCTCCTACCTCCATTTCCCACTCTCTGAAGGGCTCTAGAAGTCTTTGATTTTTGCGAATGTGTAAGTCAGTCAGTAATTTCTAATACATCTGGATTGTCACACTAAATTAATTTAGTCCAACTTTATGTACTCTAACTCATGGAAGGACTGGATCTTTTACTTTGTAACTTTAATGAGATTAAAGTTCTGGACAGAGAAAGACTGAGAAAGATTTAGATCTTGTTTGGATTGGTAAAAATCAACACACTAGAACTGCATCTAGTATTGTAGGAACCACTTTAAATGCCTGGCACAGTGAATAGTTTCTCTGACTAGATTTAGTTAATTGGTAGTGTCCCTCGGTCTACTGATGTGTGTTCCCTGCCTGGACAGCTTTATGTGTCTACAGTCAAGGCTTGATTTGCGAGGAATTATTTCTTTAGTGTGCTAAACTACCATCATTGCAAGCTAAATTTGATTAGAATTTTCTTTGTTATCCTTTTAAATAACAGTATCTGCTCCAGAGTTTTAGAAAAATTAAACCAAACAAATCATAAATGTTCATGTATATCATCTGCATCTGATTACCTACTTTATTTTCTAAATAGCACTGGAACTTACTCAGCAAATAAATGAACAGTCCAGAAACATGGTATTGATTAATGAGATACATGTTTTCAACTTGCCTGCCATATAACTCAGTGGTTTCTGGGCGTGTTGGTGCATTGCAGAGAGTCCCCTGATTTCTCTTGTTAGCAGGCAGTTGGGAGTTGATATTGCTTAAACCACAGCCAAGGCAAAATACTGAAAGGAAATAGATTCTTTGCTATGCAACAGTGCCCTGTATTGTATTTATGGAGTGCTTAAAGGATCCCTTTACTTTAAGTGTGATTTTGGTAAAGGAAAGTGAGAAAAAAGTGGCTCAAGTATTCTAGGAATATAAATTAATTATAGGCATGAAATTTAAGGTAAATACATAGAAGACAGTTTCCTAGTAACTTCTTTTGGCTAAGATGTTTAGAAAAGTAGATGAATCAAAAAACAAATAGTCCTAAAAGTTGCATTTCCTCTTTCAAAATGACCAGTTATTTTCAGAGTGCAACTATGTAGTTTAATAGAACAAGTAAAATCTAAGCAGTGATATCTGACATCCCAGGAATGACACTTGGTAAAGAATATGGTAAGAAATTCTCGTCTTGTTCTATGGAATATACCATTGATATGTCAAATTCCTTTAAAGATATACTATGCATGTCTAAAATGCGTTCTTCCTTTCTTTTCATCTTTTGATTTTCTCCAGTTGAGCACAGCCATGGGATAGTATTATATTAGTAATGGATGCTGTGTTTCCTTCCCAACCATTCTTGGGGCTCCAGACAGCGTCTGCATACCTTCTCTAAGCTATTGGTTAGGACTTGTCATGTTTCTCTAAAGAGAATATGCTGTAAATACTGACATCTGCTCATGTACCCAATGGATGCCTCAGTAGATTTGCAGGAGGTGGAGTAATCGAGTAAGCCAGAGACACGGCTGTCAGGTTACTTCTACAATATTTTCCCTCTCTTTTCTCTTGAAAGAGCAGAAGTGTAACTGAACTGTCCCCTCTGGAAACTTGAGGCTGAAAGTAGATCTACTGTCAAGAAAACTTTTCAAAGTATTTAAACACGTTTAATCTTTTATTACTGTCCGTCATACTTAGATGTACAATGGTGGTGCACCTTCCTCTCCTTGTTTCCAGATGCTGTTGTAATAAAAGGTTACATACATAATTAAATCAGTTAAATTCTAATAGTCTACAAATATTTGAAGGATGCTATGAACTTTCTAAATGGTTTTTGAGGTTACTCATTACTTCAATCAATTAATGTTTGTTTAAATGCAAACACAGCTGTTTCATATGTTTGTTTGGTTTTTAGTCCTCTCATGAGGGACTCATGAAGTGGGCAAACGAAACACATTGGGTTGACAAACCGTTTTTCTTCAAAGCCCGTAATCTCAACTGACAAATATTCTTGCTCTCCAAATTGGCAGGGGGGAGACGGAGGTGGATGGGAAATTGGCTTGGGTTTTGGTTGGGTTTTTTTCTGATGTTGTTGCCTTCTGGTTTGCAATTTACCCTTGAAGCCATAAAATGAATAAAATTGAGCTTCCAGTAATTGCTTTTAAGACGGATCTTGTCTCTTGTCAGTGTGACAGCAAAATGCACAGACAAACACGTTCACAGGGTCCCCTCTGTGCCAAATCTGGAATATGTATTTGGCCTTGCAGGCCCCGAGTATAAAAACCCAACAAATTTCAGTGCTTTTGACCCTCATCTCTGTGTCGGTAACCATGCACAAATAACCCTTTCCTCTGGGTTTAAATTTGGGCTGAATTTAAGCAGCAGGCACCCTCCCCACCCCCCATAGCACAAGGCAGGTTTCACGTAGTTGAAGAAGCAATGTTAACCTTTTTCCCTGGAAAAACTTGGACCAGCATAATATTTGCCTGTGCCTTTCAACCCCTCTGATCTGAAATATGCACAATGTAACCCTGTTTCATTATTGCTTTACAGAAAATAGCACCAGAAATACCCACTTCTTTCGAATCTTTCTCAATAGCACCTTCATACAGAGTACTTCAGCATTTCCCAATCTTCCAAGTTTTTCCAAAAATTTCAAATATTCTAGTTTTTCTTCCCTTAAATATATACTTCATTCATTTTATACTAATTTTTTCTTTATGAACATGAAACGCCTAACCTTTTGGATAGTTTGAGCAAGTAGTAAATACAGGATTAGCATACTTGCACAATGGGTTGGTTCACATTTCTTTCTTTGCGGTGTGATCTCATTAATGAATAGTCAAATTGAATTTAGAAAATGAATACAGGATTAAAAAAAGCTGCTTTGTACCTCTCAGATTCTACTTAAGAAATAATTAATGTTGACTGGATCTAATAAAAAGGTGGAGTTTTTAATTTTTCATTTTAAATGGAATGTTTACTATGAAATTCCTTATTATTCTGATTTCTTGAGAAACAACACCACCTAAAGATTCTGAGATCATTTCTGTGGAACCCCACTGATTTCTTTCTTACTAAATTCTATAGATCTGAGCCTACAGCTATTATGAACCTTTAAAAAACTGACAATTAAAGGGATTATTTCAGTAAAATGTTAAGAAAATTAACCTAATCCCTTTTGTTAAGTCGACAGATTTTTTTTCTTATAGAGAAAACATATATACAAAACAACTCAGATGTAGTTTTTGTTTAAGCTGTTTATGTTTTAAACTTTATTTAGAACAGTTTGCGTTAGTCTAGATGTGGTTTCTTAGTAACTGTAGAATCTTTTTAAACAAGATATCTAAACCAAGTGTATTGTAGATTCCTTAATGAAAGCAGCCTACTTTAATGGCTCAATTCTCTTTTCTTGTTTCTTGAATATTTAGCACAATAAACGGAGCACAACGGCTTGTTCCACATTTCATAAAGGATATCCAGCACCAAGTAGCTGTGAATACTTCATGTCCATAGCGTGTTGTTTGATCAACGAGTACCTGTGAATGGGAAAAGCCTGTCTGCTTTGAAAACAACAGAAGTTCACTATTCTGCTAGGGCTTTGCTTGGGCAAAATCAAACTGCCCTTCAGTTACGAGTACCATAGACATGATGGCCAGAGCTTGACTATATGTAGAAATTAAAAGAGAAACAAAAATTAACAGTTCCCAGATGCTATCTATATATTCCTTTCTTCCTTTGGAGACCCTTCACTTCTCTGTAAAGCTCTTTTTTTTTTTTTTTTTAAGATCCCTTTTTTTTTAAATTTTTATTCCTGTGATTGTCAATTGGAGGATTATAGACTTCATGGTTATTTCCTGCAGAATTACTGAAGTCTCATAAATTTCTTCTGTAAGGGTGCTCTTTATCTTCTGCTGTCTGTTTACTTTCATCTGTCTTGATCTCTGTTGTTGTTTTAATTATCGTAATAGCTTGCTCCAAATTCACAGAACTTAGAGCATTACACAGATAAAAATTTTCCTTAAAAAGAAACAAAAAGTAGATGTTGCTCAGTCAAACCTAATCTGTTGTATAGTGTCGATTTCTATTGTGTGATCTGCTGTGTAGCACTTGTAAAGATTCCGAGTCATCTCTAGTTGAACATCTTTATACTAATCTGAATTACTGTAATAAAGTGATTACAGAATTTTAGTAACTTTTTGAGTCCATTTGACACAGCTGCAGGAAGCCTCCTTTCTGTTTTTCCTAATTATTCTTACTTAGAAACTATGACATAGACTGAATTCGTTAGATTTCTTTTTGTAGGATGTATTTTAAAGTCCGTAGGTCGGCAGGGGTCTTGATGTCAGATTCTGGTCCCAGTCCATTACTGGGTGATGCCTTTCCATCGCTTGGTACTGCAGGTGGTCACGTGTGTGAGTAGAGGGGAAAGGCACAGCAGCCGCCTCTCCGACTTGGCATGACCGACCAGAAGAGAGTTACACAAAAGGAGAGAATTGATTTCTAAGTTGGTTCCATTGGAAAAATTAAATGTCCTGCAGTTCCTCTGTGTGCGTCTCCCTCCCCTCTCCTCCCTTTCCAAATAACTTTTGAACCCTTTGGTCAGTTTTAACCTTGTTGGATGAGAAGTTACACTACGGAAAGTTAATTGAGATGAGTGGTTGGTGAAAGGAGAGAGTCACCGTGAGCGTCCTGCTGAAGAGGAATCTTGTGGCTTGGCACCGGGGAATCCATATGGAAAAGAGACATGAACGCTCCAGGTAAATGAAAAGTAGCCATTGGAGATCAAGCAAAACCCAAAGCCACAAAATTATGGGAAAACTAGCAACACTGTGCTGCGCATAGAACCTTTTTGTTTTTCTTTCTTTTTCCTAAAGCTTTAAGGCATGTTTCTCTTTTTTTTGTCAGTTTCCCTTTGCTGTTCTTTCTCTTGCTGACACTACTCTTGCAATCTGAGCAGGTAACTGTGAGTCTCTGCAGATTCCTTCTTTCTTGAGTAACTAAGAGCTAAGCGTGCTTAAAATGCATTTCTCTGGATGTGCGATTTCCGTATTATACATTACACAGTTGTATTTAGTCTGAAAAACTGCTTGAGAACTTGTGAATATTTTTTTATTGTAAATAGGCAGCTCTTTTTTTTTTTTTTTTAATGTCTGTATTTGAACTGGTACCCATCTTTAAGTTGAGGTCTCAAGCATGGTTGTGTTGTGTGTGTATTTGTGTATATATATATATATACATAGTACGTATCTTTGCAGCATTGCTGCGGGGTCTACTGGATTGTTTTGCTTGATTTATTACTCCGCTGAGAAGAGCAGCAGGAAACCTCCACCATTTGTATATCCCAGCCCATCTTTAATTGTTTTGTAAGTAGTTCTAATTACAGCGCATTATTCAAAGTTGAAATGTTTTTGGAACATTCTTTGCTGGTTAACTGGAAAGCCGTTATTGCTTCCAGGTGATTTGCACTGGTGTGCATTCAGGGTGGTTTTCTGGCTTCATCAAAACCAGTTGATTTAGAAGTGGTTTCTTATTTTGCAAGTGATGTGAGTTTTTCTTTCCATTTAATCCTTGAGATCAGCTAGTGGGTTTCACATAGAAAAGGAAAGATAAACTGTCAGTGTATCCCAAGTCTACTCATAGAATATGCAGTCCAGAAATAACATACTGCACTGACTGATGGAGCAAGCACTATGAAAATTTTCCTTTCCTAACATATGTGATAGTTCTCAGAAATCCAGCTTTCGTTTGCTCTACGCCAACGGAAAGAGGGCTCTTTTCAGTATGGGATATTTCAGGAGTTAAATAGCCTCTTTGTACTGAGAGCATATGCACTCCTTTTCACTCTTGTTTGCATTTTTAGTTTTTTTTCTTCTATGATTTTGAAGCGAGATGGGAAATAGAGCAATCTGCAGCCTCTGTTGGTTCACATGAAAAATAAGGAGACTCAGGTGCTGCCATTTGGGACTTGCACTTCATTGCCTTTGCAGTCTTGGTGACAACAGAGTGCGTGCTCCCGACTGGTCGCAGTGCATACAGCACAAGGTGACAAACCCACTCTCATTCTTCATCTTTGATTTATTTTTTAGTTGGCTTTCCTACTGAAAAGTCATCTTTAACATAATTTTAATGACTCCCTTGAACTTCTTGCTACGTTAAGCCTAATTTTCAAAGTGGGAGAGTAAGAGGACTGTGAAAGATCTCTCTGCTTTCCCCAGATTTCTTTCTTAGAAGAGCGAGGACCTAAAACAGGAGAGGAGCAGGGCCCAGGGAAGCTCAAAGCAGAGACGCAGCTTAATCTGAACAAAACCTTTCATTGCAGAAGTGTTTGACGTTGTTGGTGAAAATTGCATATTGCTTTGAGTAACAAACTTCACAAGAGTGTGAAGTTACTTTTTCTTTATTATTTGGAAAGTAGGTGGCTAAAAATTAAAGAGATGCCATTTCAGATAATGTTGGGGAGTTTGTTTGTTTGTTGGCTTGTTTTGTCAGTTTGAGGAAGAAATGAAAACTCCTTTGGTCACAAGGAAATAAAATAGCCAAGATAGCTGAAGCTTTGATCACCGTCTCAAGTCTAAAAATATAATAAACTAAGTAGCACTGCAAACAAACGTAAGTTGAGGCATCAGTAACCGAAACTGGTAACCAGCTTTATGGCTGAGATAATTTAAATTCTGTGCTGTTATACAATAAAAGATTTAGCAGTACAAGAAAGCCGTTTTGATAAATCGGCAACAAAAAATCTTGCTTTTTTGAGTAGCACCTTCTATCTTAAAACCTATTCTTTTGTTCCTGCTCGCATGAAGAAATGTAGACGAGTTTATGGCTGCAGTGTCTGTTCTCGAAAGATAAGCCTAATTCTTAGCAACACAGCTGTATCAGTGAAGGTCAACAGAGGATGAAGGTCGTGGCTCCAGTAATGATACTTCATTACACGTTAAAAAACTCGTAATTCTTTAACTGATTTCATTTTAGAAGCTAAGAAAAGATTCCCCCTCAACAGTTCAATGCTGTGCTAGTATCAATCCAACAGCATTTTAAAGCAGGCCACTGCTTTACTTGGAGTTTGTTTATTTAGCCCATTAGTTTAGGAGAGGAGGAAGAGGGTGTAAGGGGAAACGGGGAGCTGCTGCATCGGAGCAGAGGTGTCTCCCGTGTCGCATCAAACACACACCTCTCAGGAATGCTCTAGGTGTGGTTGTGGCACTCATAGCGCACGGGACGGGCTCTGTGAGAAAAGAGTGGGATTTGGGCTGTATAACATTAAAACCTCATTTCCTGAGCATAAAAAAACCACTTGAAGAAAAGTTCTTCCTTGTTCTTGGTGGAACTTGGCTGCAGTTCTGTGAACGTCTGAAACTGTTTATTTGCGTGTTACCTGGTTTCGCTGTAAGCCAGACTTTTTTTCTTTTTCCCCCAGCATAGTTCTGCCCGAAGGCAATGACAGCTCGCGTTGGCACGGGTGATGCAGAAGCGAGCAGCAGGCGTTAGCTGGAGGGTGGGAATGCCACCTTCCGTGGTGGGAGCTTATGCCTCTAAAGCATTTGAGAAACCTGCAACCTCAGAAACTGCTGATCGGCACGTTCCCGGAGCTGTGTGGTAACCCCTCCTCACAGCCACGGTATGTTATTTACCTAAAGGGCTGCATTCAGTACTGTATTATGAACAATATTAAGAAGAAGTTCTTTATAAGAATCTTGGACTGCATTCACTTTCAAACCAAACACACCACTCGGAACACTGTTTATAGCAGTATTTTAAGATTTAGCACTTTATCTTGTTGTTGGTTATGTCTTTGGACTATAAAGTCAAAGCGTGCTTTGTCAATGATGTCTGAAGTTGGGATTTCATGCTGAGTTGCTTTACAGTAACACAAGTTTCATTCATGACTTCTGCAATCCAATAATGATTTCTCCTTGTGAAGATACTCTGTTGTGACAAGTTCTCCCCTTTACGTGCTAAGTTAGTAAAGTAGTTAAAATCCTGAGCTGTTCAGAGTATTATTTAAATGTCTTTTGCAACCTTAGAGGTGAGTGACCCTGCTGCTCTGGCTAAATTCCAGTTTACATAATTATAATCTACTACTTAACTCCCCGAAGAAATGCTGTGCAGAGGCCAAAATGAATGCCTGGAGCGTTCAATCCGAACCGGGGTATCCATGGAGAAGGCTGCCCTGCAGAGATGCTGCGTCTGAAGCGGCGTTTGCTGTGTAACGCTGCGGTGTTCACTGAGGGATAAACTACTGCCTTCGCTTCTGCCATCACCAAAAAAAGACCGCGGCAGATGCCAAGGGTAATCAACAAGGAATACAAGCCAGAAGAGAGAAAAAACAGGCTTTAGGACTATCCAGAAACATTTATCAGTATTAAATGACCCTGACAAATTTTTCCTTTGAAATGATAATAAATTAGTCACAACCATATTTGACCTGTAAGCGATTAGCGCACAGAAGGTCTGGAGGATAATTCTGATGCTTCGGAGGTCCTAGAGAAAAGCAAAAATGAAAGGTTAAAGGAGATAATTTTTTATTTAAAGGAAACGGAGTATGCTTTCATTTATTTTTAAAGATTATTGTCAAAGAAGTTTACAACAAACATGGAAGAACAGAATAGAAAATTTGCAGGAAAGAAAGATTAATTTTATTAGGAAACGCTGTCTATCAGGATCAGTAAGCATTGAACAGATTACATAGATCATAGAGTAACTTTTATCAGAGGTTTACAGAATTAGACAAATACCTGTCAAGAATAAATATATCTCAGTAACTCTGCCTCAGGGCAGGAGGGTGGACTAGAAGGTCTGTTGAAGTCACCCGAGTTAAATTTCAAGGTGGTGTTGTTTTCCTCTGTCCTATTCTCTGCTGATTCTAATTCTGGCTGTTACCGCGTGCTTTAAAGGGCTCATGGCATACTGGGATTTGGCAGCTCGAGGTATCTGAAAGAGGCTCCCCCAAGGTCAGACAGCCAAATGATTGTTAGGCAGAAATACACGTGAAATACGAAGACCCAGGCGATGCCAAAGCACCCTGCACAATTTGCAGTTCTTATTTTTTTCCCTGTTCTTGAACAACTGAAAAAATATAGCTGCCAGTGTTCAGTAATATCAGCCTTTAAGGTAGCTTTCCTGGCAAGTGCTCCCACCAAGGACCAAGGAATGTTTTGGAGCTGCTGTTTACTGGAGCTGCTCAGTCTAGGGCCATGAAATACCAGTGCACAGCAGTGATTTTTTCAGTCTCTGTGGAACTAAGCTTGACTGGAACCAATGAGTTAAAATTACTGGTCACCTCTCCTCTGCATTTAGAGCAATGTCACATGGAAGCAGCATCTCGGTCAAATCCCCCTGCCATGATGTACTTCATAAGGCCTTGCCTATCTATTTATTTTTTATAACTCTTTCCATAGCTGCTGAAGTTTCAGGTCATGTTTATCTGAGCACTTGTCCGAGTGGAAAATTTATCATAGAATCATAGAATGGTCAGAGTTGGAAGGGACCTTAAAGATCATCCAGTTCCAACCCCACTGCCATGGGCAGGGACACCTCCCACTAGACCACTTACTTCCAAAATTTGGGAAGTAAGCAATTCCCCTTCTAGACTCCTGCCTCCCTTGTGTGATCTGTCCCTCAACCCAAACAAAACTGTGACCGCTGCTGTGAAAATCACTGTCCTGTGGTGACGCACAAGGCACCCATAGTTATTGAACGCTCACCTCTACATGTTGCAGAAGTATTTTATTACCTGTTGTATTTGTCGTGAACTTGGAATCACGAGATTCAATCATGAGAATCACAGGAGTTCAGTCTCCTTCTCTATGGTCTTCTGTGTCTTTCTGATAAAGAATAACAAAATCCTTATAAAAAGAGCCTTTAGAAGGAAGAAGCAGAAGCCAAAAAATAAAACTAAGATTTGACTGCGGGCATTGCAGTAAATATGGAGAACTTCCATGGCCATTGAGATTCATAAGGTTTTAAAAAAAAAAAAATAAAAAAAAATTGAGGAACAGCAGAAAACAACTGTTCTAAAAATAAAGCGTTCCAAAGCAGGCACAGAGAGATGAGTAGCGTGCAGCCCTCCCTCGGAATTCTTCATTGTTGCAATAGCAGTATCTCTCAGAAGATGTTTTCAAAAAGCTTGGTCAGAATGTGCCTACTAAATGTCGTAAATCTCTAACCAGAAATGTATTTCCTGCTCGAGTAGAAAAAGCACACGCACAGAACTACAAAGGGAGGACTCTGTTATCCCCGTACATTCAATCTAGTGTGCAAAGCAAAACAAATTTAGTAAAGACAAGGTTAGAAAACATAACTCTAACAACTGTATCTGTTCTCGATGAGGATTCCAAACACACTGCTCTACTGCCCGAATACAAAACTAAATTGCGTCTTTAGATGCCGAATTGCCCGTAAATCGTCTCTCTTCATACCTGGTTATTTTCCAGTAAAGCACTGCTCTTTCACAAGAACATGTGACATTTAAAAAACCCCACGCTACCAAATACTGAGATTTCCTTCTTGCTTTCCAAGCCGCGCTCAAGCGTTGCTGACACGGTAACAAACTACCAGGCTTTGATGCAGCCAGCATTTTTGGAACGACACGTGTGTAGATCTCTCTACTCAACTCGCGCTTGTTTTTCCAGAGCTGAAGGCTGATGTTTTTCCAAGAAAGAAGACAAAAACCTTTTAGGGTGCCTTTCCTAGTATAGTGCCTTTTTTTTTTTTGGGGGGGGGAATGTTTACTTTTTTCCTGTACAATTTTTAAAAACCTCATTTGTCAGCTACAGTCTTAGCACATTTACCGTATTTGTTCATTTAGGGAAAAATCCATCGGGTCCAAGGTTCTGAAAAAGCTGTATCAGCTCTAGATCTCTAGATAAGATGGACAGAAATAAAAATTGCATAATATTTGGGGAGCTGTGATTTTTCTTTTCAGCTACGTATACCAGAAGGTTATCTAAATAACTGTTATAAAAAGGGAGAAAAATACATAAGCAGAAAACCAGCTGTAGTTATGACAGTGTTATTGTGTTTTCCTCCTTTCTCTGTAAATTTGTGAGATGGAAATAAAAAAAACCACATGAACTTTCAGGCAAACAAATTCTGAGGTTTTAAAAATTTTGAAATCTATTATTTTTCTCTCATACCAAGACCTATAAAAAACAAACCAAAATGCTTAAAACATGAAAACCCTGTCTTATAGTCCTATGTAAGTAATCTATGATAAAAGAAAATTTTGTCCCTCACAGTCATAAGCAATAGTCTGATGATCTATGGTATGTTTGATCGTATGAGGAGCTGCAGAAGCCCTTTGCTGCCAAGTAACTAAGTTAGCCCCAGCCAGTTTAGTCTGAAACTGTAACAAATTACGTATTTTTCATATTTATGTCTGATTAGAAAGAAATAGAAAGAGCATGTAATGCGCTATCATTGGACAGGTCACTCTTAAGTTGTATGACAGACTCGAAGTAAGGCTCTTTATGCAAAGCAATGCCTAGTGAAGTGTGTTTATATTCCCCATGTTCATGTTTTTACACCCATGTGATTGTAAATTTGTAGAACAAGAAAAAAAAAGTGCACTAGTTTTCCCACTTTTCTATAATAATGAGCTTTTAGTGACCCATGCAATTTTCATCGGCTTACCTTCATACCGTAACACCACAGGAGACCGTAATCACTTTTAGGCCTTCAAATTTACTACTTCAAACTAACCATACACTCTGCTACGTATAGTTTAGTGATATATAGAAAGTATAGCCAATGCACGAGAGGCCTACTAAGCTGGCTGTCAGGAAAACAGGCACATCTCCTTCCCCGTGGTGTTCTCTTGATACTTGGAAAGGTTTCATCGTAGTCTGACACACGTAAATACCCTACGCCTAAGAATCTCCCTGCTCTATGAAGAGCAGCAAACACTCTTCCCTTATATCGCCAACTAATTACTCAAATAGTAAAAGCTATTTACTTTATTAACGACTATATGAAGTAACATGTAAGCCTCACAGGCTGACAGGACTGGTTCACGCTCCTCCAGCGACTGTTCCACATTAAGAACAGCAGTTACTGTTTAGGCAGACAAGGAAGTGGATGTGATTGTCCTTACATGAATTAATTGCCATTCTTTGGGAAACAAAAGTGCAGAGAGTGATTCCATTTTATTACCAAAGCAATCAGCTCTGTGCTTAGTTCAACAGTTCTTCCATATTACACGTAAGATCCTTTCCGGGTGTAGCCGGGGCGGGTCGGTCTCTTCTCCCAAGACACAGGCAATGGGACAAGGGCAAATGGCCTCAAGTTGCACCAGAGGAGGTTCAGATTGGATATTAGGAAAAATTTTTACACGGAAGGGGTTATTGCACATTGGGATGGGCTGCCCAGGGAAGTGGTTGAGGCATCACCCCTGGAGGTATTTAACAGACAGGTTGACGTAGTGCTTAGAGACATGGTTTAGTGATGGTTTGTATCAGAGTTAGGGTTGATGGTTGGACTCGATGATCTTAAAGGTCCCTTTCAACCCAGACAATTCTATGACTCTATGACTCTGTGGAAGAACCTTTCAAGCCCGAGGCTTGCCCTTATGTCTTACTGATCTCATTAGGACTTTAAGAAAAGCAAGGGGTTAAGTGCCAAATATATCTAACCAAACCAAGATGGATGGACTGAAACACATACTTATGGTAAAACAGGGAGATGGAACTGAGCCCCTCACACGACCTCAGTGTTTTGTAGGACTAAAGCCACAGTTTTCCATGTAAGTAGCAGAGGGAGCTACTCCGTGACTGTCCCACCAAAAGGGACTTCAGTCCTTCAGGGACATGAACTTATACTAGAAAGAAACAAAGTCCTTCATTTTAGCTGATCATTCTTCTCTGCACTTTTAAGAGCTCCTCGATCAGTTCAGCCTTTGCTAAATCTAAAGCGTAAGTGATCTAGAAAAACAGTCAAAAAGCTGCACAAGCACCAACTTTGCTTCCTGAAGCTCATAAACCACAAATTGCATTTGGGTGTGAAAGTAACTTCGTTCTTATATTCCGCTTGGGGTGCATTAGTTCAGATCTTGAGGGAGCTTCTGAAGTGGATCTTCTGATCATCCCTGCTTACAGGACTTCAGTTCACAGTCATGCCTCAGTCTCTGGGCACGCACACTGGGCAAATCACACTAGATGTGCTCCATGCATGCGCTGACTGCACAGCAGCTGCTAAAATACATTCAGCCCACTGAATCAGACTAGAGCAAGTCAAACCCGTGTCGCCGAGTGCAACGCATATATAGCGTGGACATCATATGCTTGTATCTATATCTAAAGTATCTATATTCCAGAATCGGGCGTACTCATTGTCGTCCATCTGGACAGGAACTTGGGAGGAGGAGACTTGTTACTTACCTGTACACAGCACCCCTAAGAGCTACCCTGATTTCCCCAGCCAGACCTTGAATTAAGGAGCCTTATTCACTGAAGCTGTTTGCTCCAGTTGCTTTGGCATCTGTAGCCCAAGCCTCAGTGGGGGAGGTTTTCAGCAGCCTAGCTGTCACTTTGCTAACAGATCACAAGTCAGGTAACGGACTCAGCTTTGCTATTAGCATTTTAAATACACTTGCAAGGGGGGGAAACAAACCCCACAGGTTAAACGTTTTCTAAGGTCAGAGAGAATCAGCAGTCAACTAGAAGCAGAACCAGCTTTTCAAAACTTTAATCCCTCCCCCCAGTTCTTCTTTCTTATGGAACTAGGCTGCTAAAATTTATGGCCAAAGGACTCGAGAGATATTTTTTTAAAAGAATATTTAATCCGCAAAGCTTCAGCTAACAGTATAAAACCCACAAGATATCTGTTCAGAAAGCTGATATCCAACTGTAGTCCATTTTTCTTATTTTTCGTAGCTCTTTTTCCTGGGATTTAGACAGTTTACATGTCATCTCTCCTAGTAATTCCACAGGACTTGTATCTTCTTGTTCCATTTCAGTAACATCTTTTTCCTCATCTGAATCATCCTCTGTTTTTTCACTTTCCATTTCCACTTCATCAGCAACTTCTTCAGCGCTGTAAGAGGAAGATGATTGGAAACAACCCAATTAATGAAATTAATGAGTACTTCCACATACTACAGTATCACACACTGAGGTGTGTGCAGAGAGGTAAGTTATCATGCAAATAACTAGGTAAACATTATATTTTATGTAATTTTTTTAATCTTAGGCTACTTACAAACTACTATTATTTCTCTTGCCATCTCAATTACAAGCCATTTTTCAAATAGCTCTCCTCTGTTTTAAAGTAAACTTAAAATATTTTGCTTTTTCCAAATATAATACATGATGTCAGAACAGGCAGATCATCATTACCTAAAAAGTTATAATCTCACACTCCTACAGGATTAGAAATGTTGGATACATGGGTAGATGAGAAAACATTCCAGGCAGCCATTCTTCTCTTTCAAATCTGAAAATGGTTACGTGGTCTAAAAAATTGCTACAATACTCGGTGTGTAGACTAGAAAAGAAAAAAAAGTTTGTTTTGTTTTTTGTTTTAAACACAGGGAGGTACTTAAAGCAGCTGCTCCCTTCTCACTCCAAGAGTTAAACTTGTGAAGTAGAAAGCACACTTCTGAAGAATTATATAGAACAGTTAGCATTTGCACTGTGGTAATTAATAGTATGAATTCAAGTGTCTGCTGTATAAATATTTTGGATCTCATTAGGAAAGACCTGCGTGGCAGAACAGTACTTGTCTCCTAAAAATCATCTGTTCTAATACAAGCTATTTATCACTCACAGAATGTAAATGGTGAAACGTGTCTATTACATTAATTTTCTTGTTAATGTTAAATCATTTTCTTTTTCTTGGCAGTATAATATATTAATCTATACAGTGATATATTGTTGTTATTCTTCAAGAGCCCAATCCTACAGCCCTTATATGTAACTTTAAATGCGCAGTCATATTAATTACCAGTGTCAAAGTATAAGCTCTACGTGTGCAAATATTCACACAGGCCACTGAACTCCCAAATTCTTCAGTACTGAAAATACATGCAAGTTTCTATATATTCCTTGTATTAGATTTTTGCCAGTGTTTTGTTGATGTGGCAAAAAGACTTTTACTTGTGTTGTCCAGTAAGAAAGCCGGCTATCCTGGCCAACACAATGCAGCAGAACTGATTACACTGCTGTGTTGGCAGAATATAACGCACATCCAAAACCTACTCAAACCGGTGTTCTTTTCCAGGTAAACAAACCCTGGCAGCGTAACCCATCCTCTCATCGGTCTTTGTAAATGCAGAATGGCAGTTGACACCAATGGCAAATTTTCATCTCTGGCTTGGCAGAGTTTCATTAAACACTTTAAAGGACAGATTGCACAAAGAATACAAGCATTTCACTGGCTTCAGTGTAAGCAACAAGGGATTAATCCTAATACCAGGCTACAGTGTCATAACCCCTGTGCCTGCACTCATTTTCTCGAGGCACACATTGATCTCAGAGGAGCAAGCTACAGTACATTTTAAGTACCTATCGAACTACTGCATTAAACTGGGATTAATGCATTGTAGGACAAGCTTAGCTAGCTGTGTTCACAGTACACACTCATATTTTGTAGCTTAATTAGGAATGAAATTTGATTTCTAAACAAACTGTTAAGATTAAACCTAAGGACTAACTTCTTGGTGTATCTAGAAACCTAAACCAAGAATTATGCAGGAAGTAATTATAATATCAAATAAAGCTGAGAATCTAACATTTATCCAAAAATACCACTAAAACCATTAAATCCCTGGAATAAAGTTAAATTCATAAAGAACATTTGATTACCAAAGGCAACAGTTTGTGTATGAGCACATTATGCCTAACAATAGCAAAAATAACAGCAACAAAAGAGCCAATAGCCTAAACAGCGAGTCCGCATATCTCCCAACACCTGAGTGGCTTTAAAAAAAATAATAATTTAGCCACAATAAAGTGTTCTACTAACTTATGTCAATAGAAGAATGAGGAGTGGTGGAAAACCGCTTTTACACTTTAAACAAAGATGTACATAACTTAAAATAACTTCAATAACTAAGGAGAACGCTTCAATTTTTCTTACCTTTTGTTCTTTTTGGAGATGAGCAATGAATCAATAAATACAGGACAGAGGAAGGAAGCAGACGGCAAAACGTGTGCTGGAGTGTGCAAAAGCTGAAAAGATAAAACAGAAGTTCTATGAAAGCTTTTGCGTGTCATGATTTTGTTGGTACACTTACTGTAGTTACTCCTACCTCCTTGACAGCAGGTGAATCTTGCTCACGCTTATCACGAACAATTATTTTCCCAAGGTCTATATCCTCTTGTGATTGCTGACGTCTGTGCTTTCCCAGTAGCAAGCTAAATGGGGTCACAGGAAGGCTCTCTTCTACTGCCAGCTTGAAAAAAGGTGAAAGTTTCAAGCAGAATTTTAGTGTCACAAATCTAAGTTCTATCTCGTTTTGAGTTACTAAAATTCAGGATCAAGCTAGGGTTATTGTACCTGTTTGCTTGACGGTGTAAGCCTTTCTTGTAGAGACTTTGTGCTAAGCGTCATTAGCTCCTAAAATACAGAATGATGTAGCAGAGTTACAGTATGCGAAACTGCTTTCCATATTTCCATGCCTTGCCTACAGAAGCTTCCAACTGGCCCAAAAGCTTTTATCAGTCAAGCAGAAGTGGAAGAAGCAAACACTTCTCTTTCTATTTATTTTATAAATAAACTGAAAAGAAGGAGGAATGGACCTAGAGGCTCTGTATAGACTTTTTAGGAAAAGAAACAAAGAACCACCCACCCACAAATTACAGGGAAAACTGAATATCATATGAAACATTTTGATAATCAGCAATAATATAGCTTCTGGGTGGTTATTTAAGTTAAACACCATAAGCAATATTCTCAAATTCTTTAGTTTCTTGTATGAATGAGGCAGCAGAAAACCAGTATATAATCAATTTTGAACTTAAGCCGTTTTGGCAGTTGAAAGCTTTTAATGAAGAACAAAGCACGGCTTATGCTGCCCTGAAATCACAAAAAGAAACTCTTACACTCAACAGCAGAACTCTGAGTTTGTATCAATCCATGTTCAGGAAAATACTTTTTCCCCAGGAACTACTTGCCAATCACTATTTCTTACTTGCGTATCCGTAAGGAAAAATAGTTGGGATCTTCTTAGCCAAAGGTATTTTTCTGAGCCAACTGTTTCAGGTTCATCTCTTGGAACGAAGGCAGCAAGCTGGATCTTTTCTCTACAAAGGTTTCTCTGGATATAGATTGGCCGTGGCTCATTTGGTTTAAACACAAACACTGCAAAACCAAGAATGCCTTCACTTTAAATCATGAAATTCTTACCTTCCTGGATAGCTGTCAGAGCTCTCTGTATCATAGCCAGTAAAGGCTGGACAGGATTGCCTTTAAGCACTAGCTTGCAGGAATTACAATTGGATAGCCTTACTGGTAATAGAAGGTACCTTTCACAGCATTCCAATCTAGAGAACATACTTGGAAATTAACTTTTCTGTAAAAGAGTAGCTCTAGGAAGAGTAATCATAATTTATAGTCAAAGTTCTAAAACATAGCTGTACAGTTCAACCACAGTTTTGCATTTACAGGAGAGGGTCAAGAACATTCAAGACCCTCACCCAGAGAACACGGTTAATGCTGTGCTATCTCCTGTCCTGGAAACTAACTGCTGGAAGAAAAGATGGGCAGCCAACATGCTTTACTCGACTGCTGCTGTCAGACATGGCTCAGTTTTCCACAGGTGCAAACACAGACTGAAGTCCATCTTCTGGCTTCCATGGGGCTGAATTCTAAGAAAACCTTTTCTAGAAATTACGCTTTCACAGTTTTAAATTCCACTGACTATTACTTGTCAAAGAAGCCTTTGTACTTACAACTGGACTCTTTTGAGAGCCATGAGACAGCAGCAATATGTTCTGAAAGGGGATCAGGTTGCAGAACTAAGACGTTGAGGTGGGCACTCCATTCCACTGAAAAGCAAACACAGCAAGAGCCAGACATGAAAAGGCAGCATTCAGTTCTATCCCACTACTTTGCCAAACAAAAGGTTAAACGGGAAAGACATGCAAGGCCTTAACCTCTGGAAGAGGCAAGCCACTTCACTTATTCCCATGTGAATAAACATACACAAACATTGTCAATTTCTACAAGTGCAGGAAATACTGTTATTGTGTTATCAATCGTTTAACTCAGAATTCACTAGGGACGTGCACACAAAGCACACGTACGCTGGACAGGATACTATAGTGACAAGTATGAAAATCAGTACATTTCCACAGGACATTTTGTGGTGGATGAATACGGAATCACACTAGAAATATTTAAGGTTTCATAGTAAATTCACTGTTAAATGTTATCACTTGAGCATACATTTAATCTGATCTTACATGCACAACTGAGCAGGTTCCAGCAACATAGAAAGCCATAATCAGTGGCACCAATAAGGTACTTGGAACATGTTAGTCTCCCAAAGCAGATGTTCCTACAGAAGTAGAAAGTCAAAAGAAGTTAGTGACTTTCAGATTTCATCTTTGTTTCTCTATGTAGTAATGATTCGCATATCACAAAAACATTCAGTTAAGATTTACTTCTTATATTTAAATCAGGATAAGTTTGCTTTTTGCTTTCACCTCTAGCGGCATGAAACTTCACACACAACCACCACACAGGTCTGGGAGATTTAAAAGTATACATAAATCTATAAGGATTACACATTCTTATAAAATCACTCCTTGAAATCAGAATGTTAAGGTCTTAAGTAAGTTACAAACCCATCAGTTTCACATTGGGACTGGAAAATAAACTCCGTATTTAAAGAATTCCCACTGTTGCTGTAAGCACTAAAAAGTGAGGAGTAACAATAATAAAAAAAAGTTATTCTTATAGGCTGCTCCAATTGAAGAAAGTGTGTGATTTGTTTTCACTTTTTTTAAATATCTGATTGTCTTGTTTGAAAATAACAGAACAGCCTTTCGATTTGTAATGCTATAGAATGTTTCCAAAAAAGCTAGTAAGGGACAGAATTTCTTTACTAAAACATAGCCCTTTGAAGTTATGCAGTTAATACAGTAATTTAATATAGTCCTAGAGTAATTTATTTCCTTTTAATACAGCATACAGTAAAGGCTAGAAAAGGAGCAGCTGGTCTGGGAAAAGCTTGCCACTGTACCAAGCTGTCAAGAGAGGTTTTCTCTACAAATACAGTAAAGGTGTGGCTTACATCCCTCCCATGATTTTCCCGCAGACCAGTTTTAGAATAATGTTCCTCAATTTCCAATCTTAGAGGACCGTATAGACAAAACTGACTTGATCACACAAAAGAAAAGCTTACAAACAAACACAGAAAAACATGGAAGCAAGAAATCTCTGTATCTTTCTAGGATTCTTTACAACTTTGAAACACTGTGACCGTGCAATGTTTTGCCCTCCATTTCAGGTGTTTCCTGCAAGCAGGTACATGAAACACCTCTAAAATTACTGCAGTAATGACTTCGAGAAGCAAGTTTGAGAAGCAGTTAGAAAAACATTGCCACTGAAAGAGAATGCTACAATAGGTTTGTAGCATCTTCCTGTTTCAGCTATTTTTTAGATACAGGATCTGTCACAGAGATTTAGTAGATGAACCAATGAGGTCACCTATTGCCCTATTTTCTCCGAGATTATCGTAAGAAAAATGGTATACCACCTGGATCAGAAACTGCTGTACGTTTGCACAGTCTCTATCTTTTATCTCTACCATTGACCTATGCCGCTCCTCATTATCCTTACACAACAGAACAGTATCTAGACCTTCAGGATGCCTTTTATCATGACAGCACACAATGGAGCATGCTGGGATAGTCTGCCAGGCAAATATGGATTTTCTAACAGAGGTTAGAAAGAATCTCTCTCTATATACATTATATATTTTTTATATATTATTTATATATTTTATAATACAGGTAATAAGGTCAATATGCCTTTATGGTTTATTGATACAATTTCTATTTGTATGCATGCATACATGAATAAAGCACAAACTTCTTATATTTTTAGCAGTACTTTGATTCATCTCTAGATTAATGGGGAAAAAGAAAAGGGCTATTAACACAGTACTGTGTGCCCAGAGATACATATTTGAGTATGGGAGGTACAAGAGTCAAAAGCAAGTAAGAAGAGGAAACTGCAACGCTTGATCTTATTTTTAACCATACCATTTTTACCAGGCACCTAAAAGCCATTTTAGAATCTTTTCTATACATGAACATAAAACTGTTAAATTCAATATTTATATGAATATATATATATATATATAAGGTCTTGGACTACTATAAATTGATTCTTTCTGTTCTGAGAGTTCAAGTAAGACATAAAAAAAAAATCAGATAAAAAACATACCTTATTTTTCCAGGTGGATGGCAAAATGTACACTTGAGATCCCACGTAACCGAATCCCATACAGTGACAGTCTCTTCAAAGCTAACAGCAAGCAAAGAGCCATCTTCTGAGAAACAGCAGTTGGTGGCTTGGTAGTTGTGGTAGCTGCCTACAAAGTCACAGCTCCAGCTCACACTTTGCTGTGCTGCATTGAATAAACAAGCTAGTTAATTCAAGTCCATACATAAAGAAAGAAGAAATCAAGTATAAAGGCTGCAAAATAGGCTCAAGAGCAAGACAGTTTTGTTTCAGAAGGCTTACCATGAGCTTTGTTGGACTCAAATGCCATCTAGTAGGTTTTCCATTTGTCCTCAGTTTTGCATTTGAACAGTGAATCCTGACATTGACATGGTACAATATTTACGTTTACTTTGCCAACTACATTAACTGTGCTCTCAAGTAGGCAGATGTTAGATAAAAGAAAAAGGATGCTGAAGTAGAAAATTTGAACACAGGTTACATTTGAGTCCAACCAAGCTCATGGTTCATTTACATAAAATTTGAGGATCACAGAGTGACCCATCAACATGGTTCCTTGTGTTGGTTAACCTGCCAGTGCATTCAGTTGGGATACCTTTCCAGTTGTTGATAATTACCATAATATAAACAGATGCAGTCGGGTACTTACCACATAACATACATTTCCCAGTATAAATAGAGTCATACAGCATGCTTTTGAAACATGTGAGTAGGATGAGGAAAGAAAGGAAAATAAGTTCACCCTAAGCTAAGATAGCCTTTATATAATGGCTACAAGTTGATGATTAAAAGAACTGCCTGTAAAAAAACAAGCCAGAAACAATTCACTACTTTAAACTGCATGGCACCATCTAGAGGCACAGTGAGAGATCTGCTGCAAATAAAAACATGCCTGAGTGTGTTCTACAGATGAACAAATTAGTTTATTAATATTTGCTGCACAGAAGCCTGCAGCATGTTGAATCCTTTTACTCTACCCTGTCCCTGCTGGGAAAATACACCACAGAAGCCAGCAAAATTTGCACTTTTACACAGCCGTGAAACAGAAGTCTGTACAGTCACTTAAAAAAACAACCAAACAAAAAAATACACTCAAAAAATCCCTGATAAGGCCAGTCAGCTTACACAAAAACATTTTGTGGAAGGAAACAGACCCCATTAGGTTTCATTGCCAGCCCACACTGTACTCAAAATCAAAGTATCTGCTCATTAAATTAAGATATAATCTAGGCTTAGAATCATTTACAGTCCAAAAAGAAAAAGAATAAGCCCCCCTCAGGGAGTTGCTATTAAGTAAATATATGAATAAATCCTAGTAAATGAATACAAGCTTTAATTTTTCTTCTCCTGAGCAGCCACTTTTGAGGAGCAAACATCTTGGAAAGAGAAGGTCTATTTGGCAAAGTAAGTTTGTCAAATGGAAACTGTAGTAGTTCAAAAGTACTTTTTGAACGTGTTCTCACCTGCCCATGAAGAAATCACAAACATGTTACTAAAGCGCAAGCAGTTCAAGCAAGACTACTACCACATCTATTTGGGAACACAAAAAGATAAGACACCCAAGTGGCAGCAAAGTTCCAGCTA
This sequence comes from Numenius arquata, assembly GCF_964106895.1. Taxonomy (NCBI): domain Eukaryota; kingdom Metazoa; phylum Chordata; class Aves; order Charadriiformes; family Scolopacidae; genus Numenius; species Numenius arquata. Next base: position 35,346,632 of record NC_133578.1, read on the forward strand.
ACTTAAGTGTGCCTTATAACACACATTTAAGTAAAAGGAATAACATATCAGTAAATAACATTTAAGTAAAAGGAAATTAAGAAGTGGGAAATCTTCTGTATTCCACATCCAAAGGCACAGAGAGTGATACACATCCCTCAAAAGTTTGTTTGAAACAAGCAAACATCAGCATGCATTTTGAGAGGTGAAATTTGGTTACTTAAGTATCTTGGAATTGGATCCTAAATATCCATTCTAGGGCATTCAAATATCTAAGGGGAAGGAAGGATGTTCAAAAAAAATGAACTCTGAAGTGGTGGAGCTGCAGACTGGCAAAGTGCTATCATTTTACACTAAGTCAACTAAAACAGAGTAACACACTTCTGTATCCTGCTCCCTTGAGCAGAAGTCTTAAATAAAAAGACTATCCAGAGAAATGACAAAAATCAGCATGGAGAAATCATTACCACAAACAATCCATTAAACAAATCAACACAGGCTGCCGTTCTCTTCTGCAGCAGGCTCAGCAAGGACTTTACTATTTCAGGAGACCTCCACATCAATCCGTAACTACAAAACTATGAGAGAACTCTATCACAGAGAATGCACAGGAGAACACAATACTCCATGTGATGGCAGAAATAGACAAATGCATGGGATGCATTTATGGATGAAGTTAGGGTCAGAATTTCTACAGCATGTTACAAGGTAAGCAAGTAAGTTATGTTTTGACCATACTTACCCTCTGGATCCGTGTCTTCTACCATCACCCAGACTTTAAACACACAGTCTCTGCCAGTTGTTACCAGTATCAGAGAGTCATCTTCCAATTCATCCATGTCACGAAAGCACATGTCTGTTATGTGGTCCTCATGGGGCATATTTATTCTTGTATTCAGCTTAAAGCTATAGGAAAAGAAAACAGAAGCTTGCCATTTTATTTCATTTTGAACTTCCAGAAGATTTCAGTCTAAGATGATTCTGGGAGGGGCAGGGAGAAGAGGCATGAAAGAAATTTCTTGGATTTTGTAACATAGCTAAATGTTATTGCATTTAGAGATTGGATTTCCCTAATCACTTTGACACAGCAAGAGAGACCGTAGCCCAGCACTGAGAAAGGATTATCACTAAGCAAGTATCACTCTCAAATACTCAGCCTAAACTCTGGGCTGTCTTTCTAGTATTTAGGCAACCAGTCACATAGCTACTACACAGATCAGCTTTATTTCGCTCTATTTCTTCTTTAAAAAAATATAAAATTATATATATTTTTAAAACAAGAAAAATCAGGGAAAGTGTATGAACCAGATGCATATGTTAGCTAAAGAAAAAAAAAAAATCAAAAATGAAGTCATAATCTTCTGTACCCTAGAAGGACTAATCAGTTAGTGATGGATTAGACAGAAGTGGGAAAACTGAACAAGCTGTAAAACCATTCTGTCAAGTCCACGATTGTCCCATGGCTAAAACAGCCTGTCTGATTAATATAAATAAAATAGATTCAGAGCAATTATTTCCAATCTGTATTTGCTTCAACTCTGTGTGCTGTTTCAGACGCATGTAGCATGCATGGTAAACTCTCCCTAGGGTCTTCCCGAGAATTTTTAGTTGATCTGGAAAAACTCTGCCTTTGCAAAACAAAGCCTGTGTAGGTATTTGTGTGATGCTTTAGATTTTGACATCTAGGAGGCCAGCTCTATTATCATTACCTTTGCGTTTCTTCATCATAGAACCACAGCTTCAACTGTAACTCAGGGTCAGTTACTTCTTCTCTCTCTTCTACTGTTGCTAACCACTTGCCTTGTGCGCTAAATGCAACTTTTACCAAGTCAGCTTGGTTTAAACCTGCCTGATGAATGTATTGTCGTTGCACAATATCCAACTGCAAAACAAGAAAACAAAAATTAAATTTCAAAATTCAAGTGTAGATTTAGATATACTATTCATAAAACCATGGAGAAAGGATGTTCTGGAAGCACCGATTAGAACTGACTGGGCTGTGGCATTAAAAAAGTGTGTAAAGCATAATTAGGGCATGTACCTTCCACAATAATGTTAAGTGTACGAAAGAAAAAAAAATATTTTAGAGGGATTTTATCTATAATTTTTTAATATTTAACTTCAAAACAGTGTGCTGCTCCTGTATTTATTCAACTGTCAACATTTAGCTCTGCTTAGCAAGTAAAAGAAGTTTGCAACAAAACTGAAAACACCTCAGCTTAGAATCCCACCTCACACTATGGCTGCTGGCTTTTTTCCCTGTTTGCCATATTAAGTCTTCAAATAAATTCTGAAGCATAACTTACTGGATTGACTAAGTTAAAAGTTTTAGTACGAGCCCATCCTACTTACACTGAACAGCTGTTGGTCACTTTGGAGACAATAGAACTGTAAGTGGCCAGGCTCTCCATTCAGGACCAAAGCTTTGGTTCTAGGATCAACCACTAGACCAGTCTTGACATTTGCACCTGAAAACAAAAATAAGATGATAAATGACCTAAGATGGGAAGTGACATATTCTGCCCTCAAAGTGGAAGATAAATTTTATTGCACTTACTTTTGATTAGCCCTTGAATACTTTTGGCAAATCTTAGGTTGCTGTTGATTATTGTAATTCCTGAAAGGAAAAGCAGATTAAGTCTTACAAAAGGCTTCTGCAACATAACCACATCTCATAGTGGGGAAGGGACCTTAACCAACTGTACTTAATCCTATAAACGTATCTTTTTTTCAATTTATGACACCCCTACATCGAGGTGGAAAGTGAAGTTACAGCAGTTGTTGGGCAAATTCGCAGACCTGATGAAAGAGCAAAAGATCGCTTCAAGCATCTGATCTTTCAGTTCAATATTGAACTTATGTAGTAACTAATTAATTCATCTAAAGTTAAGAAAGTAAAGCTCACACAGATTTGCATTCCATTTTGCTTTACGTGATACTTAAAATATGTTTTAGCTTACTATTGTCTGTATGCAAGGTACAACAGAGTGCGCCATCAGATGCCATGGAAATGTACTCAATGGCAGATCCCAAACGAGGAAGGAAATCCTTCTGACAATCTGATTCATTGCGCCACAGAACTAGAACAGATTCAACTCCACCACTCAGCAAGCAGGTTCCTATTTCAGTAATAAAAATGCAGTTAGAGGTTTTGGTTTACAAAAAAAAAAAAACATCTAAAAATCATCAGCATACATGTTTAGAATGACAAACACAGGTTTCTCAAAAACCTTTCTTAAACTGTCATGTACAAAGCAATTATTCCTTATATGTAGCCTGGGCAATACACATAGACATATTTCTCATTATCCCATGTTAAATTGCTAGAGAAACTTGGATTAAGTAACAAGTATTTGTGCCTAAAGTAAAATTTTAACAATGCTTTGGGAGTAGTAGATTGCGTTACTTTCTCAATCAGCTGAGTCTTTGTGTTAGAAAATAGCTGAATTGTTCTCCTTCAATCAGAATTACTTTGCAGTGGGAAATATCCTAAGGAGAACAGTTCAGATCACACAATTGATATTAGATAACTGTAAAAGTTAACTGTATTTTTGCCACTAGGTTAGAGCTCGGACAAGACTGCTTGTTTTATTTGGATGCAAATAAGGCTCTGGCAAGAACTCATCAGTATTACTGATGAAAGAGAAGCAGGTGGGAGAGTGAAGGTGAGGGAAAAGAGGTAAGAGGAGAGGTTAGACTTTACATCCTACCACAGAAGGTAGCTATTTGACATTATCAATGCCAATCAAAAAATAAAATAACAACTGCTTCCATTTTTATTTCAGATTCTTCCTGGACATATTTAAAATCCTAGAAATTAATTTGTTAGTAAGTAGACAAACTCAAACTTCTGTTGATTTTTCCCTCCCCGCTGCAACGCTTTGACTTTGAAAGTTGGAGGTTGTTTGGTTTTCTTCTTTCACTCACCCTCTACAGAAAAAGCCAGATCCATGACAATATCATGATGCCAGTGCAGTGTGGAAAACGTGTACTCTTTCTTGTGGTAGAAATTCCTCCTACATGGGGAGAAATAGAACAGTTCTTTAAGCACAACATCAATAACAGAGAAAATGAAAGGAAATACTCAATAGAATCAAGTATATCATCCTCTCTGCTAACTTCCCACGTGATGCAGAGGGAGGGAAGAAACCATGCTAGCTGGTTTTCGGCACCTTCTTGCTGCACAGCCCCCATCTTAGACATACTGAGCAACTTGGCAAGCATATGGTTCTTAACCACACAACTCCACCAGCGTGCTCTCCCTAGGACTCTGCTTGCCCATACGGAGTTATTTTAGCTGCTCCTGCATTACCTTTTTCAAATACAGTTTGGATTCATGAAGCATAGTTTAATAGGAATATTCTCCCATTTGATGTTAAAAAGAAGCTGTACCCTGAAGTCCGTGTCAGTGCTGCAGGTTCACAGGGCCTGCCATTCTTTGCTCATTATGACTTCTGAAAATGGCAACGCTAAGGATGAATGAGACTGTTTTGCTCAGGTTTCACTTGATTCCTATGGTCACATCAGTTTATGGGATACACAGCTGAATCAAAATGTGCATACCAGAGGCGAATCTTTCCATCAGCATGACCAGTTGCAATACAATCCTCCGTAGGATGGCATGCTACGCAAGTGAACTGATTGTTTCCACTTTTTGTCTTCACTGCACTTAGAGAAAACCTTAAAGAGTTAAGAAAGTAAGAGTAAGAAATGAGGTTTTGTTTGTTTTCTTTTTTTAAACAAAGCTTCAAAAGGATCAGCTAATGCACATAAAAATAATTCCGACCAGTGAAATTAAACATCTCTGAGTTGTTACAGTTACATGCAGTCTCCAAAAAATAGTGACAGACTTATTTTTCTCTTTATTTCATTAGTTCTTTGCCTTTGAACAAGCTGAAAGATTTTTCCTTCTCTCTCTTCTTCCACCCCTGTTCCTCCCCCTGCCCGTTTTGGCCCTGACCAAACTTTGTCACTTGTTTCAGTCCAGCACCAGCCTAAGCATTTACCTGAAAAAAATACACGCCTGAGCTGGAAAGGTAAGCTACCAACACATTGCAGCACCTCACTGTCTGCCTCTGCAAGGAGCTTCTTACATACTGACCACATCCCCTCCAGCACAAAAACCGAACGGTTGCTGACAAACAATACAAAATAATGTGCGCGCACATCAGCAGGTAACAAACATTTACCACATATCAGACTGAATCAATACTTGACATTTTCATTCCTACCTGTTCAACTGTTTCTGTTTAAAAAAATAAACTTGGAGATTAACCTCCTTCACTGATGCCACGTATTCACCCTGTTATAGTAAAAGAGCAACACAGGACATACAGATTATGTTCTTACACATGAAAGAAAAAAAAACCCAACCACAAAGTACTTAAAATTGGAGATAACATATAAAGTGATGTTAAGTAAATGTTTTCCTATCCCGAGTGTTGTGTGGTGGTTGTTTTTTTTTTAAAAAAAAGCATGTGTGTTACAAACACACAGATTCGTTTAACTTCAGTTCTGTTTCAGTGCTGCTGTGCCTCTATAAAAGCGTAAACAGCATATAGATCATTTGAGAGGGAAAAAACCCGCAACCATGCAACACCCAACAGAAGAAAAAAAAACAAACAAAAGGTGAATATACTTCTCTTCCAAACGCAATACGCTTCGGCGACGCGTCCACACCATCCAAAACCACTGACAATTCCTTGGCTTCCAAATCTTGGCCTGCTGCTTTTGTCAGCTTAACCGAGACCAGCTGGAATGTATCTGACCAAAGAAAAAGCTGTAATCAAAAGGCTTTTATGAACAAGTTTATGTATGCCCCTTAAAAAGGAGATTTGCACCCCTCCTACCTTAAAACTAACATGCTTGTACGTTCCAATATTTTTTATAAGTTTGAAAAAGTTTGTAATACCTAATTGTTTCAGATATTTTTGATTCAAACAATAGTATTGAATATTGAGGAGACTGAAGATAGTGGATTCCATGAAAAAATATCTACGCGTGCTTTTAAACAGGACAAGTCTATTTATGTTAATACTGCTTATGTTGGAAGGGTAGTCTCAAGTACTGTAGCACACCCTATATCATGTTAAGCACCGCTTAAAGATTTATTGCATCTACATCACCAGATACATGCAGTATATGCTTCAAAAGTGAAGATAAGCATTCTTCTAGACAAATACTAAAATAATAAATGTTGTAGAATGAAAACGGAAAAAAAGTACAAAATGCACGACTGCATGTCATAGGATTTAAGAAATCTTTTCAAAATTAATATATTAAGAGCACGTTCTTGCAGCATATCATTCACTGACATGACAGCTGTTGTGACATAGCATGATTTAGATGACAAGAATGATGCTAAATGTACCGTACCTCTTTCACCACTCTTTGGAATTACAACAAACACTGAGTCCTCAAAACTAGCAAGTGCGTACAGTGCCAGAAGTTTGGATCCTACAGTGAAAGTCTGAAGAAAAAAAAGAGGTGGTGGTCAACAATTATTACACTTCTGTGCATAGTTGTCAACAGTGAATAATGCTAAGTTTTTACAATAAGGAAAACACATGTGCTTTACTTGATGTATTAAGTAAGACAAATTAAAAGACCTTAATTCTATCAAGTACTAACAAAAATGTTAAAACAGTACAAGTAAGATATGAGACATCAGATTTACCGAAAAACCTGAAGGTACCTTAGCCCTAATACAAAGCAGAAGGCCTCTTTTAGGAAAGTGCCTCTATTTAGCAGAAAATGGGAGCAAAGGACAGTTAGCAGCCCACATTTTCAAGCCATCATATCAACTCCTGTTGGCACATCACAAACTGCAGCACACTCCTTAAGAGCTACACTGGATTCTGAACTGCAGCAAGTAGCAAAGTTAGTATGTCAGTACGTATTCCATCTTTTTCCCCAAAAGATTCTGCATCATCGTGAATTTCTGCAGTGACACACACAGTAACTGCCACATTCTATTACTCCCATAGATAGACGGTTTTCAGGCTGCGTTAACAGCAGAACAATACACCTTGGACTGACTTTTGCCCATATGTAGTAATAGCTGAAGAAATCCTTATTCTAGTATCAATGGGTCAAGAATTACTTTGACATGTGCTCAACAGAAATAACTCAACATACTTTAATGGGGATCCCATCCATGAAGTCCCACAGCTTAATGCTGCCATCAAGAGAGGAAGAATATAGCTGAGGAAAAAAAAAAAGATATACGTATCAGTTAAAGTAATATATCAAAGCCAGCTCTTACATAAAATCACAGCTTAAAAGTTGAAAGATTGATCAATGGAACTGCAATTCCAAGTAGCTGAATCATCAAAAATACAGGACATGGCTCAGCTCTGTGCTGCCTTCAAAGAAAGTGCAATTGAAATACAACACTACTATTCTAGTTTGAAATATACATTTTCATGAAGTGTGAAACAAACAACAGATATTTGTGTTTATCCACTTCAGACTAACAGAATATTCACAAATATCCATTATACGAACATCTATTAACACTTGCATCCGATTTTGCATAGGTAACATGCAGACACAGTCCATCTTGTCAAATAATTCTTGTTTATACATAGACAGCAAAAAAACCAAGCAAACTGAGAGCCAGAGCAGGAGCAGCGGTGAACAGGGAAGGCAAGCTGCTGGCAGACAGAGAGCCACTGGGAAATTGCAGGAATTTAGTCAATTCTGCATCTGTCACAGCAGATAGAGAAAGTAAGAGGGCAAAGCAAATATTGCTGATTTTCTCACATGCTTCTTTTCCCCATTTAATAATTAAATAATAATAAAAAAGGAAATTTTGCTAGCATTTCCATTTTGCTATCATTCCATTCAATCAGTGTGTTTGCAGAAAACAGATATAACATTTATTCTTCCAGCCAGGTTTAGGAGAAACATCAGCTCGGCAACACTATAATCGCTTCCAGCCCGTTCTCAACTTCCAGCCAGCCCCGGGGCCAGCCCTCGCAGAAGCAGATAAGCTGCACCGAGGCGGCAGGAGCACCCCCAGCAGCCCCCCCAGCCAGGCACCCCGCCGCCCCCCCAGACCTGCATATGGTTGTGGGGGTTGAGCTGGATGCCCGTCACCAGGTCGGCGTGACCCCCCATCAGCCGCAGCGTCTCCTCGGTGGCCACGCTGTACATCTTCACGAAGTCGCCGGAGGCGCAGAGCAGGTACCTGGAAGGGGGATGAAAGCCGTTACCCCGCCACCCGCGGGAGGGGGCCCAGAGACCCCTCAGGAGGGACAGGCCGCCCCGACACCAGCCGGCAGCCGCCCTCACTGCGGAGCTCAGGAGCCCCTTCCCTCAGGGGCGGAAGGCCCGGGCCCCAGCCCCACTTACTTGGAATCGGCGGAGAAGACAGCCCGGGCGCCATGGAGGCTGCTGCCGCCGCATCGCACCACGCGGAGCGCCGCCACCGGCGCCACCATCTTCCTTCCCCCGCCGGAACCCCTGACCTTTCACCTTTGCCCCCGCCAGCGCCGCCGCTCGCGCCCCGCCCCTCCCTCACGACGCCGTCGTGCCCGGGCGCCTCCGTCACTTCCGCCTGCCACCGGCATTGGGGCTGGGGGCGGGTGCTGGTTGGCTCAGCGGCTGTGACGCGTTGAGGGCGGGCTGCTCGCGCGTCCTCGCGGCTCCTCAGGGAGCTCCTCTGGCCGTTAACGGCTACTCCTCTCAGAGGCGGTGAGTGCTGGGTCGGTGCTGCCGCTACTCGGAGGGGGGAGAAGGCCTCCGACCGCCTGCTGAGTCCAGCCCTCTCGCAGAAACGTCCCCTCGCCCTGCCCTGCCCCGGCCGCTCGCCTGCATTCCCCCGCGGGAGGGAGGGAGAGAGCCCGGGGGGAGAGACACCGCTCAGCTCTAGCAGTGGCGGCCGGCTGGCGCCTGCGGGTGCACGGCGCTTCGCGTTCCCTCTAAGTCATCCGAGGATACAGCTCTCGTCCTCAGGGGGCGGCTGCTGAGAGCGCGCTTCAGGGGGTTGCACAGGCTGCCAGGCGACTGCCGAGGGAAAACCCCCTGGTTGGGTCTGGGTATGATAATCTGAGGGGGAAAAAATGCAGAATTCCCTTGTTTAAGTAGGCGGAAAGGCTGAGCATAAGAAATCGATCGGTATGCTTTGTTAAAGCCCCAGCTATTCACTGACTTGGACGAATTGCAACTTTGCTGAGTTACTGAGGACATAACATTCTCGTGTCTGAAGGAAAACTCGGAAGCAATCTGAATGTCTGGAATAAAGCATGGTTTATGGTGGCTGGGCCCTTCGCCTCTGCTTTAGAATAGTAGTTACAATTCTTGCACAGCTGTGTATTTTTGGCTGCTGTTTACAGTATTGAAACGATCTCTGGTATGCTTGTAATTGATTTTTAAACAGTCCCACTTAAAATAACAATAACAGGTGCATTCCGGAGTATAACTTGTGGTTATACTGATGTAGGCCAAGTTAATGGCCTTTTCATAATTGCTCACTTAATTCTAGTTTGGAGGTTAAGTGAGGATCTTGTGGGGAGAATAGCACATGCACTGGAGTATTGCGGTTATAGGGAACTGGGTATGGGTGTGAGAGAGCATAATGCATCCAGAAACTTGGCTCCTAATCTCAAATGCTTTAACAATTAAACAGTATGTACTTTCTGGAGTTGAGAGCAGAATTGACAAGTTCTGCCTAATTACAGTTGTTGGTCTTAACAGCTGTGTCATTGTCTCATTCTGGTAAATATTTTAGAAAGTGAAGGCAGATGAACTCTAACGTTCTTCCTGTGTGGGATGGTACGACATGACTGAGTTCTGAGCCACAGACACTGAGTAAAGCCAGAGTTCTATCATGGGGGGAAAAAGCAAGGTGTCTGGGAAAAGATAGTCCCTTGAATTTGATCCACATGAATTATTTGAACAGGAAAAGTTATCTTATCTCCTTAGTCCAAGTTACACTAAATCTAGTCAAGCCTAGTTAAAATCCAGGAACTTGGCCTGTTTAACTTTCTCCTTGATGAAGAAGAAAGGCAAATACCATGTGCATCTCAATGCATGTGTTTTTATTATACTGTTGTAATGCTGATTTCATCATTTTAAGAAGTCTGTCATAAGCTTTGAAGGTAATAAACTGTGTAGAACTCAGGACTACCCCCAAACTAGGAGGGTAAATATCAGGTCTACTATAGTGACACAATCTAATTCACTGTAATGTTCCATATTTAGAACAGCACTGCTAATATCCTTGGACAGCATTACAGAGTACACCTACAGATGAAAAAAGCCTGTATATCCTAAGTACCAAGTTGTCTTGCTAGTGAAATCACACTAATTGTAGCTGCATTATTGGGTTCTAATGCTTAAGCATGGGAAGGAAAATAGAAACTAATTGTGCTGCTGGAAGCAGAGAAACTCAGTGCTGGAAGCAGTGACTGTGCTGTGGGGGAACAGTGTTCTGCACTGGTACTGGCAGCGCATGGTTTGTTTTTTCTGTCTTTGCTCCTACCCTATGCTCTATGTTCCTTTTCTACTCCTTTCTCTTTTTTTTTTTTTAATTTAAACTTTGTACTGACATATTTTTCATCCATTTGAGTGTGTTTATACTATGATGTTATGAATAAAGAAGTTTGATCCTGAAAACCTTGTCTCATATTTAATGAATGTAAAGTTATGCATACAACTTGTGGTCAGGTCTCAGTTCATGAAACAGCTGATGGTACTTTCCCAGAGTTTAATTTAAAAAATGTCTAAAAGATTTTTGTATTCAAAGTCAAAATGGTTGCCATAAACTTACTAGGAGTCCTGTATGTGTGTAATCTTTTTTTCCTTTTTTTTTTTTTTTTTTTTTAAAATATTTGTTCTTGCTTTTTTAAATGTACATAGCCTTTTATTTCCTTGTCATAACCTGTATTTTTAAGTGGGGAAAATGTGGGTTGGTGCATGGGTGTATAAAGAACCGAAACTTAACTGTAGCAGTTTTGGGAGGTTGAGATACTTTCAGCATCTCCTACTATCTGGTTTGTGGTATTCAAGTGAGTAAGGAGCAAAACTAATCTAACCGGTTGTTTGTTTTCCTTTGGTTGAAGAGGGGGCTTTGTATGGGTTTCTGATTTATTTAGTTAAATTTACATTTCCAGTATATAAAATTTATGTTTGTCTGAAGAAATTTGCCTTTGTCTCTCTGGAAGTAATGTTTTGATTCAGTAAGAATTCTACTATGTTCAAACTGATGGTTATTTAGGAGGAATTAATTTGTGACTCTTTCCAAATTGATTTTAAGTATGACAAGGTGTAATTTTTACAACTGTTTTTTATATGTTGCAATGAATCAAGCAAATAGTCCATGTACAAGCTAAAGATTTGTTTGCATTTAGAAGTCACTGTGTGACTAATTCTAGGTAAACTAGTTGGAAAGAGTACATTTGTGGTTCTGAAACATTTATTTTTAATGTTGTCAGTTAAAATAGAATTACCTATGAATATGTTACCAGCTTAGAAGTAAATCCTCTCAGGCAAAGAGGCAAGTTCTTTCTAAACAAGTGCTACTTGATAGGTTTATGTACTGTATCTAGATTGTAGATTTCTTAACTGTTCAAACATTTGTGAAAGCCCGTATCAATAATACTGTGGAAGAGTGATCAGGAAAAAAGCAGAGCTCTGACTTCCAGGGAGCAGAATGTCAATCCCTTATGGCAGGGTGTGATAAGAGTACTGTACCATCCTACTTCATGAAGTCAGTAATACAATTTAGGACAAAAACTGTTTTAAAATGCTAATTATATTTTACATTTTACTTTCAGCAGATTTCTTCCTTCCTTGGACTTTATTTCACCTCAGCCTTGCACCTTAGTATAATATCCAGCTATGTATCATTGTCTGTTCTGAAGACTGCTTGCAGAGCTGCGATCAGCTCCCTTGCTGTCCCTGGCACACGGCTCTAACATTGAGATCCCAGTTGGCTGAAATGTATCTGGTACTTTTCAAAATTTGATCTGTTTGTAAACTGCAGTGCTGGTCTTGAATGTCTTCTTGTCATCATAAATCAAAATAATAAAAAAAAATTGGTGGTAGTGACAGGTCTTCCATTTTGTGGTGTTTTGTTCTGGGTTTTTTTTTTTGGTTGGTTTTTTTTCCCCAACTGCTTTGTGGCTTACAAAGAGTAGAAGAGGGTTCTGACATTTATGCCTTGCAGGCTTCTGTAATGAAATAAGAGATAAGAAAGGCTACTCGTTTTTATAACTCCATCATTTCGGAGGTGTTGTGGCTGACTCAAACGATTGATTAGTGTTTTGCGTGTGTAAACTTGCTTAAAGCAAAGGCAGTGAATTCATATGTTAATTTCCAGTCTGGGGAATATATTTATTTGAAAGGAAACTACATTTTTTTTTCTTTTCTGTGGTACATGAAAACTAGTGTTTACTGAAAGAAAAGTTAACATGGCAGAGATTCCAACTGAGTATGGGACAGGGACAGGTACTTCTATGAGCACATAATGGAGCACATTGCTAGTTTTCTTTTTCAATTGTCTCTTCCTAGAGAGGAAGATTGGATTACAATGAGATCATGTCTGTTATACTAATGATTCGTAGCTGCCGGAAACACTAGAGGGTGCTAGAAGAATGACTGCAGCAATAAGAACACGGTATTTAAAGCCCAGTATACCAGAAAAGTGGAACTTGCTTGAGCCGTGATGTCCCTTGGAGATCTCTGTTCCAGCCCAGTCTTGACATAAACAGCCCGCTGGTGTTCTGCTACTGCATCTGCTACAGTCAAAGGGAAGGCGGTGACCTGTAGGGACTCAGTTTGTTTCTTTAGCGGTGTTCAACAGATGATAGCATCTTGTATGAGACCACAAAAGCATCACGATGTCATCAAAAGGAAAAAAACATAAGACGAATTAAGCTGTAAATGCTCATCTTTAACTGTTACTGTACATAGTGTGGTTTTCTTGTAAGAAAATCCTGTGGTAGGATCTTCATGTCTGGAAGGGGAGAATCTCTTCTGTGGAGGGGGTTTGCCCAGAATGCTGCAAGCGGACTGGTGGCCTGTTTGATGCTACACCACCATGGGTTCCCACCATCTAAAGGGATTTAATATTATCTATACTATTCTCTCCTTATAGTGTTAGCCCCTAAAAATAGCATTTTAAATGATACCTTGCAAAGTCTGAGAACCTTCCTTACTGAGATCATAACGAATCAACACCTCCTGGTGCGAAACATCATCACAGAAATATTTTAGCTAGTATTTTTTATTTAAAACATATGTAAATAATTTGAACTAATAATTTTTTAAAATAAGGTTTTTTTCGAGAACTTCTCTAAATTGAGGTACTAACTTAGTATATGGCAAGAATGAGTAGAGGCAGGCTTTATAAATAGAAATTTGAATTTTGATAGTGATTCCGAAATTGGCCTTTAAAGTAAATTCATCTCTTCATGTGCTTTGGTGTCTGGTAAATTGTGAAATAGAGTAATTACTATACTCTCAGTTTAATTTTGAACAGTTAATTTTTAATGGACTGTTCTCTTTTGGAAGGTATAAGAGTATTTAATACTATAGAGTTCTCAATTATAATGTCATCCCATAACAATTTGATTTTATAAGTTCTTTAAATATCTTGGAAATATTGGCCAGTAAGTACTCAAATTTTTAAAGTATAGCTAGTATATCAATAGAGCTGGTTGGAATTTTTGTTACCAACATTTTATGGTAAGGAGGTGTCAGTTACCTAGTAGGGAGGGAATGACATGGTGAGAAGCATTGCAAGTAAACAAAATGAAGAATCCATGTTAAAATCTGCCAACAGGGAATGACATGGTGAGAAGCATTGCAAGTAAACAAAATGGAGAATCCATGTTAAAATCTGCCAACATGGATTTCACTGGAATTTCTTGCCATTTCATGAATTTCTCGATTTTCTTTTTTTTTTTTTTAATGGGAAAAAAGGGGGATTAGGCTTTGTTTTCTGGCCATTTCTAGTAGTTAATAATATCTTTCTTTTGTGGAAATAGAAAAATTGGTGTAAATGGCCAGCAGAAGCTCACCCCACGGTGGTGCGGATGTGCTTGATCTGAGACCTTCTCTTTATTCCCTTTGGAAACGATATTTTGTGGAGATGTGGTACCAACTGAACTCCGTACAAGTACAGCTGTGCTTTTGTATGTGGGTTGTGAATAGTCTTCTCGCCTATGTATACGGTCACGTGTATGTATTGCCCCTTTGGGCAGTTTTTAAAAGCTGTGCATCATCTGCATTTTATGCATCCGTATGTGCCTTATCCCAATGCGATCATAGAAGAGTCAGGGCTTCAACTGGGCAAGCAGGTGCCTGGTAGATAAAGTGCCAGGAGTGTCTTCTAGACTGACTCAGTAGAGAGAGTGGAGTCAGTGTTAATCCACATGCATTTTACAGCTCATTTTTGCTTATTGAAAAATAGGTAATATGTATTGTACACTTCTGTGATGGCAATGCCAGTCAAATCCCATTGTTATTAACTGCTTATTAGTACCAGGCAGGTGTAGAGGTGTGATGTTGGTTTTATGTTCTGGCATCTCTCCACTACTCTTGTAATGAAAAGAAGCCCTGAAATAAATAAGAACAAGTTCTTCATAATCAGCGATGATACTAAACAATTTTAAGTTACTTTATCGATAAGGCATTGGCAACTACTGGACATTTTTTCCTTTCCACAAAAAATGAAAACAGAGCAACTCTAGTTTCCTGAACAGATGTTGAGTATTGCAAAGATACCCTGGTAAGCAAAACAGAGCCTGCATCTTTAGCTTCTTTCTGAACTGAAACTGTTCTATGCAGAGAATCTGCTATAAAAACACAGACATATTTTGAGAATACATGATTTTGTGTGAAGATCTTGCTTCGAGGTTTTGTTCTCTTTAAATAGTGGCTGTTAGTAAGCAAGGATACAGTTTGAGAGCAGTGGGGGTCAAATGAGCCTCATGAGCTTATTTACCTCAAGCAGCTGCTGAATCTCTAGTGTTTGCTGTTCCATAATGTCTTTGAAGATTATTTTTTTTGTTCCTTGCCACTAGCAACAGAGGCCAAGCTTTGTCCAGATAGGGAAAGTGAGTACTGCAATATTTACAAAAAGATTCTGGATTAAAAAGAGTGGTTCTCAGTCTTTCAGAAACTAAGCACTTGTAGTCTAACAAATGTTCACGGCCTTTCCTCTGATACAAACCAGCTGTAACTATGCCTTACTGTGTGTAAACAGTGTTCTCCTGCTCTTAGTGTTTCCGACCACAAAGCAACAGATTGTAAGCTTTACTGTTCTCTTTTCATCTGACTTGTGTTACTTCACTACTACCGATCATCCCTCAGTTTAAATCCCATCCCATTCTGTCGAAACCAGCAAGAACAGGGCCCAGCATTGGATTACGTGCCCAGTGACTGGGAGGAAGCAGGCCAAAGAGAACGGGGAATTGGTGCAGGTTTTGGTGTCTTTGTGAAACGTCTTATTGTAAAAACTTGGAATTCATGGAGAAAAATGGTACTTTTCTGCATTAGTTCATTAGGATTAACTTTCTCCACTACTTTTCAAAAAGCAATTCAGAAAGCAAGCATAGTATCAGTATTTTCATTAGTTCCTTTAAAAAATATTCCTAAAGAGAGGTGTTTGTCTTTAATGGGACAGAACTCTGAGAGAGGCCTCGAAGTTTCATAAATAAGATCAGTGGGAGGGATGCTTCAGAACTGGGGTGTGTCCTGTCTTGAGAAATGTAATATAATGGGTCAAGTCATGGACCACTTCCCGTCTTTTGATATTGCAGCTAGTAGGGTTACCTGTTTTTTACTCTCACATACCTATTTCTCATGAGAAATATATCCTCTGCTTTCTTCCTGCATTTTCTTTCATGACTTGGCATTTGTCCGACACATGTGGGCTGATGCTTGCTGAAGGGTACATACCCGTTCCTATTTACAGGTTTCCTCTGAGATAAACAATGGCAGCAGAACTTTAGTTTATAAAGTATATTGAAGTTGAGGTAAAACTCATTTCCCAAATTATTTCCAAGGGTCAAGTCCAGATGCCTCTTGGTAAGGTTTGGGTTTTTCTCTTGCAGCAGCTGCAGAGTGGATTTTTTGAACAGTTGTATTGAGTTTCATAGCAGGGAAAACTGCTTTGTTGACAAGTGGTTGTTACCATGATCTCTACTGAGAGAAGGAGGTGGGGAGGGCAGAGTGAGTCCAAATTTACTGTTTATTTCAGAGTGTGTGGTATCTTTCAATGCACAATGTTTTTATTATTCTGAGTAAATGCTGTGACTTTAAATAGCAGGAGAAAAGCAACATAAACACCTCCAACCATGATGCGTTCTGAACTGGGGCTTTTTAGCTATTAGAAACAACAGTCAGTCATCATGGAATAGCTTTGTATTTTAGAGTCTATTGGACTGACAAGTGTAAATTAACAGGAGAATATCTCCTAGCTTACATGCAAGTCACAGGTTATTTGAATGTGTGAAGTGTGATTTAGGCACAACACCCTCCAAATTCTCTCCTGCCTAACACACACACCCTCCGAATTCTCTCCTGCCTAACCCACACACACTTGTACTGCAGGATGACTACTCTTTTTACAATCGTAATTCATAGGCACTAATTCTAACGGTATGCACGTATTAATCCAGGGCATACTTTACATACCATTTCCCAAAGTTTACTTGAACTTGGTAGCTGGTGGAGTAAAGATTGGGTTTGGGTTTAGGTTCGCGTCGCCTTTAGCGATGGTTGCTGTCATTCATGTTGCTAATGTTTTG
This sequence comes from Numenius arquata, assembly GCF_964106895.1. Lineage (NCBI taxonomy): Eukaryota > Metazoa > Chordata > Aves > Charadriiformes > Scolopacidae > Numenius > Numenius arquata. The sequence continues at coordinate 35,363,371 of NC_133578.1, forward strand.
TAGCTTTTATTGACACATTTTTTCTGGAGACTGCGTGTTATATTGGTGGAGTGTGCTCCTGATCCACACAGTGTACCTCCAGGGTACTAACAGAGTAAAAAGCTCATAGTAATGAGCTGCAGCTGATTTCATGACTTAGAGGGAAGGTGTTGTTCCAATGAACCTAATAAGGATGGCGCTCTATTTTTGCAGGTGGAAGTAGAAACATCTTTGCTGTCTTCAAATGACGGCAGGTTTAATTGGAGGATCCCAGCACGAGTATTTGCATGAACTTCTGGTCTCATTTCAGGATAGCCTTGAAGTGTATTCCTGCAAAAAGAATCTGGGGTTGCTAAAACCCATGCTTCTGGTCCATCTGGACCAGAACACTGTAAAAGAAACCTGCTTTTAGGATTTATAGAACTGGTGAAATTCACCAGATATTTGGTACAATTTATAATTCAGTTAAATGGCGGTGAGAGAAAACACGCTGTGGAACAAAAGTATTTATTCGGGGTACTTTGGTGTTGATGAACACTGAGTCAGCCTCCTGTTTCAAATTATATTTAATGTGTTGGACTAAAATGTTTTGTTTTTATGAAGAAACACCTCAGGTTTTACTTGTTTTAGGACATCTCTGTCAGTTTATGCCAATTAAAATTCTCTGGACATTGTGGTAAAATTAATCTGTTTTACCTGATTTTTGCATGCGTGTTATTCCTGTGAGAGAGAATCTTCCTGAATCACCTGTTCCTCTAGATCCTTTCTCTCCAAAATTTTTAATTGGAATTATTTGCCTATTTGTGCTGGTTGCTTTTCTTCATGGTTTTTTAATTTATTTATTTGTTGTTGGGGTTTTTTTTGTTTTTTTGTTTGGTTTGGGGGTTTTTTGTTTGGTTTGGGGGTTTTTTTTTGGTTTTGGGGAGGTTCATTTCGATGCATTCTCCTATCTTGATTATGTATTTTTCTTCATGGCTTGCTCTAGGTAAATTAGTACAACCTCAAGCTATTGTGGTTTTCCATGGCAGACTTCAATTTGACCTTGCTGCTTCAACTTTTATTCCATCCTCTCTGAAGGTAATTCATATAAATTCTTGTCATATCTTCTGTGTAGTTTCACTTGAAGAGCCGTAGTAGGGTTTGCATTGTCTTCAGTGCTATTCTGCCTGTAAACTGCAGTAAAACTGTGTTAAATGTTTTTCTTCTTGCAAAATTACTGAGGGTACTCGATCCCCTTGTCCAGGTCGTTGATAAAGATATTAAAGAGGACTGGCCTCAATACCGAGCCCTGGGGAACACCACTTGTGACTGGTGCCAACTGGATTTAACTCCATGCACCACAGCCCTTTGGGCCTGGCCCTCCAGCCAGTTTTTATCCAGCAAAGAATAATAGCCAGTTTCTCCAGGAGAATGCTGCGTCAAAGGCTTTACTAAAGTCCAGGTAGACAACATCCACAGCCTTTCCCTCATCCACCAAGCAGGTCACTGTGTCACAGAAGGAGATCAGGTTAGTCAAGCAGGACCTGCCTTTCATGAACCTGTGCTGGCCGGGCCTGGTCACCTGATTGTTCTGTACGTGCCATGTGATGGCACTCAAGATGATCTGTTCCATGACCTTCCCAGGCACCGAGGTCAGACTGACAGGCCTGTTGTTGCCTGGATCATTCTTCCAGCCTTTCTTGTGGATTGGTGTCACATTTGATAACCTCCAGTCAACTGAGGTTAGCCAGGACTGCTGGTAAATGATGGAAAGTGGCTTGGTGAGCACATCCACCAGCTCCCTCAGTACCCTTGGGTGGATCCCATCCAGCCCCATAGACTCGTGTGTATCTAAGTGCTGTAGCGGATTGCTCACCATTTCCCCTTGGTGCTTCATTCTGCTTCCAGTCCCTGTCTTCCAGCTCAGGGGGCTGGGTACCCAGAGAACAACTGCTCTAACTGTTAAAGACTGAGGCAAAGCAGGCATGAAGTACCTCAGCTTTTTCCTCATCTTTTAATTACAGTAAGATCCTGCCATATGCCTACTTTTTATCAGTTACATTGACATATCATGCAGGTATTACCTATTTTTAAAATCGTTAAATAAGATTGCATTTGACATTTGTGGATAAATATTTTGCCTCCACTCTTCCCTAAGACTTGCAGCTGTCATCATTTAGGAGAACTCATGGTTACTGGCTGTGAAAGGCCAGACAGAGCTCCTGCCAGAGCCATTAAAATCTTCTCTTTGGTCAGCCAGCAGACTTGCTGTTGAGCAATTTGAGGCCCTCCCTTCCCCCAGAGACTAGGTATATTGTTACTGCAGTGCTTCCAGTCACTTCTGTGAGGAGGAAAAAATGGAGTCGGAAATGTTTAGTCTCTTATGTGATGGTATAGGAGGAACAAAAATACTTGGCTGGCAAGGCAGAGACTTTGATAAGTACTTGGTTTCTGAATGGACCGTATTGTTAGCCACATGATGACTTCTGTGGAACCCGTGCTCTTAAGTAACTGTCAGGTTTGAGGAGGAGGACTAAAGTTTAGTTTGCAGTGTTAAATAATATTGTCCTGGAGGGTAGCTTTTGAAATATCTAAAATAATCTAGGTTGTCAAAGTAAAATAGCAGAGGTATCTGCAACTGACTTTTTTGGCTAAATTTTCTTCTTCTATTGAGCAATCATGTCTGTAGACAAAAAAAAAAAAATAAATCTAGAGAGCTCCACGAAAGAGTGGCTGCCAAATACAACAGAGGTTTCCTGTACAAATCTAGAAAGCCAGGCTTCAGTCAGCCTTACGGCAAATGCTGAAATTTGCTTACACCTGCATTTTGTTTGAATGGGTGTGCCTCAGGCCCACAGAAGTAACCAACTGTTAACTTTGTGGATTACAAGTTTTCACTTTAGATTTAAAAAAAAAAAAAAAAAAGGCAAATGCTGTAAGAGAATAACATATGCAATTATTTGAGTGACATTTCATACAGTTTACTTTTACTTGGATACTGCTGTTTATTATTAAGAGCCCACAAGGAAAAGAACTGTAGTACTGCTGCATTTCTAAACTATTTCCATGGGCAGTGCTGCAGATTCTTCCTATTTTCTGTTACCTTAAGCTGATAGGATGTTAACCAATCAAAGGCGGTTTCTGAGTGTTACTTTTATAATGTTGTAACAAGAAGCATTTTTGTTTCCATCATGCTAGCAGATCTTGCTAGTTGTGTCTGGTTGGCAGGTAGCTGGCACAAACAGGTTGGTTGGGTAGTTTTCCTTCTTATTCTCTCTTTTGGGTACATGTGTTGATGCCGTAAGAAAGGTTTCTCACCCTCTTGTCCCCTTGTTGTGGTGGAAAGTCTGTTACGGGTGTGTGCAGGAGGAGTACTGATCGATTTATAGGTGTGGGGAAGAAACTGAAACAGAAGCCAAAATAACATGGAATAAATAAGAAAGTTCTGTAACAAACCCCTCTGTTTGATATGGACGGAAATCAACAAAAATATTTGTCTTTGAAACGTACTATCTCTCTGAATAACTATTCAATTGCAAGCTAGGCTGTTTGCTGCCTTGGAAGTCCAAAGGAAACAAATAAGGTTTATACTTACTTTGTAACACTTTGGATTACACAAGCTTCCAGTACAGAGTCTGCTTTGACCCAGGGTGTCCAGATGTCAAAAACACAGTCAACTGAAACTAAAATCACTAAAGATTTAATTTTCTTTCTTCTTTGTGGATGTATATGAAATAATTAATTTTGCTTCAAAACTTAAAGCTGAAAAATAGCTTTTGGTATCTATCAAGCATTTCCTTCAAACATATTTAATATTTTATCCTAGATTCCTAAGAGAAATGTTAATGTAAAATATAGAAGGATGAAAAAGTATCTCCTCAAGGTCAAGAGGAAAATTTTTTGTTGAATAGATTAGGTTTTTTTGTCTTTCTGTGATTTTGAAAGCTAGAGGACAGCTGAACTTTCCAGCAGCAAAAGAAGCAAAGTACAAAAAAGAGTGGGGGGGGAGTCAAGACAGCAGAACAAGATAGCGTCAAGATAGAAATATCGTCTCTTCTTTTGACAATATTGAGAAAGTAATAGGTGAACAGAGCATATAAGCGAGGCAACAAATCTCAATGTGATTTTACAGCTTTCTCGCTCATTAGGCGCATCAGGGATTCTTAGAAGATCCTGAGCAGAACAGTACATTTGGGGGAAAAAGGTGAGGCTTTTGGAAAAGAGGGAAAGACAAATGTTCAAAGCTGAATGTTGTAAACTATAATTACAGTCTGAAAAGGCAGGGCCTAGGTTGTAACTTTCAAGACTTAACAATGAGGAATGCCTTTCTTTTTGTGCCCTGTGTTAAAGGATCCGAGAAAACTAACGTCAAGATACAGAAAATATATTTATGGAATGTCATCAGTGCACCAAGAAGCAGTTTGTACTTGGTGTGGAGGATCAGCAAAAGTACAAAGGACTAGAAGGACATGAAACTGTATTACTTCCATTTGACTCTCTCCTAGGGGTGGTAAGTAGCCCAGAGTTTTGAGAATCTGTGGAGACAATTAAAGAGATAGTATACTGCTGACTGCCTGTGCTGTGAGGGTGAAAGCAGAGTTTCTAGTTTTCACCATTATCTCCCACTTCATTTACCATAAAGTTACGTATAGTCTGAAAAAAGACAACTTTTAAATTAGTGGAAATTGTCAGCCTGATCTTTCACAGATAACAAAATGAACATGTTCCTGACAGCAAAGACGGGCCTCCTTCTGTCAGGGTCTTTGTATCCCTCCCAAAGGTTTTTCCTTAGCAATCTTACTACAGCACAAAGTATGAACATCTAACTTTTCAGTTTGCACTGAATAATTACAGAATCATATGCAACCGTGCAGTAATTCCATCAAAACGGACAAATTACTTAAGATGTAGGTACTATTTACCCTGAATGGGAGATCCAAAGGAGGTTTATAGAGGTTTATTTCTGTACTGCCTATGGATGATGCAGTTTATGGAGAGTAAAGTGAAATTACCTGAGAGAGCGCTTGATGATAATCCTTTTTAGGAAAAGACCTTGCTGCTGGCAGTGTCACACAGGCTGGGAGGATACCAGCCCTTTTTTTTTTCCCCGAGGATAATATGGAAAGCATCTGTTTTCAGATGCTTTCATTAGGCCATTCCATTAGGAATGGAAGTGCTGGAAGTGTTTTGACTGGCAATTATGCAGTGAAAAAAGAATGCAGTTTTATTTTATCTAGAAAATGGCTTTGTAATTCAAATAGAGAAGTTTACATAAAAAGTAGACTACTAAGCATATGAAACAAGTTTTAAAGTGTCAAGATCAAACTATAAGTGAACTTGGTAATTGCATCTTCAATTCTGATGTAAAAGTGGCACGTGATGAGCATTTTTAATTGTTACTCAGTTTAAATTATTTCATGTGAAACTCATTCTTGTATTAAGTCAGATTTTTATCTAGAATTGATTTGGCCTATTTTTCGCTTAGGACTAACGTTACTGTCTCATGGCACATCTTTCTTAACAGATATATTTTCTATGTCATTTTATATGCGATACTGAGGCCCTTCTATTCTCTGAGGACAACTTTCATAAATGCTGAAGCAGACTATGCTGGCTTGATGAATGTGGCTGTACTTGTATACCACCCCAGAGCTGGGGAAGTCATGATGACTGTGTTAAAACTGAGGCATTCCCTTGCAGCAGATAGATCTGGAAAGAGGAGTCAGAGACAGGTTGTTTGGTAGTGCCTAGAGTGCATATTACCAAAGTTTGCAGATAGCAGAGACTGGCATCATGATTAATGAGGAAAAGGAGAGGTTACAGATGCAGAATATTCTGGATCTCTGCATGAAAAGGGTAAAGTCAAACAATGCGTGCTTCTATCATGTAGGTAGAAACAATTATCATTGGTACAGGCATATGAGAACAGTCTGGGGAAATGGTGATTGTAGGAAGCTGGATCATCAGGTGGCTGTGATGAACAGTTGTGTACAGCTGTAGCAAAGGGAGCTAACTGGTCCTTTGATGTTTCTGGGGACATCATGGTAATACTAGCATTTTCTTAAGTAACATTTCCCTCTCAAGTTACTCAGTTTAAATGCACCCATTTAGTTTAAAATGTGTTAAAGAAACTAAAACTAAGAGCAGGCATGATGTTGTTAAGGCATATTCTCTCAGGTAACTAGGTTAATATTGACAGAGATGACCTGTTTGCCCAAATAGGGCAACAGTGCCCTGTGCCCAACAGTGTTTCTTGTTTGCAAAGGCAAAAAAAAAGTCACAAGAAATAGAAAAATCAAAACCCAAAGTCTTATGTGATCTAAATTTGTTAAAAGCCTAAATGAGGGGGACAGGAGGAGGGAAGGAAGGTGCTCGACACTCTTTGGCTAGGAGGACTAATGTGAAATGCCCCAAAATGAATGAAGAGAGAAAGAATGTAGAAGAATAACTTCTGTGCAGCTTTCTGCTTTGGTTTTTTTTTTTTTTTTTGGTCTTGTTGGCTTTAGAAATCCCGATTCCTGTTCAAACTGTTGAAGGTAGGGAGTTGCTATAGCAGGGAACCTCGGAGGGGTGGATGCTAGTTTAACTGCTGTGCAACTGTCCGGAGTGTGCTACCTTGTTTCTGCTCACCTACAGTTTTCTCTGAGACAGTCTCCTGTGGTCCTTACAGGAGCTGTAGAACTGTAGACTCAACTTACGTGACTGCTTTACACTCCTGCTTGGCAGCTGCCCAGTGTTCTGGCAGCAGGCTGAGGGAGAAGCAGGCAGAGGAACAATTTTATCATTTTTTCCACTGAGCTAACTGTCGAACACCTTGTGTTACACTCTGGTGTTTAATAAATAAGCTCTAAGAATCGTGAGTGTGAGGAAGTTATGTTTAAATAGACACTGTGTAGGTACTGGTAGCTGCTCAATAAATGGGCACCATAGCAGGTGCTAGGGCATCGAAGCTTTAGGGAGAGTACACCTGTGATATATATTAGGGAACCTGCATCAGGTCATACTGTTCCCTGTTGTTTTAGTTCACCTTTATGTATTTACATGGTTTCAAAATCCATTCCTCTTTCTTTATGCCAGCTCCTGTTTTTGGATTCAGGGGACAGCCCAGTATACATGAAGTCAACTCCTAAGTCATCCTCCTCACACTCTGGAAGATGCTTTGGCATAGAAAAGAGGAGTGGCTGGAGCCTAATGAGTCATACTCAGCTGTTAAGTAAGATTTATGTTGATCAGTTAATTGAAAACAAAATAGTGGCATTTTTGTTTTGAATTAACTACTTGGTCTTCTACCCCCCTTTCATCAAAATAACAGTGTCCTTCAGCTCATTTGCAGACATGCCCTTTTGATCCAAGAGACCTTACCCTAAGTATGGAGAATATTTGGAATAACTTGCCCTTTGCCTGGAGGCTTAACTTCTCTTTAAACCTGTCCCCTGGCAAACACAGGATCTGCTTTCCAGAACGTGACATGATATTTTTTTAAAGGAAATAAAATACTAGCTACTAACTGCTCAAACAAGAGGTCTTCAAGACTGTCTTCCATAAAACCTGAATGAATTCCTTTTGGTCCTCTCCACACAATAGTGTCCTCAATTTTAGCAAATCCGAGGGGAGTCTATAGACATTGTGCAGTTGGGAGTATTGAGACTATGGATTTAACTTTTTAAGAAAAGTAAAAATACCCTAAAATCTGAAGCAGCAGCCAAAACCTATGGAGAAGCCTGAATTGTGCATGTTTCCATTCAGCCTTTAGGAGTACAGCTGAGTCTCGGAAAGATTACTTCTCCAAGACACAACATTTTGCTTGGAGAATTATATCACTTCTTGTTCTGTACTAAGACATAAGTGCCAAAATATTCACACTTTAAAGTGTATGGTGTTTAGGTAGGAGAAGGGGAAAGCCTGTATCTCATCCTAAATAAACTTGCTCCTTCTAGGTGTGCATTACTCTGCGTTTCCTATATTTAAGTCCTTCTGGGGTGAAAGAGATACAGTAGCTGTTAACAAGAATGGCATTCAGTAGTTGGTAGTTCTATAGCAGTGAATCTGTTGTGTTCCTTTTGTTATTTTCTGAATGATAATGAACTGGGGATTGAACAAAGAAATATCAGACTGCTATGTTTAACTTGCAGGTAAAGTTTTGACATGAACATACATTAGGAGCCTAGAGCTACACTGGTTAATGTATATACTTTAACAACATGGATTCTGTAAAGGTATTTCTTACCTACATCAGTCATTACATATCCCACCTTCTCTGAGCGGTGAAACTTGTAGTTTACCAGTATTCTAAATAAAGATTACTTGGGAATACAAACTATCCTTTAATACTTTAGCTTTAGTTATTTTGAGCATCTTAAAGCCTGATCCTGTTTCCAGTGTTTTACTTAGAGTGATGTCTAGTAGAACTGACCCTCCCAGATAGTAAAAGAAGTATCCAGCCCTCGTTATTTTTAAGGTGTTGCCTAAACCCATTTTAAAGCCAATTCTTTAAAGGAAAGCAAAGTCATAATTCTTCTTCTGAATAAGAATAACTTTTTTCTAGTTATAGCGGAAAAAACATTCCATCATGTTGTTAGACGAGCCAAGCAAATTTGTGACACGTTATTAATCAGAATAACATATGAGCTTTCAGTAGGAAAAAGAGAAGACATATTCCTACTCAAGGAGGTGTCCTGATGTTTTAGCTATACCATAAAACAGATATTTGTATTAGTGACTGTAACAGTAAGGGGGGAATTGGTTGTTGTCTGCTTTTTTCTGAGGTGTTATTCGAAAATCACTGTAAACATTAGAATATTTTTGGAAAACAAAGATTTCTGCTTATTTTGCATAATCCAGACACATACAGAATAACTTTCTGTATTAAACACGGCAAAGCCAGCATCTTCCAAGGGCTTAACATAATGCAGTATCAAGTGACGTTTTTCTTCCTAATTCAGAGTTTGTTCATGATCAGTTGTCTTCCCTGGGAAATATACATGATCCACCTATTCTGAGAATCAGGCTTTAAAATTTAAGATTACAAATAGAGATATAAATGTTCATTTATGGGTCTTTTGTGTTCTTTTGTTGTAGGGGTTTGGTACTCATAAATATCTTTTGACTTCACTGCACTGTACAGCAGTTCACAGTGTAAATTTTCTTGTACAACTGGGGCTGATATTGGAGATGATGCCATAAAAGGTGGGGATGGGAGTTAATGGAATCCTCTAAACTGGATTTTCACCTGCAGAATAACAGCAGTAATGCCAGAATAAGTGTATTCAGAAGGTAAATAGAAAACCAAAAGTAGTTTATACATCGCAAACTTCAGACTAGTTCAGTTTTATGGGGTGTGCTTGTAAGCAAACACAGAAGAGGAAGTATAGAAATTTTAGGAGGAGCAACAGAGTATACTGCATGGCCATCCTCGTGATGTTGCTTTTTTTCATGTTGCAGTGCTCTTCACTGAACAGTTTAGATAATCTTTGCAGTTAACAGACTCCGTGTATAAGCACCAAACGTCTTACTTTTGTAGAGATGTTTGGGATTTTCCAGCAAAATGCTCTTAACACAAATATTTTACGTTTTTACTTGTGTCTGGCTTTGGTCAGTAGTGTGATTATTTTCTCTTAAGCGCCCATGCTGCTTTCTGAAAATGTGGCATTTTGAAAAGGACTCTCAAGTATTAGATACCTAAAAGAATAGCTTTGTTTTGTATTGCTGAGACATGTATTAAAAAAAAAAAAAAAAACCAACAGAAAAAAGAATTTAGATGTGTCTTCATTTGACTTGTGACAGCCCCCAGGAGGATTTGTTCCATAACTTTCCCAGGGACTGATGGGCCTATAATTTCCTGGATCCTCCTTTAAACCCTTCTTGTAGATGGGGGTGACATTAGCTGCCTTCCAGTCTTCTGGGATGTCCCCCGATCTCCGTGACTTCTCAAAGATCATGCAGAGTGGCCTTGCAACGACGTCAGCCAGCTCTCCTAACACCCTCGGGTGGATAACGTCAGGGCCCATCGATTTGTAGGGGTAAAGCCCCTGTAATAGTCTGCATACCAACTTTTCCTTCACTGACAGTGGGTCTGTGTTTGCATCGACCTGGACTGTTGTTCTCAAGGCCTGAAGTCCAACAGTGCTGCTAAAGACAGAGGTGAGGAAAGTGTTGAGAACCTCTGCCTTTTCAGCATTGTTGGTGACTAATTCACTTCTCCTGTTTAACAGTGGGCCAGTATTTTCCTTCTGTTCCTGCTTGTTGTTTACATACCTAAGAACCCTTTCGTGTAGAATGTGCTGATGGAATATATCTACTTGGCTTCACAGTGGATTCTTTTCAGTTTTCTGTTTTATTTGGTTGCCATTTCTTGCAAACTTAGCTTGTACTACTCAAAGAAAAAAAAAATAACACTGAAAACCAGTCATCTATCTGATAATTTGAGCTTAATCTCTAAAAAATCTGTCCTCTCCTGGCTCTTGTCTGTGTTTGTGCCTTTGGCTAATGGGACCAGAACAGTTTAACTTTGTGTTCTAGGGTCTGGTTTTTATTAACAAGGAGCTGGTAGGTTAACAAAGGTAACTAAGATCCGTGTGCTGCATTATCCAGTTAGTTCATGGGTTCTCTCCAGTCTCTACCCATCTTGTTATATTTGACATATAATGGGCAACTTTGCAACCTGTAAGGTGTTTATCATACTCTGACTCTTGCCAATGTGCCTGGTCAGCAGTTACCCCCTGAAAAGAAATAACAGTCCAGCAGTAACTTCACTTTATTCTTTGCTGGATGGAAGGTCTACTACTGCTCTGGAGAACAAGTGACAACAGCATTCATCAAAAGCGGAAAGGCAGAATAAAAATGACTGATGGCCAGATCTTCTCTCATTTTCATTATTTGGCACTCCTCTAGGAATGTCTATCAGCGCTCAGTTTCCTCTCAGTTTCCAATTGCACAAATTGTTGGATGTTCCCCGGTTAATAGCATTAAGGGTGGAATTTGTCATGTGATGTACGTGATAATTTCAGCTCAAACTGTGCTTTAACTTTAAGGGTTACTCACAACTCCTGCTTCAAAGGTGTTCCTTCATCTAATTCGCTAAAGTCAGTGAAGCTACCCAGTTTGTAAATGAGACAAATAACAGAGTCTTCCAGCAGTACCTATACAGAGACAACTGGAAAAGTCAGGTGATGTTATCAGTCAGTGTCACGCTCTGTTAGTCACTGGCATGTGTCAGCCAGGTGGAAAACCTCTTAATCAAGAAACTGAAGTTTCCTCTCATTCTGTTTATTGATTATTTGCAGATACTTTTTTCAGAATATGCAGAAATAATATTAATTATTGAAGGATAACCAATATTTTTTTTAACTCCAAGATGCTGTGGCATCTGAACTGTAGAGGTTAAATTAGTCATGCCAAAACGACAAAAAAAAACCCACTCCCAAAAGCAGAATAAAATTCACAGTGATATTTTCACATTTATTAAATTAAGAATTTATCTGTGAATTTTTTATTTATTTATTTTAAAAGTCATTACAGTTTTAGGTCGACAAAATAAAATCCAGCGTAAATGTAGTCATCACAGTTTTAGGATGTCCTTGCTTTGAAATGTGTTGTTTTTAAAGTATAATTTGATCACTTTGATTTGTGTGTGTTCTGTCTGTGTCAGGTCACAGGCTTTATACATTGGTGTGGCTTTTCTCCAGGAAGCAACCGAAGGAAGGAGAAACTTCAGCCCTAAGTATCTGAAAGCACACTTTAGTGGCCATCTCTTTTCTTCGTGATGGAAGAGGATGGAGGAAAAGGAGATGGGAGGCTGAAGGAAAACGAAGGAGTGTGTTATGTAGTTAGCATTATGTTGTTGCAATGTTCTCATTTTAATGCACTTACTGGCAATAATTCAGAAAAGTTAGCTCTGTAATTTAAACAGTTCTCTGGATCTCTCTGAAGCTTTCCCCATTCCCTTATGGATATCAGTGCCATGTAACAGTGATGTCAGCTGTGTCTTAACCTGTGCTACACAAAACTTACGCATATCAGCACATGCAGTAGCGAATGATACTTCAAGTAGGACTTTGTTGACACCTGGAGTAATTGGGTTACTGTCTTCTTTTCTTAAACGTCCACCAGGTGTGTAATGTGTATAGTTGGCATCACAAGTAGGTGTGCTCCTAAGAGGATACATCTAAGAAAGTGTTATACTAGTCTATCTCTCCCCAAAGTTAGATGCAGCCAGAGATAGTAAATCATCTGTGCTTGTTACTTTCTTCACACACTTCTTGTGTACATTATTACAGTAGTTTAAAGGGGATTGTTTCTGCAAGTGGCTGTAGCAATAGAAAAATTTTCACTCTTGTCTTGACTATTACTTTTGCCTAGCATGTTTGAGATGGATGGGAAGAGAAAGTATATGGCAGGCTCCTACTCCTAGGTAAATTTGTAATAGTGTGTTTCGAACCTCTTCTGAAAACCCTTTTAATCAGAAATTTGACTTACAGTTAGGTTGGTGTGTTTATACAATACAAGTCAGCCATAAATATTTAAAATTTATGTTAACAAAACCAAAGATGAGTTGATACCTATTTTTTTCAAGATCTCTATTCTTTTGATTGCTGTTTAGTTTCTTCATCAATATATTTAACAAACTATCTGTCTTAAAGTTGCGTCAGCAGTCTGTTCTGACTTCTTAGCTGTCTTGTGCTGTTCCATGTCCAAGTGTCCCAGATATCATGTGTTGACTTAGCTAATGGGACCACAGAATATTTCTGTAGGAAAATGTAAATTTTTGGCTTTTATTTTCTTGTAATGATTTTACTAGCCACTACCTAACCATAAAGAGTTCAGAAATGATGAACTTCCGATTCATTTTCTGTCTCCGACTTGGGCAGCTTTTCATTGTCAGACTTGAGAATTTTTAGTTCTTCACCAGCATCTATTCATGCCTCTGTGATTCGGTAGCAAATGGTGTATTTTCCTTTAACCTGTCGCTTGCTTTTGCTTGAGCTGGTGTACTCTATGTTCTGAGGAAAAATAGATAAATAGTTAACTGCTGACTTTTCCACTAGTACAGGTACCTTGTTAATTAGCTAGCATCACCTCAGTTCAAGGCACACTTGCATAGACCTATGTATGTTTGGGCAAGATCATTGACAGAAATAGCCTTAATAAATGTTTTTTCTAGAATTCTTAGCAGTTGCTTCTTGCTGACAGTTTTAGTATTGCATATGCAATCTTCTGTTTCAGAAATTCTACTGATCTTCTGATTCATAAATCTAAAGTTCTTCTGTATTTACCTGTTACCTGGCCTTGCTATGAAAAAGTGCAGAACCTCATGTCTATGGCGTGTTTTTTTAAGCTAAGAGGAAAGGAAGCATATTCATTAAGCGTTTGCCAAAGCATGCCTTTAAGTTATTCTGTCCGTCTCTGCTCAAATATGCACGTGCTGTGAAATGAGTGTTTTGTGCATGAAAATGGATTTTTGGCAACTTGCCTTCTGACCAGCATCATCAGGTACACTTTTTAAAAGCTTTTAATCTTTCTTCCCCTTTGTGCAGCATTCCTTAAGAGCACTGAATCTTCATCTGTATTTTAGTCTAGTTTGATCCCTTATTAAGCTTTTTCCAAGCAGCAGCCTTGTCACTCTTTAATCCTGTGTTACAGTGAATTAAAATATAACTGCACGAGAGAATGCCAGTAGGATAGTGCTTTTGCTAAGCATTACAGTTGCATCAATTTATTGTATTTTTATGACTACAGTTGCAATCAGAGAAAATCTAGGGGGGAATTTGGTATTTTTGTAATGCTGCACAGTGCAGCATTAAATGCTCTTAAACTGTGTGTACTTTTAGCTGTTAAGAATCTACAGCATTTCCCAGTAAAACAGATGCTGTACAACAAAACCCATTTATAAAGTGGCGTAGCTTGCTTCTGCGATCACACTTTTATGGTTTGGATAACAGCTTAAGTTCTAGGTGTGTATGTTTTTTAATGGGTCTGCTGGAGTAGCAGCCATAACATCAGTCCAAAACAGAATTACGTAGTCACTGGAAAATGCACACTTTAAACTGGCCAGCAGTGAGAGAAAGAAAGAGTGTTTTAGACTGTCAGGGTTTATGCTGTGGAACAGATAAAAGGCCAAGTGTAGCAACTGCCAGTTAAATAATTTCTAAAATAAGCCAGTGGTTTTTTTTCAACTGAAAGGTCAGTTTTTCCGTAACTCCTCTAATCTTCTAGTTACAGTTTCTGCTTTAGAAACACTACTGCAAATCAGAGGCAGCAATACACAATCCAAGCTAGCTTTAGCTTGTTAATGAAGTTTTTATGCACATTTATCTGTGTATAAATTTTTTAAAACATCACTATTATTGCAACATGGGGCACTATTGATTGTCAGTCTGCCTAAGTCTTTGAGACAAGAGTTGGTGAATTTATTTCTTAGGCCTCTTTGAAGAGGCTTGGGAAATCTGTGGCATCTCAGACAACACTATCAGGTAATGAAAAATGGGAGTGATAGAGTCCTAGAGCTGGAGATAGCTTCCAAGGATCGAAGACTTGGCCTCCTGCACGTCTGGAAGTGCTGATGCAGGACAACTGGCAATGTCTCCGTCTCTTTCTCAGCATGGAGTTACCTATGGAGCTCTTGAAACTCTCTTCCAGAGAACTTTTGAGTAATTCTTCTTCAAGCTTAAAATTTAAATAATTTTATATGAAAATTATCAAGCTGCGTCTTAGTTGCTTCAGTTGCAGAAAGAAAGTTGCCTTTGCTTCAGGATTGTGAATGAAAGTGGATAAAGCTTTTAACAAAAATCCATTGCATTTCAGTTCTGAGCTTAAATCTACTTATATTTGAATCAGCTGCAACTTGCTTACATTTTTGTCTGTGCTTGCAAAGATTAGTCCAAGCAGGAAAAAAAACCAACCTACAACCTAACATTTTTCATCTCTACCAGCCTTTGGAACATTCTGTGCTATTTGTTACAGCTCTTTCCGTCCACAGTGTGTTCAGTGGCAAAAGATGTGGTATTACAGCTAAAAATCTACTTCTGGTTTTGTAATCCCACTTCTGGTTCCAAAAAAACTTGTCAATACAAATGTGAATCCAAACTTCGCTATGGGTTTATAAAAAATCAGGCATCTGACAACAAGGTTAATTTAATAACTGAACTATTCTTTCCTTCAGATCCAGCCTACAAAGATTTATTTCAAGTCAGACTTGAGACCTATGTATTATAAGTCATAGCCTGATTTCTTGTAAAGTGTAGGATTATAGGGTCCGTGACACATCTTGTGTTTTGCCCATATTAGTGTGTTTTTGCTTTTTGTTAAAGAACAGCAATTTAAGTAGTTTTACTGGCAGAAGGAGCTCTATCAGCTGACAATGAAATCTCTGAATTTCATTATTAGGAAGCATATGTACCTCTGAACTTTACATCTGTGCTCCTAATTAGTATTTTCTGATTACTATTTCCCCTTCAATGTTTTAATCTTTCATATCTTTAGACTGTCATATTCTGCTTGTTTCCTTGGTTTCTCTTACAAGAAACCATAGAGATAAAAAAAAAAATTGAAGTATTTTGTCCTCTATAAACCTTCACTTAGTGAATTTAATCTTGGTTTTTTTCTCTGAAGTTTTTTCAGTTTATTTTTTGTTATACCAGAGCTGAATTGGTTGTGTGATGCTTTCTCAGAAAAAAATACTGGGACAAACAGAAAACTGATACAATGATTTTACTTTATTGTTTCCTCTTGAAAGTTTGGGAAAAAAAAATTTAGGATGGTCTGAAACTACTGGGATTTCTATGAAGTGTTCCTTTTTCATTTATGCCATATAGGCAGCTCATCACACTCAGCACATAACTATTCACTTGTAAAATTGCAGGAGCAATTTGCAGGTCGTCAATCATTGAACAGAAAATGCCTTAATTTCTTAGCTTTTCTTTAAATGTGTTTTACCATAAAACTAGTGATACTTTTTTGAGCAAACATCTTAAATTTGGGCTTCAACTGTGTACTATAGTTCCTGACTAACTTTTTTCTCACTGTTCAGTTGATTTTTTTTTTTTCAAAAATACAATCAAGTCAGCTCCTATAATAAAGATTTTTAGAGTCTGATGACCCTATACATGAAGTTTCCAAGCAACCAACAGTTTTTCAAGTGTTCATACACTGTAGATTTAACCTCCATCAGCTTCATATACAGACAAGCAAAACTTGGTTGGATACATACAAGCAGCTTTCCAAGACATTAAAATGAAACAAGCTTTTGAACCTCTTTAACGGGCTATTATAGAATATTTTGCCTTTGTATTCTATTACCCAGCCTCTTGGCTCAGTTGAAGGTTTATTTTCAAAGCGGAGTTGATTTACCTTACTGCAAGTAACAATAACTCAGTGCTGAGGCACAGTTTCTCCCTGTTTCAAAGTTGCTTCACAAATCATTTGGATAGACTTGAAGCACAGCAACCCAAAATTTGGAAAAGCTTTGTTGTGAGGGAATGGAAAGTTGCAGTGGTTTTTTTTTTTTTTTTCCCTTAATAGGGCCTATAAAACTACAGAAGGAGAATAAAATTGAATAAACACTAGTAGATATTCCAGAGATTATGTCCAACTGGTTTTGATGCCATAAAAAGAAATCCAGGAACCATGTAAAGCTCTTGTCAGTCAAAGAAAAACACCCTGAAATTAAACTCTGAACTTCATTGATATTCCTTGGAACTCCATTGACCAGGCATAGAGCAGCTGCCGCGGCTTTGTAAATCAGTAAGAACTTTATTTACCCATTAATTTCAAGCATTTATAAAGGCTCATATCTGGATCAATGGAAAGCATTTTCATGGACTTATGTTTGTCCTCCTGTAAATCTTTCTTTAGTCAGCCAGCGCTAGCCTATGCTTAGCAGAGGTGCTTATATTTTTTCACATATTACCTTCTGCACTATCTCCCTTTGCCGTGTTATGACCGTAATTCTGAGTTTGCTGACTTAAGTAGTTTTGTTGCAACTGTTTTACCCTTGCTTATGATGAATCTGCTGTTGAGCTCCAGGAGTTGCACTGTTGCCTGGGGCTGGCACTTTACAAAAGTGTATTGTGGGACCGTTTCCTCGCGAAAATAGATTTACCAGCAGAATCGCTGGGTAACTGAATGCTAAGCTGCCACCACAATAAATGCTTTTCAAGAAAGAAAAATAATAAGGGGTTTCTGGTATCTCTCTCCATCTGGTTGTGTTTATGACCCTTTTTGACAATGAAACAACGCATAGTGTGCTCATGATACAATTTTCCGTGACAAAACCTACCAGCAAAGCCTATGTTTCTGCTATTGGAAATTATTACCTGTTTCTAATAAGTAGGCA
Organism: Numenius arquata; assembly: GCF_964106895.1. Taxonomy (NCBI): domain Eukaryota; kingdom Metazoa; phylum Chordata; class Aves; order Charadriiformes; family Scolopacidae; genus Numenius; species Numenius arquata. Next base: position 35,380,658 of record NC_133578.1, read on the forward strand.
ATTTTGGACAGATAAAATGTTAGCATTTTGGAAATATTAATTGCACTAAGTAGTAATCTCTGGAGAAGATACAGAGCTTTGAAATGTAGTAGGATTTGAGTCTCGGCACAAGGTAGTCCAAGAAAGTCAGTAATTAATAGGACTTAGCTCTGTGGAAGGGCCAAGAGGAAATCTGAAGCAGTATGAATCATATGAAGACGTATTTTCTGAAATCTAAGTTGAGTTTCCTAGTGTGTGAAATCATTATTTTTGACATGAGATGAATGCTGTAATAGCCGTGCCTTAGTGTACCAGACACCTGTGGATCTTTTTGGAGTTACTTTCTAGAGTATTAATGTTAGATTTTACCCACAAGTGCAGATGATTTGTGAGTTCTTTTGTACAGCAGAACTTCACAACAATACTCAGAAACAAGGATTAATATTTTATGAAACTAATATATGCATTGTTGATTTCTCTACTTCCAACTAATTCACGGGGAATGATGGGGAGGAGATGAAATTCTGTAGTATGAAAAAACAAAAAGCCCCCTGGATTTCTTGAATTTTACAGCCATTTGTGAAACTGCCACCAAGGATCTATCCATGCTGATTTTCAGTAACACAAGGAAAATTGTATTGACAAATGCTTACCTGTGTAAACTCTTAGTCCTACTGGAATAAATGGGACACTGGTAACTTCTACTATATGGAAATATACTCAGACGAGTATCTAAAGTCAGAAGTTACTCTCTAGAGTTCTTAGTTTTCAAGCGCTAGAGCTGTTGATTGCATTCCCTCTCAGTTGTTACTCAGGGTTTACGCATGTGTGAAAAGAATGGAAATAATTGAGAGACTCGCTCTCAAATTACTGTCTGGCTTTCATGGACTTTACTTTCTTCTCTAATTTGCTTTAATAAAGTAAAATAAAATAAAAAAACCTGAACTTATTCCAGGGCAATGTCTACAATAACTACAAATTTTCTCCAAAACTCAGTTTGGTGAATTCTCCTGCCGTCCCAGGCTTTGTTAGTTATGTGAATGATTGACATTTTAATGAAAGCTTCATAAACTGACGATAGAAAAATGGTAACTTATCAACCGGTCTGGATAAGGGTTAAAAAATTAGGCTGTGCTTACACACCAGATGATTAGGTCTATGCCCATTAATAAGCAGGGTACATAAAGTACAAGTTGTTTCTTAAAATCGAAACAAGAAACCTAACTACAAAGCTGGGAACTATCTGATCTGCGACCCACGTGTTGAATCTCTTTGAAGTTTTGTTTTTACAAGCAGACCAATGATCTACAAGAGAATTTTTATAGAAACATAACAGAGCAGTAGTATTTGCTAGTTAAAGTAATATTTCTTAATCTAGATTGGATTTCTTTTTTGATTCTCAATAAAGCTAAGCTGTTTTATTAGGGTCTAGTAGTGGGTAAAATAAGTTTTAACTGGTTTGCTAATATCAGAAGTTTATGATGGATCTGATTACCTGACTGAAAAATCACTTCTGTGGTTTTGCTTAAAAGTCATTAATATATTTCAGCTTGTTCTGTGGGTGCTGCTCAAGGCAGCCTAAAATGATGTAGATGTGAGACTTTGCTTTAATCTGCATTATTCGCTTCCAAAGCGACAGTTTTCTGTTATGCATCTGAGAAACCACATGTCTATGTAAGATGTGGGAAACAGAGATAAATAGTTTTCCCTACTTCTAATATTAGGAAGTAGAGCTTACCAATTTTTCACAGCCTGGACTGCAATGTCAAAGCAAGTTTAACAGCTTTTCTTTTTTAACTTGATTTGAAACTCTCTCCATTGTTTGTAGGACACCAATGAAGTATTTGTATATGCAGAGAGAAGAATTATTGATGTCATTCATTAACTGGACTTTGATCACCACTTGTCTTAACTACATAGATTAAGGAGCATCAAGAAACAGTCTCAAAATGCTCACCTTTCTTCGGGGACTAAAATGAATATTCTTCCTCTGAAAACTGGTAAGTAAAAATATTAAGCTTGCAGAGATATGTTTAGATTTAAAAAATAAAGTAAATCAAATGGTCAGTTGAGTGCATGAATGTGTGCTGTTAATTTAATTTTCTCTTTTAAGCTATCAAAATTATATGTGCTTGTGTTGCATGTTGGATTTGAAATCCCTTACAGAAAGACCCAATACCTTAAAAATTCCCTCAAAACACACATTAGCAGTGACTGCTGTTGTAATAGATAGGGTTTTCTGCTGTTCTTGTTGCTTTCTAGTGTCTGATGGCCACAGAAATTTAATCCAATGCTTAAAAATCTTTCCTTCTATATTTGTAAATCTAACCCTTTTTTTTAACAACAATATGCCTCTAAGTAGTACCTCTCTGAAATATATCTACACCCTTAATCCATTTAATCCTACATCAGAGGAACCACACAGTTCGCCTAATACCCAGTTGACCAATTTTTAGTCTATAGCCTCCTTCAAACTCTTTGCAGGATTTGAATAAAGAACCTCAAATATGTATCTAATAAAAAGCATCTATTGTGGCCAAAGGAAATGTCTTTTATCTGTGTTCAAATAGTCTCTTCTGACCTGGTCTTCTGGGCATCCATTAGTTGCAGTATTATTACAGGTGGTAAAGGGTATGCTTGATTTTTTTTTTTTTTTTTGCAAGCTCTGAATTAAAACGAAAGAAATCATAAACAGCCTGATAATTAATGTGGAAAACAGAAGTGGAACTGTTTCTCTGAACACTTACAAATGTTAAGTATACTCAAAAATAATCAGCAACTGAACTTGTCTAGCCTTGTCTTGCTGTAGTCAAATAGTTGTTCTGTTGTTCTTAATGACCTTTCTGTGTATATGACAATGCCAGGTAGCTTTGTACTTCCCTATAATTTATAAACTACCCTTCAAGTTGGTTTTAAAGATGTTTGCTTGAATTCACAGTATTATATTGTTCCCTTGTAAAACACACATATAACTCCTTAAAAGTAGTGGATGCTACATCTGTGTAACAAGAAAAGTACCATCTGTGGTAGATTACAGAGCAGAACACACATGGTTCAAATAAGGGAAAAAATCCATTGTTTACTAAATTTTTGTATTCTGCAACAGATACCACATAAAACTCGGATCCCCTTTTTTTCAGGCTTCTGTGTCAAATGTCAGGGAGTAAAGCAGGAGGAATGCATGAATGGTAGTGGCAGAAAATCTAGTGTTGTATGTCTTATTTCTTGAAGTATGCTAGAAATCTGTTTTCAGAAAGGGCAGCTGTAAAGAGGTAAGGAAAGAAATACTCTCTCTGACCATCTAGGAAGTCCAACATAAGATAACCTGAGTTATTCCCTGCGTACCGCTATGTTCACATGGGTCTAATAAAGCTTTCCAGGCATAGATACACTGCAGATTTTCATCCCCACCATGCAGATTATTACTCAGTGCACCTCTTGCACAGCAGATGATTTTTCCATTGCAGTCAGCAATGAGGTGACACGCACTTTGCCACCATCATGGAAAGTAAGAAGAAAAGTCTCCACAGCTATTACATGTCTCAAACTACTTGAAGCAGCTGTAAGGACTTTTTTTTTTTTTTATTTGAACATAAGTAGGAAAAAAAAAAATTCTGTTTCTCCCCTGTTTCTTTTTTTTTTTTTTTTGCAAGTATAAAGGTCTTTTAAAAAAAAGTATTTTACATTGGCGAGTATGCTGTACTTCTGATTTAAGGGTGTGAAGTTTGCAAGGGCAGCAGACTCTTGGTTTCCCCTGGTAATCTCTTGTAGTTTTACATGCACTTGTAACAAATTATCCCTGAAGGATGGTAGGATGGAAGGATGGTAGGATGGATCCTTCCTGAAGGCCGGAAAGATGATCCGGGAAACTATAGGCCTGTCAGTCTGACCTCAGTACCGGGAAAGATCATGGAGAGGATCATCTTGAGTGAGCTCTCACAGCAAGTGCAGGGCAGCCGAGGGATCAGGGGCCAGCCAGCATGGGTTTATGAAAGGGAGGTCCTGCTTAACCAACTTGATCTCTTTCTATGACCATGTGGCCCGCCTTCTCGATGTGGGGAAGGCTGTGGACGTTGTCTACCTGGACTTTGGTAAGGCCTTTGACACTGTCCCCCACAGCGTTCTCCTGGAGAAGCTGGCGAATCATGGCATAGACAAGTGTACTCTTCACTGGGTAAAAAACTGGCTGGATGGCCGTGCCCGGAGAGTTGTGATTAATGGGGTGAAATCCAGTTGGCGGCTGGTCACCAGTGGTGTCCCTCAGGGCTCAGTTTTGGGGCCAGTCTTGTTTAATATCTTTATTGATGATCTGGATAAGGGGATTGAGTGCACCCTCAGTAAGTTTGCAGATGACACCAAACTAGGTGGGAGTGTTGATCTGCTTGAGGGTCGGCAGGCTCTACAGAGGGACCTGGACAGGTTGGATCAATGGGCCGAGGGCCAATGAGATGAGGTTTAATAAGGGGAGTTTCAGAGATGGCTAACCTTCTGTAAACACAGCTGGAGCTATCTTGCTCTAAAATCCATCTAGAATGCTGAGGAATTAACGTGTGCATTTTCACATGCGTTAATGCGTGGAACAGTTTCAGAGACATTTTCTTGTGTGGAGCCGTTGATACTGAAGTGTTTCATCTCAGGCTAAAATCATATCCCAGTGAATTCCATGGAAAACCAACAATTTTAATGTTTATATTGAGTTCAGGTTTAATTTAAATTGGTAAAACTGTGCTTAAAAAATAAGCACAATAGGCCGCAGTTGGTCTCAGGATGCTTATGGTTCCTGTAAACTTTTTTAGACACCGCTTGTGTATCTTGTTTAAAAACTTCTTATTCAGAAGGCAGCTGTCCCACTGTAGAGACTACAGAGTGAGCAGCAACGCCTGTCTTGCTTCCGTAGTGCCTGTGAAGAGTTCTGGTTGATGGTTGTGGAAATTTGAACCTTGCCATGGTGAGGCCTTTAATGCCATTAATAGGAAGGGGAAAAGTTTCACTCCGGCATTGTGCCTCTGCCCTGGGAACAAACCCATACCTGTCAAAAGTGCAGTCTGCTGGGGCCCGTCGCCATTGCTGTAGCTGTTGGTGGAGGTGCCGGCTGGGACAGTGGTTCTTACGGTGGGGTCAGAGACCTCCAGCCCAGCCTGCTTGGTGGTTCCGAGCTGTGCTGGATAGGAAAGGTCGCTGAGAAGTGAAAAGTACCATGGGTAAGAAAGCAGCCTTTTGCATTATAGCAGACTTAAGAAGGCGATAGAATATGAGTGAATGAGTATTCGTTATGGTAGTTAAGTGTGTGTTATGGTTACTGCAAGGAGAAGGGCTTGGAGAAGAAGCAAGCTTGGGCAGCTTCCATGAATGGGAATTCTTGGAAGAAGCAGATGTTGCACACAGGATCAATTTAGTATTCATTAAATTTTTAGCTCTTGTAGTAGAGACTGTACTTTTTTTCCTATTTGGTTTATTTGAAATCTGAAGACAGTTGAGTATTAGGTCCCGACAGGCCCCCAGACTGAGCACGTTTTGGAAATGCCTGTGGGATAACACAAGCGGGCCCCTTCCTACTTCTTACAGTTGTTTTCCAGAGACCTGGGTTTGAATTCCCATTGTCCTAACTGTGGGAAAGGTGGGAAAAGGAGAAAAAGAAGGCAACACCAATGAGACCTTAAAGAAGTCAGGAATGACTACATGGAAGTATTACAGTTGGATGTGATACTATTTACTTCAGAGAGATGAAAGTGTTGCAGGTTTATGCATTTTGATTTATATCTTTACTTACTATCTGCTTATTGACTTTTATATCTTTAAACAATGAGAAATCAACATAGGTAACCGGGTTCCCTGTGATACAAACTTCTGGCATAGTGAAACAAAGCCTCCCTATGGTTTCAAAACATTGCATGACAATGAAAACTAAAATGTTGAACTTCAAATTCACATTCATTTTTATATTCTTGCACTCTCGCATACATTTTTAAATGAGGTTTTTTTTTTGTCATTGAGCATGCAACTGCAACATTTTATAGTTAGACAAGTGGCAAAGCAGCCAGCTGCGTCTCCCGTTTGTAGTGCAGGTATTAAATAAGAAAACAGGTGATCCATCTGGGTTTAATGTGCTGTTACTCTGATGATGAAAATCCAGATGTGGGACAGAAAATAAACCAAAGAGGACAGATTTGGTCTTCACTGCAATGTAGCATTATTGTAAACTGCATGGTGAACTTTTGCAGTAGCTATGGAGACTTTCTCATTTGCCATTGCTTCTTGCCCAACTGTTCACTACTGTGTGCCCCCAGTGAATTCATTCTGTCTTATTTATGATCCCAAGAATGAGTTTCACTTTGTTTTCCACATTCTTTGAGATACAGTTATTTTTTAAAGGTGATGCAGACTTTTAATGTAGGGCTTAGAGACTATAATCTATAATTTGAGTGCGATTCTTGAAATGGCTGCACCCTGAATTCCAAAAGCAGTCAGTAAAATAAGGTGCTGTAAACTGTGTGCCTTCTATACTTGCTCATATTTTCTTATAGCAGAAGCTGCTGCTTGTTGAGAGCTGAAATGTACTGGTATCTCTTCCAAACAGGAAAATCTAAAACTTCAGTCACACATCTGCTGAGGTAGCTGTGGTACTTAAAAAGATCTTGCCTTCTCAGTTACGATGAGGTGAAAACTAATCTGTAGCATTTTGCACTGACCAGACAAAGCACATTCATTTTATTTGTTGTGTCATGCTGTTGCACCCCCTTCCCTGCACGTGCATTCAAAATACTCTATATTTCTCTGTATTTTTCCCTGCAAAATATAGGGCTCTACATAATTTTGGGATTTCACTATCTTTTACTGTTTCAATTTTTAAAAAACAAAGCAAAAAAAAACCAACCCCATAAGCACAACTCTCCCTCCCAAAACCTCAAAACTTCACATAATGAATGCTTTTCCATTCATGGAGCTTGCAGAGCTTATTACTGTTTCCATGTTTTTTAAGGAGGTGGAGTTACAAGAATTACCCAAGTGTTCACTTTGGATGGAGGCTTAGTATGTTTCTCACAATCAAGCTTTACTCATATAATCACAGATTTTTGAGACAGTGTTAAATTGGATTTTTTTTAAGGTAACAGAAACCTCTTTGTTTGAAGCCTTCAGATTCTAGAAATACCAAAAGCCCAAATGCAGTTGAGAAAAAAGAGAAATAAGAAACATCTGGTAAGTTAGGATACTGCCTGCACTGGCACAAAGATGCAATAATAAAACGCCATTTTTTTTTTTTCCAAGTCTGTTCTTGCAAATAATATTATTACAACAGTCTGCTGGCTGCAGAGCGCCTTATGGGAATGAGAACATGCTGCGAAGCGTTTTGATGCACAGAACAGCTACACTTTGGAACCAGTTCTCTGTTGGCTAGTTGCATGAGAGAGTAGTGAGGCTGGCTTGTACCCGTGGCAGGTCCGTGCGTCTTTCACGGACATCCTCGCGCTAGCAGCTGGTAGCAGAACCAAGTGTGGTGTAAAAGTTTCGTTCCTTGTTAGTTAAGGCAGTCACTGTTGTAACTGGTTCTTCACAGTGTTGGAAAAAGTCACTGGATTACCATTGGGATCAGCCTCTCTGGTTTGTCGGCCCGTCTTTGATATTTTTGGTCATGATAGGCTGTGGCCTGCAAGAGAATGGACATTTACCTATAAATATGAAAATTGTACCCCAAACCCTAACTGCGCCAGACATTGATATAGATTGAGCTGAGTGCCCCATTGCCTAGGGGCAGTGTGGTCTGGGCAAGTAGCCGAAAGTCCTGCACAGGGTGATCCCCCAGCCCACAAAATAGGGCGTATAGTGGTTGTAGCCGTTCAAGGAAGGTAAACTCATCCCAGCCACGACTTGCGTACTTATATTCAGAGTGCAAACAACTCTTGTGCTTTTCTAGTGTGCAAGCTCTGCACGTCCTGGCAGAGATATTCCTATACTGTTCTAACAAAAATAGTGAACTCCCTATTTTAGCAGCAGCTAAATTTATTTTGAGAAACAACAGGCGACACCACCATTTTGAAAAAAGGGCATTGCATAAAAAATACTGTGGATGTACTCTGACTTTCTTCTCCCGCCTTTAGGTATATCCTTGGTATTTTTACTGTACCCTTTCTCTTCCCTATAGTCAAACTCTGCTGAGGTTTGGTGCTGAATAGGAGGTGCTGATTTATCTTAGCGTCAAACTAGCAACTCTTCAGTGAGTTGTACACTTGAATCTTTGCCCCAGTGTAAAATGGCTCTGCTGGCACCAGATGTCAGTGTTGGTCTGCGCTAACAAGCTTGGATGGGCACACCTGTGTGTCCCCCTCTGCACCAGAGGCTGAGCAAGTGCCTCAACATCTCAAAATGGTGACAACCTGCTCTGGTGAGCCGACCTCACCAGCAACTGAACTATAGATGAACTGAAGTGCTATCGAAATACAATCATTACAATAAATTTTTGAACCAAACTCGGGTTAGAAAGTGATATCTGGCCTTATGGAATACTGGGGACACAAAGAGAAACTGGGACATTTTCTATGCTGCCCTGAATGTGATTATCCTCAATTTCTTACAGGTTTCCACCAAATTATGCACTGATTTGATTCCAGTAACTAAATAAGTTTAAATGTGTGCTAATTAATTTCTACAAAGCTCTAGATTTATTTAAATCAACTGGTTGAAAAAGCCATATTAATAAACTGTAGTTATTGTTTATTTTTAATCTACTATATACAATTATTGTAGAGTAAAACAAGTATGTTACACAGAGAAGACTTTTGATGTGTTTCCAGCTGTAGTTGTCCTTAATGTAAATGTTCTTTTAAACAGACATTGCACTCAGACTACTGTTATCGTTAGATACTTCTTGCCTGCAGTCCAATTGCAGACCTGTTCAATATTATTCATTAAAGGGCTTATGGTTTCAGCAGATTTCCAGCGTTTGATACTTATAAGGGACACTTACACAGCTAATTGGTTGTCATGATCTAAACAAACCAAAGATGAAAAGCTTTTTGCCATTCAAAAACCAGCTTACTTAATATTTGTATTTTATTTAGATGTTGGGAAAACATAGCATCACAATTTTTTGCTAAAATTGTGAAACTTCATTGTTTGAAAGTCAGCAAATGAAGCAACTCAACCTTTTAGAAAGATTTTTTTTTTTTTTAAAAGAAGTTTTTGACTAGCTATGAAATAGACAACTTTTTTTTTTTATCTATAGCAAACAGGAAAGAGATGTTACAGTTTACATCATTTGGAATTGAGAGGGTTTGAAATGATGATTTCTCTGCGGAGAGTCTGGCTAGGTGACAGATTGTCACAGGCACAAATTACAATAGTCTGGGGACTTCCTGATGGCTTAATTCCAGAGACCATTTCAGTTCTTCAGGATTGTTTGGTGTTCTGTGCTGTCGCATTGTGCTCTCGGACCCATCTTAGTATGTCTTTATATGTCGTTACCTTAGATAGGTAGATCCAAGGCGATGACGTATGCCAAAAATAATTCTCTTTCATTTTACATGTTTTTAATTTCCATACTCCTGTCATTCTAATAGGACTATAAATATCTTTCATAATTCCAAGTTCTTTTATCACTTTTATAGTCTACAACAAAAATTATAGTTAAAGATCAAGTTGTTTTAATAATATGTGTCTCACAAGAGTCTATCTAGCTCTGGTTATGAAAAATTATTTATGAGAAGCAAGCTGAAAAATATGCTGCAGAAGGACCAAATGCAAACTGCAAAAAAATATTTGATACTGGCTAAATGTTGCAAAACTTGCTTTTTGATTAAAAGATTTTTTTAAAAATAAAATACTTGCTTAAAAATCAGTTTGGTAAATCACATCAACAAAAGAACAGCCATTTCACTAAGACTGCACATCTTCAGCTAAAGCAAACTATTGTAATGTAGCCAGTTCCAGATATATCTCACCTGCAGCTGCTGTAACTATACTAGAAGTGCAGCCTGGGAAAATCTTCAGAGATTTTGCAGTTATGCTGTGCTAATTGTTTACAGGCAGATAATTTTCACTAGACACTAATTACAAAAAGTAGATTAAAATAATTGCATTAGCCTTACCAAGATGCCTTATAACTTAAAGAAATAAATTATTGTAAGTTAATAATTATCCTTGATGTAATGAATACCAAAAGTGATGCAAGTTCAACCTGTTGAAGTATGGATGTGGGGAAAAAAAGAAGTTTGAATAAAGTAGGAAGGGACATGTTTTGAGGCCAGTGACTGAAACTGATTTCTGAGTGAGATTCTGTGTTTCATGTTCTGGAGGACTGTAAAGAATTCTTGGCTGCTTGTGATCCATGGACTGAAAGAGCGTTTGGCATAATTTTGCCAGGGAAATGTTAGTCTGTGTTAAGGAAGCTCATGCTGGCTAGCTCTACTTTTAGTGGCCATGGTGATGTGAATCCTGGTGCCAGCATGTTCTGCCAGTGTGGCTGTTAAAGGGATGGGCTTCATAAATAACAGGGGAGTCAGAGTTCAGAGTTAGGGATGCTATTCCTTGGCTGGGACCCTCATTTTTTGAGGGAATTATATAAGCTGGTTTGGAGTCATTATAGTTAACCTAAGCAAAGCCTATCTGCAATTTGAATTACAATCTAAAAGCTCCTGTTTGTCTCTGATCATAGAGGAGCATAGAACAAGCAAGATCTTGAGTTATATATATATATGATTTAAATGCTTAAAATTAAGTGTGATCAAAGGTATCTTGGTGCTGAATAGATTTTAATGAATTTTTCTGCTATCAATTTATAAAATTGCAGTTTGAAATCACATAAACTTTGAGCTCTGTGACATACTGCAGCAATGACTTCCACAGTTTAACCATCTGCTGTGTGTAAAAGTATCTCTTTTAATTTGCTTTGAGTATGGGCCTTGATAATTTACTTTCCCCTAATTATTGTATTTTAAAGAAAGACAATTAATTCCCATCTCTGTATGCTTTAGTATCACTGTCTTTTTTGCTTTTTCAGATATCTGTCATAGTCCTTCCCTCATTATCTCTTTTCAAGCAAACAGTCTCTGTATTTGTTTCTCAGATGGGGGCTGGTAATGCACCTCTGGTAATGCTCATCAGGTTCTATTAGTTTTGTTTTCTACTTCTCCCTAACTACTCTTAATATTAATTCTGTCTTTTTAACTTTTCCAAACAGCTAATATTTTTCATAGAACTATGCGTTATAACCCCAAGGTCTCTTTTCTAAGGGGAAGTAACTGGGTTAGGCATATCATTATATACAGACTGTACATTTTAAAATGGGCCTTCTTCACCCTCAGTAAGTTTGCAGATGACACCAAGTTGGGTGGGAGTGTCGACCTGCTTGAGGGTAGGAAGGTGCTATCGAGGGATCTGGACAGGCTGGATCGATGGGCCGAGGCCAATGGTATGAAGTTCAACAAGGCCAAGTGCCGGGTCCTGCACCTGGATCACAACAACCCCATGCAGCGCTACAGGCTTGGGGAAGGGTGGCTGGAGAGCTGCCTGACAGAAAAGGACCTGGGGGTGTTTGTCGACAGCCAGCTGAACATGAGCCAGCAGTGTGCCCAGGTGGCCAAGAAGGCCAGCAGCATCCTGGCCTGTATCAGGAACAGTGTGGTCAGCAGGACTCGGGAGGTGATCATCCCCCTGTACTCGGCACTGGTGAGGCCTCACTTCAAATACTGTGTCCAGTTTTGGGCCCCTTACCACAAAAAAGACATTGAGCTGCTGGAGCAGGTCCAGAGAAGAGCAACAAAGCTGTTAAGGGGTCTGGAGAGTAAGTCTTATGAGGAAAGGCTGAGGGAGCTGGGGTTATTCAGCCTGGAGAAGAGGAGGCTGAGGGGAGACCTTTTCGCCCTCTACAACTCCCTGAAAGGAGGTTGTAGTGAGGTGGGGCTTGGTCTCTTCTCCCAAGTCACAGGCACTAGGACAAGAGGAAATGGCCTCAAGTTGCGCCAGGGGAGGTTCAGAGTGGATATCAGGAAAAATTTTTACACGGAAAGGGTTATTAAGCATTGGAACAGGCTTCCCAGGGAAGTGGTTGTGGCACCATCCCTGGAGGTATTCAAAAGACGGTTTGACATAGTGCTTAGTGACATGGTTTAGAGATGTGGTGTTTTGTTTTTGTCAAGAGTTAGGTTGATGGTTGGACTAGATGATCTTAAAGGTCCCTTCCAACCTAGACAACTCTATGATTCTATGATTCTTTACTTTGTTCATCAATATTGGATTCTTGGGAAGATTTGGATTTCAGAAGTCCTTACTCTGATTTTGATTCTAATAGGGCAGTCTTTCAACCCTGAGAACACATTAGGGAGAACCTTCTTCCAAACGTGACAGTCTAAATTCTGAAAATATCAATCCTTGTTAAAGGACAGAAAGTGAAATGCTTGGAAAACCCCTTCTGTGATTGTAGTTCTGTCTAGTTCTAGATGTGTTGCTTAACCCAGGTCACACGTGAAGTAGCAACGAATGCTTCTCTCTAGATCCAAGCCTGCTTACTTCTGAGGTACATTATAGGTAGGTCTGGATATCATTTTGTTTCCTACATTTCAGAAATCTTGATACAAGTATTATGTGTATAGACTAACTTAAAAGATAATCTTTAATCTAACTTAAAAGATAGTAACCATGCTATCCATAACTGGTTTTGTACAAAGGGAATTAGCCACTTTAATTTTATGTTCATAGGCCCTTTGCAGAAGGGAAAATGCTTTTGTACTTACATATTCCACAGCTCAGTTGTAATAGTAACAACAAAACATAAACCACTTCAGAGCTGCTGTAATTGCTCCCCAAATTTTAGTATTACCTGTGTTCATCTCCAAGCATATGGCAACTTCATGGTTAAAACTTTGAAACACTATTTAGTGTTTTGCCTTTATCCACAAAGTGTTACTAAAAAGAAAATGATATAAGGATGAGGAAATCCCAACACATGCTTTAAACTTTCATCAGTGTCTCTAAATGGCAGCTATTCAGTAGGTGAAGTGGCTGTAGTTTGGGGGAGGGTGCAAAGTAAATGTTTAAAATACTCTTTAACATGCTATCAGTATTTTTACTCTCCTCTCCACCCCATCTATCTTCTATTAAACTGAAATTATATTAACTGATCCCTGGTGTTACAGGATTTATATTCATAAATGAAAGTTGGATTGGGCCCTCAGAGGAGGGAGAATGTGGAAAAAAAGCAAACCAGTAACTTTAGCTTAGTGGTACTGAAAAAAAATCTCTGTGGAAAGAGAGAATACCAAGAGTGAAAGAATTGGAACATTGCTTTAATTGAAAAGAATGCTAAACTAATGTTTATATTAGAATAAATTACTGGAAAAAAACCTAAGAGAAAGTATGAAACTATGAAAACATATCTAGACCACAGAGTCAAAATAGATTAAATTTTAAGAGGACATCTAAGGGAACCTGAAACTTCCTGTTATTCTCCTACGTTAGATTTGTAATAAAAATAAGAAAGTGATCTTAGCAAGGAATGTATTTCATTGTCATCTCTGACTCTTTTCTCATATTACCTTGGAAAACCATGATAACGAATAGCAAAAATAGGAGTTCCATGTGTTCTACCATACACACTTTTCTGGTTTGTATTTTTGTTGAAGAAATTCTAATCCATATTATCTGTGATATAAATTATGGTGTAAAATCCTATGAAAAAGTTGCTTTCCCCCTCATTGAAAATAGGGTAGAGGGAATTCAGCACTCCCCTACTAGATCTGAACACTTTTATAGTTGGTTTGTAGAAGTGGGAATTGCAGCAAATGAACATTTTGGCAAATACCAAGATTTCCTACCTTCTTAAAGGGCGTGGTAGGGCAGAAAAACCCCAACCTCCACAAAAATAAAAAAGGAAGAAACAAGTGCATATCATGCTATGGACATAGTTACATACGTTTTGCAGATTCAAATCAACGGTGGCGCAATTTGTCTTGCATCCAAAAGCCTGGTTTTCTGCAAGCAAAGCACAAAGTGTTTTATCAGTTATAGAGGTTGCTTCTGGAATGTTTGCTTCCAAATTAATCCTACTTGTACTGCATTTCACGCAACTAATTTAATTCATTTCTAATCAGTGAAGACGTTTCCTCTGATACTGCCTTTTTCAAATGAATTTCTAGGTTGGAATATGCAGTCCGTGAATAAGAGAGGGTCTGGATATTTGTATTGTTCTTTTGAAAGTTATATTTCATACACTGTTTCATAAACTATTCTGGTGGCAAGAAACTTATTAATTTAATAATTATATTAAGCAATTAATATAATTGCTTAAGAAGATGCTTCAGCATTGAAGACTTGATAAAAGCAATTCTGGCAAAATTGTTACAGGTGTACAAAGAGAATTGACTAGAAAATTGTAACCTTAGTGTGTAATACAATGAAAACTTTGGTGCTTTGATACACAGTAATGGCTTGCAACTTTTTTTTTTTCTTTTTTTTTGGTAAAAGTGTCAGCAAAAATATCGTAACTCTTAAAAATAAATATAAGTATTCCAATTCCTGTCAGGAATTAGCGTGTTTGATGTCAGTTCTCCAAGAGTGGAAATAGATGTATGATCTTGTAAAGGTGTTTGCAGTAAAAGTTTATTATCATTATCTCACTTCTGAGGTTGCCCTAGAGAACCTGGTGTTTTCTATTAATTTACGCATGTACAGGATTGCATTTTTGCAGTTCATGTTTCTGGTACTTTCTGCTTACTTTAAAGTAGAAGGCATTTTAACTGCTCATCATTTTCCTATTTAACTTGTAGTTCTGATGCTTCGACTGAACAGAAATTCTGTCTCAACTAAGTTTTATTAATGAAAGGAAAATTACAATAGCTCTAAACTTTACATTTAGGATTATTGATAAAATCTTATGTGCATTTTAAATGTCTGATGATCCAAACTTTTACTTATTTGTCAATTAATGTATTTTAGCTCACCCACACATCTTTGCTACCAGTTACGTACAACTTGACCACTTCTTTGTTTGCAGGAAAGCTCTCTGCTTTTCCTGAAGGCTCTCATTCATGAAAGCTTTCTGTTTGACAAAAACCAAAAACCACACACAAAAAACAACCCCCCAAAAAACTAACAAAAAACCACACCCCAAACCCCACCTGCTGGCCATCTTTATAACTCTTGTCAACCCAGAGATACCTCCAAATACACAGCAATATTTAGCCAGGGAATTAACTCTGATTTTATATTGCTTATTACCCTATCTGCTTATTACTTTGTAGTTCTGCCTGTGATTTGCAGTCTCGCCTGTCACACACACGCTCTCATACTATTTCCTATTCTCACCATAATGCTGCTATGACGTAATCTTTGACTGGTATTTTTAAGCCCTTCCACAAAATAAAATTAAATTATCACTTGTTTAAGTATATTCTGACAGCAGTAACATAAAATATGTTAAAGCTGTAATAACTTGGTTAAAAAATGGAAATACTGGTCTATTTTAGAAATATGTAAAAGCCAAAAAGTAGCCATAGCATATATTACAGCTTATTATCTTTGAAGAATTACAACCTGTTAGTGTATTTCTAGCGGTGTAGTAAAACTGCAAATTAAATACTCCATTTACTCAAATTTTCCTTCTTGTTGGTAGTAAGGCCAACTGACGTTATGGGAATGGTATTTTAATAATGCTTTGAGAGATGAGGTAATACTTTGATCACTGAAAGGAATTGTCTTTCTGTAAGGATTTTTATCTTGATTTACTAATAAAAACTGAAGAGCTCTCATCTGTGTGGGCTTTTTGTGCACTTTAGCCAGGGAAAAAGTGCAGTGCAAAATTTATTTTGTCACCTAATTCCATGACACTGATCCAAATCCTACTGAGGTTTAAGAACTGTCTAGCTATTTCTATAGATTTTTGTATCGGGCAAAAAAAATAAAATTCTTTTGATTTTCGTGCAAGTGAACAACTTGTCTCTAAGAACATA
Organism: Numenius arquata; assembly: GCF_964106895.1. Classification (NCBI taxonomy): domain Eukaryota; kingdom Metazoa; phylum Chordata; class Aves; order Charadriiformes; family Scolopacidae; genus Numenius; species Numenius arquata. Next base: position 35,396,575 of record NC_133578.1, read on the forward strand.
AATCTAATCATCAGTTGAAGTCGGACAGAATGATGCCCCTTTATAGGCACTGTGTGATTGTCTATGATTTTCACACACACTCTTTTTTCTTGTGTGTAAGTAATGACAGAGTAGGACTCAGCTTTCAAAAGGTGAGGACTAATGACTCTCTTATTCCCCATTTATTCCTCAGGAAGCTGATAGAGTTCTTTCTTCTTCGCCAAAATAGCCCAGCATCGTGTCCTCCTTAGAAGGCAAGAATGAGAAGGATGTTGAAGACACTTCTTTCTCACATTTCCTCCTTTAATAAGTTTTGTGCTTTATTTTCCTTGTACTGGATTTACTCCAAATTTTTCATTATGAGCACAGAGTTTTACTTAAATCTTACATCTGTTAAATGAATCTATTTGTGTGCAGCAGACTGCTACAATGATTAATATTTCCCATCTTGGTGTGGACAGTTGATGCAAAACACAGGATAATATTTTCAAAACTGCACATTTCTAACTAAAATCATATTAGTCATCTTTTCTAGACAAAAATGAAGGGCTGTGTCTGCACTCAAAGTGAGGTTACTTAAAATGCAGACAGAAAATAGCACGTAAAAGTTCACAGCATTTTCAGAGCATGCATAGATATGTGTAGCTCTAAAAAGTTCCAGGGTGTGGGTTTTTTCTGTTCTGGAAGAAAAGACAGATGTTTGAACTCCAACATTATCCACAGCACTAGTCATGTTTTCCAGGTTGGCTTCCTAGATGAACTGTGGCTTCCAGTCTATTATATCTCTGGGATTCCTCTTTTACTACATCAACATCTGGCATAGTGATTTTATATAATTTGTGATTACTTTCCTGATTTAAAATACATACACCATTAAAACCTTTTAACGAAAAGGTGATGACGTATGTTATCATACGAAGGAAAAATGGTTGTGGCTGCAAAATGCCATCTCTGCTTTATGGTTAAACATGAAAATTTAATCATGGGAGGTTAGAGAGCCTAGTCATAACTTATCTTTGATTTTATTTTTTTCCTTACATCTGAGTCAGAACATTCATCAAACAATAATCAGTGATAGGACAGGCATCTGAAGTAAGCAGAGAGCTAGCAGTCTTTAAAGCAGTGTAGGCATCCAGAAATTTCACAGTCAAAGCTTGGTGACCTTTAGCATGGCTACTGTGGCCCAGTCCTCCCTTTAGCAACGCCTAAACAACACTACTGAGATTACAAGGGCTTCAAAGAAGTGAAAAAAGGAAGTGTTCTTTCTACTTATGGATGATAAAACAGGTAAATAGCCCATATGTTGCACAGAACTGAGTTTTGACCATGAAAATAATGCCAATGATGAATTTTGGGCAGACAGAAGCGTGACAAAATCAGCTGACAGAAAGTGACTTGGGGACAAACTTTTTAGCAGGGCCTGTTGCAATAGGACAAGGGGTAACAGTTTTAAATTAAAGGAGTGTAGATTTAGACTAGATATAAGGAAGAAATTTTTTACAATGAGGGTGGTGAAACACTGACACAGGATGCCTAGAGGTGGTAGATGCCCCATCCCTGGAAACATTCAAGGTGAGGTGGGACAGGGTTCTGAGAAACCTGATCTAGTTGTAGATGTCCCTGCTCATTGCAGGGGGGGCTGGACTAGCTGACCTTTAAAGGTCCCTTCCAACCCAAACTATTCTGCGATTTTATAGAGTTACAGACTTCACTTTTGATCTGGACTTCTGTATATCATTAGCTCGTACCACCCAAATTGCAGGTTTTTTTCTTCAGCTTTAGATCACTCATAAATAAAAAAATATTGAATTCCTATATTTCTGTTGCTTTTCTCAATTCCTCATTTAAAACTGTATTTCTTATATATTTAATTTAATGTAGGACCAGTGCTTTTTAATGTAATGTAAGGTAATTTTTCCTAGTTCCAACCAGCTGATGTCAGAGTTTCTTTAATGTGCAGTTCCATGTGCTACAGGTGTAATTAGTAGAGCTGCCAGAGCTGTATCTCCCTATTATTAAAGTGTCTGGGCTGCACACGAAGTCATCTTGCAAGGGCTCAAAGACTAGGAGTTCTACATGACTTACTCAGAAATAATCTGAATTTCATGACTTTTAGAGATACTGGTAAAGAAAACATGCCTCTGCCAGGCAGATTAAGTGCTTCCATTTTAAATTATGGAAGACGAAAGCAGAAGCTACCCAAAATTTTGTGTTTTAGTTTGATTGCATTTTATAATATTGTGTAATGAAGTTAAATCCTCTAGAGCCTTAGAAGTTTTTATTGGTTTAATTTTAAATTAATAATATACTAAATAAAATTATAAATTCTTGCATTTAACCTAGTTCAGGCTGATCCATAAACTGAAGCGGAAAGGCTGGTTTATAATGTAATCACATTTTATGTTCCACTTTTTTCATTTCATCAAGTAGTTCTACATGTCTGTCTTTTTTACTTGTCTGAAAACAGTAATTGGAATTCACCACTTCTTTGGAATGAGGGCAATAGGTAAATTCTGAGCACAGCAGTAAACGTAATGCTACTTATACCCCTTCCTAGCGAGGAATACCCACTAATCCTCTAACTCAGAGAGGGATATCCAAAGCTAACTTCACTCAACCATAAAACATGAGTGCCAAACACTAAATCTAGGCCTTTTCTTTGATGAGAATGCAAATGAATAAATCAATTATTAAACACATTTAGTACTCACAAACTCTCATACCAGTTATGCTATTGTACTGTCTTGCTTCCCTATCAGTGCTTGCATTCTCAAAGGTTTCCCAGTACAGCATTGACTTACTACTGTAGCCACTAATGATTGCCAGAATTTCTTAACTGTAGTCATCTTTGTAGCTGCAATCATGGCAAAGTCTCTTGTCTTGTGCTCCCCTGAGAGTGCCTCTTATTTAGATTCTTGGAAAATAAATCAGTGACTGTTTCAGCCCACGTTCTAGCGAGTGGATGACCTCTATCCCTTTGGATAGCTCTGTAATGACTCACAAGTCTTGTCCGATCCTGGCTTTCTTAACATTTTTTCCATTCACTTTAGTTGCAGAAAAGTGATTTTTTCTGCAGTTTGGCTGTAAGAACATGAGAGGATTCTATTTAGCATAAATTAAGTTAGTTGACTAAATCCGTGCTTCTTTACTGGGTTCTTCATGTGGCAGTTAATTTCATTTTCCCTGTTATGAATCTCTGTTTGACAAGTTAGTGCTCTGAACGGCTAGCAAACAGAGCAAAGTACCTCCTGGCTACCACTTGTCTCTGTGCGCGCCAGGCTATGCAGTGTGACCTTTGTCTGGCACTCCATAGATTGCTCCCATGTTCAGCCTGATTTAATGTATCAGTTTGCACAGATTTTATTTTGGAAAAGAAATTTGGCAATGCTGATATGTGGAATTATTTGATCACAAAATCTCTGTGTTACACAGTGAGAAGATAGTGTTCTGTTTGCAAAAAAGAACAGTCTGAGTAAAGTACGCAGCCAGGACATAAGATTTTCAACGGTACAGAAAACTACCAGGAATATAGTAGACATAAGATTGAGAGTTAGTTCTCTTATACCATTTCCAATAACAGCCCTTAATTGAAAACCAGTTACAGAAAGTAATGTTTCATTACATGTAGTACCTCAGTGCAGGTAACAAGACCAGCCAAAGCTGTGGTACTGAGAACTGGAACAAATAGTTTTCTCCCCACAGGGAGAGCTGTTACCTTGGACACTGTGGGTCCATCTCTTCCATATTTCTGTAACTATGCCATACCATCAGCATTGGCTCCCCACATTTTGGGGAGGTAATGGATTTTAATAATATCCTTCTATAAGACAGCTGTGTCCAGTCCATCCAGAATCAGAGCTTCCATAAACTGTATCTCACCTTAAAATACCTTTTAAGTTACTCAAAGAACATGATTTCTTGTGGTATTTGATAATTTATGACATTTTATTTATATTTCTCTAAATTTTTATATTTTTCATAACTTTCATACTTGGGCGACAAATAAACAAAGTCATTAGCTGACATTTAGAATCATAGGATGGATAAATCCAGGTTATTAAAGGTATTTATCCATCTTAAGATTCATGTGAGATGCCTAAGGGCAGCTCTTAAAGAATTTAGACAACAAACCCCTGTTTGTTGAATGCTTTTTTTTTTTTTTTCCTCTGAAAGAGTTTATAATATGAGAAATGTCAATTTGAGTTTTGTTCTGGTTTTGAATGCAGTATGAGCGCCATTGTGCTACATGTAGTTGTTCAGGCTGTACCAGCCACCCAGCCTTTTGTAAAATCCGCTTGGGTCTGTGTGGGCACTCAAGCTATAGCTGAGTATTTGGCCAGAGTTTCATTTCCCTGCAGGTTTGTGTCTTAGTCCCTTTACTATTTCTGGCCGCAGCCCAGCCACAGTTACTGGGCTGTCCTGCCCACATAGCAGACAAAATCCTGTCACATAAAACCAGATTTAAGATACTACCAAATTTCATGTAGAACATAATTTCCATCTGCTCTGATAAAGGTTTAGCTATCGCAATGATGGGTTCATTGGGTGGTATAAATGCAGCAAGTCTCTAGATCCAAATTCTGAAAGTTGCCCTGTGTGCATGAACACGTCTATGCAACTGTCATTACAGCAGGGAAGCCTCAGTTGCTTGAAGACAAAATGTGTAATTTTTTAATATAATGTTGTAACTGGAAATTTGATGTTTATCAACAGATTTGATCAACTTGGCAAGAAAGAATGATTTTAGTGAAAAAGGCAGGATCTGAGAGAGTCTTTATTCTGGAGAGATTGTATGCAGTAAGTAGCAGAAATATTTTGTGATTCTTATTCTATTCTTAAAATATTTAAGACTCCATCAGAGTGTGCAATAGAAATGCTGTTACAGAGGCCAAGTTACTGATGCTTAATACTGCCAGCTTCTGGAATGGCTGGAACTCAATTTCTGTAAAGGGTTACATGCCTTACATTGTGCTTTTTTTTTTCCCTTTCCAGTTAAAATCAAATATTTAAACACATTCAGCAAATTGTTGCTATATCATTTCACTGAGTGAGTCCAAGGGCACTAATGCCTTTCTGTATTTATAGTACCTACTGCATTTTTCTAGCTTTCACTTTCATGGGGTGGGTGAAAGAGAAGAGTCACTGATCTGGACCGCTGCGAAACAAAAACAGCTCTCAAAGGTGGTTAAAAAGAAATATTTGAACATTACCTTAAAAATAAAAAGCTGCATTTCATTATCACACCCAGCATTGAATTTCATTGAATTCATTCATTAAATGAGGCTTTATGATAAATCCCACCCTGTTAAAATTTTCTCTTTTAAACACTTAGAGGAACTGCAGTTACTTGAGATATTATTTCAAATAGGTTAATTTCTTAGCAAACCTATGCCTGAATGGTGTGTCTTCTTAAGAATAACTAACAATGCTAAGAAGAGTTTAAAGAGATACAGCAACTCATTATAGCACAATGTTCATAAAAAAGCTGGATTTAAATCTGCAGCTAATTACATTTCTGCAATTATTTTGCACAGTAGCCAGGAAATGGGTGACTGCTTGTTAGCAAAAAAGAAATCTCAGTGACTGCTGTGAATCATCAAGGTTGTTAACAGGTTAATTAACAGACCAAGTGGGAGTGGGTGGAGTTGAAAAAGTGTGCTGGGCCCTGTAGGAGCTCTTCCACAAGCAGTTAGAAGGAGAAACCTTCTGGAGTTGCGTGGAGCCATGTCAGCTGGAGGTTCACTGCAGGTGAGTTGAAGCCTTCGCACAGAGCTTGAGGAAATAATCCTTGAATACGTTGTCTCTGACCTGGCCTCCTAAATGTACAAAGTCTTAAAGGAAAGAGCTAAGTGAAGTAACTGCCAAGTAGAGGAGTTGATGTCTTTTTATTCCTAAGAAGTGATTAAACTAGCTTCATTGCTTATGTACTTTGCTTGCCTTAAAAACCAAACAACTGAACCAACCAAACCAAACCCAACAACTGGAACATGTATACGTTGACCAAATTTTGGGGATTTTTGCCTTCGCAGAGTTTATCTGTGACAGAATGAGGATCTGTAGTTTCAAACCTTTCCTGCATGTATTTTCCAGAAAAAAATGTAGATTGCGAGATATTAACTGCAGCGGTAACAGAAATTGCTAAAACCTTTCCTTTTATCTTGTGGAAATAAGCATAAAGAGTTTTTCTGCAAGATTCCACATTTTTTGTGAGACTTCCACTTATATATTAGGACTGGACCACTTGGTAAAAAGTTACCAATTTCTCTAGATGCCAGAAACCTAGAGGAATGTGAGTGGTGCTATCAACAAGTCAAGATGCTATAACAGAAAATATCAATTCTGGTCTCGTCTATCTTTACTCTGAACCAATAAAAGGTTAGAAAGGAGCAGTTCTTAAGGTCTCCTGTTTGTCAAACTTCGAAGCTTATTTTTGTAAAGTGGCAGTGAAAGTTTAGGGGAAATGTTAGCTGTGGTTTTGGATGTTTTTTATTAAAGGATTTATCTTTTTAATCAAGGAGACTAAAACTTCAGGAGTTTAAATGTGAGAAAGGAAAAGGAAAGTATGGGGACTTGAATCCCCATTCAGAAAAAGCATTTTTCTGAAAGCATTGGCTTTCTTCTCTGTATGAGTGGATATGTGGGGCTGTTTGTGGAAACATACTGATCATAAACAGCATGGAGCCTTTACTTTTTAAAATTTTGTTCTGCTGGAGTCATAAAAGAAAAAGCTTTCTTGCGGTGGACAAAATATCGTTGTGGGTTTTTTTTTTTTTTTTTTTTATCTCAAAGATATCTCCAAATATTTTCCCCTTGTCTTCCCTGTAGTAGTCAGCTCTAACCCAGAGTTACTAATCCAGCTGCTATGGTACCATGGGATTTTACAGCATAACAAATAATAGCTGTAGGGATAAAATGTAAGCTTGCTTCCTTATCTTGCATTTAAATTCATTGGAGATGTCCTTTACTGCTGTTTAACATAGTGGTTTTACAATGTGGACACGTCCAGCAAGGACTTGATTAGATGGGATTTTTTCTTTACATGTAATCCTCTAAGGGCTTGATAAATCTCTGTGGTGTGTTTTTGTGTTTTTTGGTTTTGTTTTTTTTTTTTTCCTGTTAAAGTTTTTGGAAATAGAGGCTGTTGCAGACAACACCTGAAGCTTGTGAATCGGGTGTGACACAAACACACACCAGCAAGGAAGCACCACAGGTGAATTCACCATGCCTCTGGGACTGGTAAATCAGTCAGTAATTTGAAAGAACTCTAAGGAATCAGTGGTAAAAACAGTATATAATCAGTAACTAGTAACAAATTTTTTTGGATGTGCCAACATTGACCAATTTTTGAAAAGGCTATCAAAAGCCTCTTTTGTTTGAGCTTCTTCATGCAGGCCTGTGTGGTGTTGCTGAACTGCATTGTCTAACAAATAATTTTGCAAATGGAATACTCTGGATCAAAATGACATACTTGTTTATTACAATTTTGTAAGTTATAAAGACATAACTGGACATTTTATAGGAGCAGTATCTAAGAGTGGTTGTGTTTTATTAATTCTGAAAGCAGTAAAGCTTGCACAAATCGTTTGCGTTAGCCTTTGAAGTCTGTTTTCTTAACATCTTGAATTCTGCTGTGGCTTCTTGGCTTTGTGACAGAGATGTTATCTTGAACAATAAAAGAATGGTAGCAACTACACTTAGGCCCAGCTGCTGTAGTGAATCCAGGTTTTGCTATACGGTCCTTACGGCTTCCACAGAAACTGTAATTTAAAATTAGAATTAAGGAGTCTCCTTGTGACATCACTCATAGTAATATAATGCTTGCAACTTCTGCCTGCTAGAAAGTTTGCAGGTTTGGTCTTGTATGAATTAGTTCTGTATTTCTACTATATAGAACAGAAAATTTGCAACTTTATGCTCATACAGTTTGAATTCACGTTCTTTTATTCTCTCTCTCTCCCCCCCATTGGAATTCTAACTAACAGGCACTTAAAGCATTGCCGTAAGTCACTGTGGGATTGATGTTTTTCCATGCTGCACAGCTGTTTGGCTTTTTTCTTAGCTGTGATTCTCATCAGGTAGTTTTGATTCTTTACTAAGTTGTGTAGCAGAGGAGAAAAGGGAAGAGGCTTGTGAAAAGGAAGAAATCTGTTTAAGACCAAATAATAACTGGGAAAGGAGAAGAGCAACTTTGTTACCTTTTTAAAAAAATGTATTTTTTCACTTAACCATTTTCCTCGTATTTTTTAGGCTATAAACATGGTTTTTGTGTTCTCTAACATAGTATTTTATGGAAAATTCCTATAAAATATGATAGAAATCAAGTTTGATTTTGGGAAGTTTTATTCTAAAAAACTATGTTTTTTTTTTTTTTAAATAGATGACTATTATTTCTAAAGCACTTCTGAATTCCACTGGCTTTTATGAGGAAGATTTTCACAGATGTATAGTGAGATATTCCCATTCAAATTCAACTGTAGTTGAACACTGAACTCTTATTCTTTGAAAACTTCCCAGAGTAACCCCGAGTATTGGGAAAGTGCTGCATGGCTCCCTGCGTGCTTGTGCAATGACTGCCACGTTAGGAATGCAGCTTTGTTTGTGGCTTCTAAAAGCACTAAATATGAAAATGTGTAATAAAATGTGGTGAGGGATCTTAAACTATTTGGAGAATTACCCTGATGAAAAACTATGAAAGAACTTGTAAGCAGAGGTATACACAAAAAAACCCAACAACAAAAAAAACTTCAAACCACCTGAAATGCTGACGTCATTGTTCCATAGTTTTAATAAAGAAATAAATACACCTCCCCAAAAAACCGCCTTCCCCAACTGAAGTTCCATAGTGTTGTAAAACCATGTTATGCTGTTTCGAATGTGAATCTGAAAGTTCACAGTGGCCAAATCTTGTGTTCCCCCATGCCAGACCTTTAATAAACTTATAAGCAAACAAAATACTCTTCCTAAGAGTCTGAGGTACAATTGCTCTTTTTAGATTAAGTTAACAAAGCAACAGTTTTGCCTCCGTTTAGGGTTCCAGTTTCACAGTGGGTTGAACAAGAAACAATGTATTTCTCTGAACGCTCCTGGAAAATTAAAATTTAATAGACATTTTAAAATATATTTTTTGGGGTGGAAAATTTTAATAAATACTGCACCCCTCTAGGGGTGCAAAATACACAGCAAAATTAGAAATGTGGACACCAGAGAGGGGAATGCAGTGGCAAACACAGTGCCAAATCCCAAAGCAGCAGTGCTTCCCCCTCTCCTCTTGACAGTGGTGTGGGACCTGTTGCAGCCTTGTAATGCTTATTGGCTTACTGTGTGAAATTTGCTGACAACTAACTTTATAGCCATCAGAAGAAAAAGTTTAAAAAGGCTCTTGTAAATTACTTCAGTTCCCTGCTTATATGTTAGGTATTAGCAATTTAACTCTGGGAGTTAAACTGTAAATTCTATGCCTTTGATGTAACACATTGCAAACCCATATGGGTAGCAGTCTCTGTTTTTTCTGATGCCTGGCGCTTTGCCCTAGCTCATGTTTCCAGATATACTCGTGAGATGAGTAAAAGGTCACCTTTCCCTGGGTCTACGAAAAGCTGCATGGAGCATCGCTTTGGTATGCTAGACAAAGACCTATCTATGTATTATGTAGTGGAAACTACATGGAAGGAAATTAATATTGTGGGTATGACTCCCCTTCTGCCGGGCCTCAGCACTAGTTCCAGGTTATTGCTGTGCAGAAATGCCGTATGTTACCACTTTGCGGTAGCACCAGCTGGAGTTCTTAGGGGCTGATGAAGGGGAAAGTTAAAGGCTCCTGGAGCAATACTGGAGTATTGCTTTGTAAAAACAGTAGGAAAATTCAGTCATCTCAGACCAAATAAAACAGTAAAGAAGAAACCATAACAAGAACAAAAGCATTTGCAAGTACCTGCCTGCCTGGTCCTGTCTTGCTACTCTTCACTTGCCCTTTTGAGCGCCTGGTAGCAGTCAGTGCTTTTTGGTTTTGTTCAGTTTGTGCAACTGCTGCACTGCAACTCACATTCTGATTAGCTCACTGGGAAAAAACCCAAAAAATAACTGCCAGAAGTTAAGACACACAGTTCTCACAGACAGTAAGAATGGAGTGTAAAAGTGAGGACTGGAGAGGACTTTGAGAATTCCAGTCCTGACCTTCTTAATACTTTATCTGAAGCTTGTTGTATACGAATTTTCCTTCAGCAGTTTGGGCAACAGTAGACTTATGAGACATGCACTTTTTATCTAAAGCTGCACTGAAATAACGATGTGTAGGATTTGCTTTTGTGATTGGAATTATAAAAATAGCACTGTCTGTAAGCAACTTGAAGAGTCCTTGCAACATGTACAGTACACTATAAAAGCTTTCTGATTTGGAAAGCATTTTCTGTTCCATCATGCTTAACCCTTTGGTAACTGTAAATGTGTAGCAGTTGACATGTTACTGTCATGGTTTAGGCCTAATTGGTCAATTATGGGCGACAGATGCTCTCCCCCCACCTCTCGCTTCAAGGAGAGGAGGAGCAAGGATAAAGAGATTTATGAGTTTGGAAGGAACTAAACTAGTTAGTGAAATATTAATAATAAAATAAAAGAAAAATAATGAAATAGATACAATATATGCAAAACCATACCAAGCTCTGAGGATGATGTCACTGGCAGGCACTGGAGAAGTCCCAGTCTGGACTCAGCGATGGATGGGAACTGGATTCCACCTCTGGAATCAGGAACATGTGGATCGGGATCAAAGGCAGATGAACAGACAGGGTCCTCCCAGAATATTGGCCATCACAGGAAGGGAGCTGACCCTTTGATCCCTCAGCTTTTATACTGAGCGTGGGGCTGATGGGATGGAATACCCCAGTTGGTCAGTTTTGGGTCACCTGTCCTGTATGTACCTCCCTGCAGGTGAGACCCCTCTACGCTTTTCCGTTTCTGACCCTCCAACGGGGCAAATAACGAAATGAGCTGCCCTTGGTTGTTATAGCAATAAATATAAGCAAGGGCCTCGCTGCATACCATTCCTTGGCATTAAATATAAATTCAGGTCCTATTACTCTGAGAAGAAACAGTTTTCTGCATGATATGCTGTTAATATCAGAGAGTTAGAAGATGCCTAGCTAAGAAGTAAAATTACTAAACAGAAAGTTGGTTCTGTTTTACCTCAAACCATGACAGTTACGTACAGTGATGTGATCTAACAGTGTACTGCCAAGTAGGACATAAGGTTAAGAAATGATAGTCAGAGATACTGGTGTTCTGAGGATGTGAGAATAACTTATAGATCTAAGTAGCATACTGCAGATTTGAAGTCCTAGTTGGTTGGGGTTTTTTGCTAAATATTATATAAATATATAGTGTATTTATATGTATGTGTGCTTCACACTTTGGATACATTTTTCATTATTACTAACTGGATTTACAGTCTAGAAAATATTTGTATTCAAACTGTGAGCAAACACTGTTCCAAGAAAAAACTTTCTTTACAGAAAGCTTTTATGCAAGTTGAAAATGCCTTGCTGTTTATACATAACTGCATGCACAAAAGGAACATTACAGATCAGTTGTTTTGGAAAAAGACACATGACCTGGAAAAGATTGCCATAGTTTGTGAAAAATTATTTTCTATTTTGTAGATGCAAAATACTTTGCTTTTTTTTATCCTTCCTTTCCATTGGAAAAGAAGGGTTATGTCTCATAATGATATATTTAATCAGCTCAGGGGATTTTACAGACTTTTTAGACCATAGGAGAGGCTGTGTAACAGAGATGTGTAAAAGCATTTGCGAGCAGTTTGTAGCCAGCTCTAGCTGCAAACTTTCATCTGTGCCCAGGGATGTCACCTCAGAAGACTGAAAGGACTAGATGCTTTTAAAAGCTTTGGTTTCTAAATTGTGTTTTTAATATGAGCAGAAAATGCCTCTTGCTTGGGGTAGCTGGTAAGATTATTATTCTTAACTATGTACTGTCTGACCTGATCCTGAATTGAATTTAAATCCACTGCAATTTCCCTCCTAGCTTTTAAAGAAAAGTAAACTGTTGGTTTGTGTTACCTTACAACGCTGCTGTAGGAATTGTGCCAGTTGAGGAGATGATTGGTGAAGACTTCAGCTGCCCCTGCAGTGGGGACAGCCAAGCAGCTGGGACCACTGCCTCAGCGGTTATCCCAAGCCAGGTCATTTGTCCTTGCGGTCAGTGAGCTACGGACTATTTCTCCTTTCAAGTATATCTTTGGTTTTGGTGTACAATTTTTGCTATTCCTTTTTCCTTACCCCTGTATTCAGATCATGAATTGCAGTGCCACTTCACTGAGAAAAAGAATTACAGGTGTCTCAATAAATTCAAGGCAGCTGAGGCCGGCAGAGGGTTCCTCTGGGGCTGGTGTGGGGCAGGGGAGCTGCAGGCAGTGCAAGCGCGCCGGGCACAGCAGCAGCATGGAGAGGGAATGGGCACTTTGAAGTTTATTGCACTTCTGAATAATCTACTTTGAGGAGGAAATCTTTCTCCATTGAGATGTTGGTTTCCTATGCAATCGGATAGATTGTCTTCTCCGACTGAAAAGCAGAAGGCAGAAAAGCACTGTATGTTGTAACAGAACAAGCCACAGGGCTTCAGGTTATATGAACAGGAAAAACATATTTCTGGAGGAATGCTTCTTAACTTATTTCATAACTTCCACTTAGTGGCTAAGGGAGAAAGTGGGAACTTTCTCCAAGCTAACACCCACTCATGACATGCCTTTTGTTTCAATCTGAGGATCTCATGAAATAACCATTTACTTTGTAGAAGTTTTCCATGTGAACTGAAAGAATAACTCATCTTTATGATTACAGCTATTACTTTCATCCAGTTTCAAAGCTGAGTTCCAAAAAGGTCTGTGTTTAGTCTCCAATGAATGAGAAATAAGTTCACTACTCCTACTGCAAACACTCTCATCTTTTCCAAAGAATTTCTGTGTGAAGCAAAAGATGTGCCTGAGCAGTGGAGATGGCAGCTGTGTATGCTACGCTTTGGCTACAACTGGAATTTGCAGAGAAGTGCTCTGTGCACAGAAATCAGGCTGAACATCCCTTCACTTGAGTAACATGCCCATGAAAAGGCAGAACAACAGAAGGAATCTGTGTCCCCTGTGGCTGTGCTCCCTGCTTAGAGACACATACCTGCATAACCCTACAGGAGCAAAGCCCAAGGGGTGAACTTAAAAGTGCTTTCCTTTCATGAAGTGTTTCCTGTTGTATGTACTAATTGTTCCTGTTCTCTATGTACATACTCTTGGTGGATGATATTTAATTACAATTTTTTGGGGGGCCAATATTGGACCATCACTTTTTGATCTTGGTTTATTTTAAATTAGTTTCTAAGTTTAGATTTTTAAACATTTTAGAATTAAAATTCTCTGGAATTTTAAAGAAATAATTCTGTGGGATTTTCTTTATTTGAAGGTAGTAATGAGGCCTGCCTTATGGTTGTGAAAAGATTTTTAGGTTATTCTAAAGACCGGAATCACAACTATGTTGTGTCTTTCTAGTTCTTAATACTTGTACACATCTTTTAGAGGTATGAGTTTTACACATACCTCCTTCAGGTACAAATAAGTCTGCAAAGAACAAAGCAGAGGAAAATCAGTTTCTAGTTGTTTAATGTCCTTTAATACCTCTGGTGTGCTGTGTGCAAGTTCTCCGGCTGTTTTTCAGAAGAGAGGAGTTGGTAATGGCAGTGTCCTGGCCAGATTCCAGTGGGGGAACTCCAGAACTCCATCTGCCAAACTCCCTCCCACGGTTACAGATGGGTAACTCTCTTGCCTAAATAAAGCATCCACCCACTACAGACTCTCTCATATGCATAAGTAGATGTAGTGTGCACAGGTTCGGTGACTTCATGTCTATATCCAAGTCATCTCTTTCTTGTGATAACACAGCGGCTTCTCGTTGTTGTGTGTTGCATTATGACAGGGATGTTTGAACCCACCAAATTTTCTGAAATGCTGAATTCTTTTCTTTTTTTTTTTCCTCCTCATCTTTGAGCAGGGTTGGGTGTTTTTTGTTTGTTTGTGGGTTTTTTGTTTTTTTTTTTTGTTGTTGTTGTTGTTTTTTTGTTTGTTTGTTTGTTTTTTTGTAGAATTTACGGGGGAATTGATTGTATACATACCTGAGGGATAATGCATCAACAGATACTTTGGCTTTGGAGAAAATTTTTATTGTGTATCAAGTTCAATACTGAGGAGGAAATTGGCAGAAATTGCTTTTGTAACAATGTCCAGAAGTATCAACTACAATATGAAGTATTGCAATATATGAGCTGGCAATCTCTGCGAGAGAAAGCAGAGAAGAGAAGGCCTGGCATCTCTAAGCCTGAGGACACTGAAAGGAGGGAAACTTCTCTCTCCATCCAAGAGTAGGATTTAGGTTTTGCAGTAGACTTTGGCTTTTGAAGACGTGCTTAAAAGAAGCAGTCTTTGTAATTTTACTTACAGGAAATCTTTATATTGCTTCTCATGCAGAAACCAAGATGTGTGTCTTTACCAGGATGTGTCTGAGCACCTTTTCCAGCCCTGGATCTTGCCTTCGCTTTGCTTCTTCTAAATGGCTCCTTTGAACAAGAGAAAATAAGAAAGAAGCTATACAACAGCCTCCTAGGAAATATTTATAATTTTCAGAAAGGACATTTTTTTCTCAGTGAAAAGAGAAAAAGGGGTGTACTTCAGGACAGGCATCTGATTTGAAAGGCATTTGCAGACGGTTGTGTGAGGCAATGTTAGTCTGCTGTGATGAATATCCTGGACCAACAGTTGTATTACCTTTTCATTTTTGCTGTCTGCTACGTAAACCATATAATTTAATCCAGTTTATCCTGACGATTAGTGTTATGTATATGGTACACACAGGCATTTTTTGATACCCTAATAAGTAACAAACATCTTTATTTGATACTGAAAGTATATTTAAACTTACTATTTAAATGTATGTTCTACTGTAACAGGAATATAACAATTACAGAACCATCAGCATACTGCTGCTTCTACTGTCTTTGTTCAGAATAGAATATGTGAGGGAAAATGAAGTTCTTAATCTCTAATTTCAAATAGATTTTTTTTTTTTTCCTATTTTCCCAAGGTTTAACAAAGCAATTGCTCTTTAGAAGTCATGTTTGCAAACAGATTTCTTTGGCAGATATACTTCTGGTGCAGCTGTATCTTGATAGTCTCATTCTGTTGTGAAATTGATTGAGAAATAGCCAATGGTGATTTAATATTTCTTTGATAATAAAATAGTTATTCAGTATTTATTTTTATATCTTAACTCCAGATTTATGTTTGAAATTGTTGCTAGACTCCTGCAGAATGCAATAGTTTATAAACTCTTGCCAGTTGTCAGGCAAATGGAGACTGGTTTGAAATCTGGGCATCTCAGATGCAAGTAGGAATTCTGACGTTCACAGCGGTAGGATTTCACCCTTGGATTATGCTGAGCGTTCCCACTGAAGAGATGCTTGAAAGCTTCAGTACTTTTTTTTTCTCTTGGGAAATAAGAAGTCGTTTCAGGCTTATGTCTATGTCAGAGTCTATCTGAGTGGGTATGGAAGCAGGCAAGTTCCAAAATCGCTTTCAATTAAAAATCAGGCCAATGATATTTTGTGTTCCCTGTAAGCTGCCTGCACTTCTCAGTACCCAAATATAGCTTTAAAATATGTGGCCGCAAGGAAGGATTAGTACCATCTTATGATAAATATGATTAAATAGAATAATCTATTTGAAGTTCCTCTGGAATTTGCCACTCCTATATTTGTACACCTTTAGCTACTCCTGGAGGAAAGTGAGCAAAAGGAATTTTCCTGGGATTTGTATTTGCAAGCTTCTTTTCCAAGAACCGATGACTAATTTATTTGGAGAACAAAAAAGAGAATCTATACCCTTTTCTGTATTTTATCATATTGCTGATAAACAAAGTAGTGCAGCATTTCATAAACAAATCTGGAGAAACTGTGAGTCTTGTAACATGGTAGAAGATCAACTGATTGGGTGAATGGTTTATATTCTGAATGCTTTGTAAAATCAGTGGGAAGAAAACATAGATCGAATTTGCATTCTGGAACTTCGTGGTGAAGGGAAGGAAAGGACATACAAGGGCAATCTTCTAAGTGACAGGGTAAAAGTATGAAGAAAAAACTCATGCTAAAACGTATCAGTTTAATCTTCAGAGTTTGTGAGATATAATAGGCTGTGGATTAGGGTCTTAGCAGAAAATTAATGGAATTAAAGCTTGAAAATACGGGGGGGAACATACAATGAATGCCTAGGGAGTTGTCTACTGTGGTATTTTGGCAGATGATGGCACTAACTGGCTCGATGGGTCTTTTCCTTCCCTCATTTGGGTGATTGACTGATTTCTCAGATCCCCAGGACCTCCATTTGAACAATTATTCTTGTCATGGAGATCACAGGGTGAGCAGCGAGCACTTCTGTAAATGATTAGTAGCACAGTGGTGGTCTTCGGTACAGAAGTGGCATTTTGTGACTGCTAAAGCTGTTGTAGTCGTAGGCACATTTAAGGGATCAGGAGGTTGTAACTGTTTCCTTGTTAGGATATACTGCCCTGATACTTCATTCAGTATATACATATTTATATATGTGTGTATAAATATGTATGTGGAGAGTTTATATATCCATGCAGAGTGAATGAGTTTTGTAAATGGAGAATCCTGATTTGGCAGTATATTAGCAAAATGATTGAGTTTTAAAGGGATTCTGTCAAGATGGGTAGGCCTCAGATCTTTTTTTTTTTTTTTTTTTTTTAATTGGCTATACTTGTGAGATACGTCACATTGATAATGGTAAAAAATAAAATTTATCTTTTCTGAGAACAGACTCAGTATGGACAGGTGTAGATCAAGCTGCTAATTTACTCATCCTAATTCAGAGAGACAACTTTAAAGCATGTTTCAGCCTCCAGGGCATCTTTTGATGGATAGTTATGACAGTTTATGTACCAATAACATGTGTTCACTAGAAAATAATTTTGAAACCATATATCACCTAAGTAGACATCCTACAACTTAACTTTCAGTCATTGTTGGAGTGGATTACATTTGAATTAGAAGCCTACCAGTCAAAATATTTACATTTTAATTGAATCCCCTTGTTTCCCCAGAATTGTTTTATTTAAGTACCTAAATACGCTCACTTTTATTTTAACAAAATTTTAACAAAATTTACTTAGAAAATCTAAGTAAAGTAATCTTGTGCAGGGTTATGAGAACTGGGAAGGCAAGCTGGTGTGGACAAGGGGGGTGGCTTTTTTAAAATAAAGAGAGCAAATGCATTTAATAACATACCTTGAAAAATGTATTTGACCTTAAAAATTCAGTCAGGTTGCTGGTGTCTTTTTTGCAATGAAGGTAAATATTTTGATGGCTGGCATTATCTGCTGAATTACACAGACACTACGATAGCATATAGGCCTCAAGTTTACTGTAAAAAGCTTAAAATTTGCAATTCTTTGTTACTGCTTCTACTTTTAACACTATAACACGTGCATCTGCCCACCCTCTGGCCTGGCTACAGTGTTTATTTTTTACAGTGGAAAACTTGATGGCTGATGATGAATCATCTGGCCAGCAACAGCTAGCCTTGTCTGGAATCATATAACTGGTAGTCAGATGCATGTGAAAGGCAGTCATTATCTGAAGCAATGCTAAAATTACAGTATTTCTAAACCAAAAAACTCAAACGTCACAGTAAAAAGGTTGCATAGTGAAAAGGATACTCACTTTCTTTTTTTTTTTTCCAGTATCCCCTAATTTAATTTAAATGGTGCTAATAACTATTCTACGTCTCTGCAATTACACTGCAGCTACTCACCATGTAACTGAGCTTAGTAGACAGATGCTCTGCAAACCGCAGGACAAGAATTGTCATGTTGTTCTCATAGTGACCAGTGCATGATGTGAAATTCAAAATCTGTGGATTGCCAGGAAACAGTCTTTGTACTTCTTTTAATACTGGAAATCCTGAGAATATTTAACATGTGTGAGAATAAGTCTGATGTGTAGAGTGTTCTGTGATTGATCTCATCCTGTGCTTAGAGCTGAGGCAAATAAGATGGCAGCAGGGAAAGCCTCTGTGGATTCCTGAGGCTGTTCTGTGCCCAGTCTGGCACCTCTCAGCATCTCGTCTTGCATGTGTAGCTAATCCTGATTGTGAGACAGAAAACAGGGGGTCTTCTCTCCCAGATCCCTAAATTCATCTTTCTGTGCTACCATTGATGGATCACTCTTAGCAGAACTGCATCAGAAGCAGCATGGCAGTCCCCACATTCAAGGCTCTTAAAATTATCACAGAATGATTGGTCCTTGGCTATTTGAAGCAGATAGGGTTGTTTCTTCATATTCAAATTAATATTATTTCTTCTGAGAAACTGTGGACATGTTGTGTCATATTTGCTATATAATTTTTCTATCATATTCTATATTACTGCATACTTTGAGTTGCAGTTTTGGACATGTTTGTGATGTGCTAAGTTTAGAATGATCTATATTTAGGAAGTGCAATGGTTTTGAGAATAGCATTGCTCAAACTTCTTGGCATATTTCTCTCTGTCAAAAGGCAGGGCTTGCAGGAGGATGGGCTTTGAAACAGGTTTGTGCAGAATTCAGCCTTTGCTGAATGGAAGTTTCACTCTTAGCACCAAGAAATGGCAACAGGTCCATGAGTACTGAAAATGTACAGCGTATTTTTTAAACAATGGAGAGAGTTTGTAGTGGACCAAATTTTAACATTTTACTGCCACTGATTATACTGCCACGGAAGGTACTGTTAATACCTTAATTAAGATCCATTCTTAGTCTGCTCCTCAAATGCTTTTTAGACTCAAACTAGAAATAAAAAGCACTTTGAAGCACTGTTAAATGACTTGTACATTCTGTTGAGTCACATCCTGCCTCTTTCTTAAGGGAAATAAACACAAGAGACATTAGATTTATGCCAGCAATTGTATGTTTAATGTGAAACATTTGGCCCTAACAGACCTAATTTTCTTGCTCATGCTGATTTTGCAGATTGGTAACTCCACTTATTTCAGTGGCACTAGTGGTATTTCATCTTGGAGAGAAAAGCTGTTTTCATAGGGGGTAAAATACAATCTTCCAAACGCAGTAACAAAATGTTTGGAAAAAACCAAGAGTTTTTCGTTGTCTCCTCTAGGCAAATATATCCCTCGTTACTGCACTAAGCTCTTCAGGGTAGCTGGGCAAGATAGTATGAATTCATTAATGCCCAAATATAGGAGGTTGTTTTCAAAAAAGAGCTTGAAACAAATAATTATAGTGTCATTTTATTTTATTGGCACTGGTAATTAGCCACAACAGTTACTGTGAGGTTCTATAGGAGCTTGAGACAGAAATAAAATTAAAATATATATGTTTTTTGTGTCTGTGCATATTATTCTGCAAAGAGCTTTTTTTTTTTTTTCAATGAGACAGAGCTAACAATTCTTCTGTCATTAATCAGACTAAAATGTTGCTTTGCGAGATGACTTTTAGTTAAACTCCTGAATATTTTCATGAGCTTATTGCTCTCTACAACTACCTGAAAGGAGGTTGTGGAGAGGCAGGGGTTGGTCTCTTCTCCCAAGTCACAGGCGCTAGGACAAGAGGAAATGGCCTCAAGTTGCGCCAGGGGAGGTTCAGGTTGGGTATTAGGAAAAATTTTTACACGGAAAGGGTTATTAAGCATTGGAACGGGCTTCCCAGGGAAGTGGTTGTGGCACCATCCCTGGAGGTATTCAAAAGACGGGTTGACATAGTGCTTAGAGACATAGTTTAGTAATGTGGGGGGTTTTTTGTATGGTTTTCTTTTGGTTTTTTGTCGGAGTTAGCTTGATGGTTGGACTAGATGATCTTAAAGGTCCCTTCCAACCTAGATGATTCTATGATTCTATGACTGCCTTGAGATTTCAATTAACTTTTTATTACATGGTGTACAATGTTATTAATAGCCAAGAAAATAATGAGAGAACACTGTAACACAAATGTCTGTTCAAATGGAGAGTTAAAAATAGGAAATGTTAATGCTGCAGTAATCTGTAAAGTAAGTTATTTATGGTAGATCCATCCTGATAAGAGTAGACTTCCAAAGAAAAAAGATGGGAGTAAGTGCTGGTTTAGGGAATTTGCTGAGAGGTGCCTTTTCTTGAAGGTGGAGGGATGCTCCCTCATTTTAGAAAAATTGCAGATCGCTCAGAAAATTCTGCTCCAGGAGGAGTGCAGGAGAAACACTCAGCAGTGTCTAGCATATGGCAGCTGACAAGGCAGGGGGTGACACCGCTCTGCTTCCCTTCTTGCTGCGGGAGAACGCTCTTCAGCTCCTCCAGAGAAAGGGTCTGTACCTGGATGTTGTTCCAAACATTTCCTTCTAGTCATAATGTAATATTTCCCATAGCCTTCAGGTTTTGATCACTTGAATGAATTTTATATCTATTTCTACAATTATTTTATCAACAGTGTTGAGACTTTGGACGCATAGTTTAGAGTTTATACCAGTGATGCAAAGAAATCCTTATTATCAAAGTATGGACTGTGATAAAGGCACAAGGAAGGAACACCTAATACTGTCTTGTTCTAGAATAGAAAATCCGGGCCCACTGTTGAAGTGTGAAATTAGTACATTCTTCTTCCAGCAAGCTCTTTTTTTGTTGTCACACTAATGAAATTTAGTTATAAACAATGTTGAAAAGAGTGAGGTGAGGAGAAATAAGTTGATATGTGAAATACCCATAAACATCTCATAGTAATTACAGAAAAGCCTGAAGTGTTAGGCTTCTAGAGTAGCCTCAGAAAAGGCAAATAAAAGACCGGAATGCAGACTAAATAGTTTCCTAGTTGAAAATATTTACTCTGCCATTACAAATAAGGTTAGAGCTGGTGAATAAATGCAATAATTACCTATGGTAGCTCTGAATGTCCATTTAATTTGCTTTTTAAAGATGTGTATGAGATTTGCATTTTGCCCTTGTTTGCGTAGCAAAGGTATTATATTAGGCTGTGCAATATGACTGCCAAGCCCCGTTTAAAATTTTGCATACACTTTTAAAGCAAGTAGCATGCAAAAGTACCTGTTCCAATTTATTCTTTTTTGATTATATCAAGTTGTAAAGCAGACTTATAAATCTTAGAAATTGACATTTCTAAGATGGAAAGTAGATTTCAAAAAGCACCAATTGCATTGATTCTTGAAAACATAATAAAAAGATAGAGAAAAATGAATGAGCTTTGCCTTCCCAGAAAAGTGGAAAAAAAGAGCTATTTTTCAGAAAGCTCTGTGCCTTTATAATTGGGGCCACTTTCAAATATTCAAACCATAGTTCTCCATCCCTCATCTGTTTATTCTTCAGTTCCTTCACTTGGACATAGTTGTGGAGAAGCATAACCACTCTGAAATACCAGACTGCTTTGGTAGGAACATAAATGATGACGGATGCAACTATTTTGGGGAATGAAAACTGCTAATCCATGTCATTGTAAAAACATATGGAACTCGAGAATGGATTTTTTTTTTTTTTCTACACTGAAATGAAAATGTCTAATTGTTCACTTGTGACTGTCTTTGAGCTTAATCTTAAGAACTCAGGGCAGTCAGACTTCCCAGGAAACCGTGGTACCCCGAAAATAGAGCATCTAAATCTGAACTGTGAAGTCGATTTTGTTATGTCTGTCTTAAGTAGGGTTGCAATTAGAAGAAACATTTCCTGAGGTAGAAAGAAAATCTGTATGACCAAATGAACTAGTTTGGTGTAATTTTCTGGAATACAAATGAAGAGGCATCATTATGTGATTTATAGCTATTCAACAATTTTTGATTCTGCATCAGAGGAAGCATCTTGCTTAAATGGGAAACTTGGACATATAAAGTGGTTGTACTGATTACCACTCCCCAGTTGCTATGTAGAACTACTGTGGGTTTTATTTTTTTGTTTGTTTTTTTTTTTTTTTTTTTTAAAGAAAAAGGAATATTGAGCTGTTAGTGAATTACTGTGAATTTCCATATGATGTGCCTCAGATTCTGCAGTTGGCACAAGGTGGTTTCTAGCTGCCTCTTTTTTTTTTTTTCCTTTTTCCCCTCGGTTTCAAACTTTCTTGATATTACTTCAAGACTGGACTAAATGGAGAATGTTTATTATTAGACTATGATTTTACAGTGGAATTTTCAAAGTATTCTTTTTGACTTTTATTTTGTTCAATGAGTTAAAAGGCAACTTTGTAAAATTATTTGGAAAATAAATAAGGGGAAAACCAGTTTCATTTCCTCCATTCATATTTGCTTTGCAGAACTCGGAGAGATAAGAAAGGAGCAGACTCTAAGAGTGGAAGGTTTAACACCTAAATAGGTCTATTGCTTTGCAGACCTGTTTTTACAGAGTTGCCTTTACAGTATGGATGGTATTCTAAGCTTTCAGGATTTTTAAATTAATTTTTTTTTTACTGCCTTACCAGTGCCTAAGTATATAACCTTCCTTTTCTTCCTTTTGCAGAGCAGACATACGACAGGGGTAACTTGGACATTGGAAAAATTTTTAAGCAGTAGGAGAGAAATATAGTTCAAGCTGGCATTAGATTAGATATTTATAGTAAAAAAGCAACAACAAAAAAGTACTAAAAACCCCACCCTTCCAAATAGCCTGTTTCATGTAGAAAACTCAATGTTTAAATTCATCATTCTTGTGTTTTCCTTGGATTTTTTTTTTGTGTCTTTAAACACAACTGATAGCATCATAAGATGCTTTGCAGCCAACTCTTGAGTTTTTCATCGTCAGACCCTCACAGTTCCTTTGCAGTCTGTTTTCATTTATTTAATTGCTGTTCGGTGGCAGCCCCACATGCCTACTCTGTTAATTTCAAACCCTTGCAGCTGGATTATAAATGACTGCTAAAAACATTAGTAATGTTTACGTGCTCTCAATTTGGATGCAATTAAAATATATTTTATCATATGTATTTGCTTATTTTGTCTGTGGGGATCAGGATGTCTTCAGACTATTCTAACATGTAACTACTAATTTATGCTGCTGCTGTTTAAGGATCCTGGACTTCTTGCCAGCCTGTAAGACCCTGGTAGGCTATCAGTGATTCAGATAGCTTCATGAATTCCAGAAAGATTTAAAGTAAGTGTCTTTGCTTTTTGCAAAATGAAAGTTCAGAAGTCTGGGGGTTTGGGGTATTTTTTTGTAGAATATCTGGAAATTCTAATTTTTACTTTGCCTGAGTAGAAGGAATTCAACTTTCTGTCTGTCTAGAAATTTACAGCTGGGGAAGATAATGTCTCTTTGATTTATTGTTCCAGCCTGTGGTGGAACAATATGCTCTTTTAAACTAGTTTATGCACAAGCTTTAAATGTTAACTACTGGGGCCAAACAGACATCTCCAAGTTGAAAGAAGCACTTAAAGTTAGATGCTACTTAAAAATCAACAAGATGAGATTGATCAATTCAGGTTGTGGTTTGGAAGCAACTGAATTCATGAAGAGTTGTCCCGGTTTGAAGTAAAACCGAACCAATTTTCTGTTCTGTAACTTTACATCCTAGCTAGGCCTCCTCTAACTCTCTGAAATTAACGGCATATTGTGGAGAAAACTGCTCGTTCTCAGAATGATAAGCCCAATGTTTGTGCTCCATGCCAAGGAACGATATGCAGGGAAGCCCTTGCTTATACTTATTGCTATAACAACCAAGGTCGGCCAATTTCGTTGTTTGCCCCCCTAGAGGGTCGGAAACGGAAAAAAACGTAGGGGGGTCCCATCGGTGGGGAGGAGTGGACAGGACAGGTGACCCAAACCTGACCAACTGGGGTATTCCATCCCATCTGCCCCATGCTCAGTATAAAGGCTGAGGGATCAAAGGGTCAGCCCCCTTCCTGCGATGGCCGATGTCCAGAGAGGACTCTGTCTGTTCATCTGCCTTTGATCCCGATCCGTGTGTTCCTGACTCCAGAGCTGGAATCCAGTTCCCATTCGTCACTGAGTCCAGTCTGGGACTTCCCCAGTGCCTGCCGGTGATGTGACTGTCATCCTGGGAGCTTGATACGGTTTTGTATCTATTTCATTATTTTTCTTCTTTATTTTTATTTCAATATTAATTCTTCATTAAAGTAGTTTAGTTCATTCTAAACTTCTGAATCTCCTTATCTCTTTCTCCTCCTCTCTCCTCTTTTGGGGGGGGGAAGAGGGGGGGGAAGGGCCATCTGCCGGTCCGGTTTTGGTAAATTCAGCCAAAACCACGACAGATTCATTGGCGCCCAACGTGGGGCACGGCATAGGTTTCCAACCATCCGGTGCTTCCTTCCACCATTGTAAGCACGTAACGCTTACCCTGGTGGGTTTGAGGGAGTGTGATATAGTTGATTTGCCAAGCCTCCCCATACTTGTATTTCAACCACCGACCTCCATGCCACAAAGGTTTTAACCTTTTAGCTTGCTTGATTTCGGCGCATGTTTCACAGTCGTGGATAACCTGCGCAATAGCGTCCATGGTTAAATCCACCCCTCGGTCACGAGCCCATTTGTACGTTGCATCTCTTGAGGTAGTCTATGCCAAGGATGCACGGAGCATCTGGGCACTGGCTCCGGCCAAGGCTCCGGACCGGCAGATGGCCCTTCCCCCCCCTCTTCCCCCCCCCAAAAGAGGAGAGAGGAGGAGAAAGAGATAAGGAGATTCAGAAGTTTAGAATGAACTAAACTACTTTAATGAAGAATTAATATTGAAATAAAAATAAAGAAGAAAAATAATGAAATAGATACAAAACCGTATCAAGCTCCCAGGATGACAGTCACATCACCGGCAGGCACTGGGGAAGTCCCAGACTGGACTCAGTGACGAATGGGAACTGGATTCCAGCTCTGGAGTCAGGAACACACGGATCGGGATCAAAGGCAGATGAACAGACAGAGTCCTCTCTGGACGTCGGCCATCGCAGGAAGGGGGCTGACCCTTTGATCCCTCAGCCTTTATACTGAGCATGGGGCAGATGGGATGGAATACCCCAGTTGGTCAGGTTTGGGTCACCTGTCCTGTCCACTCCTCCCCACCGATGGGACCCCCCTACGTTTTTTTCCATTTCCGACCCTCTAAGGGGGCAAACAACGAAATTGGCCGACCTTGGTTGTTATAGCAATAAGTATAAGCAAGGGCTTCCCTGCATATCGTTCCTTGGCATGGAGCACAAACATTGGGCTTATCATTCTGAGAACGAGCAGTTTTCTCCACAATATGCCGTTAATTTCAGAGAGTTAGAGGAGGCCTAGCTAGGATGTAAAGTTACAGAACAGAAAATTGGTTCGGTTTTACTTCAAACCAGGACAAGAGTGAAAATTAACTTGAAAACTCTTCTGTCTGGAGAGTGTCAGCATGAATGGTGTGCCTCAGAAATTCAGAGTTAGCAGGGAAGAAGGAGCCCCAGTGCATGGTATTTCAGAGAGATATCAACACTTGATTCTTATTCTCCTTGGGAAATCCTACTCCATATAAATGATTTAAAAAATTTAAAAAGGATCAGTCCTCAAAAGATCTACTCAATGATTTTTAAAATGTGCCATCATTTATTTTTTTTTTCAGTACTGTGCAAACTAAGACATAAAGTTCGTGACCTGCCAAAGTGTAGTTGAACGCACAGGACAGCCCAAAATAAAATCCTGGTGTTCTGATACTGAATAGTGCTTCTATTCCTTGTACTGTAATTATGTAGAGATGCTTACACTGTAGTTGTACCAATAGCTGAACTAACAGAAGTTTGGATTTTTATCTTAATTTCTTTAGTTCCTGTTTATTACTGCATTTAATGACTTTGAATGACATTTGAATGTTTATAGCTAGTTCCTGGGAAAAAGTTGCAGGAACTACAAATAATGGTTTTCACCTTTTGAACTCCATCCTTTTTGGTGTCCCAATGTGATCTGTGAGATACTCATCTTTAATTAAACTAGTATGGCCATTCTGAAGTCTGTGAGAACAGTCATAAAAAATGTACCACAGTCCCTCTCCCTCCCCCAACTTTGCTGAAGTAAAATGCTGGCTATGCAGACATTAGTATGCACAGCTGAAGGTTGAGGAATTTTAAAATACTTCACAAGGAGCAAGGAAGTTGAGTCATTCCTGATTCATTTAATTATCTGGTTCTCCTTAGTCTTGTGGTGTTCCACATCTCACTAGCTGTATGGTCAAATTTTTGGCAACCCATCTAGCAGTAAGTGTATTAGGGAGTTTCTTCTTTCCCTGAAGTGAAAATACAGCTGTCGCTCCCGAGGATGAAAGCAGGCAGGTTTGCATTGGCCCCAAGCCATGTCTTAAATGACATGGTTTAAGTCCCATGAATGCTTGTCAACTGCTCCACTACAGTTGGAGGATCAACCTGCTGTCTGCTGTGGAAGCAGAATATTTGATCATTTAGAGTGTCCTGTTAGATGGCACACGGCTGCTTCCTTTTATTATGCACGGCTGCAAATTTGAAAAGGCATCTCTTCTACAAACATAGGTGGGAAGAAATTCCATCATACGGTCAAATTTCTCCAACCTGTTTATCTTAGACGAAGTTTTCCTTGGAAGCATAGTTTCATGACATAATCAGTGATGGGTATAAATCATATTCGTTTTAAGATCAGAACCTAAAGCACTAGAAAAGCCAAATTGGCTTTGCAGGTTAAAAATAAGGCAGATTGAAGTGATTGTTTAAGAACAATTAATAGTGGTATTGGGGAAAAAGAAGATAATATATTGAAAAATGTTTGTAAAATAAAACAAATAATATAAAAATAAGTGTAATTACTATGTATTAAAAATCCATTACATATTTTTCAAGAAAGAGAAGTTGTCTCTTAGGTACATTATCCACATGTTGTAATACTGAACCGTATTATCAAAACTGAATCAGGATCAAGAGGAGAGAGAAATACATCTTTGCTAATGTGTGTCTGAGTTTCTATACTACAAATTTGGTGGCTGCGCTAGTCTACGTGGATTGATAACAACACAGTACTGTTCCTGGAATTTTCAGACACGAATGGATTCAAGGTCATGAAGTTGCTGGGAGAAAGCTTTTGTGTGGAAATTGTCCCAAAAATGAGTAAAGTGACTAGTTCTGGGCACCATACAAATGTAAGGAATGAAGCATGATTTAAATCAGTACATTTGTTCAGTGGTTTTCTCTACTGATGCAATACCTTCCTTCCAGGAGAGCAGTATTGAGAAAGGGGATGCAAGACAGGCATTTCAGAGTTGTCTTCCTGTTTGAAATTAAAAAAAAAAAAAAAAAAAAATAGAAAAAAGATCACTTGTAGCAAACTTGAAGTTCACTGTGCATTCTACCTTACTCTCTGTAGTGAAGTGTGGCCCTTTCTCCCCACAGTCTCACTTTTCTCTGGAAATTATGATCAAGGTCTCTTTGGAGAGAGAAAATTCAGCAGGGAGGTAAGGAGAGGAGGAGGTAAGAGTAGATTAAAACAATACAGTATAGAAATGAAAAGCATATAGATTGGAAATCCTGGTTAGGAGGCTAAACGTTTGTATGTTCTTGTTGTGAGTATGTGCTGTAACATTTGGTGAAACCATTGGCATAACAAAGCCATTGCTATTGATTTCAGTTTTGGTCAGGATTTTCCTCTTTCAGTATCTTCCTTTCTTGTTTAAACCAAGGTGAGATTCTGCTATCTTTTGGTCCCTTTCCCCTGCCTTTGTCCTAACAAGCTTATTTAAGTGCAGCGTTTCAGGATGTGGGTATGTGTTAAACTGAAATTGTGAATACCAGTTCACTGCATGGGGTTGGGTTGAGACTCCTAGGAAGGACAAACAAATCAAGAAAAAAGTGTTGGGCTCGGAAAGCTGGACTTCTTAGTGTGCATCAGCCTAGCAGCCATGGGCAGAAATCCTTGCCTGTTTTCCAGGCTGTTCTACTGATTTATGTATGTATGTATGTGTGTTAGGAGAAGCTGAAATGGTTTTATCCTAGACCCAAGGCACAGGTACCAAAGCATGAAAATTAGGGATTAAAGTAATTAAGGAATAAATACCATTGCATGGAATAAATGCCATTGTACTGTATTACAAAGCAAGTTGTAGATTGGCCCAGGTATGTAAATATTTTCAAAAGTAATTTGGGTAGGTAAAAGTGTACTATGCCCCAAACACAGTATTGTTTTACCCCCAAACCCTGCTCAACACTCTTGAACTTGGAGGGAAATAGGACCTCTTTAAAATACATATTTAAAGGAGTATGACCAAGCACAAGGAGTGTCCACATAAATTATGTTTTCTTTCAACTTTGGCAGTTGTACATAATTTTGTATTTAAGCAATGTAATCTTTATGCCAAGTCACTTTGGTTGACTTCGTTTGCTTGAAATACCCATGGGAACCCCTCAGTTCAGCAACAGCTACTGTGTCACAGTCTTTGAGGTGACGTGATGCATCTCAGAGTGACATGTTCATCTGGAGGCAGTTGAAGACTTTTAAAAATAAGATTACTTTTACTTTTTAAAGGAAAATGATCAAGGCAACAGGTTTGCAATTAGTTCAGCTGCTTTTGAAAAATATTATTTTTATATTATCTTTTGCACATCCTTCGAAGGTGAAAAAGCTTTGAAGTCTCATTTTTAGTCATCATTAATATCTTGCGTTTTAAACCATGTTGCTTTACTCTGGAACCATCTCCACTGGATGGTAATAAAAGCCAATTGCAAAATGGAAAGCAGGCTGTAGTTTTCTGTTTTTCTTGTTTGCTTTTTCTCTGATTTTTGCTCTGTTTCTCACTTTTTCTTTTCGCATAACATATATCTAC
This sequence comes from Numenius arquata, assembly GCF_964106895.1. Taxonomy (NCBI): domain Eukaryota; kingdom Metazoa; phylum Chordata; class Aves; order Charadriiformes; family Scolopacidae; genus Numenius; species Numenius arquata. The sequence goes on from NC_133578.1 coordinate 35,425,384, forward strand.
CAGGTTAATTAAAAATAAGGATTCCTTTTCTGGTCAAGTAGTAACCCATGCATTAAATTTGATAAATATATTGGACATCCTTTCACAAGGCTTGTGTCATTATTTCTGCAAATGACAGAAAGAACCGTTATTTCCTCAGAGCTTTCTTGAAGTCAGGAATACCTAGCCAGTGAGTCAGAACCTCTTCACATTTTGCCTTTTAATAATTTTCCATTTGCAATGGCTGTCTCTGTTGTTTTTTCTAAACCCCATAAATGTAAAAAAAAAAAAATTCTAATTAAGTGAAAACAGACTGCAATGTGATTCATCCTACTCGTCAGGGATTGGTTTGCTGATGTAATTTCACTTTCTATAGCCAAACCCTGGGAATAGTTACAACTAGTCTAGGATGATATTAAGTTTCTATTCAACTAAATCAAATCTCTACACTCTTAAAAAAAGTTTTCATAGAAATTACTTTCAGTCCTCCTTTCAGTTATTAAGTAAATTTGAGCATTCCGCAAATCAGTCCTGCACTCCTGCAAGTCACATGAACCTCGTATTAGAAATTACAAATCCAGTGGGGAATTTTTGAATAAAACGGCAGCTTTTATACTCCATCAAGAGGGATTCCTAGTAGATGACTGTGCAGCTGTACTAACCTCATTATTCAGGGCAAAGTGAGATTCTGCTTAGCATAATGCTGGATTTCCAACCTCCCTCTGTATTTTCTGGGGAACTTGGTTAAGAGACAGAAAAAAATATTTTTAATGTTGTGTTGCTTAAGAAGTACACAGGAAGTTAATTTTTGGAAAGGTGTCATTTCTTTGGTTCCAAAATGCCTTAGCTCACAATCTCTTTGCTAGCTTTATTATTTCCTAAGCCTTGCTGGGAAAACAGACTTTCTAAGTTCTTATGGGAAAAAGGGAGGAGGAGAAGAAGGGAGGAGCAAATAGATTAACATCTGAGAGAGAATTATAAAGATCTGAAATTAGAGCAGCTTTTGGGACACCACTGTGAAGTGAGTCATGCGTTTGGGTTAGGGACTCATCGAAGTAGGACTATGTAGAGGAGACAGCAGGCTGCTGTGGGGTGGCCTGAAGGGGAAAGGAAGACAATGAAGAAGACGGGATGCTAAAGCAGGGTGATTTATTTCATGTTTCTCGCCTCTTCTAACCCAGCCGGAATTGTCTTCCTTGGAACGTGGAGACCTTTGAATGCCCTAAGCTGGGTACTTGCACTTAGCCTGCACAGGGGAGCTGTCTTTGGAGCAGTAAGTCTTGGCTCTGGGCTGGTCCAGGTGCATTCACAAGGGAGGCACATGCCTCCATTCTCTCTTTTCCTTAGCCCTTCTGCACGCCTCCAAGGTGGAATCTTTCTCATGTGTGTTCACTCATACATGCCTTATGCTCAGATCCTCATAGCCGGGACATTAACCCACGTCCTGCTATTTACCTGATCTTTTACCATGCATCCCCATCTGGCACAGAATACAAGTTGAAGTCATTTGTACAGCATTAGTTGTAGAAATAAAAACCACAGCTTAGGAATCCCCCCTGGCAAAGCTGGGAAGTTGTGTTTCTCTGCCACAGCCTCCTTTAGCAACTGCAGTACTCTTTAGTGCCTCCTTTGCCAGAAATCAGGACACATTTCTGCCTCTCTTTTTAGCTGCCACCATTGCTGCAAGCCAGAATAGAAAGGCTACAGCTGGAAAGGAGCGGTTGGAGAGTGGAGGTTGAAAGGGAGGTACACAGTAGAAAATAAGGTATGTGTATGGCAAATACGGACTGCAGGTGCTTTGTGGATTCATGCCATCTCTTGGCTTGCATCTTGTGTGTTGTTAAACAAAATGTCTTGGGATTCAATTTATACATTTGCAGAAATAACAAATTAGCACAAAGTTCTGAAATGGAATTTTCTATTCAAGCAATGACTTTCAAACTATTATTACATGATACCAGATTGCTCACTAGAGAAAAGACAAATGTTAATTGCTATTCATTAAAGTTACTAAGCTGTCCATACACTCTCATAACCCTGCAGATCCTGTCAGCTGCCTAGTTCATAAAATGGAACACATCTCTCATTCACAGAAATAATTATCTTTGTCAGCATGTTTCACTTTGACACAAAATTTAGGCATGACTTAATGTCACCTGGGATTGTATTAAGTAACTTTACCATATTACTAATAAATGGTATAAAAAAGCAATACCACACATTCAGCACCTATTTCCTTTACAAAGCAATGATATAGCTCACTTTTGGCAAACGTTCAAATAGTGGGAGATGGGGCAGGTGGTAAAGGAATGTGAACAGAAATATTATGGCTGAATATGTAATGTATGATGTGCAGTTGGGCAGGGCAGTGGCGCAGGGTGGACTGTCAGGAGATGGATTATTGATTCCTAGGTATCACTCCTCAGCCTTGTGGGAGTGTCTGAGATCAGCCTGTGACGAATTTCCAGGGCTGCACAGAGGAGCTAGTCATGGTTCCCCTTGTTCTCTGCTTGGCTCTGTCCTAGCCCTGACCTGCTATGAAGGCCCTAGCAGCTTTCATAGCAATTTGAAGTGATGCGTTTGAAACCCTAGCAAGAGGTAAAAATGAATCCTATGGAACACGTGCCAAACAAGGGATCGATTGTGTCCAGCCCCTTATGCTGCTGCATGATCCCTTCCTGGATTTCATCACTAGGTGCAGACAGGAGAGCAGCTATGCTCATGCCCACATCTCCTCTTTCAGAGCAAGTGGGAATGCTCAGAGAGCAAGAGGCTGAGCCACTCAGATGCACCCTCCTTCAAACTGGCACACGTGAAACTGCCAGCCTGAGTCCCTCACTGTCCCCTAGCAGCGTGTAGAGAACTGGAGGAGCTGCGACATTCTGAGCCACAGCTGTCTGCAGCTCTATATCTCATACCCAGAGCTAAGCCTCAAGCTAACATGAGCCCAAAGCCAAAAAAGTTGATTAGTCTGCTGAAACGTACTACATTTTTTTGTCATTTTAAAATGTAATCTGGCCTACAGTCATAAAAAGCCATGAAAATGAGCAGCCATTCAAGAAGAGGCTGCAGCTGTAGGAGAGTGTGTTTTGCCCTCAACAAATGTGTGTAATGTCTATTAAGTTTAATGAGACTTACACAGGTGCATTGATGACCGTGGGATTTCAAAATATTTTATGTTTTTTGTTTGAACGCTAGTGACTGAATTTTCCAAGCCTGGCACACAGCTGGTTTTCTTACAAAAATATCTATCTCAGTTAACTATTTAAACCCTCCCTACACATAATTATAAGGTTGACCCATTTCACAGAGGTTCTGCATTCATCACTTTAAATGTGGAAAAAGTAATATTTATATGAATCCTTTGCTAGCTCTTAATTTAAAAGTACATTTGCTTTTAAAGGGATACTGCAACTACAAGGATATGAAAAAGTATTCACTGGGAGCTTTCAGCTAGTTAGCTAAATGACAAATTACTGAAGTGCCTTAAGCATAAATTTTGCTTTCAGAAGTGGAGGAAATAGGTTAATTTTGAGAGTTCCAGTACCAACAGAGATAACTTGCAGAAGGATTATGATTCATAGGCCTGGTGTAGGTCATGAGTGTTTGCTAAAGAAGCAGACGTATATTAAATTTTAGTTATGTCTGTCCTCAATAATATGGATAAATTGACTTTCAAATAAAAATAGGAAAAAAACATTGAGATCTCACTTGACAAAATGAGTATTGGGCACCTGTATGCTTAGGTAGGAATACTGTAGACAAGCCAAGCTATAGGACTAAAGACTTCCAGTAGCCCCTGCATAAATGTGAGTGAACAGAAGACAGAACTATTTATAGAATATCCTTCTTATAGACAGTGGAGAATTATTTGTATGAAGACTGGTAAGTATCAGAGACTTAAGTTTCATTATCGCTTAAAGTAATTGTTTCTGCTGTTTCTTTGAATCATTTCTCGCCATCATTAGAAAAGCAATATTTGTCTTTGACTTTTCTGACCTTTGCTGACCTCTGTGTTCAGAAAGGGCACTTAGTGCTGGCTTGAATCTGGCTGTGAAAATGTGGCACTAAGTGTGGCACTAAGCTTGGAAATAAACAATTGCAAACAGTCTTTAGATGGATTGAAGGATTTTACTGAAACATCCACTCTTGTAGAAATTAATGGTCCTTTGGGTACAATACATGATATCTACAATTTCAAAAGCATTACAATAACCACTGAAAGAGGATGCCAAAGAAAATGTTGAAAATGATCCAACTTCATGAAAATAAAGGAATCATTCTGAATTACGTATCTGTTCTTTTCTTTCCCATGTAGTATAACTTTGGGTAATGGTTTTTTTTTTTTTTTTGGAGTTCAGATACTGTCAATCCTGTAAAAAGTGCAGGATTCAGCTGTATTCCTGTTTATACAGACTTGTTCTTTGTTCGTCTGTGTGCCACCCTAACTAAGTACTTCCTCTAGTCTGTGTGTGTGTTAAATTCAGCTTGATCTTCTGATGGTCTGTTGTTGCCTAAATGTAAGATGGCGGGCTTTTAAAATTCTTTATGTTAGGTTTAACAGCAAACATTCATGTAGCCATTACAAGACTATCATAACAACAGTGTATTGTGGTCTCATAACCTCAGTCTGTGGTTATGGGGAATGTAAAGGGCTCCATCTGCCCTATTTTTTGTCCACAGAATCTGTATTTCTTTCTTTCACTGTTGACATGCAGGTTGTTTGCCTTCGACCATGGTGCAAGTCCTTTTCAAGGAGACACTTCAGCAGGTCAGCAGGCTAAGCTTCTCCTAGTACTGATATTGAAGCTGCAGTGCAACAAGCCCTCTGAGGTCTGTAGGTCCCACCCTCATTGAAAAGGCTTTACTACATAGTTTGAGGGTTTTTTTTTTCAGGGGCTTAAAAATTCTCTTACAGGAGTATAAATAGTGTTCTTAAAAGTCAATGGCACTGAGGACAAGTTAGGAGCAACTATTTTTTCCCTCCCCTCTCCTTCTCTCTATTTTCTATGTGTTAGAGTACTCTTACAAGATTATACAGAATAGCCTGTGTAGAAGCCCGAATCTAAGATTTCAAAAAGGCTAAAAAAAGAAAAAATATATTAAGTAAACTAAGCAAGGCCTGGAGAATGTCTAAGCTCTAGGAATATTTGATTAAATGCAGGTGACTTTTAAAGACTTTGCCACATCCTTGAGTCAACATTTGCATGGAGCCCTATTGACTTCAGTGGGGCTTGTGACAGTTTTGACAACTATTCCTAAGAGAGTGTTACAAGATAAGGCTGGGATCAATGTCTAATTCGTGACAGGACTTCACCACTGACATATAAGTGTTTGCTTTCTCTTCAGAGGGACATTGTCACAGGCTTCTTGAATGCAAATAAATGAGGTCAAGATTTTATATTCAAATTTTTCCTTTAATCTCAGTAGAATGGGGCTAGGATTTCATGGCAGTCTCTTACTCTTGGGTCTAATTCTAAAAATAGTTGCAAGAAGCAGATACAAAAGTCTGGAAAATTATTTCACCTTCACTAAAAGTGTATATAAGTTGCCCACAATTTCTATTGCAAGCTTTATAAGTGTATTTGAAATAATAATAGATATTGTATTGTATTCCAGTTGCAAAAGATAAGTTCTTATTAACACTAAGCAAAAGTGTCTGTTCCATCCTGCTTGAAAATATCATCCATGCAATTTAAACTTTGCTCTTCATGGGAGAATCACTGCAGTGTTGAATGCTGGAAGTTGAAACCGCGTTTTCATCTGTGTTTTTTACCCTCTATGAGAGATATTTAAATATAAGCATAAAAATAGTCAATTGCAAACAAACATTTTGTTCCTGGTATCCTAAGATATGTGGAACATCAAGTATTTAGGCCTCTTAATTAATGTGTGATTGGGAATTTATTTAAGAGACAGTATCATGAGGTCACATTAAATAAGCAAAGCCAACTAATCCTTTTGGAAGTAACCTGAAAGATTGTTAGGAATACCATGATCAAAATGGTAACACAATATGAGATGTCTCTAACCAACAAGCATGATTATAAGCAATGCAAGTTGCTATTAACTCATACCTATACTTAGTTTTTGTGAATATGTTTTTGCTTGGATTATGTGAATAAAACTTAGTCCAATAGAGTTTGAATATACATGATAATTAGAACTATATAGTAGTGGAGAGGGAATAAAATGGGCACAGAAAGTGTTAAAAATATGAATTTCTATTGCACGCCTGCAGAGCAGCCTGTAGCGTCGGGGCTGTGTCTCTTGCTGAGCTGCAGGAGGTTCAGGTAGATGGAGTCTGCTCACCAGTCTGCTGTGGGACACAGTGCTGCTGGGTGTCTTTCCATGTGACTGGAGATTTGGTAGTGGTGTTTAGACTTGATTTGTGTGCTGAACTAATGCAAATGTAAATTAATGTCCTGGGAGCGTTGAAGGAGAGTATATATGACAGTGTATGGTACTTTTAAAGTACTTGAATATATATCCTTTATAAACCCCTCGATTTCTAATAAGAACTCCAAATCTTTCCCTGGTATCCAGCAGGTGTTAGCTGAGGGGAAAAAGAGAAGTCCAGTCACCCACTGTGGCTATTTATCTCTGACTATTTTAAACCAACCCATTACTGAATAAAGGGTTAGAAGATGAGGTTGTGTTCATGTGCTGCAGTGCCACCAAGTTTAGGTACTTCAGCTGCTGTCAGAAATGGTGTAACTAACAGGAGGTGTAAGGAGACTGTTTATAAGTTTTTACCTACCATGGAAATATTAGGATGTAGGGATCTTAGAGAAACAAATAAGTTATGCTACTGAGGAAATGTAAAATGATCTTTAAGAACTAATGACTATTTTATAAAATGTCTGAGGCTCATCTGAAGGGTAAGAGACTGTTTTCCTGAAATACATCACGAAAGCAATCAGTTGATGCAGAGTAAAACATGCCAGTGACTACGGAGGGTAGGTATTCCCCTGAACCAGCCCATAAACCAATGTTTCAGCCCGTTAACCAGATGGAAAATCCACTTGCTGATGGGCCATAGCTTTGAAAATAAGCCTACCTTATGAAGAGTTCTGAAATAAAATTTTTAAAAAGGCTCAGTTAACACCTTTTTCACGGCAAAAATTAAATGTAAACTTGATCGATTGTTTCTGAGTAAACTATGTTTTCAATTAGCACTTAATCTTTAAAGGCAGTGGGAAATGTGCTCCACACATGTATTCAAGTCATAGTGCAATAAAGCTCATAAAAGCTATAAAATTTTGGAAGGAAGACAGCATGGAAAGGAAATGGAAAAGTAAAGAGGCAGAATGAACCCTTCTCCCTAATAAATCTGTTTTGCATTCTGTATTTGAATCTAGCATAAGTAACCAGGCAACTGTACTGACATTTATCTAACGTTGTCCTGGGCTTACAGTTCCAATAGTGACACCAACCCCCACAGTGCAGGAATTATAGCTCTCTTACACAAAATGTTTCTTGTATTAGCTTTGTGCGAGTGTGATACATAAATTCAAGTCTTACGTCCTTGTCTTACACAAATGCTGATTCCTTTCCCGCTCCTTTTCCTCTGTTATTTCCTTCTGCTGTTGTTACTCTTCCCCTTTCTTCTGTTAATCATCCATAATTCAGTCAATGTTGACACAATTTTTTCCTTGCTGCTTCCAAGAAAGAGAAATGTTGACATTTTCCATGTCAACAAGGAAAATACTACAAATATTACAAGGTTTCCTTTTCATGACTTTTAAAAAAATGCTTTCAAATCAGGTTTTATTCATTCCCTGGTTTTCCATTTATCACTTCGTATTGTCTGATAGAAGTGGATCCTATTTTCTGGAAGAGGACTCACTTTTGAGAGCTAATATAATCAGTACATAAATCACATTTTCCTGCTGGAAGAAAAATAATACAGGAAAGAATCTAAAAAGGTCATCTAGAATATTCCCATCCTTTAAAGCAGGATAAACCCCACCTACATTATTCCTGGCAGATGTTTACCTAAGTTTTTCTTTTAGACCTCTCATGGTGGGGCAAGTGCAAGCTGCCCGTCCCCGTTTGCCACTCTGGCCTGTGCAGCTGGTCAAGGGTGTCAAGGGAAGTGCTCCAGATTCTGCATGGGCAGAGAAAGACCACACAATACACACGAAATCAAGATGCACGTGGAAGAGAAAGGCTTACAAGTAGCTGAAGGAGCTATGACTTGACTTGCTAGGGCTGCTGGTATACCTATGAGGTGTATGTATATTTTCTTTTATTGGTCTGGTTTTGCTCCTCCCCTCAAAAAAAAAAATTGCACGATTCTACATTCTCAATCTTTTGAGCGCTCGAGAGGCACAGAGTGGTATAGTAAAAGATGTCCAGGGACACCAAGGTAGTAAGAATGTGTGCTTGTGCTGAGGGTTTGAACCATAGGTTCTTTATTTTAGTAACAACAGATTGGATGTGCCTGCTGCTGCCACTAGCACTTTCCAGAAGGGTGTTACGCTCAATGCTCCAAGTAGAGATGCCTGTTTATGTATTAACTTCCTTAGTTAATCAAACAGTGTGATGAAAAGATTGCTAGAAAGTGTGAAACATCCATCCTGAGGGAAAATGTGAATTCAGTAGGGGAACTACTGCTGCTAACTTCAACAGGGCCAATGTTTCACCATGGTGGCTACTGCTCTGATATGGAACTGAGGATACCTGCCCCAAAATTATTAAACCTGTTTCTTCCTTCTTGTTCTTACAAAATATTAATGAAAAGATATTAAATAATATATTTTAAGAAGATTACCTTACAATAAGTTGAGCAATTCCAGTAAGAGGATCTGAGCAAGCTAAGTTCCTTTTGTCGTTGGAGCTGTGACCTTTTCCAGTTTTAGAGGGTAACTAAAATCAAATACTCTTTGACTATCCAGGACAAAACCAGTATGATTAAAAATGGAGATTTTCTGGCAAATGTAGATTTCATGTATGACATTATAGCAAGCATTCACTAAACATCTGCTAAGGTTTTTTTACATGGGAAACAATATCCTGTGTAAATGGATCCTTTCAGTCCTACTTTATAGTATGTGTAAAGTCTCAGGCACTTTGTTTCACATGGATGTAGTAATGAATATGGTTTTGGGGGCTGGGGGGTGGAATTCTTTAGTTTAGTGGCCCTTTCCCCCAGTGTTTTGCTCCTGAGAAGGGAAATTCTCCTTGGACCCATTTCCACTTTTGGCTTGCACAGTGCCTCATCTGCTCAAGATACTCCCTTCTGCAGACCACCCAGGGTGGTTCCCCCATAGCTCCCTGGCAGCCAGCAGGCTGAGGCCAGGAGCAACTGCTGAAAAAGTCTCGTGTTTAAGCTAACAGACGAATTCCAGTATGTTTGGTTACCTTAAGGTTTATCTTATTTGGCAACTTAGTCTGTAGAGTTTGATCGGTAACTAGCTTTCCTTGGAACATCATATATATTTTTTACTCTAAGATTAATTTTAACATACATTTACTGTGAGTAGCCTGGTGATTCTAAAGTCCCTCCTGGAGCACTGCTGCTGCTTTTAGCCATTCCCAATTCAAATCCGTAGGCCAACTTGTAATTGGCACATACTGTGTATAGGTTTTTTCACATTTTTATTTTACTAAGAAATAAGATGTAACTTGGGAGCAATGTGGTATGTAAGACTGCATCCTGAACTTCTTACTCTTGTTATGATTGGTAAGAATTTTGCTACAGGCTTAAATGCTGTATTCCCCAGGCCCAACTCAAATAAATGACTCTGTCAGCTTTGGATATTCCACAGAATTAACTATAAGGCTGAAAATCAATGCTTTAAAAAAACAAACACCGGAACAACTGTAATGATAGGGAAAAAAAACCAAACAATTGGCCAGTGATGGATAAAATAAATATATAAGATTTTAATCATTTTCTTAATTAACACAATTTAAACTCTAAATGACAGATACAGTATTTTGTTTCTTAGACATGGTATGATATACTAGGGCACAATGGCACATTACCAAAGGGGTAATTTTGTGCTTGGGGCTACAGTGACCATATTAAAGCACAGTTCAGTGGTCTGATATCTGTAACAATACGATAAAATAGTTCTACGTAGTCTTAGATGTGGATTTTTAAATAAAGGGATGCCAGTGAAATGAGTATAAAAGAAATTATGTTGTATTCTGATGTAGTATTCTTTTAAAACTGTGGATAAAGCTTTGAGATGGTGATTAAGTAACCCCGAGCCTCAACACAGCTTATTGCAAGCCTGTTCCTAAAAGTTGAGGGTTGAAAATGAACTTTCAGCAAAATTCTATTTACAGTTCCATTGATCTCGCTGATTCTCTGAGTCAGAAAACGATTAGAGATGTGAATCTGCTTGTTGGATAGGACTCCACTTTTGCATGGACCTTCAATCAATGAAAAAGTACAAAGTAAACTATCTTAGGGTCCCAAAGTAAAGGAATTTAATATTAAAAAAAAAAAAAAGAAGTGGAGACCTATCATCACTTTGAGCCTATTTGAATTACAGATTAGTGTCTGGCCTTGCTATTTAAGTGGGTAGCTTGCTGTGATCCTTTTATGTTTTCATTTAATCAGTTTAGGTTCTTAGGTGGATGAAAACTATCTTGACAATGAATTTGCAATGAACAATGAAAAATGAAATAATGATGCTGTTTTTCCTGTTCTAGGTAAAGAATAAATATAATTTATAGAAGGACTTCATGCAAGACTTTCCCTAATTATTCTTGATTTTTTACTAAGACCAATGTTGAGTTTAATTTAATTGAGGCGTTCTGAAGGAAAGGCTGCCAGTGCTAGTAACCTTATTGAGCTAATTTGGTTTGGAATTGCCCATAGCAAAAGCAGATTTACAGTGACTGACATAATCCAAGACCCCACACTAGCAGGTTAAAAGAAACGTATCATCCTGTTTCCTCAAATTAAAACTAACTGAAACAACATGAAAAAGTTTGAATGTAACCAAGAAAGATATATTTCCTCTTTCTTCTCTATGAGGATTTCAATTCATTTATTAAACCTTCCGGCCCAAAGGTTGATGCGAAAATTCTCCTGCAAATGGGCAGTAACCTTACTGATGTAGCATTGTTTAAATTTCTAGCTGATCCTATTTTTTTGGTGGATTTCTCAGCAGGAAGATTAGGATTTTGATGTGATGCAGTTTGGAATCTAGTCCATTTAAGATCTGATTTAAAAGTAGTATCATGTTCGTCTTTATATTCTTGCCAATTTCTGTGGTTGCCTATTACAGTTTCTTATTTTAAATAACGGAATTTTCTGTCCTTTTACTATGTGAAAGACCTGTATAAATCAGTAGGGGGTGTTAAAAGTGCAAAGTGAACACACTTCAAAGGAAAAGAACTATTTTTCTCTCAGATTATTTAGTTGTGTTCATTTTAATAGTTAATTATAAGAAATAAAACTTTTTATGTGGACTATATTCTTGTGAGTTAAAAATGTGGTATTTCAATTTAGTGCTTTTTTTTTTTTTAAGCTAAATGTGTGACTGAAGAACTTATACAAGGTGGAAATTTCAAACAGCACTTACTATGGATTTAACTGCCTACATAAAATTTGATAGAAAGTCTCAGATTGACTTAAATTCACTTTGGTGAAACCACACTGCTTTTGAAAATCTTGCTCCTTTTTGAACAGATACATTTTGAATTCAAGTACAGCTTGTTATCAATTCCCATGATTCTGCTGATTTCCTATTGCTGCTAAAAGGCTGGTCCAGCATCTTATTTGTAGCAGATAGCTTGGTCCTTTATATGAAGGCATTTTTTGTCAGCTTGGTACAAATTACTTTAAAACAGGAGCACTGTCACACTGTATGTAACAGTGTGAAAGGTCATGAAACTCTATTGGAGAGAGACCCTCATGCATATTGGACTTTTTATTACTATATGTACGCTTCCTCTGAAGCATCCTAAGCTAATAATTGTTTGTATTTTCTGGCCCAACGTGGAGATTTTGAAAGGTGTAAGCCTGTGAATTATATTTTAATATATTTCTAAGTCCTCACAATTACCTAATAATATTCTCTAGCTTCATTTGTCTCTCAGAAAGCTCTTTGAATTTTGAGTAACTTTGAATGTCATGTGTGATTTTTAGGTCAGATAACATACAGTCCCTACATGTTGGCTAAAACATAGGTATGGATATCAACAGACTGGATATTAGGGTGTGTTTAGTTACGTTTTTTTCAGAGTACTGTATCTTGATGTTTCTAGAATTGTCCTAGCTTTGAGGACAGCTGTTGTTTCATGAAGACGTTTTAAAGCATATCATAAAAGATCACGCACTGCTTTTGTGTGAAGATTTTGCTTTTGTTTTGCTGTTTTCCTTCATTTGATATCAAGATCCTTCAAACTTGAAAGCATCTGGTTGCTCCAGTGTGAAGCATGAAGCATTGGAAAATGATCTTTTAATCATGTTATGACTTTTTCATCTTCTGGGAATCAGAAATCAGCCACAAAGTGGTAGCCAAGACTATCCCAATTTCAAAGGGTCTCCTGCTAGTAGAAAGAGACTGGGTTTGTGTGCTGTGTTTCCAGATCTATTGCTCTACTGAGATGGACTAGAGAAAGAGGAGAGTATTCAGTCCTACCACTCCTGCAGTGGTTCTGTCTAGTAAATTTGGGTTCGTTACATACTGTAAGCTTAATGCATAACAATGAGTAGATTGAAGGTGCATTGGAAGGCAGTTGGCTCCAGGAGTCAGGGCCCTGGATTCTTCTCCCAAGGAATTTTCATCTTGTGTAAGTTTTCCTTGGCATGGGAGAGCAATGAGCTCCACAAAGTCTGTATCTGGCTTTACTTCTACTGAATGTATGACCTTAGGCTAGTTTGCTAAATTCCACATTCCTCTGTTCTTACAGAATCCTAAAAACGATGGAAAAAGTGAAAAGTGGTTGGAGAGAAGCTGCTGCATAAATATACAGTATTATTCTATGCAATATTGGTTTCTTCCCTATTGAGAGGAGGAGGGGGAGGTGACACTGAGCATACTTGGAATTATTTATCTGCCCACTCTTAATTGCTTGGTCTGACTCTGTTTACAGTGGTACTAACTAAAGAATTTCTCTCACTTGTATCCAATGGGATGCTATCAAATAGCTTAGGCCTAGAAGTTAAATTGTTTAAATGAAAAATGATAGACTTAATGACTAATTACAATTGCTTGTAATAAAATTGAAAATGTCTTTAAATGCACATCCATGGTGAAAGGAATATTTTTTTGGAGGCATAAGGGGATTTATTAGCTAGGCAGTTTACATAGTTTTCTATTCTCTGTTGTTCATCTGTTTTGGTTATGTGGCATAATTTTTTGGTGAGACCAAGGCACCTTTTAGGTATTGCTGTAGGAATCTCTCCAAAGGAGAGACTAGACTTGAGAAATCTCTCTGACTCCTTAGAAAAAGGTTCCACTGGAAATGGTAAAAGGGGTCCTTCTGTTCTTGTTCTGATGTTTTTCTCAGAGTCTATAATACATAATGATGGTAAGTCTCATTCTTGCTGTGAATACACAAGGAATTTACCAGTCTGTTGCAGACTTAAGACTTAGGGAAATAAGCGTGAGAACTTGTTATCTAATTTTGAGGGGACAGTTAGCAACTATAAAGGCAAGTTTTACCAGTGTGTGGCCATTTCTATGATTCTGTGTTAGAGTCTGAATTCCCTGTGGTTTCATTGTAGCTTTCCCCAGGCTGCAAGGAGGACTTTCAGCTGTGAGTTTTCTGAGCAGTTGTCAGCTTTATTGTAAGGAATTCCACATAAATCCCCTCCAGTTAGTAGCATATAACACTTTTCCACTGTCCATATTCTCAGTGCCTTTCTCCTCTTAAATTATAAATATTAATATTTCTGTACTTCATACTGTAAGTGACAGGTTACCTCCAACTGTGGGAAACCTGGTGTAGTTTGGTTTTTGAAATGTGTTATTTTCCTTTTCTAATGTATGTGGTGATTTTGCATTGTGTAATTTTATGTGATGATTTAGCAATGGCAGTGGGGTGGGTTATGGCTGTAAGCTTTCTTGTTTGCTGCTCTCTCATAACTAGTGTGTGTATAGAACAGTGCAAATGGCAAAGGTCAGATCTGGTTCTAAATTAGATATATCATCTATAGCACCTGGTGTTTCTAGCCAGCATCACAACCTCAGCTTTCCAAGGGAGACTTCCTGGGGTTCTGCTGAAGTATGACATCTAAAACATATGACTTCCGAGACTTGCAAACCGGTGCAAGTACTCATGAACCTGTCAAATCAGAATTTCACCTATGGCTGGGCAGGTTAACAACTGTTAACTTTCGTTTTTCCACTCCTGAGTTTCTCAACTGATACTTACCAATGATTATGCTTGCTTTTCAAGATAAAATTGCAGCAGCTTGCACAGCTTCAATTTTTTCTATTCTTTCTCATAGCTACCACTCTTGAGCAACAGGGACTGTGGGATATTACGCTCCTGCAGTGAAACCCTGTATGGGTTTAAGACTGCTATGTCAAGACTGCTTGGTGCAAGAGAGCAGGGAATTTTGATTTTGTTCTCTTTCAGCATATTTTTATGTTAATTTCTGGGTTTGGTACTAGAGTGGGTATGATGTAGCATTGCAGTACTGTACCATTTTTTTGGGTTACCTTTCCTCTTCTGGGCATGCTGCTCTTTTGAAGAGACAGAAGAAAACTTCACAGGCTTTAGGATATTGCATCACTGACAGCTGCTAAATCATGCTATGGTAAGCGGAGTGGGCTAGTGTTGCCAGCCTGCACAAATCCAGGCAGAGAGGCTTACTTCTCACTGTATCCACTTCAAATGCAATTGTTTTCAAGCTGAAATGGCTAAAGATAGAAAACTTCCCAACAGATGAATATGCATTTCCCTGCAGCAAGTATAGGTGACCCCAGTCCTTAGCAAATGAGGGGATTAGTGATGGAGCTCCGCAGACCATATAAACACTGTGGGAAGAAAAAAATCTAGCATCCTACTCCCACTTGCAAGTGATCCACAAAAGAGAGATTTACTTAGTGCCCACGCTAGAATGCTAATTAAGGCGCATTGTTAAGGGCTAAATACAAGGCTGGGGCTTAGGTAGGTTTCCAGTTGTCAGGGAACGGAGGTGGGGAGCCTCGGAGAATTTGGATTGTCATTCTGCTGTTAGAGGTGTAGAGCATCTTCCAGAGATTTGCTATAGTCTTGCCAACCGATAGGACTGTAAATATAGAACATACTAAAAATTTGAGGAAAGATTATTCAAAAAAGAGCTCATTTGAGAAAGATTATTCCCTTTGGGGGGGAAAGGCGTTTTTTTGCAGGTTCCTGAAACAAGCTGCCTTGGTAGTTCTGTGGCCCCTCTCAAGGGACTGGAGTGGTGTTTGATAGTGCAGCTACAGCAAGGCAGGGGAACAGTTATCAAGGGAGAAGAGGAAATCCTCCTCTCAGCAAGCTGGAAAGGATCAAGTTCCTAAAAAGGGAATCAGCTCCAAATGGGGCTATACCCTCCATTCCCAGGAAGTGCGGGCTGGGTGTGTTAGAGGCAGAGCTTTCTCTTCCTGACAGCTTCTTACAGAGCTTTCTTAATAAATGGTCCTGTCACAGCACAGGCACTGCACAGCAGCAGGAAAACATCCCGCAAGTGTACTCTACTCATACAGAGAAAAGTTCAAGGAAGAGTGAAGCCAGCTCTGATTCGGTTATTTACCATCAATCAGACTGTTGCTTGGCAGGGAGTGGATGATTAGGAGCCTGAACGAGCTGAAAAGGGGCAGGAAGAGAAGTGGAGGCAGCATTCTTCCTATTTAAAGCTGCATCCCCTGAAAGGAGTGTTAGCAGACTGAGCTGGAGCTGGTGCTGAAAAAAAGGGCCGGCAGACTTTGTCCTGGAACTGATGCTGAAAGGCAGAAAGACTCCCCAGCTGGCTTCATGGTGCTAAAATAACCTTAACGTTTCTGCACTTTCTGCTGCTTGGGAGGATACATGTCTAATATCTAGGCATGATGGCAGTCTGGGTACAAACGAGAACTTTTTTCATCCTTGCCGCTTTATTAGGGCGATTTGTAACCATAGAGGCGCAAGAAGAGGAAGAATATGACGGTGGTGAGTTTCTCTCTCTCCCTCTAAAAAAAGTATAACGATCCCCCCTCTTTGCATGCAGTGTGCTTAGTGTGTGATCTGGCTAATAAGCGGAATGGAAAATCCTCTGGGGTAGAAGAGTAACAAGACTTTTGCTCTTACAGACCGGGAAAGGGGCAGCGAGGCTTGCGCTTCGGGCTTCTGACCAGAAGAGAGAAGGAGACTTTCAAAGCCGCGGTTTTGCGGCGCTGGCTGCGGGCGCGGGGAGCGGGAGGAAGGATGGATGATGATGATGATGGCACACCGGGAGGTGCCGCGGAGCGCTGGGGCTGGGGCCACCGGGAAGTTTTTGCAACAAAAGAAAGCGGTCGGGACGGGGCTGAGGGCAGGCTGCGGGCTGGAGAGCCGCCGGGCAGCCGAGCTGGGAGAAGTAAACACACCAGCCTCGCAGGGCGGAGTCGTTTGCGCTGGACTACATCTGCTTTCTCACATTCTTTGTTTGAGAGAAATACAGAAACGTGGATTTCCTTTTTTCATTTCTTTCTTTCTTTCTTTCTTTTTTTTTTTTCTTTTTCCTCCACTCCTTTTCTTTCCCTCCTCCTTTCTTTCCTTCTCCGTCTCCTTCCTCCCCTGGCTGTTCCTGGAGGGGCTGTCTGATCCCCCGGGGCAGGCTGCGATGGCACACCGCCTTCCCCTCGTCCCGTTCCCGCCCCCCCCCTCACCCCGGGGGGCTACTTTAGTGAAGCAGCGGCGGTCTGTAGCCCTCTGAAGGGCAGGAGGGCTGGCAAGCTGCGTACCTGACCCGTGTAACCTGAACTTTCTTAGGCTGCTTTATATCCGTTTTTCTTTAATATCATTTCAATGCCTCCGAGAGAGAGAGAGATTGATGGTCAGGAGAAAGCGTAGCGATTGTGCTCTTTCATCAGTCTGGATGGATGTCGTGCTGTATGTTGGTTTCCTGAAATGTGAGCAGACTGGTTGTGGTGGGACAGTCCGTAGCTATTGTACTCCCGAACATACTTCCTGGGCTTCTCATGTGTAACAGTGGCTTCTTTTCTAAATGATGCCCAACAAAGGGACTAGTACGTTACCCTACAATACAGTTTGCAATTCTTTTATCTTGTATTTCAAAGAGTTCCATTTTTCTCATAGCAGAACTTCTCTGGTAATATGATGCATTGCACAAGTGAGGAGGAGTCAAAGTCTGATGAATAAAACACTGCAATAGTTTGGAAACTTTTGTTCTGCAAAGCAAAATGAGACTCTCCTGACTATGCACAGCTGTGTAAGAAGTCCCGTAGAGGGGGCACTTTGTATAATCTCGGGAGTATAATTCATATACTTGTCATAAAGGGGGACATATGTTATACATTTTTCAGATACGTATAATAACAAAGAAAACACTTGTGAAAATAATGACTTCATTTTTTAGTATCTTTAGTAAAAATGATAGCTCTGATTTTTTTTATTTTTTTTTTAAGGCAACTTTTATGTGAGATTTTTGTGGGGTTAATAGTTTGTTGCTATTATGGAAATTATGGGATGAGCAAGTACTCCAGCAACACCTTCTGGGATGTACTTCCCATACGCTGATGGCTGAGGAAACTCAGAGATATGTGGTAAGTCAGAGAGCAAAATACATTGTAATAAATTAGTGACATCTGTTTGCACTTACTTCACTTATTCATTTTCCTGCTTGAGAATGCAATAGCTTTTGTCTACCATACATATGAGGAAGCTGCTTCTCCAGTGTCCATTATATTAAAAATAAAAACAACCCCTCCCCTTCACAAGCTATTTGAGTGTGGTGTGAGGGATGGTGCACTGTGAGGAAGAAGGGGGGGGGGTACATCCTACATGTTGGTCTGATTTAATTGCATAAACAAGGGGGTTTCAGTTTTGATTTAGTTCCTGACTGAAGCCCACAAATGCTGCAGAATGGGGAGGTTTTTACCTTTCCGTCTGTCTTGTGTTTAGTACTTGTGCAGTAAGACCAGCGTACACTGTATTGTGCTACAGGTGATTTTGGCTGTACAGCTGCTTCACTTCTCCCCATTGAGTTGGTCAATGTGTCACCTGATCATAGGTGTTACAGTAAACAAATATTGGAGGTGTCTGGAGAAGCAAGGAAGGCACTTCAGGAAGCTTAGATTAGTAAAAAACTATCAGACTTTCAGAAGGTACTTTTAGTGGTCATTTTTCATGCCAATCCTAAAAAAAATGAGAAGGGTTAAATACTGCTTGTCAGTCTCAACCACAATGAAAGAAAGAAATAGCTTTTGCAAAAGTATGTTACGGAATTTGTCACAATGAATGCGATATTTATAGATAAGTTTAATATAATAAAGCAGGTAAAATCGGTTTGTTTTTTTTTTTTTAATAAAAGAGCTGTAATACTTGGTTAAACCAAACGTACTGCTTAACAATTTTTTTGGCACTTAGCATTGCTGTGCTTTTAAGCAATACCAGTTTCTATATTACTTTTTTTTTTTTTCCCTTGGAATCATTGCAGGTTGATCTGTTTTGCTCAAGAGCACTTGGCCTGTAGTGCTATATAGTACACATGCTTAAAATGCATGTAAAAATGTGAAAAACGGACGCTTTCAAACCTAGCGCAGCAGAGTTGGTCATTTCAAGACTGGCTGTTTTAAATCTGCTTATTTAAAAGTTATTTAGGAATAAAGTCAGCACTGCAAAATCCTAGAAAGACTGAAAGATCCTGGTTTTAATTTCTGTGTAGTGGCCTAGGCTAGTTCAGAAATGCAGTAGAGCCAAAAAGATGGCTGAAATTATGTGCTGTTTAAGCACTGGCATACTTGGAAGCCCTGAACCTTTGATGTAGGGATTTTCTCACACTGTATAATCTTTCCTCTTTCCTTAGGACTGAGGATAGAGGAAACTACAAGCAGGAGCTGTGCATGCTTCTGGGTTCCTTTCCCATCCACTTGTGACTGTAAATGCAATTGCTTTCTTAAAAGTTATTTAAGAAAACTAGAAACACACCTTCAGTGGAAAATATCGGTAAACTTGAATCAGAGCTGAAATTGTGGGAACCACCTCCTTCAAGAGGATTTGTCTGCTAAAATTCCACGTGGGCATGGCAGTAATGGTCTATTGCCACCAGTATTGCCCATATTTCTCACTGCAATCCTACAACTGCCTTTAGGTTCTCATTAGTTTCTGCAACACACCCTTGCCTGTGAATTGTGTGGTGATTTATCCTTCCCTATCCCACTTTTGTGGTGTCAGCCCTACTTCAGCTCAGATCAATGTGAGCCCTAGTATTGATTTAAAAGTACCTAATTTGCCTCGTTGCACAGTGTGAACAAGTGAAAACAACGGTCCTGCCACTTGAATTCATCATCCTCTTTGACTTCCTTGAATTCCTGAGGTCTTTCACTTTGTCTGGAAATTGTGCAAAGGAGAGAGGAGAATGGACTGGCCTTAACGGAGACAGAAGCAGCTGAGCTGGTTAAATGGGAGCTGTTAAATGTCAATTATCCCCTCACTGGTATTAGAGATATTATCTTTAGGGAGAAAAGAGGTTACTACATTGCACAATCTCCTCACTGGGACAGGTGTTGGGAGTATGATGGGAAAGCAAAGTCTGCTGTAGCTTGTGTGCTGTGAGCACTCAAGCCTGATGCTTCTTTGGTTTTTATGGGTCTTTCACCTTTGTAAAGAGTCCTCTAATCTCCTACGGAGAATGATATGAAAGGAAAAAAAACCCACAACAAAACACCACCAGAACTCTGTCTTGCTAATTCTTACATTTTTAGTGAGGATTTTATGATCCTTGATTCTTTCTTTATTTTCCTGCAAAGTTCTAGATCCGAGGATCATTCACTTATATGTGTACCTCTACTGTCTAAATGAGAAAGCGTGCACGTGTGTGTCTGTGTGCATAGGTATCTATGTTTGTGGTCTAATCATAGCAAATAACTCAAAAATAGAAGTGATTATAGCTCTAAACAAGCAGAAAATGGGAATCCATTATTTATTTCAAAAAAGTCACAGTTCTTTGGGGACCGACTCATGACTTCTGAATATTTGTGGTTGGCTCCCCTGCCTGTAAAAGTGTGGGAAGGAGACTCTGCACAGAAATTTCCATTACAAAAGTCCTCAAGAAGAGTCCTCTTGCTCAGACTGACTAAACTTTTGCTCAAAATTATGGAATACATAAAATTGAGGGTCATGTTAAGCTATCCACATTAACTTGGTTTTTTAGAAAATACTTTGTAGTTGAAGAATAATTGTGTGCTATGGTTGTTAGTGTAGGCATTTTTTTGCCACAATGTTTACAAATATAGATTATTGCTATAGAAACCAAATGGTCATTTCATGCTCTTATTCACATTTTGGCATGCTCACACTTCATTTCTTAGTGAAGCCCTTTCATTTTTGCAATTTGTTTCAATATGATAACATTCTCTCAGGTTGATTTGTTCAAGTAAAACATTGCAGGATCGGTCCTGTTTAACAATAATGTATATTATCATATAAATAAACCTTTTAACCTTTTTCAATTTGTTAATTCTTTAGAAGTTTTCAGAAAAAAATAATTGTCCGACCAAATCCTCACTTTATTATAAATTTACCTAGGAAGCCCCTGCTTAGGAACAGCATCTGGTGTTTAAGTAGTATTTACTATTTCTATCTGGGTTAACATAGGGATTCTTGTGCGTACGTGTGGGGAAGCAGAAGCTCTGAAGGCAGACCTTCATGCAACACTATGATCCTTTAAAAAAACCGAGCAGATGTTCATGGCCTGTGTGCAACTATTTTTCCACATTCAAAGAAAGGCAACGAACTCAGAGCCAAAAAATAATAAAGTAATAATAAAAAATAGTCGAAATTCCAACTGGAGGCATGTGAGCTATCCTTACATGTACACTGATTGTTTCACCCATGTTTGTCTTTGTGACCCTGCACATTTTTGTGTTTAAGGTTGTAATGATACAAACTTTTTTCTCAAAAATTCTTCTTAGAAAGAACAAATCAAAGTGCCAATCTAATGGATTCTCAGTTGGGTCAATCAAGAGAGACTGGGCTTGCACTTCAAGTTATTTTATAGACAAAAGAACCTATTCTTAATTTAATGCACAGGGCAAAACCAAGAATCCTTTAGTGTAAAATGAATAAATTAATCAGATTAACTTGGAATTTCAGTTTTTGACAAAGGATTCTTGGAGTTGGAACTTTCAGAGCACGAGGAAAGATTGTTGCACTCGCTGCTTGAAATCTCAAACTGCAACAGACCCACCTTGTTAAACTGCCCCTCAAAAGCCCTGGTGAGACTGTCACATGTAGAAGGTCAGGTATAATTTGAATTGGAATGTCTGATGCATTAATTCAAAGCGTAACGAGAAGGGAATGAGGATAATGTGTTTCTTTCAGTAGTATAAAGTAAGTGTTCTTCAGTTACTCAGGAAATCTGGTACTTTCAAGCTGGAGAAAAATAGTTTATAAGTCATGTAACACTTTGAAGATAAGAGGTGACATTGTGTAATCAATACATTAGGTGTGTACAAATTACGCCTTTTCTCCACAGTTTTTGTCACAGATTATGTTCTATGATTTATGCTTTTCCTGACTTAAATTCTGAGAAATGTGAAGAGTTACTGCTGTTGCTGAACTACCAGAAAGAATAAAACAGTGATACTGTCTATAGGAGGTGACCCAAGAATTTGTTCGTATAAATTCTTGTTTTATAGGTTGACTTGTGGTTATGAAAAAAATAGCACACAGGAAGCTTTGGATGCTGATAAGCCCTCAGTGCTGTAGTAATTAAAATATCCAAACTGTTACTTATAATTATCTTTTCTGAGTAAGCAACATACATTTTTCATAGCCTGCTGTGCTGTCTTTTATTCTTGTAGTGAGAAACAATTCCATTATTCCACGATCCCACCCGCATTTGCTGCAGAAGGGTCATGTGTTATATAAGCACGAAGACTAAGAATGATTGTCAGAGGGCCAGCGGTGGGATGCGCTCTGTACAGGGAACTCTATTCATGCAGACCCTTGGGATTCCGTTGTTATTAGCTGCTGAAGATAGGTCTTGTCTTTGGAGAGCTGGTCTAACGTTATTCCTTGGCCATGCTGCTGCCGGCTGAAACTTGATTGGAGTTTTGGAGAATTTGTATTTTTCTGCAGCTTTGTAAATAGTACAGTTGGGAGAATGATATAATAGAGTAGTTTTTATACTGAAAAACTTCCACAGTGCTTTGTGTCTCCACTAGTTTTCATTTATAGCCTTTGGACTATGTAACAGTAGCATGGGAGGACTAAATAATTAATTTGAATCTCTGTGCCCCTGTTCTTTGGATAATGTGGCTGAATAGAAACACAAGCAGTTACTCTGATACTGCTGGCAGGAATTCAGAGTTTTGGACATGAACTCATTTAGAGTAGGAACAGAAGAGTAAACTGTCACACTGAGGCCTGTTCCCTGCTGTGCAGTAGATGTCTGGCTGAGAAGGTCCATACAATATCTTCTCCAAATACTCTTTGGTCATGAAACGCTTGCCAGCATCCTTCAGCAAGCTGACCATCTGAAGTGAAGGATTAACGGCACAATGACCGTGTAGTGCACGAAGAGATTGAGGGAGAGAACAAGTATCATCATGAGTCTGTCCTGGCCCAATTGCTCCAAAATTAATACTGCACGTTAAAACGGTAATGAAAATACAGGCTGAAAGCCAGGAAGAAACTGTTCCTCATTTGCAGAGAACTCCTGTCACCCGTCCCCGGATAGCTGTGTTACTACAGGTAACCTCAGAGTTTGTGCTGAGTTTTATTTAAAGCAGTCCTCTCTGTCCCAGAGATCACAGACGACCTTGATTGATTGATTGATTTATTTTAAAAATCACTTACCAATTTGAGGTCTCATGTCTCTTGTTAAATATCCCAATAGGCCAAGAGCAAAATATTAAAGGGAAAAATTAAAGCAGAAACAGTGAATGGAAGCTGTCTTGCTTGATGGCCTGTTTTCCACTCAACTTTTCTGAAATATTTTCTTTACAGGGTTCTACCAAATCCTTTGATATAATGAATATGTGATGTAATACCGTGGTGATTGCTATCCTATGATAATTGTTTTTGTCTCTCTTTCTGTCTTTCGTAAAGTGGTTCTTTGCCTCAGCTGCAGTGCCCTAAGTTTTACAAGTACTGAACCTCATATTCAGTGGCTGAGTAAGAGCATTCCATGGCATGTTGTTGAGATAAATAATTGAAATCTCACTGGCAAGAGGAACTTCCTTTAGAGTAGGATATATGATTAGTTTATTAAGCATAGGGACAATTTAGCCATCTTTAAGCTATTAGCACTATTTTAGGGAAATCAAGTTTCCCTGAATTATG
The DNA here is from genome assembly GCF_964106895.1 of Numenius arquata. Taxonomy (NCBI): domain Eukaryota; kingdom Metazoa; phylum Chordata; class Aves; order Charadriiformes; family Scolopacidae; genus Numenius; species Numenius arquata. The sequence continues at coordinate 35,448,793 of NC_133578.1, forward strand.
AACATTAGGTTACCTGAATTATGATTATTGTTAAAAATAAATATGTATTCCTTTTTTAAGAAAGTGTGATCTATCTTTGGCTTTCTCATTTACATTATTGATGAGCCTTCTCTAAGACTCCTGGGGGTTTCCTGAAATTCCTCTTCTCATCAGAAAATGATTATATACTTTAATGTCTGTTATCTTCACGTGTGTCCTACTCCCAGTGGTAGTGGTGCTTTGCACAAGGAATTAAGGTCAAGAAAGGAGAGCATTCTCTGTGGTAGCTGTGACCAGGCCCATAGAAACCTGCCAACTAAATCAACTAAAATGGAGATAAACCACTGAGGGCTCCAGCTAGCAAAGCATGTTGTGGTTCTGGGGCTGTCCTGGCTCAATGTTGCCTGGCAGCATGACTGCTGATACGGATCTGGCTGAAGGTGTCTTTAGCTGTCAGGTATTATTTGTACAAGGAAAGGCCATTTATTATAGTTCTGGAAAATTCATCATTTATTCATCAAGCTTGAAAATCTATTAGACTTCGTGTCTTTGGAGATATGAACAGATCGTTCAAAATATTTTAGGGGTCAGCCTTGCAGATGGTACTGCAGCAACTATGTGTCCCCTAAGAGAGAACTTTAGCCTTGTTCATTGTGTGTACTGTAGAATTATAATTTACATGGCTGTTGTTACAGGGAAGGACATTGTGGAGTTCCCCCACTGCTAATTTTAAAAGGCTACTGCTTGATGGCTTTATGCTGTGTTGATGTAAAAGCATTTGACTGCTTGTAAAGCATTTGGTTCACTGTCTTATGAAATCTTAAAGTTAGTGTTGGCTTGGGTGTTGGTGTTGTGAGTGGCGGGGGAAATGTACGTGCATGATTAAGAGTAATGTATCTTTATTGTGATGAAATCTCATGGTTTCACAGACTAGATCAGGAAAGAAACAGGATATTAATGAAATTCAGAGATGATAGTGAGGAATGAAATACTTGCCATCTGTGCAAAAATATGAGTAAGATACACAGAGGAGAATTATCTTAGAAAAGTGTAGGCTGGAGTGATGGTAACAACAAGAGTTTGTGTTGTGCTCTGTGATCAGAGGGGACTAAAACTAAGGATGCTTTTCTTTGTCACATAGTAGGACTTGGTAAAGAAAAATATAGTTCTCATGACCCATTAGGCAGAGGAAAAGGACAAGAGGCTTTTGTTCCTCCTTCAGTGATGAAATCCAGTGTTTACCTAAGTGGTAATATATGGCGGGAAAAAAAGGATGGTAAAACGGAAAATTAGGGGACCCAGACTTGAATAGGACAGATATTCTTGAGCACTGAATATCTTTTATTCAAGGTTTTTGCCATGTGCACACCTGCCGGACTGAATAATCCTCAGTGTGTCCAAAGCTCTAAGAAGGGAAGATGAAGGAAAGCAAAAGAGGCAGAAACCTCCACAGAGGCATCAGGTGTGAGGTTGAGATCCTCATACCTCTCAAGGAGCCCTTGTTTCTCTGCAACTGAGGCATTATTGCCCTATCATGACTTCAGGCTGTGGAAAAGGAGTGGAAATAGCTTGCATTTTCCACTGCTTTAGAGGCATAGACAGAAAGTAGTATCTCTTTTCCTCTGCATTAATTTTCCATTCAAGAAGTGACTTCTTTTATTACAAAAACCCCAAGCCCAACACACCCTATTGCATGAAAATCTATTCATTTCTAAAAGAAAAGGTAGTCAGCTTCTTAGCTTCATGATGGAGTTAAAGAACCTCTGATGTTGAAGGTGTATTTTCTTTCACTCATTCAGAACATGGAAGAGCTTTTCACATGCTGTACATCAGCTTTGGCAGTGTTTCTTTAGGCATATGAGGAATTAAAACAATGTTTTTGACAAAGGGCTTACAGGACAGAGTTGTTGCATTATACATACTCTGTACCTTGTATCACACAGCATCTGATTTGTTAGCCATCCTGTATTTTATAAAACTGAACCTTTTAAAACAGCTTGAATTGTCTGAGTAGTGAAGGGGAATGCATGTAGCAACAACTTCTGAAGACACGATTAAGACTTTCATAGACCCACTATTCAAATCATAGCACTTTGATGTCATCTGCAGGCAGATCATACAAAAGACTCCCACTTTTACAACTGAAATCTCATTTTGTCCATTAAGGGCTTGCTTTTTTTTTTTTTTTTAGAAATCATAGTGAAAAAATAATATATTTCAATTTCAAATTGCATGCAGTAGAAAAGGAACACAATTCTGAGTGTAATGTATTGTTCCATATTTATTTTAAATATCTGTAATTTATAACTCAAATCAGGAATGGTTTCGGCTGTAAACCTACATGTATATATGCTTAAACTTTTAAAAAAAAATCATGTGTGTTTGTAACTTACTGCATGTTAAATTTTAGAATAGTGTAATATATAGTGTGTTAAATATGTAGTGCATTTTATATATATAAATATATATTATAGTGTGATGTCTTAAGGCATCAGACATTCTCACTGTATGGGAACTACATTGCAAGGCAGACACATCTCTCTGGTGAAAGTAATGGAGGATGATTTCCAGATGTTTAAAGGCTTGCTTTGGCAAGAGTGAGAAAATACTGGAACTTGCATTGGCAACAAAGCAAGGGAAGAACCTGATGTAAGAGGCATCAAGCCTGGCGACAAGCAAAGCAGAACATGGAAAATGGAGCCATGTGAGGAAAGAAGAGCCAACACGACAGTATGGCTGCTGTGACAGCACTGAATATTGGAATTATACTAATGACTGGCAGACTGCCGGAAGCCTACTTCAAAAATTAGGACTGAGGTTAGAAAAATTGTCCTTGTTTTTCTTTTTTTTTTTTTTTTAATTTTTTTCTGGTTGAAATGTTTGCTGTAGTGATAGAAAACTTTATCTAAACCTGGATACTGAGATTGAGTAGTTTGGGCATGCTTTGATTGTATGTTGTTACTGGAAAGTGCAGGACCTTCCTATGAATTTGTGCAGTGCTGAGCACAAAGCACCCTTGATATCAAATAGAGCCTTAGGGTGCTACTGTAATATACATACTGAGTCATCATGCTAATAATATATTTCTTGTATTGCATGGATTTTCATGATGAATAGCTGACTAGTTTCAGAAGTGGAATCTGGCTCCTCAGCAAAGAAATCTCTAGACAGTGAATCACATAGACTGTTGCTTGCTGTAAGGTTTCAGTAAGCACAGCTCTCTGTGAGGTTGGCCTTTCTTTTACTGTGCAGACCAAAACTTTGCAGCTTTACCACATCGTATCAGTGTTCACACTTCTTGGGATTTTTTTTAGGTTTTTGGGGGGCAGGTTGGGGTAATGGGGAGAGAAGAGTTAAATGTGGATCTCTTCAGGCTGTGCATGTTTGCCCTTCTGAAAAATGCTGAGGCCAACCAGTGTGAATTGCACTACTCTAATTCTTATTAGTGATATCTTTCTAATGGTTTTAAAATTGAGGATATGGAGCACTTAGTTCTTTGGGGTGGCCTTTTTTGTGTGTGTGTGGTTGTTTTTTCTTTTTCCAGCTGTTCTCTGCTTCTTTGAGCCTTCTCTGGTTTCCTAGGAAACTTCTGCAGGATGGAATGTGTCTGTTTTATAGGCACTATGCAAGATAGGCACTTTATTTTGTTTGTGTTTGAATGTAATGAACGCAGAAAGTAAATATTTGGTGATTCAAATCTCTCATTCAGCAGACTACTTTAGAACCTAACTTGAAGCACATGAATAGCCTTATTTCTTCTAATGGGATGACTTATATCTAGTTTGTTTGCCCCTTAATGAATGAAAATTTTAATTATTTCAGTTTTTCATTTAGAGGGCAGCAACACATGTCAGGATCTGCTCATCTGAAGTAAGAATTACTTGTAGTAAAAGACTAGCTATCTTAGAAATCTTTTATCAGTTGTACTGAAAAATGTTAAGTGCACATAGGCATTTTCATATGAGCAGTGTTTTTAAAATCTATTATCACTGGAGTATTAGAGCTATGCAACCTTTTTGTAATCATCTCCCAGATTAATCTATACTGTTTTGTTATCCTTTTGCACAAAATCACTTGATTTTGACTGAAGGTTGCTTCCAGTCTTGAGTAAACGTCAGCACACAAGCATGGCTCAGTTTCTGGTTTCAGGGTGAACCAAAGGAATCTCAGTGGCTTTGGTTCGAGTTGGCTCTGTGCTCAAATCTGACAAAGGAAAGGTCCTTGCATAATCTCAGTACGGAAGAACAATCCAGTTAAGGCTTTTGGGGTTCTAAAGATGATCCATGTGCTATGTATGATAGATGAACTCCTGCTACATTTTATGTGAAGCTATAAAATGTTCATTAAAACCTCAAGTTTGGGACAGAATGAAGCATGCCCAATCACACATTTGGTGTGTATAGCATCCTAATCTGTAGTTCTGCCTGGAAGAGTGTTTTAGGAGCCCTAGGCTGGAGTGATGGTTAGTACTTGGAGATGTGTCTGTGCCTGGAAAGTCTAAGCTTAGTCTAAGTCCTATAAATGTCAGTGAGTGTTGACGCAATGCCATGTGAAGAAACTTTCTGGTGTGATAGTTCCCCGCATTTCTGTTAGTGGGACAGGAATCACAAGTGAGCAATTCATGACACACAATTTCAAAATACCATGTGAGACAGCAAGTTCCTGCTGCTCTTCTTCACGTCTGCAGCAAATGTCCCTGCTTTCAAAGCCCAAATTACTTCATTGGTACTACTTGGGGAATAGAGCTCTTGAGAAAAGAATTAAGACATTCTGCTTTTGCTGCCTTATTTTTTATTTTTTTTTTTTTAAGTCTACTTATCCCATGGATTAAATGTTTAAGCTTCTGAAAAAAAGAGTCTGGAAATATACTTCAAATGCATCACTGCTTGTGAGATAAGGCTGGTCTGGACTGAAAGACGATGAGTTGAAGTGAAAGCATGCACTGTTGGATAGTATTTTTATCCCAACTTACTAGCCACCAACTGATACTCAAACGAGCTGGGGCAGTCTTAGGATCCAGGAACGTATAGCTTCATCAAATAGTTACTGAAGGGCTTTGATCTTGGAGAGAGCTGTAAGACACTGCAGCAGTTACTGTAATGCATTACAGTATAGGCTGTCTTGAGCCTACGTGTAAAGGCCGTTCTCCAGTTTGTCCTTTTGTTTCCACTTTCACACAAGAAAAAGGGTGGTTTTAATGGATCCCTACTATCTCCCAGTATAACCACCTAAGATTGAATCTGGTTAGGATTAATGGAGTTACTCCTCTTCTGACGTTCAGTTGTTTACTGTGAAACCATAGGTTTGGGACTGGTTTAGCAAAAGGGTACGCTTTTACTGAAACTACTCTCCAGTGATTGTTTGTTAGAACTACCAGTTTATACTTCTGGTCACAAAAAACAGAAATCAGAATGATGTTTTTCCCCTTAATTGGATTTTATTTCTTTATAAGATAGCTAAATTCACTCTCCATCTTATCTTGTGTGTTTGCTCACTCTGTTTTTTTTCCTTTTTTAATCTCCTAATCTCCTTCCTTGTGGAGGGTGAAAGACTGAAATTCCTCCTTGAAGTCTGCAAGACTTAGAAAATTCTAAGTCATTTGTTTATACAATGTTTAGGCAGTCCACAATGAAATGTAAATACCAGGATTCTGATGCTCCTGCTTTTGCAGATAGCATTGACTTGTAACTGTTTATTAAAATGGCAGAGTCAGCTTTAGGACATTTGTCATAGTCAGGCAAGACAAATAGCTACTTATTTTGAGCCCTTTTGATATCTAACAAACTGTGAAGTTTGACGCTAGATCTTGCTTAATCCTGATTCTCTTAGTACTTGTCTTGGTAGAAGGTGTCTGTTTTTCCACAGGTGGTGGTGTAAGTTTTGTTGGGGTTTGGGGTTTATTTTTGCTTATAGTTTTTCTCCTCTTCCTCCTGGAGTTATCTAATATGAGGAAGAGGGGGATTTGGCAAATTCAGAGCTAATGCAGGAGAAGCTTGTCTTGCCCCTTCGTGTGTCCCATAAAAGCAATGCTTCTAGTATTGGTAGCCTTACCCTGAGAAGACAACAACAAACGGTATCACACAGCACTGACTAAGGCAAGTTTAATAAAAGAAATTACATATGGTTCTGGCTGACAACAGCCTCTGTCTGAAAAACTTAGCTAATATCTTCAGTTTGCTTAGGAACAGCAAAGTCAATTTTTCAGGAATACAGGTATTAAAAAGAAAAAGCAACTGCTGTGTAACCTGTAGACCATTACAGATGGTATGCAATTATAGAAATTATATTAGTATTTTTGGGGCAATGTAGCATAATCTCTTCAGGCATCTGAAATGTTTTTTTCGATCTTAATGAACTAAACATATCCCCTGTTCCCGCGGGTGGTGTAGACGTGCAATTCTTGTATAGCTCTGCTATACATTTTTGTAGCCCAGTAATAGATTTGGAGCTGGAAGAACTTGCAGATTTTGCCATTAACCCTACTGATATATGTACTACTAAAGAACACAAAGTATTTCCTCAAAATTCCTTTTTCCTCTGTTCTAGCTTACGCTAGTTTTCTTGGGGTTTTTTTCTTTTTTTTCTTTTTTTTAATTCCCGTCCTGTGGGAAACATGTAGGAGCCTGCTACCAGACAGCTCTGCTTTTGCAAATGGAATTGTCTTCATGCGCAGTGCCTGAAGGGCAATGTTTTTCTTTCAGTCCAACTAAATGTATAATGAGTTTTCCAGCACCTGTGTTAATACACTCACTGATGTATTATGAAGAGTCTGACATGCTTGCAAAATTGAGGTTTTTGTAGCCTGTGAAACTTCTGGTGTGTCATATGCGATTAAAGATCAAGTCATGTGTTGCACCAGTGCTTTAGATGGTGCTTACTCAGAGAAACTTACTGCAGAAAGAAATGTCACTAGTGTGTATGCTAATATGTACTTTTTGGTCTGGGCATGAACATCCCTTATCTAGTAAAAAGGAAAGATTTGGTGAAGCCTTGGACAGGCTGGTATATATGTTACTCAGATTGTATAAGAATATTAAGAAGAACAGAACAGAGTAGAAAAAACTTAAACATATTAGAAGTCCCTTTGATCCAAACTGGCTTTGTTTTTTTTGATTAAGGAGTATTCTCTCTGAGTCGTCGTGTGTTTGAATTCTCTACTTATATTACATGTGAATACTCCAGCAATTACCTGAAGTTAATCAGTTGTTGGCTGTGTAGGAAAGTTTTCCACTCAGTTTCAAGTGTTAGCTACGTTCATAAGGAATTAATAGTAAAAAATATAATACCAGGATTTCAGGTGCTTGAGGTCTGATTCTAAGGGAATACGTTTCTAAAGGAAATTCAGGAGCCTATGTGCAGCATAGTCTAGCTCCTGTGCAGTGCACATCTCAGCCAGTATTACGAGCTCTTCTGATTTGTGCGACTTGGCACTAAAGTTCCAAGAAAGCAGTAACATTTTTGTTCTTCAAGCACTGATAGAGATTTAAAACAGGAAATAGAAAGTTGAAGAGAAATTTTTCTCAATATCTATTAAAGTGCCTCATTAATCATATTTTAATATTCCTGAATTATGTGGACTTTGAAATGCATTTTATTTCTGGATTATTTTGAAAGTATCATATTGCTACATCATAATAAAATGGCATCCCCTTCCAAAACAGTCTACATACCAATGCGTTACGCCTAAATTCTTTATGCATTAAGGATGTTGCACTGCTCGTAGGTGAGGGAATGGAAGCATAGAATGATGAGACATCTGTTTCCAGCTGTCTGCTGATTCTGAGCGTTCTCTTCGGGTACTGATGGGGACCACTCAGTAGGGAAAGCCCTCCCTACAGATTCATTCACACAGTGACCACCTTCTAGATAAGGGTGTTTCACAGTGAACTCTAGACATCTGTGTTACGTCAGGAATGTTTAATTGTATAGCTCAATTGCAGGAGGATGCCTTGCAAAACACTGTTGCACGTTTTCCTATGCTGTCTTATTTGGAAGAAAATGCTTCTGTTTCCAGAGAGGTGATTTACATGGATGCTATTCTGTTCTTTCATTGTTTATTAGCATATGTGCCTCTGGGATTTAATTTATTGCCCTTGAGATATTCTGAAGAGTAATTATGTTCCAAATGAAGCAATCGCGAGCTTTGTACCTTACCAGTTGGCTTTTCTGCCACAGTGTCTGATCACTGGGCTCCTCAGGCTGTATTCTTTTTGGAGTGAGCTTGCTAGTAATAAATGAGGCCTGTTTTCCATATTGACCTCAAACTGTACATAATTACCTAAATCCAGCCAACCATAACAATGCGGTGCGCATAGAAAATGTGTTCCATAGAGGGATTTTATAGAGTTTACAGTGCAGTTAGATTGAAATTACATGCCTATTTATGGGAAATGTATGGTTAGTTGTGCCCTCTGCTGCACCTTCCCTCAATTCTGTGCCACAAAAGAAACTCATCATCTGTATCAGCACTGCTGTGAGACCTGGATGTTTCCATATTTTTTCTAGAAACAATATTATTGAACAGTAGGAATGGCTGTATGCCACTCTTTAATACCTTTACAGTAATGTTCATTTCCCAATTATGGGAATTTTAGCACAAAAAGAATTTATTCTTTGATATTTTTAGTTCAGTCAGTCAAGAAATTAATTGCTCTGTATTTATAAACATCTCCTCCCTGCTCTAGGCTCAATCGTGAGCTCTGTGAGCTCTCAATCTGCCCTCTGTTAAGGGCAGGTCACTAGGAGAGGTCACTTTGGAAGGTGCAGTTTCTTTATGAAGTGTGAGTAGGATGATGGAGGGAACTTCACTCTGTCAATGTGACATTTACATAGGGCAGTGGAGCATGATTTGGACTTGCGTTTTACTTGACAGCCCTGCTACTGAGCTGCTCCCTTCTTAGGGTAAGAAACACGTTTTGGGCAGGGAATTCACTTTTATTTGACCAAGACATTGAATTTCTTCATTTCACATGTCAGTTTTCCTTGCTCTGAGCAATACAAACAGTGACCATTGTGTTCCTGCTCCTTCCTTGCACCCCGCCTGGCTTCAACCCTGTCTTTGGTGGTCACCTTCCAGCACTGGTTCAAATTGGGAATTCCTGAATTCTTAATTTCTCGTTCGCTCCGAAATCCTTTTCATTGTAGGTGAATTACTTTGAGGATAAAAAGGGAAAATCGGTCTATTTAATATATACCGATTCCCATTTGTGAAACAAACAAGTAGAAAACTGATGATTGATTGACGGTCCTAATTATGATTCTGAGCTGAGTTCTACATTGGAAAAGTTGAATAAACACGTCCATTTTTCTTGTTATCCTTGATAGATTAGCATGAAACTAAATAAAGTGATTAATTTCAAATGAATGTTTCAAACAGTGGAATCTTTTTAAAACTTAGCTGATTGTGAAGTGGAACTTAACGATGTTTGATTCTTGTACAACTTGGCACTGAACTAGCAACCTGAGATATTTTACATGCAATGGAAATACTTTTCATGCAGTAGGCATTGGAATAGCTTGAGGGAGAGACACCTGTGCAGATTTTGTGTATTACTGAGATGATAAACACTTTATTTGAACATGATATTAACAGGTTTATTTGCACAAAAAAAAAATTGATTGAGTAAATGAGGACTGAAACCAGCTTTTTTTTTTTTTTTTTTTTTTAATGCAACTCTTAGGAGGTTCACATGTTTTATTTATTTTTCCTCTGGTCTACAGCACGTAATGTAAGTTCAGCACTTGGGAATGGTCGTAGGAAAATTGCTTGGAAATAAAAATCCTTTCCACCTGAAGATGTGCCTGGAGTTGATGCTGAGACCTAGGAGCAGTTACTGATCCAAGGGTGACATCCAGGCTGCCACTGTGTGTAATGAGTCTGCTTTGTTCTTTTAGGCTGGTACCTTTAAACACGAAGTGGGTCTTTTTTATTTCTGAAATCAGCATAGAACCAGCAAAATAAAGGCAAGCCACTGTTTATTTACTTCAGCTTTCATGAAGGAGGCCTATCCCAGGCTCTAGGCAACCTGCCATCAATTATCCACACAATTCATAACAATAAAAGCAAAAAAGCAGCAAACCATACCCATGTTTGCCAACTGCCTTAGCTGAGGGGAAATGAAATCATCCAGCCCCTCGCATTCCCTCAGGCCCTGCAACTCAGCCCCTATCAGACATTTGTTCCAGAAACAAGCTATGTCTCTGTTGGAGTTAAAAATGTATATGTTAATATATTGCAACAGATCGTGAAATTTCCTAGCTTAGAAATCTTGCTGTGCCAAGCTCCTCTTCTGTAGACTATAATTTCCTTTCTAAAGAGAGAAGAAGCATCTGGACCTACTCAGTCCCTGCACAGTATTCCTCCTCCACGTCAGCAAGTTGGAGCTCCAGTGCAACTGGCCAGGGTCAGCTGTGGACTGCCTGGAATCTTCTTATTAAACAAGCCCGGAGTTTTGGATCTGGACCAAACCCCCAGAACTGAACACGCTGGGACATTTGAAAAGTCCTGTTTCTAAACCAGAACTGGGTTGCAAAAGGTCATCAATGCACGCTGCAGATGTTTCCCTGTGTGCTCAGAGTCTCGGACCTCTAGTGCAAAATGTTCTCCCAGCATAGCTAGGATTAAAAACCCAACTACGGAGGGGACTGCTTTCATTCATCTATACAACAGGCAAGGAAATAGGCTACGTTTAACTTCTTGAGATCAGGATCAAAGTGGCATTTTAGGATTAGCTTGGTTTACTTAGAAAAATTTGTTTAAAACTTATGCTCTCAGTCACTGTCCCACAGTAGAAATTTTCCAGTAATTAAACTTGTGTCAAAGGCCATATTTGAATTGTGATAATATAAAATTATAATGTAATTGGGGTGATTGGTAGGTATCAATTTAGGGGAAAAAATGGTGCGATATCCCATTTCAATCCTGCTTCTGTCTCCCTGGTTCTTTTTGACTACTATTCTTCTGACACTGCTAAGAGGAAATCCAGTAACGTTATTCTTGGCACCAGATTAACCCGAGGATTGTTGGCTACTGACAATACTGGGGTAGATGGAGATATAAAAATGGGACTGTCGGTGCACATTAATCAGGGAGATTGGAACAAGATGCTTCTGGAGGAGAGGAGTTGTCTCCTGACCTTATTGCCTTAAAAAAACCCCAAACCCCACACTAAAAACCCAACACCCCCACCCCTCAAATTCCCCCCAAAAAGGAACCAACACCAAACTGGGTTTTCTGATTTTTCTAGATCCGTGTTTGAAGCCAACTCCCACCCAGAATTTTCTGAAAGGCTTAGTTGGGCAGCAGGGAAACTGATCACATCTGTAGTGAATCCTTTGGGGTTATATTTCAACACAGAATAATTTTGCAGTATATTTTTCCTTTGATTGCAATGTTACACTTGAGTAACTAATGCATGAAAAAATGCACTGTCAAGTCAGATCATTTGACTTACTGACTTGACATTTCTGTTTGGAAGAGGCAGATCTTGGAACAAATCTTCATCTGGTGTAAATTACAGTGGTTCCATTACTTCAGTGGAATAATTTATGCAAGCCAAAGGCCTGCAACATTATCCAGAGACCAGGTGTGCCACATGGATTTTTTCCCCCCTGTTGTCTGTAAAGTCATATTATGTGTATTAATGATGGGAGGGTTTCTAGCGTGATGCTGATCTGTCTGTTGTGGTGGGTGTAGCTAATGCTAATTATACTCAGCAATCGTACAATGAAAATATTATCCTTACTAATGCTTACCTTGCATATAGAGCACATCCATAAATTTGGAAACATTCGCCAACCTCCAGGCTGTAATTTGGGGATAGGAAAAACTCCCATAATGCACACGCTTTTAAACTGGAAAAACAACGAATAAAAATATAACAACTCGTTGTTTGCCACTTTTTGGGCCTTCATCCAGCATAGCCTGAAATGCCTGAATTAAGGCTTGGATTAGGGCCTCGTTTGGTTGTTGGGATGTTGTTACTGAGCAGTTCCGCAGTTCTTTGTGTCCTAATTGGAGAACGTGAAAGAGACCTTTTCTCCCCTCCTGGGTGAGAAGCTGGGCCCGGTTTTGACCTCGTATGAGTGGTCAGTTGAGGCTATTTCAGATATAATTTAATGTTACGCATGAAAAAGGCTGGGATTAGGGCCCTATGATGCTTGTGTCAGAGAGAGACTATGGGCAATGAAACAGGCAAGTTTCAGTGTATTAATTCCCAATCTGTAGCAGATTACTTAGTATTTCTACTGTCACCACTGTAAACCTTTTGAGAGAGGACCAGATCTTTTTGCCTGATCCCTCAGGAGTTGGGTAAGTCCTTTCTGAGGCTCCAGGTGTTGCTATAAAACAGATTCTGATGATACTAATAAAGTTACTAATAATACTATCTAAAAGTTGCCATGGGAGGCTGGTTTGTCTCCTGATGACTGAAATGTTTTATTTTTTAAACAAAGCATTGAGATATAATCAAGTTTATGGTCCAGTAAAATGAATAAAATTAAGCAAATTATTTATGTCCACAAATAACCATGTCCTCCTTTCCCGTATTTTATGTCAAGCAGGAAGGCAGCTGATAAGATTAACATCTAGATAAGCTATCTGAATGTATTTGGACTTCTTGAGATCGTGTCATCTCCTGGAAGTATAGAAATTCCCTGATTGCTATGTGGCACTTCTAATAGAGTACAGTGGGGGAAACTATAAAGCACATATAAAGAAATCTGTGTATGCATATGTGGGACAAAGGTAAAAAATGTTTATTATGTTGATGAATGAATATTAGGGTGTAGCATCTAAAAAGAAAAACAAGACATTTGTGAATGTTGGCATGGTGAGATGTTATTTCTTTTCTTTCCCAACTTCTATGGGAACATTTAGGAATAATTTATGCTTTAAAAATTCTTTCACTTTTGGTCAAATTGCTGTATTTCCAAAAAAGACGCATGAAATAGTATAAAACAAATTTAACTGGCTTCTTAACTTATTTCCATATCTAAGTATTCCTCAAAACAATGGGACAAATAACCCTCAACTCTGCCACAAATTCTGTAACTGCTGTCCCCCAAAGCCAGGAAGATCAGTGACCTTGCTAGAGCACTACCAAGGTTTCCAGTATTGCTGGCTTCATTCAGAATTTATGTAGATGGAAGAAAATGGACACAGGGCCAAAGAATTCACAAACCATGAAACGGGAGCAGGGGAAGAGTCAAGCCCCATGTTGGGAGGACGCATTTGTTGTTTAGCTGGTTCCTTGCTTTGCAGGATCATGGCCCAGCACTGAAATCAGGCGGGAGGAGGGATGGGGGGAGGAAAAAAAAGAAAAGGGAAGTGTACCTTTCTTTCAGCATTGCTCTAGATCAACATGCATTTCCATTAAGACTCAGGGTTTTTTTGGATTGGTTGGGGTTTTTTTTATAAGATCTTCAATATCTGTGTTATTTAGTGTTCTCTAGAATTGGCTTAAAGCTAAGTAATGTGGTTGAATGTAAGTTACTGTTTAATATCATGTATTAGTTAATAATACACCTTGTGTTCCAGAACAAAAATAACCAAGGAAATGTACATAAACAAATAAATAATGACATAACCTACTTTTCCAGTTAATGTATTATCATAATGAGATAAGATATGATTTTTTTTCCTCTAAATTATTCTCTTCAGGTTTGTTGGTTTTGTTGTTTGGTTTTTTTTTTTTTTTTTCCCAGTTGATAAGCATAACTGAAAAAGGCTAGAGTAGTTTGGGAAAACGGAAGTGCAAAGTATGACACTTAAATCACCTTTCTAAAATTCCAATCTGACAAGCATTTTCTTTAGTTGCATTATATCTGGATGCAAGTGCAGTCAAAATATTTTGTAGCCAGTATGGAGAGGCAAGAAATGGTGCTAATCTTTGTGGTCTGTGGTGTTTATATTTATAGCTATGGATTAAAGCGATCTCATATAGGTGGTGTGTTGAAGCTGCAAAGACATCTATTTGATAATAGCTTGGCATCACATCGGTTTCTATAATTACCTTTTCATATATTATGCTGCTGCTTTTTCTGGTGAACCAGATATCACACTGTCAGTTAGCTGAGGAAATGGGACTGTTAATGAATATATTGCAGGTGTAATGGTGGCAAGTCCCTAAGGAAAAAAGAAAAAAGGAAAAGTTTACTTTCACTTTCTGTATATTTATAAATTAATTCAAAGTACAAAGTTTTATTTATTTGCTTATTTACTGTTATAGCTAATTAGGACATTCTTTGACTTCAGTGCTAGAAGTGTGAGCACTTAGGGTTCTAAATATGAATGTAAGGAGTGTAGGTCTTCATTTGCAAATGTTTCTGAATTTAGGTATATTTGTCACTACAGTGTAAGAAAACAGACCTCAGGTTCTGGCTTGTATTGCTGGAGAGTCAAGATAAATGCTTAATTAAAAAGCAAAAAACAAAACAGAAAAAAACCTGTGCTTTCCTGTTTTAAGTGATCTTTGGTTGTGACCAAGGCAGTGTAAGTAACTGCTTGTAGCAGTTGATTCCAGTGATTTTTGTGACTATGATGACAAAGCTTTAATGTGGAGAAATTGCATTTCTCTTGGAGATATGGAGGGGACTAATGATAGCCAGACAAAAGTTTATAGAATAAGCCAGATTTGCTATGTAGTGTTTCAGAGTAAAATCTGTTCAAAAAGTGTGCATAGCAAGTTTAAAAACCACCTGTCAATTATGCGTGAAGTATGGAAAACAGGGGTTTCCACCTAGACTAAAACTGAACAGCTTTGAGGCAACAAGAAGCCGTATTTTTAACTGAAACGAAGATGCAAAAGGATGAAATGTCCTTGCAAAAGAACTGCTTTGAAGAGAAGACAAGGTGCAAACCCCATGGGGAGTGGATGCCTTTATTTGGACTGGATAATGGCACTGCCAGCTCATGAGAAGAAATCAGACTGAAGCCATACATTTGCTGAGCTGTTGTCTTGTGGCAGTCTCAGCTTTAGTTCATTGAGGGTGACAAAATATTACATGCAGTGTATTACAGAGACTTCTGGCTATCAAGAGCATGGATTGGTTACTTTCTAGTAAAACTGGAAAAACACTCAGATAAATGTGGAGTGTCTCAGAAAAGAACTAATGGATTTTTTTCCAGTGGATGAAAAGGTAGGTGGTTGGATGCGTTCTTTCAATACTAGTGTTGTTAATGTTGCATGTGATGTAGCTGTAAGTAACAGATATCTCACTTAAAAATGTCTAAAATGCTTTTAAACATGATTAGCAAAATGTACTCAGCAAATTTAACTTGCTGTCATTCATTCTTGCAGTATAATTAATCTTTTTATAGTCCATTTAATTTATTTTAGAATTTTTTAGTTTTTAATTTTTTTAGTGAAAGTGATATGAAGTCAGATTTGTGAGAGATATAAACTGGAACTGAAATGGGTGATTATAAAATGACCAGGTAATGGAAACCTAAAAAGTAAACTTGGTCTTCTGGTAATACTATTTGCAGTGCTTTGCTTTCTGCATCTTCAATGGAATAGGGAAGACTTTTCTGAAGGCATAGAGGAGTGGGCTGTTTTCAGCTTGCTATCTCAGATGGACTCACCTTACTTCAAAATCAGAGGAAAGTAAGCCCAGTTCCCTCAGATGTTTTTAAGACATGGCCAGAGAGGCGCATGAGATATAGGATCACCCTTCACAAATTCTGTGAGCAATTTTATTTTCATGGAACAGAACAGCATGACTTAACAATATATGATTAGGCAAGCAATGTTGAAATAATCATAGAATCATAAAATGTCTCAAGTTGGAAGGGACCCATAAGGATTGTTGAGTCCAACTCCCATGTTAACATGTTAATACCAAAATCGGTATTGCTATTGAGAAACAAGTAAACTGAGAAAAGCAGTAGATTTTAGTTTGATATTGAAAATGCTTTCCAATTTTATAAAAGCTAGTAATTTACGCAAATTAGTTATTAAATAGAATCTAGCTTAAAAATCTACTTTCCAATTTAGAGCAGACTGAGGTCAAATTTCTGAAAACTGACCTCTAGTTGGCCAGCTGAAAAAAAAAAAGGAGGGAATGAGTAGCTGTCCTCAAAGTATCTCAAGATGAATAGGCTTACTATTTCAGAGAGGTAAAGATTTCAGTGTTCTAAATTGGGAGACTTTTAGGCCTGAATTTGAAAGGAGCAATTTATTTGCCCTTTTTACTTCAGGTTGAGTGGTAGTTGTACATCATTTCATTAGAAGACAACAATAAGAGAAATCTTTCCAGCTGAACAACCAGAAACAAGGGACAACTTTCAAATATTACACATTCCTCAACTGTAAAATAGGAACAAAGTAATGTTATATAACCAAGGGTTTTTTTGAATCTTCAAACCATTGATGTCTTTTGATGGAATTAATTATGTCTTTAAAATATTTTATGCAGATTAAATGCCATCTTAAAATATTGCTGTTTCATGCTACATTGGAGAAAGTTCTCTTTAAATTATGAAATTCACAAAATTTTCTTGAAGTGTATTAATCATAACTCTAAAAACATAGCATGCTCAAACTATTCACACATTTGAAATACTTTAGAATATATACATATGTATAATATAGAATTTATGTAATGCAAACGTAAGCATCCTGTTCTCCTTAAGAAAAGATTGTACATCAAACTTAGCAGAGTCTGTCTTCTCTGAATTCATTCAATGAACAGAAGATGAAATCAGCAGGAAAAAAAAAATTCCAAAGAAGTATCCGAGTATTATTAGTATTAGTAATTTTTAGGCGTGATGTCTGCAAATTGTGTCCCAAATTCCATTATGTGTGGTGCTACATCACAGGTTTTAAGTACTTCAGAATTAGTTAACAAACTCTGCTCTTTCTCCTGAAGACACTACATATCAGCAAAATATTTCCAGCTTCATTAAAATTTGCAGCAAATGGTTTATGTTAATTATGCAAACTAAATACCTGGTAAATGATTTTCATGTCCGTAATACAACAAAAGACAAAGCATGGCTTAAGGCTCTAAATAATTTTACAACTAGAAGATTGCCTAATAATTCAGTTTTAATTCAGACATCAGGTTTTTGCAAAGCCAGATGTGCAAGCTGAAACTGGAGTTGAGTCAAACCAAAACACAAGTTATTCTACAAATATTAAAAAACTCCCAGCCCTGTGCGTAGGTTATTCAAAAGTAGCATGAAGCTTGCAAACTGGTGCCAATTGTGATCCTGAATACAACAGCATGACTGAACCTGCTCGTGAAACCATGTGACAACCTGTTGGATGCAGACAGGCGTTTGCACTCCTTAGAAAAGACATTTTCTGTAAGTCAAGACAGAGCCCTAAATACTGTAAAGAAATTGAGGGTCAATAAATACAGCCACAAGTGAATTCCTGCTACTCTTGCCTCAATCAAAGTGGTTATGCAAACAGCGTATGTTTGTCCATTTATAGTGGTTTTATCTCACTTTAATTATTTTGACTTTTATAACTGTTCAGTAGTTTTATAGTAGGTGGTGAATAAGTTTAAGTCTCCCAAGCTTACTCTTTTGTGGATGCAGAAAACAAATAGGAGCTGGTAAGCTAGGGCAATTAAATAACATGAGTATGTAAAATTAAATGGGGCCGTTACCCACTTTAGATATGCTGGGATTATGGACAGAGATAAATTGCTGTATGGACTCAATCACAGGAGCACTGAATTGGTTTTCCCGGTCAGTGCAACCTACTTATTTTTGTTCCATCCAGCAAAATATTCAAGTGTATGGTTTACTTCAAGGTCATACTGGCATGCTATGCTGGCTCTAGGACATAAATGTCCTAAATGCCTAAGCGTAGGCATCTAGGGCCACTTGAGAAGCTGTAATGTGTCCTGCCTTGCCTTCAACTGCTAGTCCAGAAGAGCATGAGTCCTGCTGGATGTCCTGTGTTGGATCTGCAAGCCCTTCTTAGAGGTCTTGCATGCTTTGGAATCTTAAAGATCACTAGATGACCTATATTTAAGCAACTGAATCAAGCCCAATCTATTGAGGAATTATGTGCCTGCCCTAAATTTTCTGTGCTGTGTATATATGCTTTTGTGGCTGCCTTGCATTTGAAGTAATAGTCAGACTTTATATTTTTCATGTGCAACCCTGAAATTGTTTTATGAAACGTAATTCACAGACTCATTTACATTACTAATGCATTTAGTGCAATATTTTGAATCTTGTAAAATGCCGAGAAATTCCTTGACTGAAGCGTGTATTTTACCAGAAATTTTAGTTTGAGTGTGAAGGGTTAATTAGAAAAGTAAACAACTAATAACAGTGGTGCAACTACAGAATAAAACCAACAAGCACATTAGTAGTTGCATAGGCCGAATCTATATTGAGAGGATATGAGTGAAACAATAGAAAGTTGTATAACGCGTCATGAGAAACGCAGGCCAGAGCCAAGGCACCGCGGTTTCTGAGAGTGAAGGTCAGTCGTTGAAGGAAGTCAAGAGTGTATCAGTCCAAAGGCCCAAGTAAGAGGAGTCCAGGTTACAAGGTGATGACTGGAGTGGGAGAGCAAGAAGCCAGAGCAGGAGCAGGAATGAGGGCTCAGGAAACCAGAGTTCAGCTGTACCAAGATGTATATCAACCCAAAAGTAAAAGCAATATCCTTCCCTTATATAAATAGCATATCTGACATGTCAGGATTTCATTTTGAGGAAAATTGACTGTGAGTAGTGCAGACCTGCCAGAACCTGACGGTAAACACGCTGCTGGCGGCAGGCTGGGACTCATCATTGAGCTTTTTCTGTTCTCATGACCTGGAAAGGATTTTACAGCAAAATACCTGAGCTCCCTTTTATTTATAATTGAGTTGTTTTCTATAAGGTGCAAGGTAAACTAAGTTCAAACTGCTTGATAATGCAAAAAAGGAGTGTCCCCTTTGATGTTTTTGGATTAATGAATATGATGAATGCTTGGTACTTCTTAAGTTGAGTAAATGTGAATTTATTAGCTGTGGGATGCTTTTATGTTGTTTTGTGTGAGTATGTAGATGTTTTGTGGGAGGAGGATGTAGGAGTAGAGATAGGATTTGGAAAATGTTTACATGCTTCTGATACATATAATGCTGATGTTAGGCTTTTCTTGGAAACTGGGAAAATACATATGCAATTAATTAAGGCTTGGTTACTAATAAAGCACTTTGAAATGGAAAACTAGAACTAAACAAAAAGAAGGAACAATCTGATGCTGATAATAGTAGATGTGGTTAATGTCATGAAACTGAAATACTGTTAATGCTGTGTTGCTCATGAAGAACTCATTTAATTTTATGAAAAGTTAGCTGTTAAAAATCTAAAACAGGACTGGAAAGGACACTTGATGCCAAAGATGACTGTTATTAAGCCCATATTTTATATTTAGAAGACCATAACCTCTTAGAAACAATAGATTAAATGCAGCCAAAGTGTGGTAGGACGTTTTCTGCTTATGTGAAGGGGGGATGAGCAGACTGGCTTATAAACACACGTGTTGCAGTTATTGCATTGACTGTTTACTTCTCTGTGCGGTCTGCATTTGAGCATACAGCTGAGACCTTCCCTCAGCTCCATGGTTTAAATGTACTCGGTCCTGTTTGAACGACCGAGTCTCTGTGCCCAAAGGGGATATTGCGAGACAATAAACCAAAGCAGAGTCCCCCTGAATGTTAGGAAATGAGGAAATACAGAGTTAAGGACACACTTCTAGCAAGGAACAACATATAATTCAGGAGCACCTTGACACATTATTTCAACTTTTGCAGAACTTTTTTATAAATTAGCCTGAAAGTTTTAAAATTGAGATGACCTTTTTCTAGACTTCAGATTTGGGTAGAATCCTGTTGAGTTTATGGTAAAATGCAAATGTATGCCTGACTATGAGCAATTGCATTCATCTTCCGTTAATTTATAGATTTTTAAATTGATATTCTTCTCTGATTCAGCCTTTGTCATAAAATGAAGTTCTACAACAGGAAATTCATGAATAAACCTGTGTATAATGGTAGTAGTAAGGCTATTTTTATAGATGTCCTTAATCTGTTTAGTTACAGCTGCTTTAAACTGCAGTGCATTAATGGTTAGCAGGTATTCATATTTAGCAGGTATTCATATTTAAATAATTAAGCATCAAATAAGTTATAAACACCAAAGGTGCTTTTGGATTATTATCAGCCACCAAAATGAGAGTTTGCATATTCAAAATAAATCTATGAACTGTTTCAGTAATATGTGATGGAATCAATTTGGAAACTGATTTTTTTTTGTGCCAAAGTGAACAAAAAGATAGCTTTGTCCTCAGTGCCAAGCAGATGTGTTTTCACCATTAGATAATTAATATGCATTTACTCATGTCAATGTAGAAAATCAGCCTGGATTTTCCTGTGCGTAACTGTGGGAGATAGTCAGTGTTACCACAATGATGGTTGATCTTGTCTTGATTGGGATTTTACAGTGTGTTTTCTAATTCTAGTCTTCCCACTGTAAACAAACAAAAAATGCCACCAAAACAAAACCTGTCCTGTTGCCAATCAAAGAAACCAAATTTGTATTTATATATTTTTAAGTTTTTTAGTAAGAATTTTCTCTTGATATGTATTAATTTCCAACCAACCACAATTATATCAGGTAAGGAACATGAATAGGGTAGGACTAGTTTGAAACCTAGAGAGGGAGAGGGTGTCAGGGCTTGAGGTGATTTTTTCCTTTCTGAAATGACAATAGAGAAATGTAGGGGATGGTGAAGTTATATTTTGGGGAGTGAATGAGACTGGAATTCGAGAGACAGAAAAACATGTTGAGGTTTGGTAAGAAAGGCTATGCAGTCCTGAATACATGGTTCTAAAGGAATTACTGGAACAGAAATATATCAGTATTTGCAATCCAAAACCTTATAAAAACACGAGTCATTAAAAAAGTTAAAATAACCATAAGCTTAGTCTTTTAGTTTTTTAGTTGCCTTCTGCATTCTTCTTCTTCTGGAGGTTTTTAGGCTCCCCCCAACCTTTTTTTTTTTTTTTTTAATAACAGTTAGAGTTTCTATTTTAAAGCTTTCTTCTGCAAGCTTGGGGTTAGAATTATCTTTTTCATGACATCTTAAATCCTCATAAATTACATGACCTAGAATCTGTAGTTCTAAGAAAAATACGATGCATCTTCAGACTCATCATGAAATCATGGGAATAGATAGGGTAACACATCCCCTATACGTTACTCCTTGGAACTGAAAGATGTGATTATGTTTGGTCATGTGTAATGTAGAAATTGGTTGTATTATACATCATATTAATATTCTAGTTAATAATGGAATGATAAGTATGCTTATTAATATCCTTTGGAAGGAATTTTGTTATAGTTATGATAAATGTGTGCTACTCATGAACAGCAGGAGAAATAGGTGATTTCCTAAGTCATGGTGAAAGCATGAATGGTAGGCTAGTCAATGTATAGTCATTTGTATAAAGTAAACTTTTATTTCTATAAATTAAACTTTAATTCTAAGTGAAGTTTTAAGACTTTTGCCTTTTACTTGTAAGGTACACACTTTATGTGATGTTTTGAATAACACAGGATATATATTTACTCAAAATGGGAAGCATTTAGAACATATAATGTGTGTATTTGTAATTCCTGGAAAGGCCCAACCAGACCAAAACTAAATACAACACGGCATAATACACTTTCTAAATGTTTTTTTGTACAATTGCTCTTAGAAGTTTCCAAATCTGTTCAGTTATGCTGTTTCTGTAAGAAAAGATGATACTGACCTGACTTCAGTGGTAAATGACAGCTGAGAAATGATGTTCAAGAGTTTTAAAATGACTGGTCTGATACACTCTCTGGAAAAGGTATTTAGTGCTGCAGTATACTTTTATTGTACTTTGTGTGTGTGAGAGAAAGAGAGAGAGAGAGATGGTACAATGGATATTTGTCAAAATAACTTCTAGGATTTGGAAAATGTCCAAACTATTGTCAAATCTGTGGCTTCTATTTCAGAAGCGAGCTTGTCTGCTGTTCCTAACTATGCTTGTAGATCAGATCAAAGACTTCTTCCTACAAGCTGTTTCTTACTTAAGCGCCTAAACCACATTAGCTAAAACAATTTGGCTGCCTTTTCCTTTTTGGTAATGTGGTGATTTCTGAAAACCGCCATCAGGGCTTGGAACACTGATTGGTGGTACAGAGAAGAGGAATATGAGATAACCTTTCCTTCTGTGTAAAGCTAATGCAGATATGAAGGGGTAGAACAATGAGCATTGGAACAATGATTTCTGATAGTATTTTACAAAATATGCCATCCTTCATATATGAACTAAGTCCATAGGTGACTAGGAGATTAATACTGAATTGCCCCAATGAGCTTAGACGTTTTCAGCTCATAGGTAGAACACTGTGGCTGGTCCTGCTGGGCTCCTTGGACGTTTTTCTAGTTCACTAATGTTTTCACAGGAAAAACTTTGTAATGGTCTCTAAAGCAGTGTAAGGACACACAACTATTTGAACTGTGTGAGTCCATTTCCTTTTATTGTCACTGCTACCAATATATTGATTTGTGCTTTAATGCAAGCTAGGTGGCAAGTTTTAAGTTGTTTGTTCCTAGCTCCAAAAATAGTATATTTTTATAAGGTGAAAGAAGAGGAGAGAACTGATGTGATTGTTAGCTGTGCTATTTCATCTCCAGTGGAAAGAATTACTTGTATAGCAAAATGCTCTTCAGAAACATCCAGCCCATTCACAAAGTATCTTTTGGGGGTAATTTTGCCACCCATGACCCGCCGTCTTAAGTAAGCTTTGTGACTAGTAACTCCGTATGATTCTGTGTCTATAAGTGCCATGTGTGTCAATAAACTTGGCGAGTGTTCTACATATGGTGTATAGTGATTAGTGACACTGGAAGACTCAATGTGCAAAGATCAAGTCCTGAACATTTTTAAAAATTGAGAATCTGAAGTAGTTGAAATTTAACAGGCAACAAACCTGGGGAGCATTTCTTTACTGAAAAGAGAATGCTCCACATGTGCCTGCTTTTCATTTTCCAAACACACTGCATGGTCAGCATGCAGACACCACGTTTAGGAAACACTGGAGCATACTTGATAAAAGGCTCTTTGGAGCTCCTTCCTGCAGAAACCAGCATGTGGGCTGTTTATACTCCAGCATGGCTTTCTACAGATACCTGGCAGTTCTATGCATTTTCCTGTGATGCACATTTCATTTGCTTTATAAATTAGGTGTCAGTTTATGTCCCATGTGCCTATGATAATGGTGTCCTCTCACCACCTGTTTGGTCGTGCTTGCTAGCCATAAACTCTGCTCCCCATAAACTCTACTTCGGTGATATATTTGAGGTTAAAAAAGAGTAGTGCCAAGCAAGCAGCTGAAGTGTTGCCGAGATCAATGATGCATTGCTGCTGGATTATGTTTTTCTCTTGGATGAATGGCACCATTTCAAGTGCTATAGCCTAGATCAGGACTTTATTTTGAGTAAGGCGGGGTAATAACATGAAACAGAAAGAAAGAGAATGGAGAAGTAGTGATTTGTTGAGTGTAAATGGGAAGGAAAATAAACTCTGGCCAATGACTGAAAATTAATCTTGTCAGGCTTTGTGCTAACCTGGGCCTTCAGACTGATTTTTATTCCACTTTTTTTTTTTATTTATTTAATGTGCCTTGGGATTTGGAGATATTTTTAAAGAAATGGAATAGTTTTCTGAACTCTGGAAGACTGAAGCTATTTCCATATGAAATAGCCTTCCTGGCTCTGTATCAGGTTCCCATATGTATTAAAATACTGGAAAATATGCTTTTTTTCTTTTGCACTATGGTGGGATGTAATCAATTATAAAGACACATGAAATGTACATTTTATTTTTTGGTTTTTCCACGTTTGGGTTAGTAACTATCACTGTCAGCAATTTTGCCTTATCAGTCTCTCATTATATTTATATAGTTCTCTTGGTACAACATACATGGGAACTTCAAGGGAATAGGGGTGCAGTGACTGCAGGAAAGGAAACCCAGAGAGATTTGCTAAGAGCAGCTTATCCCTGGGATAATGGTTTGTCAGCATTTTTTAATATGTGGGTCCTTAAAATGTTGGGGATGCAGAGTACCATAGAGCATTATAAATCTGCCAACAACATATTTGATTTTCCTCTGACTTTCTTTAAACGAGGGGCTGAGATGCATGTCATAACTACATCCCAGTTCTATGCTTGGAGCAAAAGGCCATTTTCCACAATCCTGGCTTTCCTGTTTCTTTTTGCAGCCCTGTTTTTATCAGGAAGAAGCATTGGGGGATGCCTTAGATGCCTTTTTTTTTTTTTTTTTAACCCAGAAACCACAGGTTCAAAATCACTTTTCCGGACTGTGCTAGGGATGCTCTTTTGACAGACTTGCCAGCATGTCTGCTAAATAAGCTGAGAGAAATCCTATAACCTATTCATCATTAAAAGATATTAATATGCAGAGAAATACAAATATTGAAGGAGACTGGCTGAAACTATATTGAACTATCAAAATCTAGCCTTCTATGTGGAATAATTTTTTTCTGGTACTTCTTGCATCCTTACAAGCTGTTTCTTGCTGAGCTGTTACGTAGGTGCCTGGTTAACTGCAGAGATCTTAAGGGAACACCATATTTTGAGCATCAGACCCTTATATCTCTTGCCTCATTGAGGAAGAGAACCCAATATTTGCCCATGTTTCAGATCTACTATGCCTCCTATCCTGCCTCCTGGCATGTAGGTAATAGTTCAAAGTATATCTGGTTCTTATAAGCAGAAACTACCTGGCTGAGAAAAATGATACTGAAGCACAGTACAAATGGAAACTTTTCTAAGATAATATTTACCATTACTACTCATATAGAGGTACTCTGTGATTACCATGCAATTTAGTAAAAGTAGCATGAGCAGCTGTATATTATTTTTGTGTTCTGTACATTAACAGTGATTACATGAAATCCATTTGGAAATATATTTAAGGAACTATGTGAATAATTTGGGTTTTAATATCTTCATATTGATTTATATGTAATTTATTGTATCTATTTATGCACTGTGATTGATATGCAATACATTTGCTTATAGCTTGCTGTGCTATATGGATGATTTTGTGAATTCGAGTTTGGTAAACGCATTTATAATGACTGTAAATGTTACAATGGAAAACTGATTGGAAAGAGATTTGCATGATTAAATTAAGAAATGTGTTTGAGTTGAGTATTGCTAGAAATTGGTGGCCATGATAGCAACACCATCCAAACACGGGGAAAAAAAAATCTTTTCCAAGAATGTCCCCAACCTGCCTATTTTTCTCTTTCTTGGCAGGAAGTTTCCAGTTTGCTGTGTCCCAGATTTTTTTCCTTGTACAGCAGTCTCAAATATGTTTTATCCTTGTGACATACAAACAGCTGGTTTCACATAGCTAAATGAATTGCTTCTGTCTTTAACGCCTCTTTGTATTGCTACACTTTGATAAATGAAAGATAGATGGGACAGAAGAATGATTAATGATAATATTGTATACTTCTCATACCTAGATTTTGATGTCTATTCTTGAATGAGTTTGAATTTTTTAAAAGTGTAAACCTACCATCCTATGCTAGTACTTGCCTCCTATTTTGTTATGATGTCCATTTTTTAACTGGTAAGAACATACACGAAGTGTCTGTTATGTGTAGTATGTTGAATCCATTACATTTCCAGACTGGACTATTTGAAAGATAGAAAGAAAATCTATGCCTATAAATCCATCAAAAATTCAGTATGAATGAAATCCCAGAGTGACTGTGTCTGTTTTCCATTTATTATATATGCTATCCAGCACAGAGCAGGATATTATAAAATAATGTAATACATAAGTCATGAACTAAAATTTTGTGGGGGATTTTAATTAATGGAAAGAAAAAGGAAACTAGTATTTTAGACTGTGGCTCACATTCCTTGAAGCCGCTTGAAGTCACGGACTGAAAGTAGAAGTGTCTAGAAGATAAATTTCTGCATCGTTGTTTTGATTTTTGCTCTGTGTCTAAGAGCTTTGAAGTTGTCCTGGTAAGCGATGACTTGGTTTGTTGTTTGTTAGATATCTCAGCATGTATTCATTATGCTTTCTAACAGACATGAAGTTTGCAACTAAATAAAAACAAACCTTTTAAAAATATGCTGTGTGCTGTAGACAGAGGAAGTTTGAGGAATGTGTGTAAATGTTAAGCACTTGCCACCTGTTCGCAGTACAGAAAAGCTGATAGATGCTGCTTCCTTTTTGACCCTAAGTTATAGGTTACTTTTGAGGAAGGATTCCTCTAATGTAGAAGTTGCTTATGTCTCAGGGTAAGCGTTTTTCAAAGTGATATTTCAAGGCCCTTCATACAAAAAACAGTAGGCATTTCTTGCTGTAGTCAGCTCCTTACATTTTACTCCAAGTATTTTGGTAACGGGAGGAGAGTTTTGCTAGATGTATTTATTACACATAGCAATGAGGTAACGGAAGTAATTAAACCTATAGGCAGAGCAAGGAAAATGGAGGATAAAAATGGTGTTAATAATTTGGTTTCTTAACCACCAGCTCATGGCAATATGCCATTACAAGAAATTATCTTCATTTAAAAGAGAAAATGCAAGGCTGAACAGCAGTAGTGGTCCACATAGGCATCCTTTCATGTGTGTTGATATGAACAGCTGATGTAGAAGCAGAAAATGGATCATGTGCTCGAACTTTAGATTGCAAAACTTAGATCAATGTTTTTCTTGGGTGGAGAGCTTTGATATTTGTTAAACCATAATTACTACTTTGGATGTTTTGAAGTGTTCACCATGAGAAGCTGCAGTATGAGTGGGTGGATCTGGCAGGAAACTACCACTTAGAGTCTAGAAAAATGAGCTCCTATGATATAAAAATAGATATAAAACGTGGCACAGAAGCTCTTTTGTGTCTTGGGATTGGCAGGCTTTCTATGAGGATGGAAATTCATGTGAAAGTGCTTATTGGAGGTATTGGTCAGAAGTTTACTAGTCATTCACTGAAGGAAACTGAAACAATAGCTGTACAGTGACTTTTGACCCAGTGGGGTTTTGGGAGCCAAAAAATATATCTGCAATAATTGAATAGAAGTCTAATCATGCTGTAAATTGAGCTAATCTTACCTTAAACACAATTATGCTATTTTAAACAAAGCTTAGTTACTTCTCAGAAATACTTTGTTAGAGCATTCAGTTTTAGTTTTAAAGCTTCCAGAACAGATCTTCATGAAGCGTGAGAGAATCATTGAAGAATAATTAAGCCAGATTTTATGGTTTGGTTTGGAAATGGACTCATCTGTTATTTCATCACGGGCAACAGTAGAGCAATTTAGAGGACAATGTGTGGCTTTGTATTGGAAAAGTCATTAGTTATCTGTCTTTCATTCTTGTCAAGTTTCTTTCAGACTGCTTTGTGAGAGCTGAAGTTTTTGATGGGTCTTAGGTACCACAGGACAATGTTTTGGTTTCTGGATTTTTTGAAAATAGATTTCTGTGTACCTCTATGTTTCAGAGTTTTATTAAGTCCCACTTTTGAGATGAAGGTATCCTGCAAAGCATGCAGTGACAGATAGTCTAATAAATGTAACTTTTCTTGAAAATAACCAGTTTGCATATAAGGAAGCATTCACATACTGAAGTGACAATAAGCATCTGTACTGGGGGGGGGGGAAGTAATCCATCTAATTTAGTCATTAAAGACTAGTTAATTCATAAAGCTTAATGAGCTGACTCTTCAAACTGCTCCATTGGTGCAGACATTCAGGCAGTTCCCAGAGCGACTGCCAGCCTCAGCAACTCCTGGTGGCTTGCTGTAGTGCAGGGCTCAGCATCCTGCTGGCCCTGCCCCATTCTGGCCTTGGTGTAGGATCCACGCTTGAACTGCCCCCAGGCTCAAGAGCTCACCCTGTGGGCATAGTGCAGGTGTGCTTGAAGATGTCCATGGAGAAACTCCAGCTGCTTCGCCAGACAGAACCTTCTTCTACAGTCATTAAAATAGCCTCCTGTCGTGCTCTCTGTTGACTCATCAGGAGATGAAAATTTATTGTTTAGGACTGCTTTGCTAGCCACTGTGAATTAGGTTTGAGTTAGGTATCCCATAGTGTCCTGTGTGCTAAGAAATTCATAGAGATCACAAGTTCTGAAAATGCATAGAAGTACCACTGGTGGCTTTTTTCAACATCCTATAACATCCGCAGACCTTGCTGTGTTTTTAGATCTTGGAGGATGTGGTCTGACAGTATGGTGATTTAGTGGAGTTTTCCTGCTTTGTATTATTATCTGAGGTAGAATCGCTGGTGCTGAATTAAAATAATTTCCCGCTTTGTGGAGTCCATAAATTTCTCACATGTTGAAAGGAGCATTACAACATAGATGTGTTAAGGCTGACTGCCACATTATTTGAAAAACTGCTTAATATCAATACTGTTTCTTTAAAAATGAGCAATGAATGGCCTACTAACATGATAAGAAATGATAAGGTTAATACCATTAACTGAAATAACATTTGAATTAGATCTTGAAATGTAATTGCAAAATGCTGTGTAGTTATTGAGGAGAACACGGACTAGATGACCTTTAAAGGTCCCTTCCAACCCAAATTATTCTATGATTCTATGGAACATGGTTTCTACGGATATTTCTAATAGTGTGAAGAGCTTATACACACCAAACCAAAGCTTTTAATCCATGTGGCAGGTTGTATAGTAGAATCAATAAATGCCAGTGTCTAAGAATGATTTTACAGTGTAATAATTTCAGTTTGATAATTTGCAACCATCTCCATGAAATAATATCTTTTTTATATTTAGAGATTGTGTATTTTCCCAATGAACAAATAGAAACTAATGAGTGGAGATATTTCTGAGTTTTGCATTCAAAATTGAAGAATATTAAGATTTTTAACTAGTTTCAATGGCCAGACACTCGGCAGCTATGTGAGATTATTGTTTAGAATTGACTTTTCTTATTTATTTATTTATTAAGTGTTACTCCTTTATTAATGTCATAACTGTATGTCACTTGGTGGTTGCCTTTCTGATTTCTTGGAAAGAGAGCTGGGCAGAGAAGAACCTAATGAGGTTCAACAAGGGCAAATGTAGGGTCCTGCACCTGGGGAGGAAGAACCCCAAGCACCAATGGGGACGGATCTTCTGGAAAGCACTACTGAGGAGAAGGATCTGGGAGTCCTGGTGGATAGCAAACTTTCCATGACCCAGCAATGTGCCCTTGCTGCCAAGAGGGCCAATGGGATCCTGGGCTGCATAGAGAAGAGTGTGGCCAGTAGGTCAAGGGAGGTCATTCTCCCCCTCTACTCTGTACTGGTGAGGCCACAACTGGAATCCTGCGTCCAGTTCTGGGCTCCCCAGTTCAAGAGAGACAGGGAACTACTGGAGAGAGTCCAGCATAGGGCAACAAAGATGATTAAGGGATTGGAGCATCTCCCTTATGAGGAAAAGCTGAGAGAGCTGGGACTCTTTAGCCTGGAGAAGAGAAGGTTGAGGGGAGACCTTATTAATGCTTATAAGTATCTAAAGGGTGGGTTGAGAGAGGATAGAGCCGGACTCTTTTCAGTGGTTTCCAGTGAGAGGACGAGGGGCAACGGGCACAAGCTGGAACATAGGAAGTTCTATTTAAATATGAGGAAAAACTTCTTTACTGTGAGGGTGACAGAGTCCTGGAACAGGCTGCCCAGGGAGGTTGTGGAGTCCCCTTCTCTGGAGATTTTCAAGACCCGCCTTGACGCAGTCCTGAGTACTGTGCTCTAGGCAATCCTGCTTCAGCAGGGGAGTTGGACTAGATGATCTCTATGGTCCCTTCTAACTCTGTCAATTCCATGATTCTGTGATTCTATGAAGTACGATAAGCAATCTCTGAGCTATGTGCTTTTGTATGTTGTTATATGTGTTGAGTGTAAACTACACTGGTCTGCCTAATATCAAGAGTGTAAGGGGCCCTGAAGCAACAGGGAAGGCTGTTTATATTCTTCAAGTGTTGATATCCAAGGAATGCCTCAAAGTGAGGTTTGCTTCTAGACACAATTTATTTATAGCTTTCTGTTTGTTTAAACGTTGGAGCCAAACATACAGAACCGTGCAGTGTGGGTCAGCCTTCAAACTATATAACTTGTATTGTTCTTCTAATACATTGAAAGGATATTTTGCATCCTCAAACCTCGTTGATATACGTCTACAGAATCACTATCTTCTGAAATATGACTAGATAATTTAAAAAAAATGAAGGTATGCTTTGTAGGATGCAAGGAATAGTCTCTCTTTTGGCATAATATATTTTTGGCACTAGATCAGACTACTCCTGATGTTGAAGAAAGGCACATTTTCACCTCCTATATTTGCTCCTGGTAGAAGAAAATTAAATCAGAAAAACTGCAAAATATACTCCACAGTCGTTTTAAATTGCTGGGTTTCTAAATTGATGAGTATTGTATTAAAATCAAATCATAGCTATTTCTATGTAATATAGCAGTTTATCACCTGTGCACAGTGGGGTGCATCTCACCTTGGAAGTAAACTTCTCCCCATTTGTCCTACAGTATATCAACAGGGAAAGTTCACTCTGTGCTTCAAAGTAAACACTAATTTACATCAGTTTCTTGTGTTCACACTTACTAGTACAGAATTGTACAGAGGGTACACCCCGGCCAAAGTGCCACAAAGCTCAGCACTCAGCTTGGTTATTCTTTCACTCAAAATAAAAGCAACAGTCTTCAAGTTTCTAAAAATTTTTGCCTCTTTGGATATTTTCCAGATGCTTATCAGATCTAATAATATATATATGAAAAAATAAATATTTATATTATGTATCTAATATTATATATAAAATATATATATAAAATACTTTTATATATAAAGCTTTTACCTAGCTTTAGGTGGGTGTAACCTTTGTTGCATTCTGTACATTCTCGTGCTTTATGTATGAGAATAACTACAGTACCTCACAGCATCTGATACAAATTTAATGTCACATTGACAGTGTTTAATTTATTATTCATTTTCAGTGCTTTCAACAACAGTAAAAGAAATGAAAACACCCCACCAATCACAAATAAACCATGTCAAAAAGTCCCGTGTCAAGCAGTGAGCAAATTCTGTTTCAAGAAAGGAGCAGTGGTCTAAATACAGGAGTAAACTCGAATACCCCAAAGTTTCTAGCACAAGAAGAGCAGAGAGCTAGTCAATGTGAAGTGAGTTGTCTAAGTGTACAAAGGAGAGCTTGATCCAAATTTAAGGAAGCTAAAAAATGTTTTTGTGATTGTTAAATTAGAGGACTCTAAACTATAAGGTTAAATTCTGTGTTGGATTTGGAACTGTGTGGTAAGAGAAGCATTGTTATGTCTACTTTTTACATAGGACTTAAAAAAAGTCTGTCATTTTCAATAGATACAGTTAGTGTACATGCATTAAATTATACTAGACAATCATCAGTTCTAGATGAAAGCAATTAAATGCTTTTGGGAAGGACAAAGCTGAACTAATGTTTTCTGAAATGTATATGACTTAATTTGGGCTTTGTTTCAGCAGTAATGAAATCTGTGATGGCTCATCCATTAGACAAAGATTTATTTTTTTTTTAGGACCTAACCTTTTCCATCTGTCACAAATAGCTATTTTATCTGTGTTATGTTCAGTTTCTGACAGGTCTTATCCTTGGTTTACAACTGTTCATTAAAATATATAATATATGCATGTTTGTACATGTATGACAGAGTACTTGTACTCTGACCTGCATTGTGATCCTGCATCAGTGAAATTCACTGCAGTTTTGCCATGAACATCCACAGAAACAGACTGAGATATGACCTTCCGTAGTATCTCTTTTCTGGTGGAAATCAGTGAACTGCTGGGATACTACCACTGTCTGTCAGTCTGTCCTCAGAAAGACATCCCTCCCTCTTTTCCAATGTTAGCTCAAGAATGACTTTTTCCCCAGTTTTTCCAGGTTACTCCTGGGATTGTGTCTTGTTAGTTGATATAGAAATGTTGCTACATGCTTGAAAACTGCTGGGAACAGGGAGGCCTTTTATGGAAAGGCTGACACAACTTTATCTATAGTATTGCAGTGTAAACCATCTGTTTCCAATAAAGTGGTTATTATCTTTTCTTGTCAAACTTATCACTATAAAAATAATTTGCTCTCTTCTTCAGTGTCTGTAACATAATACAGGAGTGCAGTTATGGACATGATAAGAATGAGCTCTATGGAGGATAGTTTTCCCTTTTGATACTATGCAGTTAATATATCAATCTTTTGCATATTTCATTGCCAGAGGCAAAAAGGTATATTCCTTTTTATATTCTCCTAGTTCATCAGTTTTGGTATTTCTTTAGCGATACAACACAGAGGACCATTCTTAGACAGGCATTTCATTCTGCAGCTCTTAACATTGCTACATATCCACGTGTTTAAAAAATGGTGCAGCAGAGGACTGTGCTGAGGAGCGATTGTAAAGAGTGGAAGAATCTCTCAGTGATGATGTTGATCCATTAACTTCGGTGCAACTGGACCTGCTCACACAAACTAAGGGTGAAGTTATTTATATTGAGTCTGTGAAAATGTGTCTGTTTTCCTCTTTTGCTCTTTTAATGCAATCCTGTCTGCTTTGTCAGGTGTAATAGGCAGATTCGTGACAAGAGGTAGATGTTAGGAGACTGTAAGCCTTAAAGGGTTTTGCTTTAAACTTTTAATATGGCCCTAGTGAATAGAAGTGGAGAAGAATTAATTCATGTTCTGTTGCCAACTCAATGCTGAAGGCCTGATGAAAGTATGAAAAAAGTCTTGTGGGTGGCCTAGGAGTATCAAATAAATTTATTAAATGCATCTAGTGTACTTTGCAACATTACTGAAAGTCTGAACTCCCACATGAATTTTTGAAAAGAGTCAAGCAGCTAAGTACCAAGGAGATGTGCATTGGTGTGTTAGCAGTTCACTTTTAGATCACTGTTTTCTTTAAGACAGAATTTACGTTATACTTGGAGGCAGTTAGAAAGCTACTCTTGAGCACTGCACGCTCATTGAGCATTGGGAAGGTCTGGGCGCAGCACACATGCATGAGAGTTCTGCCTGGCATGAGATACAGAGCCTGGTCTCACTGCATGTACGATAGAGTCTGGCATGTCGTTCCTGTCTTGCCTCGGCGTATGTGCAGCTCAGTCGTGTGGCTCATGCATTGTAGGTCCACTATGGGACTCTGCTCTCTCTGAAAAAAACACTGGTGTGCATCTTTAATGTCTGAAGTAATCACTCCTTATTTTCTGCAATGTGTTTTATTTTAGAAATAATACATCATGTTAACAACTTCATTCTAGGTACAAGCCTACTAACCTGGTAGGATTAATGATATTTTAAAAATAATATAGTGATAACATATTTGGCTTTATTTGCATGAAAGATTTTTGGGAGTAGCTACATTAGCACAGACCAGTGGTGGACAAGGAGTTAGTGAGGAAGACCACTGGCAATATTACATTTCTTCACTAGTGTGAATAAATTTAGCAATAGAACACTGTGTTCTGGAAATTATCACAAACCTCTGCTGCACTTAGTGGATAGATGCCAGCTAGTTCTAATCCTCTGGGAACTTTTGTAGAGTGGAATCATAGATATCTATGTAAAAACAGATGCTGATTCATGGACAGAAAGTCAAAATCTTTAGCTGGCATAAACAGGAGAAGATCCAGTTTACTGACAGCTACTGCTTTTTCAGAACTGTGACTCTATGAATCAGCTGAGAATGCAACACCGTACTTCCAGCCTTTTTCTTCAAGTGTAAGAAATAAGAGCATCTTTGGTGATGCTCTTGATAATTGTAATGAAGTATAACATCCCAAACTCATTAACTGAATTTCAGTAGGCGAGTAGACCAAAACATGTTAATTTGCATGTAGATTTTCTGTTCTTATTTAATAAAGACATGGGACTAGTGACTTGGGCAATAAAGCCAGCCCTTAAAGGAGTTGGACATAAATATCTTGCAGGCTTTGAAGAACCAAGGTAATGATGTCACTCCTGTCCTCTTATCATAACAACAGACTTTACTGTTGTTACCAAGAGCATGTTTCAACATCTTAGTTCTTTCCTGAACTGGATTCCTATTTCTAAACCAATGGTAAAAAACTGGCAAATGGTTGTCTATTCTGAAATCGTTGAGTGGCAATGATTTTTTTTTTTCTAATAGGATGAGGTACTGTGGATTACTTCTTGATATGGAGTTACTAATGCTTCCAAAATTTTATTGAGCAGTTCTTGAATTGGAGATAATATCAAAGAGAGCTGGTGAATGGACTTATATCATGTTTGTATGCCAAGGTGCTTCTTCAATCACAGAATATTGTTTAAATGCAAAACTTGTGATAATTCCCTGTTCAAGCAGAGCCCACAGGGCCCTAAAGAGAACTTCTAGGTCCTTTATGAAAAGTCCTAAATTTGAGATTGAAAGAATGTTTGGGCTGTTCTTATTTGTTGCTTGTATTGTGGCCTTAAATACCATGTGAAAGATGTGATTCATGATGCATGTCATGTATCACAGTCAGTTCTAACAATCTGAAAAAATTGGGGAGAAAAAATTTAGGGAGAAAAAATACTGTACTGAAAGGTGTCTATAAGGAGCTGAAGTGCCTCTAAGTGTAACAAAATAATGCTTTGCATGGGATTAAAGCCCACGGACATTAATGGGTGTCTTTGGAAGCCAGTGGCTCTGTCTGCAAAAGGTTATACTTTAATAGCTCTGATGAGTTGAGTAATAACAATAAAAGGCAGTCCTTCTTTTTTTTTTTTTCAGCTGGGTATGTGCTACTGTCATGTAATTTTGGGGACAGTTAAACTAGGATGCACATTTTCACTGTCAAACTGAGTCAATGGTGATGTTCAGGATTCCTGGATTCCAGTTGATGATTTCCACTTCAAAGACCAAACCAGGTTTGGTCATATAAGAGCGCAATTGTAAGTCAGGGTTCCTTGTGTTGTTTATACAGATATCTGAGGGCAATGAAAGACTATTTACACCAGCAATGGGGCATAGACACACCAGAGTGCCCACGTACCCTGAATTGTTCCCTAAAAGTTATCTTGAGTTTAGTATCTAAGTTGTATCCCTTAAGCACGGATGCTTCTCTGAAACTCAGGCAGATTTTCATTCTTTTACAAGAGGGAAAATAAACAGTGCTTCTCTACTTTATGCATTTATGTGTAGCTGATTGCAGCTCCTAAGTCTGCTGTGAGAGTTAACTGGTGCAAAAAGATGTCCGTATTTGTAGAGCTTTGCTTTGGAAAAAAATGGTCTTGTAACTTGGTTGTTGCCTTCCTGGGCTTTTGAAGGCTCACGTCAAAGAAACAGTAGTAGGATAAAATTAAAAAGATATGAAAAAATGATAAAGTCTTTTTGAAAGGAGGAACTAAAGGAAATAGAAAGTGGATTAAGTTAAAAGCAAACAGTAGCTGGAGGTGGTGACGGCTGGTTTGTTTTAAACTGCGCATCCCTACTTGAATTTTAATTCATTCAAAACCTTTTTAGTATGGACTATTTGCCTGATGAAAGTTCGTAATGCTTCATCTCTGAAGTATGGAAGGATATCCAATGAATAAGAGCAGGAGAGCCTGCAGAAAAGCCTTTCATTTCCTCTGTCCCAGAAACCATAATCCTGCAGGAGAGCAAAGTAATGGCTGGTATGTATCTTTTTAAATAACATTTATCAACGTTATACATCTAAATGACAGGGTACATAGAATTTCTTCTTTGCTGACTTTTTTTTCACATTCAGTGGGGTTTTTTATGCTCATTTTTACTATCTATGGACCAAGAATTGGGACAGTACCAAAGCGAAGTTAAAAATGAAATTGAAATAAAAATATGTAACTTTATTCAAATTCATAATGCAGTAAAAGAGTCTCCAGATAGGCAGATACCTCTAATTCTTCTTTCATACAGGATTTTTCTTAAAATGCCTCATTAACATCAATGCCTTATTAACATTAACAAGGTTAATGTTACCGTATCCCACTGTTGCATAAAGGCAAAATAAGAAACTGGGTTTTGTTTAAGCTTCCTTCTTAAATTTAATGTTGTGCAACACTCTGAAAATGGAGTAAGTATATTCTTCCCCTGACCTAGCTCTATTCTTCTTGTAGTAGGAATTAAGGTACGTTGGTCTGAAAATGTGAGATTCTGCTTAAAGACATCCTGCAAGTTGCAGTATACCACCACCAGCCTGTGCTAGAGAGGAAGCTGCTTATAAATATCTGGGTTTTCCCTAGCCAGCACGGATGAATTGAGGCAACCTTGAAGAGGTCTCATGACTCAGTAATGGTGAAAACAATAGAATTGGGTCAGGTCAATGAAGACATTTTTCCCCAGCTTTACTTGGATGTTTCTTGCGAGGCTTTTTTGGTATAAAGTTCTTCCTGCAAATCCCAGTGGTTTTTTGGCTGAAATAGTTAATTTCAAACATCCTGAAAATGAAAGGACATGTTTTCAAGTGGATGTATCTAATAAAATCACCTTCCTTGGTATTTTAGTAATTCAGTGTTTTCCAACAGAAAAAAAATTGTAGAAAAATTCCTGACCAGTGCTAATTGTCTTGCTTTTCTGTTGTCTCAAGGGTTTTCTCATCCCCAACCTTTACTGAAATGAACTGAGCTCTAGTTACTTGTTACTGATATAGTTACTTTTATGCACTGAAAAAGGAAACTGCTTATTGCTCCTATATTTGTAAGTAATAAATAAGTTTAACTTGTGTAGAAGTTAAACTGTCTTGGGCATTAAATGCACCTAAATCACTGTCTCTTCCTCACGCACATGCACATGATTGACTTTGGATTACACTTAAAACTAGGCTGCTCCTTCATAACCTTCATCCCTGGTGCTGTGCAGAAAATAGCTAGGATGCCCTGAGGGCTGCCAATGCCTTTTCCATGTCATCTTGAAACCAGAAGTTGCTGACTGAGCTGTCTGAACTGTGGTAAAGGTAATGGTAGCAGAAGAGAAACACAGGCTTTGTTCCTGGAATTTTTGCAGACTTTCTTGCTTACCATTCTTCTTTTTTAATTTCTCACAGGCCCAGAGTTTCAGCAAATTAATAGCTTTGCTGTACAAACAGCATGTTATGGGTATAGCTTTCCAGCAATACCTTCCACTCCACCCAAACACTGGGTAGTTTTCACTTCAGTCTGAAATGCTGAGCCTGTTGGAATGCAAGGATTTTTAATTATGGAATTGAATTTTCTTACTAATTACAAATCTTTATTTTTAGTTAAAAAAGAGGGTGATATTAGCCAGTAAGGGTGCATTTAGGGGATTACATGAGTTCCACTTTGCAAACCGCAATGTAGAAAAGCTTTATGGAAAAGGCAATGTGTAATGACAGGTTTCTATTGAACTTTGATGTGTATAGCTTCAAAGAATGAGGATGTTTGGACAGCAGCAAGTGTATTTCTCTTATATGTAATAAGAAAAGACATCCATACACATTTTGTCTGACTTCAAAGGAGCTAAATCCTACAAAACAAGGAAGGCAAACCAGTTCTTTTGCAGTGCATGGTTATTTTATCAGGTAGACTTCGGGTATTATAGCATATGTGAAACTAGAACAAAGGTACTTGTAAGAGTTCGGATGGATGGGTGAGAGAAGATCAGGCTGCAGTTAGGGGCTATTTAATGAATTTTCCCTTTGCCATTGAATGGGTCAAATCTGTTTGCCTTCTACAGTCAGATAATTGGCTTGGTGCACAAAGTAAGAGCAGTGAATGCTGTTTACGTTTAGTTTAGCAAGGCTTTTGATGCCATCTCCCTTAGCATCCATAGGCAAATTGGGGAAGTATCCATATTCAGTACGAGACTGAGTGGGTGGAAACAGGATGAAGGAAAACGTGGTGGGGCTATCGAGTTCAAAGGATAATGGCTGGCAGTTCAGAGTCCAGCTGGTGGCTAGATAATTGTGACATTCCTCAAGGGTCGTTGCTGGGACCAAGAAGAAATGCTTATTTCAGAATGTGGCTGACACTGTTCAATCTTACCCTGCATGGCTTGTTGCTTGGGCGTTTAGTTTCTGGATGGCTGGACAACCAAGATGGCTTTTTGTGAATTGCCGATAGATTTACTACAGGAATCCAGATTTACTGTGAGTGGAAACTGTGTCTCGCTGATACTGGCACAGGAAGCAGCTGAGAGAATTTTCTTCACAGCCAAAACGCATTATTTTTTACTGATGCACAGCAGTCCAAGACTGGATTTTGGAAAGACCAAAATCAAACATGCATGGATTCCAGAACAGTGAGCCAAAGTAGACAGTAGAAGAACATTACATTTTCATTGTAATCTTGCTATTTTAGACTTAGGTTTAAATACATTAGGTGCAGTTCCTTATGCCCTGATAAGATTTGCTTTAATTTGTAGTAGCAGCAGGTTGGGCAGAATTCCCACCGTCAGGGCATGTTTGCTTTCAGAATGAAGCCTCTTACATTTTAGGAAATGTGCTAATTGCAGTTTTAATTCTGTTTTAATTCTGTTTTAATTCTAAAGACGATGCCTGTATTGCTGAACTTTTGAGCGTTCAGCAGTGCTGAGCCGTGGCCCTGTTCCGCTTCTGCTGACTGAAACGCTTGCAGCATGTTCTCTTTGTAAGCTCCCCAGCAAAAGAATTTGCCATTTCTGTGGGACCAGCCTATCTTCGTGCAAATGGAAGTGAGCCTGCTTAAAAATGTCCTCCCAGAGTCAAGAATGTGCTCCAACACTTTGCTTAGAAAAACAAATGATCTCTGTTGCCTCAAGCCTCTTCTGAATTAATTACCCCAACCTCATAATAACTGGCCACGATAAGCATGCTTTTTGGGCTTTGTCTGCCCTGAGTCAGGAAGAAAACTGTGGTACAGGCACAGCTGAGATGACTTCGCTCTAACTATCTTGAATGACAAAGTCCAATCAGGGCATCTGTGACTGTGTGGGCTCCAGCAGAGACCGGGCACCTCGCTACAGGCTGCAGCTTTTGACTGATTTGCTCCAACTGCTGAAATCCGCGACCGTGTTTTCTCAGGCATGCCCTGAACACCTCCCCATTACAATCTACGCACAGCCTTAGACATTTGGAAGTAATTTTATTTCCCACTGTATGCTTGAGGCTTGCTGTCATCTGAGAGTATTCGTATAACCACTGCTGATAGATCAGGCTCTTCAAACTCCCTCTTTCACCCTATTCTCCGACAGGCACCGAGCAACATGTCCAGCCATCCTTCTCGTGAACCAAAGTTAAAACAGAGAAAAACAAAAGTAGAAACACGTTTACCTTATTCATGGGATAACTCTAATAAGTTAAACTAAGTGCTTTTCAAGTATGCAGATCCAGGATTGGGGAGTAACAAACGGAAAAGGTCCAGCTTGGCCGATCTTTCAGCAAAGTGTCGCTGCTGCACAGTTTCCTATCCTGTCTGTAGTGTAAGGTGGGGTGTTTAGAAGGGTTGAGTCTTGTTCGATAGCTCAGGAACAGTGAGGTTAATACGCAGATACAACATCATCAGATGCTCTTAGGGAATTGAACAATACAATAAACACTGGATAGTACTGTGGGACCAGCAAGAGAAGGATCCCAGTATATTCTGCTTTTGTATCCAGCATGTGTTGAATCTCGCAATAAAAATATTTTTCTTGTTTGTTCTGTTTTGGAAATTAACTTTATGCATAAAAAGGCAAGCAAAACTCCTATTCTCACTGATGGAGACATAAATACATGAACCTCTGGGTTGGGGAAATACGGACTACCAAACGAAATGTAGGGTAGTAATGTTTCCATCCAGTTAAGGAAACAAGGGAGAAGCAGTTGTACAACTTGGATGTTAATTGAAAATTCATTCACAGGAGTCTGACTGTATCCTAAGCATAGTTTTTCCTTTTCAGTTTTCCCCATTCAGCCAAATCTGGAATCATAATGCTGAATGGAAAACAGAATTATTTATTTTGGCACAATTTTCTGGAAGAGACAAAACCCTGTTGCCGACATACTCAGAGAGCCCTTTACCTGGGAAATGACCTCTTCTCCCAAGTCAGGGTGTATTTTGCTGTTTTGCTGTTGCTTTCTGCCTCTGGACTGTTCAGAGCTTGGAGGTTGGATTTTCTTGGTTGATGAATCTCAGAGAGTGAACTCCCTTCCCTTAGTGCCAGCCAGAGGTGACTGGCCAGCTGTAAAGTGGATGTCTTTAGCAAGGCATTGGTTAACTGCTATGGCAATTTCAACAGTTAATTAAGTCTCTTCTTGGGACCTGACTTGCACCTTGATGCTTAGCAGTATTTATTCATACCTAATGTTATTTGTGGACTCTGCAGGAAAAACAGTTGTCTGTAATTTTCCAGTCCTAAAATACATGTTTTAAAATTACCTACATCATTTAGGAGAACACTCTGGGACTTTTCTACTTCTGAAACAAGGCACAAATGATTGTGGTTCCTTGTCTAGAGGTCTGACTCCCTCAATTACATTGAAAACTCATTTGGAATTAAGACCATTCACCGTCTTTTAATCTGAGGAATGCTTTTAAAACACTTATTTATTGCCAACTTTGCAAATTATCCTTTAGGATTTTTTTTAAGCAGATACTCTGCAAGATGGATTCAAAAAACCCACTTCTTTTCCTAAGAAACAGTTCTGAAGAAACCTAGTTTCCTACAGGTTTGTGTTTTAAACTGTGTGCCTGTGCGCATTCCCAGAAGTATAATGAAAGGGGTTTTTTACTATCCACTTGTTTTACAAGGAAGCCTTGGTGGGGCACTAAATTGGAAATCCTTTCTTTTCCTAACTGTGCGTGTTCTCAAAATTTGCAGGCGCACAATTATCTTAGTGACCTGGTCTCTCACAAGGTCTCTGTCAAACCTGGCTCAAATCAGCCACTGGAATCAAATGGGCTTGGGGACACAGATGTCACAGTGCAGCCAGTAGGATCACATGAGCCTAATTTCCTCGGGAAACCATAGGGAAAATGCAAAATGAAATGTTCATCCGGACCTTCAGCTGGCATAAAACACAGAGCCACAGACTTTGAGAAAGTCATCTTATTTTAGACCAGTGAATGTCTGTGCTAGTTATTCTTTTAGACAGTCCTGTAATGAATAAATCCTCTGGATGAATCTGTGCATGTCATTTGTTGCTTATTCTCTTGGCTATGCAGGGAGACTTAAACTGAATTTGAAGCCACCAAGAGAACACTCATTTTCTGTAACCTTTGGTGAATTAACAATGTGTTTCAGACAATGTTAGTGATGGGTGTTTCCAGGAGAATGCTGAGTTATCTGGATTTAAGTGCATTGTAGTGTAGCTGTTATCTAAAGTTCACTGAGATATATGATGTATCCTGAATGGAAATGTCTGAATGCAAATTTGATTTCATTTTGACAATCAAATAGTTCATATTAAGTGAATTATGAATCAATTCAAACTTCTATTTGTAAGGGATTCCCTGTTCATCCTCATGTATGTAACTGTAGAGTACTTATGTAAACTGTGTGTGTATTAATCATTATTAACAAGAATTGTTTCTGTGCAACAAATGCAAAATAGGTTTTGTATTTATCAGCACTCCTGAAAAGTATCTGATTTTCAACATAATTGGTGTTTACATTATAATTTGCATGGCACAGTGCTTTGGATAATACTTTATTTATTACCACTCCAAAAAAAAAGTTATCAAAAGATAAACAAAACAGGCGGTCTATTCTTACTGCAGTAAATGAGAGGTTTTTTCTATTCATTTAATGGGAACTGGATGAAGCTCGACATTATTGTGACAATCAAAGATTATTAATACCAAGCTCCTCTTGTCCCTCTCTTGGCAGTCTGTACACATGCACAACAGTACATCTGCAAAATGGTTGTTAGCACGTATCATCTTTCACTTTGATTTACTTCTGCACCTCTGCTTTGTGAGTCAGCAGGATTAAGTTTTGCAATTCATAACTTGAAACTCAGCTTTTCATAGTCTAGATTTTTTTTTTTTAACTTAAAAAACACCGTACCTATGTAATCTTATATTTCTGTACACTTTTCACAAATTAGCATCAGGATGACAAAGAGAGGATGAGAAGCTACCTGCACAAGCTGTTTTGTTTCTAACCCTTTTTCGTTAAATAACCGTGCCTCTTTTGTTCCAGTCTTTTTATGTTAAGCAATGTAAAAGCATTGGGGTTTTGTTACATTAGGCATCAGGAAGTCCCTCT
The DNA here is from genome assembly GCF_964106895.1 of Numenius arquata. Lineage (NCBI taxonomy): Eukaryota > Metazoa > Chordata > Aves > Charadriiformes > Scolopacidae > Numenius > Numenius arquata. Next base: position 35,491,000 of record NC_133578.1, read on the forward strand.
TGGAAGAAGAAAGCATAAAGCTGGCAGACTCTACTTTCAGTACCAGTCATCATCTTTTCTGCCTTTATTAGACTGTGTTCTCTGCTGCTGTAGGTCTGTCAGCCTTTAGGCTCCTTTAATTATTGCATTGGTAGGACTAGTAAAAATGCAATGAGACGGGGCTGCTTTGCTGTCAAATCCTTTTCTTTCCCTTACTCTTTAATCTGTGAATCAAAATTATTAATGTCTGCAGAAAACCTATATATCTGCAAGTTTTGCTCAGGCCATTATTTTCCCAAGTAGGGCATTGAGACATGTATTCCCTTCCATCGTATACCTGCCATCTCCTCAGCTGAGGTAATGGTGGTTGACTGCTTCCATATGAGGCTGTCTATAAGCAGAGACAGGTAATGGGAGAGTATAGTTTGCAGCTTTGGAGACATTTCTGCAAGGAAAATAAGACCCTAGGATGACAGCTTCAGCAGGCCTTCCTGTTTGTACGTGTGGAGTGGTCTTTCTTTTCTCCCCCTTCTTACCCTTTTCTTTTAAAATATTTTTGCGCAAGACATGGTGTCCCTTCCCCCCCCCCCCCCCCCCCCCCAGCCCAACACCCCCTCCAGCACCCCCACCTCCCACTAAATTTTCTCTTTTTATGGTGTCATTTTCCTTCTTTCTTTGTTTTTGTTCTACCTGGTTCCGTGCCCAGGCCTTACTTTCCTTGTTCACGTGCAAGATGTGAACCAGAAGTCAATGAAAGCAGTAAGGGTGGATTAATGTGGAGTAACTTTAAACAGCAAACCAAGGAGCAGTGGATTTCCAGGTGCTGCTTTCAGAATGATGTATATTTATCTGGTGGTGCAAGATTGAAATGCTTTCATATGCGGTCTTTTAAAAAAAATTGTCCTGTTGTTGGCTTACTGAGGAGCGGAACTAACCTTGAGAGGAATTTACTTGAAAGGAAAACAAGCTCAGCATAAAATGCCCAAAGCAGGGTGTGCCCTGCACACCTTTACTGTGCATAAAGTTTGACACTTGCTCGTGATGAGTGATGTGCTTTGACAGCCATCTAGTGGCTGGGATGGGGGTGTCCCCCCCCCAGTAATTAGTACAATTTCAGTCTTGTCACAAAGCTGGGCCTGGGTATGTCAGTGCACGATGGGATTTTTCCTTCCAAACTGTTGATGCGCTGTCTCAGAGTATGATGATTTAGTATATCAGCTATAACTGACTGTTTGGCTTTGTCAAATAGTTCTTTAAAGCAAAACTGATACTCCAATGACCAATACATAGCAGAAAAATAATTGCATTGTACTTTTTATGCTTTTCATTGAAATCCTCTTTCATGAAGGTCTTTTCATGAATAAATGAGTCCTTAAGTATATCATAGGGTATTTCTTCTACCATGCCTTTTATATTTGCAGACTGGTTTGAAACTCATTTTCACCAACTTCAATGGATTCACAACCCTGTAGATTCTCTAGTCTGGTCCAATACCGATTCGAGTGGTACTTTTTGTTGTTAAGAAAGGAATCTGTTAATGCACTATCAGATCCTTTTGCCACATTAAGAATTCCCAAAGCTGATTCTCAAGCCATTCAGCACCTTGCGTTACAAATGCAGAGGTAGAAAGAACATGCAACATAGAGAGTTTGCGTCTTGGTCTCTCTAATTTGGAAATCTTCCAGATTTCCAAACCAGGGAGGAAATGGTGGAACAATTTCCTTTGCTGCCTTTGCCGGTCTGGGTGTAGACGGACTAAAATGCCAAAATGTGCTTGTGGGATGAGTTGGCTTTGAAATAGCTGCTGTTTTCAGGTTGCTCTCTCAGTGTAATGCAGTCACTACAGAAAGGAAAAGTAGAAGCATCAAATGTAAGCAAAAGATTTAAAATTAAAATTGTGTTTTCTGGCAGTATTGTGGGGTGGGGTGTTGGGTTTTTTTGGTTGGTTTTTTTTTTGGTGGTGGTGTTTTATTGTTTTTTTAATATCAGTGTGTCTGCAATCTGATAGAAAAATAGACTTCTCAGTACACTTCCAGAAGTTGGTACGTGCTTTTCCCCCCCACCTTTCTCTACCTCTTTCTCAGCCGCTGAGCAGGGCCCAGGCAGAAGCTAGTCACCATCTGGCTCAGCTCTGATTTGCCAAAGCAGTTGCTATGTGGTTCATTTGAAGTCATGACAGAATGCTGACTTTGGACTCAGTAACTTAGAAATTTCATTTATGCAAACTGCTGCTCTTCTGAACAGCACGATGAGTTCTGCGGGTGTTACATTAAGGAAGACATAGACCATATGCCAGACATCTGGGGGGAAAAGGCTAAATATGTCAGACAGCGCGTTATGTCATGCACACAAGGGAGAAGCGAGAAGAGTGCTTTCCAAAATACGATCTGCAGTTTGGAAAATGATTCTCACAGTGTCATAAATGGACTGTACAGCACACTTGGTTGATGTCTTTACTTCACACTGAAAACATTTCCTCCTGAGCTTCTGCAGCACCCCTTTGAGTCATTTTGTCAGTGGATGTGATAAACTGTTTGAAGAGAGGAGTTCACCTGGTATAAATTTGGATTTCAGTTTCTGTTAGAAAGCTGTAGAAGCTAGGGATGGCAGGCAACAGTTAATGACACATCTGCTCCATTTCTCCAAGCTTTGACATTGATGGAGTAACTGGACTTGAATTAAAGCTGAAATTCCAAATCTGTTCGTATTTATTACTTTGTGTTTTTCTGTTTACAGCTGGTTTAAATTAGGGCAGAAATGCATAGAACAGTGAAACTGTCCTTGTGCTTAGAGCTGTTAATTTTTATCTAATAACAGGTTTTCTTAAAAAATAATGGTTGTGAGTGGCATGTGTCATATATATGTATCAGTTAGAAATTAGGGCTGTTTGGGAATTTTCAGATAACGGTTTTACCTGGATTGTCCAGTTTCAAGGATATTTTGGTGGGAAGGTTTCTGTAGTCAGATGGAGCTCCCACCCAGGTAAGATTAGTCCTCTCCACAGCATCCCAGGAGTCAAGAGAATAGTTTTGGACTCTGTGTGACAGCTTTGCTGTGTGTGACTCAGAGGAGGGTGTCCTGGCACTGCAGTTCTTGGTTTGCAAGTTTGTGAGCCATTGCGTAGGGACAGCCTGGTTTATTGCTTTTGCGGGTGCTTGTGTTCCTTTAGAGGATGAAATGTTTATTGGGCCAAAGTGAAAAAATCTTTTTTTTGCTGATAGGGCATTCTGTAAAATGTTGAATACCCAATAAAAGTTTCTGCTTTACCTAATTTTTGAATTCTTTGTCAGACATGTTTTATTTTTCGGCAGAGATACTGAGATATACTCACCTCATGATTAAAAAAATAATCCAGATAGTTGGAGTATTTGCCTACAGAGTAGGAAGAAAACAAAGGCATAGACTTAAGTATGGATAGAACAGCACCTAAACAGATGGCTATGTCTCCTCAAATGCTGCTGATAATCAAATGAGGAAATTTTTAAAATTTCTAAGTTATAAATTCAACCCAGAGAAGTTATTCTGCCTTGGTGGCAGTAGGTTGGTTGGAGAGGAGAGAACAAAAACTATATTGAATGGATTTCTAAATAATTAGTAAGAAATTAATTCTAAATGAGAATTCAAGGAAAAGAAAGAAAAGTAATAGTATTAAGAAAGTAAACCTTCTGTAAATGGAGTGTATTAGGTGAAAAATGACATATGCAACTTCAATAAAATTGAATGACCACCATACAAATGTGTGAATATGTACATAGAACATATGCATATAGTCAGTCAATGAAGTTTTTATATAAATGGCCACATTGGACAGTCTTTCATATATACTTAAAATATTTAGGAGGTATTTTGTATGTAGTTAATATATATTCATGGCAATAATTTATGCATGTGCTGGGGTAATCATGTAGGACCATGACCAGCTGGATTATAAAAATAAGTAGTTTGAGGAGCCTCTCTTCACTCAGCTGGAGATCCTGCTGCAAGTACCCCAACAGCAATGGAGACTGCTGTTGCCACTGAACAGTGACTGTCCTGTTTGAAAGATTTGATTGTCTTCTTTGGCATTATCTTACATCAAGATCCCAATAAATGAGTTATTTTTCTTTTCAACAAACACTGCCATGTCTGGTCAACACTGTTGTAAGTCTGGCTGTGTAAGGTACCTGCAGCAGGGAGCAGATAGTGTATGCCCTTCCATACAGAAGTCTCACAGGTCCTTCTCCCCAGTCAGACATCTGTAACACCCTGTGCAGAAGAGCTGGCACGTAGCAGGAGTTCCTCAACGCAGAGTTAGCACCCCACTGAGCAGAATGACTTCTAAGGGCTCCTGAGGCAATGTTCATTTGATACTGTGGTGGGTTTGAGCGCTCCATAATGACTCTGTTTTACTTCTTTCTGATCAAGAAATAAGGTGGTAAAATAAGAAAGACATTTAAGATGACTAATATTTAAAAATCCTTAATATTAGCTTCAGCTATGCTGGTGGACTGTTTTCATCGTGTATGTGATGCTGCTTCTCATCTTCAGATATGCTTTTCCCTTGTCCAGACCTACTCCTCCTTTGATTTCACGGTTGGAAAATGTGTTGTATGTTCTCTCTCCTATCCCAGGAGAAGATATTGAAGAAATAGCCTGCACTCAGAATGGCCAGATGTACCTGAACAGAGATATTTGGAAGCCCTCACCATGCCAAATTTGTGTCTGTGACAACGGAGCTATTCTTTGCGATGAAATCCAGTGTCAAGATCTGCTGGAGTGTGAGAACCCACAGGTGCCGCCAGGAGAGTGCTGTCCTGTGTGTCCCCATACAACACGCGATTTTGACACCACCATTGGTAAGATTGCTTTCCAGTTCACTTTTTTGAAAGGAGACCCAGCCTGAAGAACTAGGAATCTCATGATACTGAAATTTCTAATAGTATTTCCATGATGAAAGTTTAAATCTGAAGAGAGTAGATACTTGGCAGTTTTCTTCCATCTTGGGTTGCACCTGAGCTGGGTCTGGAAAGGGTTTTCTTCTGACTATGAATCTGATGTAAGTCCAAGTGGCTTTATAGCTAAAAAGTTGATCTGAATTCCATCTTGATATTTCAAGGAGGTTGAATTCTGGCTTCTTTTTGTGGTTCATCTGGAATGGAAAGGTTAATGTATTAAGATAAATACATATCATAAACATATGAAGATAAATATTTATTATGTAAACATAAACATAATAAAATAAGTGCATGCTTTAATAAAATACTCAATTTGAGGCTCCTCCAACAGGTGAATAAATGTAAACATTATATGTAAACAGTATAAAGTGTTTCCCCAAAGTGGAAACAGATGTGTGAACCCTTTGTGAGACATAAGAGAAAAAAAATTGTATGAAGTATTATTAACTCCCTGTTTGCATACTTTCTGTTATATACCTTAAACATTATGTCTTTTCCAATCCGTTTCTTCTTCCTAGAGAGACTTGGATGAAGCAATCCCCCTTCAATTTTCCTAAAAAAAAATCTCTTAACTTGCAATTAATTCTCATTAATACTGTGTATTGCATTATTTGAACTACATTATATTTATAATAATTAAAGCAATTTCTTCAGGAGATATAACTGCTGTTGATTAGCTTAATATAGAATAAAGTAGTGATAAAGAGCATGTAGTGCGGACTTGTGTAATTGAACAATGGAACAAGATGTGGCAAGCATTAATAAATAGATGGTGCATCCTGCTGTGTTTTGGGAGGCATTAGGCCAAGGCCAACAAGGTACACCCAACAAATATAAAAGCAGTATGGCTACATTCCAGAATTCCTTACTGTTATTCGAGGTATTAATAACATACTCCTCTGAAGGATTTTTTTGGATATGAGTGTGGCTATATGGCTCTGAAATCAGGCATATGATATTGCGGGTTCTTTTCAAACGAGAAAAGGTCAAAAATGCCTCAGCTCAGTCTTTTGAAAAATATCATGTAATATGTTGTGGATCCATCAACATTGCTCGTACTGAAGTCAGTAATAAAACTTCCTCTGACTTCACTGTCAATCATTAGGCCAGCTTCTGACTATTCCCCACAAGACACTGTGCTTTCCTGACATGCTTTTTCTTACTCTGTGCAATGCTGAAAAAGGCTGAGAATCAGGGGACATCATTGCAAACCATTTTGACTCCTCACACCTGAATTGAGGGAGTCTGCATGTGCCTGGGAACTTACCCAGCTCCCTGTAGGCAATACACCATCTTCTGGGCAACCAGGATCAAGGATGGCTCTAGATGCAACACCTTCACTCAAGTCTTACTGTGTTCTGTCTCTCAGAGTAAAAACATTAATTTCCTCTCTTTTTTCTCTTTTCTTCCTTTTTTTTTTTTTTTTTAAATAGGTAGAGGAAGAAAGGTAAGATTTTTAATTTTTTTTTTTAATGTATTACAACTGTTAAAAGAATCTGTTGCATCTCCTTGGAGCGCTTCACAGAAATCAAATATAAGCTCTCTTAAAAACACTTAGTTCTTTCCTCTTGGTCTTCCTCAGTGTCTGGGGAGATTGCAGTCCACGTGGAAAAAATGCTGGGATGCAGGCAAAAATCCTGGTCTTAATATAGATAATCCCCTGGCTGAAAATCCCTGCTGTCTACATCAAAGGAATTCCAGTTCGAGTAGTTTGGTTGTTTCATCTCTAGCAGTGCCACAAAACGAGGGAAGGGACCACTAGGTCATTAGAAGCCAAACTATTAAAACTTTCAGCTTGGTTTTTGCTGGGACTTAGCTGCCCGGTCTGCAGTAGTTAGCACTGGGATGACGCGTTCTGGCACAGAGCCACGGTTCTGTGGGCAGCATCGCTCATAGTATGCAATTCAACAGAATGATCTATTGTTACAGAAGAAATAAAAATACATTCTGATAAATGAGCTTCTAAGATAGTAAACAGCTACAAGATATAATTGAAATAATTTTTAGGTGATCAAGTATATACACTCACTAAAATCGAGTAGCTCTCTGTGCAGAGGTAGTTTAAGGAAATAAATGGACTGTAACCAGCTTATTATTCCTTGATGAACAAGACAGGAATTTTTTTATCTTTACAAAGTCCTTTTTTTTTTTTTTCCTTAATAAAATGGTTACCACCGATAGGTCTAAACCCAGTTATTTCATGTAACATGTAATCATTGTCGACACATGCAGCTCAAAGAAAAGGCAATTGGCAAATGCTGTGTCCTTCGCTCTGAAGCTATGCGATATCATTTTGTATTCTGTCCCTATTCTGCAGATGGACATGCAAGTTTTTTATGTCCGTAGATTTAATGATAGGAATTTTAATTTAGTACTTTGAAGAAGTGGAATCTGAATGCTGCTCTGGGCTCTGCATTTTGTATGAATCAAATCACCCAATAACAGAAGTACATGTTTTCTAGTACTTAAATATCACAGTAATTTTGAGTTTGATTCCTCTTTCAACCAGTATGTTCTGCAGTTAGAAAAAGTCTGTTCGTTTATAGCCTTCATTTAATCTGTGTCCATAGTCATTAAAAATAGTATGGATTAGCTATCACAGGTGCTTTAATTTAGTCTCAGTTGTATCCTTAGAGAAGTCTTAGCACTTGTCACGGTCACAGGGATGGTATCAGTGAAACTGGTGCTGTTAATTGTACTTTCACTTGTTTTCTGCCATCTGATATTTTTGTATCTTTTTCCTACAGGGACAAAAAGGAGAACCTGGAATAGTGCCACCTGTAAGTCCATTTTTGTCTTCTTTTATCAGTACACCCTAGAAGTGTACGTTTTAGTACTTTAAAGCAGAATTGCAGTAATTAAGGAAATACAACAAAACATACAGCCTGTTAATGAAAGCAATGGAATTCATTATGTTGTTTCACGTATGTAACATTTGAAATTCCTGTCAATGGCATTTTGGGAAGAAATCTTATTGAGTTAAATCTGTCATAATCTTTACTTTTATAGTTAGAATTTTGTGGAGGTGTGAGAAACCAAGGTGTAATGGTAAATTCGTATTTGGAAAATGTAGGGACGTTTGAGAAAACAGGTAAAATAAATTGTCACTTTCTATCTTATTTTCACTTTTCAGCATGAAGACAAATTAATCATTTTAATACACTTATTTATTTCATCGTTTTTAGAATAACAATGTTACTTCCAAGATTTTGTTCATAATGATTATAAAAAGACTCCAAACTGGAAAGAGATAACCAGCAGAATTTATAATTATTTTATTTTTCTTTTCCAAAAAGCCTTACAACTTCCCTGGTACTTTAATTTTCTCTTTTGCCATTTACTTTTCAATAACTAATTTTTGGTAGGTTGGTCATGACAAATAATGCCATCATGTTATATGGTAACTTTAATTTCTATTGCCTTCTTTAGGTTTCAGGAATACGAGGCCGCCCAGGACCAGCCGTGAGTATTTTTTGGCGCTCTATTTCTCTGATGATAGCATTTTCCACTTGCTGCCATTTCTGTTCTGTATTGTGAGGATGATGTGAAGGCGAACTCTTCCCTGCCCGTAGTGGGTATTGCCCGCAAAGCTGCTGGATTTGAGGAGATGACTAGCCTATGGGATTTTTTACTAGTCTCAGGTCGGCCCATGCCCTAAGTGAATGGATGTGTGCTTGTAGTACATGCATGTCTGAGTACCTTTGTGCGAGGCTGATGCTGGGGAATGCTTTTCTAGCAGGGATCTAGCAGGAGTAGAAGGAGATGCAGTATGCTCTCAGGTTGCCACTAAACAGAGCAGTTCTGGGCTAACAAGAAGGATGTCTCAAACCTGTACATCTCTGAATTAAGAGCCTCCAGCATTCAGAAAACCTTTGCTAAATTAACTTGTGGAGCATGTGAGAGACGAAACTATTTTGTAGATCTCTGCATCCTGGTTCTACTCCCTTCAGGCAATGTGCAATTGAGAAGAAATATTGAATAGTTGGTGACGGTTTTCTTTATGATAATGTGAAACCCACCCCCTGTAATTAAATTTCAAAGGAGCATTGTGTTTCATATTTTCAGAGCTTTATTAATCATTAGCTACATTAAAAGGTACTTAATATTTCTAATCTTTCTTTTAGGGACCTCCAGGCTCACAAGGACCACGAGGAGAACGAGGACCAAAGGGAAGACCTGTAAGTTATCTCAGAAAGCAAGTACTTGACTAACCTAAAATGATTAGATGGCTTTTAACTGTCTCCATGTCTTCTAGAGTTACCAGAACTTTCCTCATATTTTCCAAGAATCAGGTAACAAACAGAAACACATTTATATCTCACCATTCCCTGAGTAGATTGAAAGCTGAATGTTTTGACGTAACAAAACATAAGTTTAGCAGTATTTCCACTAAAAGCCATACTTTCTCAACAAACTTTCCCAAAGTGGTGTCTGAGCGTACAGCTTTCTTCAGAATTTGTTTTTAAAAAAGAACGAACCTGGAACATCATGCTTGCTTGTTTAAGAACTTGCTGACTTTTTGGTGGTTACTACTGTGCATCAGAAGCAGTGTGACCTGTGTGGCTCAGAGTGTTTCAGAAAAGACAAAGCTCAAGAAGTTCGCAGGAGTTAATATGTGACTACATAAGTTGGTATGCTGGTGAATAATATAGTCAAGATTGCTCAGTGGAAATAAAGACTTCATAAGAGAATTTCAGTGTCTGCATGTGGAGAACCACAGAAAGGCCAAAAGGGAGCGCTGAAAATACCAAAGATGACATGTTCCTCTTGAAAAAGCTAAGTCAAAGATCAGAAGCTGTTAAAAGCAGATTTTAAAGATTTGTATCATTGTAATTTCTATGTGGGTATTTTCCTATCCCTCAGGAGAGAGCAAGCCAATACTGAGTTTAGGCATAGGCCTAAAACTGACTCCTTTCTGCTGTTCCTCCAGTGAGTGCCTGTTGTCCATAGATAGTAATGACACTTCTGAAGTAGTGGAGTAAGTGTGTAGCCTCTTTGAGATGGAGGCCAAGCCACTGCTGCTTTCTAGATCACCATAAGACATTTGTCTGATGAATAAGTATCGAGATGCTTGAAAGAATTCTGGGAGTAATTGTGAGATCCTGTGGTGTATAGAGGAACCTTTACTGTGTTTATAGAGGTGTCTGAAAGGCTTTTCTAATGTGCAGTATTATCAATGAGATGCTAAATAATGTCTGATGCTCTGCCATACATCCCTTGTATGTCTCTATAGAGTTGTGGCTAGAAGCACCAGAAATACCACAAGGGTATTGAGTTCCTTTGACACAGGTTATGATACTGCTTTCAAGGAATATCAAAGGATTAGAAACCAGTCAGCTCCTTCAAAAATATTATGGCAAAGGTTCTGGTGAGCTGTGTGTATGTCAGAGTGTAGGTCTGAGACCAAAAAGCACTGCTTTTAGATACAAAGTGACTGCTAGTGCAGGATTTTTTTGTTTATACTTGTGGAAAAAAAATGTTAGCTCACACCTGCAGTTTATATCATGAAAATCTTTCTGCATGTTGTTTGAAGTTTGTTTAAAATACCTCATAGAGCAGATAAGCTTGTACAGACATCCTTTATAATATTAATATGGGTAAATACATTACTGACTGATGATACTACAAAACCACTAAGCACATTTAGAGCCATTTGTTTGTTTCTTTGGATGTTTTTTTTTCTTTACGTGGGATCCTGCTGACTGGTGAGCAAAAGGAACTCAAACTTGCTATGGATCTCTGCCTTTTACAAAAGCAGGACCTTTGCATGTTAAATGAATTCAGGAGTAGTAGCGTATTTTTTCCCTCAAATTCTGTGGAGAAACAGCTAGGGAATAGCATGTTTGCATTTGCAAAATGCATCTAAGGAGGGGGAGTTTTGAAGCATGATAAAATTTTAGGTGTTTACAAATGAACTTTTGAAGAGAGAAAATAAGCTTGAGCATCCTCAGAACCATTGATATGTATTGTTTCAATATGGTTTTACACTCGATTGTAATTGCAGAAGCAGTCCAAACGCATAGTAGTTTGAGAGCGTTGTACCATGATCTGCATTTCCTTCTATTCCATTACAGGCAAACCCTGTAATAGTTTCCTGAACAGCAGCGGCAGTGGGCCAGGAGGAGTAAATTGCATGTTTAAACGGTGCCACCTCGTGGCCTGTATTAGAATTTTTTTTCCCTTTTTTTTTTTTTTTTTAAACCTCGCTGACCTCGAGCTGGTGAGGGAAAATGAAAGGGCTTTTTTTTTTTTTACATATGCATATGAATAGATAAACAATATAAAATAAATAAAAGTATAATCAAGATTTTATTTATTAAAAAAACCAAACCAAAATTGGTTATATATCACTGGTTAGTTGCCACTGACAAATCCAAAACATGCTTTTCAGGGACATTTTTTGGGGGGGTGGGTTGCAGTGTTGCTCTTGAAGCAGGTTGAATTTGGTGAATAAAAAGGAGATCCTTTTCTAAAAAGAAATGAAAAAAACCCCTTTTTCTAGATCAGATTTTGTTAAGGTGTCTTGGTTTGGATATTGAAAATCGGTAGTTGAATATCAGCTCACTTAATCCTTTACAGGCAATTTTTTTTCCTCTAAGGCTTATCTTTGTTTTCTTTTTATTTTGAGAACAAATGAAGGACAATAACTAATTCTTTTCCTCCTTTGGACAGTAGGCACTTTTAGGTTTGGCAGTGTGTACTTCTGTTTATAATAGAAATATTAAATAATATTTTCTGCTAGAACCTTCTGCTTCCATCCAACGTGCATGAATCTTCTCATTTGTTTCAGAATACCATCTATTCACAACTCATTCTGCGAGTAGGTGTGTGGTGTGTACGTGTCTGTCTGATAAGAAAAAGGGTTTCCCCTGATTGCTAGGCCTATAGGAATTTCAGACCATAAAGACAGATTGAGAATTAAGAGGATTAGCTCATTCACTGGGAGTTTCCAGGAATCCTATTGTGAATTCTATTCCCGTGTAGCCCTTTCCCAAGGGAATGCTTTTTCTTTAACATGTGAACCATACTAGTTCGAACCATACTAGTTGGGAGTTGGACTAGATGATCTTTATGGTCCCTTCCAACTCTAAAAATTCAGTGAAATTCAGTTCAAACCATACTCATTAGACATAAATTCCACTGACATGTGTTGCAGACTGCAAGGAAACAGAGTCCTGGAAAACTCATGGAAATACAAGCACTCTGTCTGATTATAATTGTGTTTATAAAGATGACTCACTGAGCCAGGCTTCCAAAGTTTTATGTTTAAGGATCCTTAAAATAGGAGAACTCATTATACAGTATAAAATTTTTCCTCGCCATCGTCAAACGTTTTATTCTAATGCAAGAAGCAGTAGTGACAAGCACTTTAAAGTCTGTTTTTATGATTGAAGTATATCTTTATTGGCGCTGTTACTATTGTTTTTGTTCCACTAATGTTTTATTAGCTGCTTCCGTATTTAATTTTAGTTCTGACACAAGATAAGATTAATCCAGTTTAGGAATCAAAAGTGGGGCGATCAAAATGGTAGCAATGGGATGGCCTCCTAGCCTTCTGCAAATACTACCTAGACATAACATCAACACCAAGGGAGTTGCTCCACATTTTTGTCAGCGTAACTGCGTTGAGAATTCAGCTATAGTATGAGCTGTCTAAACCATTCCTGATGTCAGAAGGCTGTAAAAATCCAGCCTTACGCTGGAGTTTCCTAACATGTGTATGTATGTACACTAATCTCAGCTATATGTATTTTAGAAGTAAATCTGTGATATTCTATATTGTGTGCAAAGCCAAATAGTTTTTCAGCAATACTATACTCTACTATGGAATGATAGGAAGCCCGAGTTTCTAAAAGAGCCTCTGAGACAAATTACTGCAGTTTACTTGTGTGTTGGACTTGTGACTAATTTTGGCCAGTGCATCTGATCTGAAGGTAAGAACAGATCTTGAGGGATGTTTTTTGTTTGAAGATCTTTCTGTAGAAATATAGAAAAGTTATGACAAACTTACTACAAAGACTTATCACAAACGAGGCAGTTGTTTGCCACTTACAGTGATTTTAACGAATACTTTTGCACACTGCTAGCATTTCTGATTTTCCTTCTAGGGTCCTCGTGGTCCTCAAGGGATTGATGGTGAACCTGGTATTCCTGGCCAGCCCGGTGACCCTGGTCCTCCAGGGCATCCTACCCACCCAGGACCAGATGGACTTAGCAGGGTAAGTTTTACACTTGCTTTAGTAGAAAGTGAAGTGAGCGTTGGGCCAGATCCATATGATACAAAGAGTAACTTCTCTTTGCTTCAGTGAATGTGGAACTTTGTGCTCACAGTTCCTGTCTCCCAGTCATGAGGGACAGCAGCTAGTGGCAGTCCAAGTTCTGCCAAAAGTTGGAGTAAGTTGAACATGAGAAACCTTGGAAGCGACACACCTTTCACAATGGGTTTTAGCATCTAGAAAAGACAAGGTGCCTAAATCTAAAACCCTCAGTAGGGTTCCGTTACTTACACCTGGCTTAAACTCAAGGGAAACTGGTGTGCCAAATTAGGAATTCAGAAAAGAAAAAGTAAGATTAATTATAAATAACAGAATAACTAATGAGGGAAATTAAAATGTGGTTAAGTGTACATCTTGCTGGAATTGTTCGGAGCAACACTGAGATTAAGTATGGAATTGTTTGTGAAAAGCAGTGCTAACCAGCCATAGATGCAGACAAGGTATTCTGCAAGACTTTGCCTCTGAGCCCCCCCCCCCAAAAAAAACCAAACCTATGGAACACTAATTGTGATTGATAATGAAATACATATTTGAATGTCTCGACTATATTCAGTTACACATTCATTGCTGTTTGGAAGATATCTGTTTTGATTTCTCACTCCATTGTTCCTGCAATGTTACTGAAAACAATAGAGTTATACTGACAATAAGCTGAAATATTCATGTTAGGCCAACAGCTTGCAAGTTTGAGCAGCATTTCTTGACTTAACCACCTTTCCAAACAGTTCTGAATCCAGCAGACTCAGCCCAAGTAATCCTCTGCAGCACAGAGGAATCCCTTACAATCACAGAAGCACCAGGATGGGCATTAGACCACCATCCTTCATAGTTTTCTACTGAAAACATGAAATAATAGGTGTGGCCAGAGATCTAAGACATTTTTGGTTTGTATTCCTGTCTCTGAAGTTAGGCTATCTCCAGCCTTGTGAAAAATGTGTTTGGGGACCAATCTGATGCAGAACAAACTGTAAATGTTAGAAGACTTGAAAGGACATTTGTGCTGTTGCTCCTTCTCAGCCACTGTAATCTCTGGCCTGCCACAAGTGAGGATCTGACTCTGAATGAAGCAAAATAAAACTGTTGATTTCAACTATGTGCTTGAAGAAGGAGGGCACTTAAGGTTCTCCCTGCTCTAACTCATTTGTCTCTGTGAATTGGCACGAATAGCAGTGGCCTTCAACTTTGCTGGATAAAGGCAACATGCTTAAATATTCTAGTTTGAAATCATAAAATCAGCTACGTTTCCATTTACTTTAAGATACTTCTGAACTTGAAGCACAGTAAGTGAAAACAAAATAAAGGCTTACAAGACATGAAGGAATATTGCCGATGTGCAATATTCCAGGTGTGATTTAAATTTGAAGGTGGTGAAAGAAATCTAATTAATTTCACAGGAGGCTTTCCTCTTTTTAGGTAATTTTCTCATTTGTTTAATATTCAAGTGGGGGTAGAGCCAGAACAGTAAGCAGACAATATGATGCATTTGACTGGTCTATGAAGCCTTAAACTACCTCAAATTTACAGGAAAGACAACTTTTATTTTAATGATTAAAACAAAAATTTAGTTCTTAGTTTTGCAAAGCCAATGTAAACAACAAAGATTTGGTTGCATGGATTTTTGCTTTATGAAGCATCAAAATGACTGACGGCTAAAATTACCCATCTTATTTTTTCAGCCATTTTCAGCTCAGATGGCAGGACTGGATGAGAAATCTGGACTTGGTAGTCAGATGGGACTGATGCCTGGTGCAGTGGTAAGACTAGATTAGATCTGTACTATAGAATAAGTTGGAAGTGGAGGTGCATATGCAAAAACCCAAAGGGGAATTCATCCTCTTCAATTTCCTATGCATCTAGAACCTGGATGTACAATATGTTCTGGTGTAGTTTTGCACAGTACCTGGAAAAAAGTGAGAAAATATTCTTCTGTTAAAGTGAAAGCTTTTTTCCCCAACTCTAGCTGCCTTCTTGTTTTCCTTCCCTCTTTCTGAAATATAGTGGCTACTAAGAGTAAGGTACAGGACAAAAAAAGCTCCTGATTTTCATAGAACTATAGAATGGTTTAGATTGGAAGGGACCTTAAAGATCATCTAGTTCCAACCCCCTGCTATGGGCAAGGACACCTCCCACTAGACGAGGTTGCTTAAAGCTACAGCCAGCCTGATCTTGAACATTTCCAGGGATGGGGCCTCAACAACTTCCCTGGGCAACCTGTTCAGTGCCTCACCACCTTCACAGTGAAAAATTTATTCCTAATATCTAATCTAAATCTACCCTCTTCCAGTTTGAAGCCATTACCTCTTGTCCTATCACTGCATGCGCTTGTAAAAGTTCTCTCTCCAGCTTTCTTTTAGGCCCCCTTCAGATATAGCATGAAAGCTGCTATAAAGTCTCCCTGAAGCCTTCTCTTCTCCAGGCTGAACAACCCCAAGTCTCTCAGCCTATCCTCATAGGAGAGGTGCTGCAGCCCTTTTATAATCTTCTCTTATCTTGAGTCACTGCAGAGCAGCTGAAAAGCATCAGGTTTACCACAAAGCAGAATAAACAAATATGTAGCATCAAAGATAGTTATTTTTGGTAGTAATTAAAGAGATTATTTCTGAAACCAGCTGTTAACTGGAAGCTGTGCTTCGCTATTTTAAGACAGACATTCTATTTCTCCAGTGGGTCCAGTTTTATCATTGGCATCTCCCACTGTTTAGATAATGCCCTTTACTTTTACTGCACTAAGGACTAAATGGCAACACTAAATTTTTTTTACCATGTGTGAAAGCTGTTTCACCACCCTAAGCTGTCTCTGCTAGAACTCTTGGGGCTGTTTTTGAATATTATCTCTTTTCACTACTTTTATCATATCGTGATGTCTTGAAGATACTGTTAGCGTCTTTGCTGTTATTTTTAACACTTGTTCTTAAGGAAACCATCCTTTAGTGATTGTGCTGTCCATGAGTTTGCCTACCTGAATCTTATCCCTCCAAGACCCCACCTTCAAACTCAGTTTCAATAAAAATTGAAAGGTTCTAAAGGTAATCTGATGTTTTGCTTTAGGATTAATTTTTGCAATGATTCCTTTAAAGAACTTTTCTTTTTTATGACTGTGAATTTGTTGCGTGCACATACAATGATTTGTTCCACAAGTCTGTTCTACTTTGTTGCCCTCCATAATTTTGCTTAATCCTTTCACTCAATTTGTCTTAAGGCATGGCATCTCTTGTACAGCCTCTTCTTTTGTCATTGTCAAATATATTTGTTTTAATATTAATATATCTTTTAAGGTATTTTTCAATATCTAGGCCTTTCAATATCTCTAAGGCCTTACACAAAGTTTACTGAAATCAGGTGTCACTCACTTTAGCCAGGTGTTTTTGGATTGATTCCTCAAGTTCTGTGATATCCTTTTTTCCTTTCCTTGTAAACTGAGGAACTGACAGTCATTTAGCTTAACCATTGTTTTTTGTTTTGTTTTTAATGTTGATTAGAATTTTTAAATGGTCTATTACTAGCTCTTCTACATTTGCTTTGTAAAAGTAAAAATTAATGAATTGTGTGTAAAAGACATAAATATTGAGCCTCTGTCAAAATGGAAGTTATTGCCTTCTATAGATATTTTTGTACTGCTATGAGCAAGAGATTTACTTTCAGAGAGATTATGTTTATTTCATGGTGCAAGCTACAATAAAGCATGAGATTTTTCCTAAAAATTCTGTGAAACTTTTAAAGGGGAAATTTGATTTTTCTGTAACAGACCACAACTGTTTGGAAGCTGTTCTGTGGTTTGTATGATTCCTGAAAATACATCCTTCCATCGCTGCTTTTTGCTGTTCGCAGCTGAGAACAGCAGCATGAATTTATTTTGTCATTGATTCCTTTATGAGATTAATCTGAGTAATGAGACTCCCTTCTAGAGAAAAATATTCTCCCCAACGCTATTCTGTTATTACATTGTTTTTCTGTGGAGCTGCGCAGGCAACCCGGTTATTCTGACTGACTCCAGAGACTGTGAGGTTCCAGAAAGCAAACAAGCCCATATTTTCAGCTGCTAATGAATTTACACTTCTGTGGCTTTTTGAGTTTGAAGATTTCCATTCTCCGTACTTTTGTGTTTCATAACAGTAGTCTCCTGCGTAAAAGCCTTTCAGAGGGTTTGACCATAGAAATGTTATCTTGGAGGTTGCTATCAGGCCATTTTGCTGTCTTTGTAGGATGAACGTTACTTAGGGAAGGGTGTTTTCCAGTGTGTAACAGCTTATGTCTTCAATAGGGTCCAGTGGGTCCAAGAGGTCCTCAAGGTCTCCAAGGAAAACAAGTAAGTAGTTCACTTCAGGGAATTGGCCAGTGGTGAAGGCAAAGCACACAGTAACTGGTGTGTGTGTCCATCTCTGAGGCAACGGCCATCGTCAGTGATGCATTGATGAATGCATCTGTATCTAGAGCAGCATCTTGCAGCTCTCCAGGGCTCTGCTCCAGATGTACTCCATATACAGAAATTAACTCAAAAAGAAAATTTATTAGACCTTTAACAAGGTTTAACCCAACAGACATTTTTTAATGAGGGAACAGCAATGAAAATGGTGGTTTCAACTGTTTTGGTTTCAGTATTGGCATGGTGGTAAGTTTGCAGTGAGATTTGCGTACAGCACAAGACTTATCTAAAGCTTTAGAGATTTTAGTATCCAACCTTCACTCATTTTGGAATGTGAACTGGTTCTGAATTAGAATCCAGGCTGTCCCATGGGCTGGGATTTTCCTGATCATGGATTTTAATTTATAACCTTACATTTTTACTTTTTGCAATTTGTAACTGTGTTAATCTTTGGTTAATTTTAGGGTGGTGCTGGCCCCACAGGCCCACCTGGTGAACCTGGGGATCCAGGACCTATGGTAAGACAAATAAACACAAACATTTCTACAATAAAATTGCAAACAATATATTATACCTCCTTAGTTCAGAAAGGATTTTTTTGTGTTGTCTCAGCTGAAGCTGTTAAGTAACTTCCGTCAAGAGTTGTGGTGTTCAAAGCACGTTGTCCTGAATCAACAAATTGGAATTGTTTTGAACATGCATAATAATGATTATAGTATAAACGATCATTATTACTTTTCCAGCACAGACCTGAGGATGTTTAAGCACTGGTAAAACCAAACCTGGTAATGTAACTTACACAAAGGATGATGAAAATATTTATCTTTTGGAGGCAATAAAATGATTCGAAAGTAAGAGCTAGAGATTTGCAGCAACAGCAACTGTGATTTTTAATGTGTGTTTTTTTTTTTTTTCCTCCTAAAGATTCCATCCTATATTTTATATAACATAATGCATGTTTCGTAGGGGCAGGATGGTTAGAAAGAGCACTACAAAATCAAGCAAGTGTGTTTAGGCATAAAATCATCCTTTTTCTACATCTGTTTTTACAAAACCAGATTTTGAAATGGGGAAAGTAGATATTTTAGTGATGGCTAAATTGACTTCTCAACAAATATATTTATTTCTTAGGGTCCAGTTGGTTCTCGTGGACCAGAGGGACCTCCAGGCAAACCTGGTGAAGATGTAAGTTTGTTATTCTTTGTATCTTGTTTTATTTTTAATAAAAAAAATATTGGCATCTTTGAGACAGTGACCAAACAGCAGATGTGCCTGTTGTAACTACTTGTATCTATTTACATTTCTTTGTAATCATACTCCTCATTAAGTGCAGAGTCATAACTAAAAACCTTAGCAACCCTTTTCAAGCCCCTCCGATCTTTTCCTTATGCGTCACCATCATACCTAAGGTTTAAGCACTGGCACTTTATTATTTCTTACCTCATCCAGTTCTTCAACTGAGATGTCTTTCCTGAAATCAAACATAATATATACCACAGTTAGAAGGGGGCAATTGGAGGCATCTCCTCTTTTGGGGATCACATGATGAGTTAGAAGTACTGTCTGATGATAACATTCACCTAGATCTGGACAATAAAATTTTAGTATTTAATTTTTTTGATCTTTTAAATCATTTCTTGTATTCATAACTGATTTTATGACTCTTCCCGTGTATGTACACATGTATGTAAGATGTGTGTATTTTATGTGTTTTCTTTCTTATTGCATCACACAGAAAAGAGTCACTGACCTAGAATGAAATTGTACACATTTGCAAACATTGAACAGAAGGAGAACTAACAAGCTACAATGCAGGCAGTTTTAGAATGTTGATCCTATGGAAAATTAAAGTAATTTGACTCTGCATGAGGATGACAAAAGGTTGCCTCATTAATTCACAGGAAAACTACCTTTCAGCGCCATCTTGTGATGCTGAGATGCATTTTGGACTCAATCAATTGCTGCAATTCTTTGTTAAAAACTTTTTTTAAGTTAATGTGTCTAATGCACATTGCTAGTCATATGTGCAGTTGATTTATATCACTGAATTTATTACATTAAAGAGAAGATACATAATACTGATGTTAATGTCCTCATGTGTTTGAATGGAAGAATGATGGGAGAAGTTAATTTTCACATTTGCTATTTTCATGTGTTCCTTTTTTTCTTTCCTTAGGGTGAACCTGGTAGACCAGGACAATCCGGTGAGCCTGGATTTCCAGGATCTCCAGTAAGAGCACAATTATTTACATTTTAGCAAAATAATCATACTGATGTCATCCCTATCTCTTTTAATAATGAGTGCAAAGCTCTTCCATTCAATTTCTGAAGTACTTGTGTTAGCTTACTCTGTTGATCCAAATCAGTGTGATAGCTCAGAACTAAACAGGTGATTCAGAAGTCCTTGAGTTTATCCTGAGAGTCATTTCATGGCTGCATGTCTCAGCTGTTTCATAGGTGAAATATGCATAAAGCAGATGACAGTACAAACAAGTTGTACTCCATTTCACAGTATTTCACATGGTCATTCACAATCATGGACAGGAAGTACTCAGAGACTATAAAATGATGTCAGGTTGGGGTGGCACTGTGTTGCCTTTATAACAGTCAGTCTGAGGGCAGAGGAAGAGGGGATTGTATCATAGACATATAATTTATTTTTATCTATATTTTCAATATGCAAGTGTGATTAAAGGATTTCCAAATAATACGTACTTGTACTGCAGAGGGTACTTGTCATGGTTTACTCTAGAAATAAAAGAAAACAGGTATATCAGATGATAAAATGACATAATTTTGACCCTATCATGATTTAACCCCAGCTAGCAACTAGGAGCATGCAGCCATTCACAAGAGCTGTTTCCTCTTGTACATGATTTACCTCCTTGCCATATGCCTTGTCACATGTACGTGCTTCAGCATTTGATTGCCCTGGCTAATAAGCTAATATACATATACCATTGAGCACAGGCCAAATAAATAATTTTTATAGGTGATATTCAGTCTAAATAAGCCTAATTTGTACAATTTCAAATTTATATACAAGAAACTCATTGAGTATAAATAATTTCAAGCAATCTAATATATTAATTTCAGAAATTTCATACTTTTATGAAGTAATTTTCCCTTTAGGAGTCTGCCAACTCTGGAGTAATTTCCCACCGAACTTTATGATCAAACATTATCCATATAATTGACTATGGGAAGACAAAGACCTTTGTTACATTCCTTGATGCTAACAAGGAACCAACTTGTGAAGTTCTCCACTGTAATGCTGAGATCTGGGATGTTCTTTTTTGCTCCCCTGAATGTCAGTGTTGTTTCATGATGCATCATTTTCCATAATATAGCCTCATGATTTTTTGCTATGACGAAAGGTATGAACTGTAATCTTTCTGAGAACTTTAGTTCAGAGGTACTATAGTGAAGAAATTATACGTTTAAAGTTTTCTGAATAATTGTTAATGTGATTTCCATTATAAAATCATGTGACCAATATTCCAACACAGGCTCCCTTCCATTATGTGGTCTTTCCTGAAAGAGAAATGGGGAAACTTGGCAGGAAACTTAAGTCCAAGGCAACTTTGGTTTAATTGTTAAATGTGTTTTAATAGCAGTTGTTGATCATGCTACTTGACTGACATACTCCGAAAGAACACATATGGTTTGCAGTTTGGTCTCAGTTTCTATTTTATTTTAAATGATGGCTCTGAGTTTTGGTCTCTGTTTAATTAAGGTTTCTTCATATTAAGCTTCAAAACTTGTTTTACCACTAGTCATTACTCCTATTTGAAGTTTGATCATACACCGATGTAAACAGTAAAGCTTTTAATATCAGTGAAAATGTACATAATGCTGAGACTGTCTGACTTCATAGCATGTTATGCTGTATCATCTGTGACCCGCCCAAATGCTGTGCATTGCTCTATTATGTCGCCAGGGTGAAGGAGTGTTAGGAGTATTAGTATTTAGCTGCTGCTCTTTTCCCTGTTAGCAGCGTTATCGCTAGGTTTTTCTGCAGAAGTAAGGATTTTATTTGTTTTTTCTTTTTTCTACTTAGGGGCCTCGAGGCTTTCCTGGAGCTCCTGGTCTCCCAGGTCTCAAGGGTCACAGGGTAAGAGACAAGATTTTCCCCTCTCCTTATAGATGATGTTTCCAGGCAGTTTGAGTATAAAGATACTCGACTTCTTTTGTGTTACTTGTGAATTCAACTACACTTTTAGTCGTGCCAATTGCAGCAGAATCACTGGCATTTGAGAGAAAGAGAGCTTTGCAGAAAATCAACGCTATTCCCCTTTAAGCTGACCTCTATATTATATTCTCTAGTACTTTCTTCACTTTATTTTCAAATTATTTGGGAATCTGGAAGGAGCTTGCATGGGCCCTGCCAAGCTTCAGGAGGCACAAACCTGACAGTTCTCTCACTTTGTTGGCAAGTCTTGCATTAGGGTGGGGATGTGGAGAGGTGGATGTGTTTGCAACATGGAGTGATTACAAATTACCAAGTTTTCTGGCCAGAATTTTACTTTGGGGAGGAATAAATAGGTTTCCTATGGCTCAGAGCCTCCTTCTTGTTGTTTTATGTTTTTTTTTTCAAATGTTCTTGTTTTAAAAAGGAAACCAAATCCAAGGAAATGTACCTTGTACAAATGGTTTCCATTTAGGAAATGTTTAAAAACTTTATTCCATCTGGTTTTTTTCTTCTCTATTTTTTCCCTTTCTTGCTCTTGCCACCTTAGATCCATTCTTAACACTAGCATTGAGTTATTTTAACAATAATAATAGGAATGCTCTGTGTGTGTACATATATAAATATAGTTTCTCCATATTTTTATAACTCTTACAGGGATTGAAAGGACTTGATGGTCCAAAAGGTGAAATTGGAGCAGCTGGAGCAAAGGTATTTTCACGGCCCAAAGAACTAAATGCTTAAGCATGTTTTCTATAACGCCAAAATAACGAAAGATAGTAGATGTTTCAAACACAGCTTTGTACCCTCTCCTGTCAGTGATGCTTGTATAGAGTGGAGAGGCTATGTGGAGTTGTCCATTTTTACTGTGTTTGATCCATTCAAACTGCTATACAGTGACATGTCTGGGCTTCATACAGGAAGAGAGTTCAATAGTGCCAGTCACAGTTTCAGCTGGGGCTCAGTTTTAGGCCTACATAATACTGAAGACAACAAAGTGTTAACAAAGAGCCCATGTACATCTTGCAGTTTTCCACTTAGCCAGTTTGTGGTTCTTGTTAGCTTTATGTGGTCAAGATGAGAGACGAAAAACAGTTTTCTAACTTGGGTTTTGGTTTAGCTGTTGGGTTTTTTTGCTGTTTTTTTTTTTTCTAAATAAAATAAAAATTAAAATAAAATAAAAATAAATAATAAAATAAAATAAAAATTAAAGTAAAATAAAATAAACAAAACAGTGCCTGTGATGCACACAGGTGACTGTGCAAATCTGCCTCTTAGGTCTAATGTAAGCATGGAGGACAGGAAGAAAACATGTAACTCCATTTTCCTCTAACCCATTTCCTCTAATTGTGTCATTTCATTTCCATTTCTAGGGAGAATCTGGACCAACAGGTGCCATGGGTGCAACGGGTCCTCTAGTGAGTGTTATGTGCATTGGATATTACGGAAGTGGCTTTAAGATTGTAAAGGCTATTGCTAACGGGAATTTTAAGGTTTTGATATCTGTACTTGATATCATGAAGCTGAACGTTCTCTTAATTAGACTTTGTTTTCTATTACGCTAACAGTAAATTTGGTCCACTATAAGCTGTTACTCTTTGAGATTCACAGCCATAGATAATAATAATAAATCAGAAGGCTTAACAGAAACTTGATTGCAGGTTTTGTGATTGTTTGCCTACTCATGTAAGTGTAGGGTAACTAAATTTTTTTTTTACGTGTTGATGCTTCATATGGAGTGATTTCAATATGAGAAAAAATGGTTTAGATTCCTCTGAGATAGAAAGAGAATAATTTAGGTCAGAAATGCACTAGCTAAGAAAACCATGGACAGAGATTTTGGAGGTTACGGTGAGGATAAGCAGCATGACAAAAATGGACTCTCAGCAGTGCTTCTGGAAGTAAAGCACCTTTCTGATATCAGATATTGCCATCTCTCTGTGAAGCACTGTTTTGTGTCATTCAGAATGTAATATCCCTGAAATGGAACCTAGTTTGTGAATGAGACATAGTAAATGAGATTGCATTATTGACCCTGGTGAGTATATACAGAATTTATTCTAATGTGTTTAAGACTGGAAGTACTGTTGAAACAGGAAAAGAGAAATTACAGTCTATTAATTTTTCCACTGGGCAAGCCTGTGAGGCTGCAAGGAATTATGTAGACTGCTGCTTCTTTCCTGCTGTAGGACAAGATAAGCTACATCTGTAGCTACAAAAAAAATATCTTGGTTCTACAACTGTTGTTTGCATCATCTGTCCTTGTCATGCTTGTAGTCTCAGTCAACCTAATCATGTTCTTGTTAAGAGCAAATGAAGAAGACTGAGCAGAAACTCACTGAAGAGTGATGCAGTGCAAAACTTATTTGAAGCAAAGGAAAAGTCAAGTATGCTAAAAAAAAAAAAAAGTAAAAAGCAAAGAAAAGGAGACAAACAAAGAGTGGGTAGCGTGTCTTCTCTTCACTATGGGGGGAAAAAAATCACATTTCTCCTTTTTGTTATTCTGCCATGATGAGCTCCCAAATAATGCACTTTTTATTCTCTCTTCAAGGGACCTAGAGGGATGCCAGGAGAGAGAGGTCGAATTGGACCACAGGGTGCCCCTGTAAGTAGGATCTTCCTTCTCTTTTCTTGTAATTCTTCCCTTGTTTTACTTATATTTAAATCATTGGACCTGAAAGTGTTTATTTATGTGACTGCTAGTCAATTCTGTAGTGAGTTCTGCTTAGCTTAAGAAACTTAGAGCTGAGCAGAGTTTTGTGGGCTGAGCCCTTTACTGTAAATTTCAAAAGTCAAA
Source organism: Numenius arquata (assembly GCF_964106895.1). Lineage (NCBI taxonomy): Eukaryota > Metazoa > Chordata > Aves > Charadriiformes > Scolopacidae > Numenius > Numenius arquata. The sequence goes on from NC_133578.1 coordinate 35,515,538, forward strand.
AACAGTTTTAAAAGGAGAATGCTAGCTATATGGTAATTTCTCATACCAGAGCTACCCACAAGGCCAAATACCCTCACAACACTTTTTTCTGTGATACAAAAATGTCTTCTTTGTTTCTGGGAAATTTCTTTTGAGAGACCATTTTCACCAGAAGTTACTGAACTAGAAATAATATGTATTAATTTTGTCTGGAAAGAAGTTTAAAATGAAAGTGTAGACTTTCAATTTAAATTAATTCTTACAATTTAATTCCAGGTAATAAAGCTGTCTTCTTAAAAAATATTTTGCTTTTCAGCAAAAAGAGGGATTAGCCTTGACATGAGATCATATTTGAGTAGAAATTTCTCTCTGTTGCTTTACATCCAGTGTCAAGTATTGTTTTTTCTGGCAGTTCTCCCCATGACTTTTATGTGTTCTGTTTATTATGTGCTCCATACAATAACATTGTCAAAATATTGGCCTCTCTGAAAGTAGAGAAATCCATTAACTTGAAGGGGAACATAATTTCTTCCAGAAGTTTTCCATGCCAGTGTTTGGAGGGCTCTGTAATCCAGCATTTCTTTGATTGCTTTTGTATGTATGGTTGTTATCACAAATGCTAGCAATAAATAAATAAATAAAAAATAGTTAGAGTTCTTATAAATGCTCTATCTTGTATATTTTCATATCTAGGGTGGACGTGGACAACATGGTATGCCTGGGAAGCCAGGGCCAATGGTAAGTTTCTTTCTTAATCACCTATGTTTTTTCACTTTATATTTCCCACTTGCCTTTTGACAGTACCAAAAGAAGTGCAAAAAAATGGCAGTTGCTGGTAACAGTTTAGTGCAGCTGGAGTGATCTGTAAGCAATTCCTAGTTCTACTCAATTTAGCTTTAATGCTGTCCTCCAAGATATGGTACTCTGTAGTTTGCTTCATCTAAAGGTTTTAATTTGCAGAGGAGTGGCATCTCCCCTGGAGAACTGATACCTTGCTGCTTTTATGAAGTGGGATCCATATTGCAGGAAGATATGTGTCTTAATAAAATGCACTGTAATATAAACCAGTTTATAATTGCATATAATCTTCCTTCAAATACAAAGCTGACAAATGAGATTGTACCTATTCTCAGCAAGAAGAAATGCCACTCACTGATAGCTGAACTTGATACCTGCAATTGATCCGTTACAAAATGTGTAAAATATAGCCTTTTGCTTATGGACAGTCACACATTGAACTGAAGAACCAGAGGCCTATGTGTGAATGTCTGCCAAACTGAGAAAGCCTGGTATGCATGACTGTAGAAGTTTTCACCTTATTGCAACAGGGCTGAAGATGACTGTGGTCGTTTCAACTGTGGGTGTTGGTGTATCAAAGGGGGATGCTTTCCATCCTACAATCCAATCTCACAGTGCATTTGCAAAGTGCATGTGAGTGAATGTACATGAGTGTTAGGAAGCCAGTGGAATTATTCACATACAGTTAATTATGTGTTGCTTTTGCAAATGAAATCTTACGATGATTTCATATTATTTGTACAAGGCCAGCTACCGGTTTAAAAATGTGGTATTATTTTTTGTTTGCTTTTTTTGAAAGCATTACTTCTAGAACGTGGTTCACAGTTTCTGCCCCATGATGTAGCCAACCTGAACCTTTACCGCTTTGTGACATTCAATTTAAAAAACAAACAAACAAACGCAAACCAAAAAACAGCACACCAAAAAAACACAACCCCTCAAAACCCAAACCCACATCTGCCTGCAATTAAATTTCATTCTGTGCGTAATCTTCATTTAACAGTGATATAAGTCCTGAGAAAAATTTATGTACCTGTGTCATCTTAATGAACAGACTGTTTTATTAAAAATTTCATTAAGGAATAATTAACTGTAATAGCCGCTCAAAAAATGAGTTTAAGTGTGTAAAAGCTGCAAAACTCAATTATTTAGTATATCATGAAACAAGGGTAAATTGTTGGAACAAACTTTCAAACAATGAAAAGATTTTTCAGTATTGAAAACAAATGATAAAGTTAAAAAAAGCTGTGTCCCAAGCTATGAAATTCTGCACAAGTCCTGAAATTTTTCTTTGGAATAAAATATGAGCTCAGCTTCACTGGACATGATAACTGGTTGGCTAACATTTTTGGTAAAATCCCATGTAGTGTCACGAGGGAGATACTGGTACTTAATGCATATGTTTCTCATTGGAGGAAGTGTTAATGAAATGCACTGTTACTTGGGTCAGTGCAGTGGTATACCATAACTCTGGAATTCTTCATGCAACGAGAGAGAGATTTGGCAGACATGTATTTGTTATCCAATAAACTGGGACATAGGTTTTCAAAAATACACTTAGTGAGCTGTTACATCAGTTCTGTAGAAATCCAATGGAAGGTCATGGCAGAAATGTTGTCTGTAATTAATGCTCAGTGGGACAGATTGTTCTTATTAAGTTTTTCAGCAGAGCTTTATTACATAGAACATTTTTTCACAGTATGCGTCATATTTTACAAAAAGAGAAAATTGGGAAAAGATAAAGAGGAATCATCTGGGAATAGCGTTGTAGTGAATATTTATAACCACTGTGTGCCGCCATGCAGAGAGTTTAAATACAGTAGAAAGGCCTTCTGTTGAATGTCTTGTTCAACATGAGACATTATGAAAATGGAAACAATTTACAAATTTACTTTAAAGCCGTTAATTGGAAGTCTTTGGCAGGTTTACGTCATGACATACAGGTATATTCAAGAGCATGCACTTGAAGTTTGCTTTCTAGTGAGTTTGGACAGTCTGTCATGTAATGCAGCCCCAGCTGTTTGCATCCCTGCCCAAACTTCATGTCCTCGCAGCCACATGAGGTGCACCTACACTCTGCAGCACAATGCACCAAGAATTTGGCTCTAGAACCGGAAATAGTGTAGCTATATCAGTACTACGGTCTGCTCAAGCTGTCAGCCCTTCTTAGATCCAGCATCGACTATCTCAAGATATAATGCTGTTTGGGAAGAGCTGTACTGGTTTTGGGAGCTGAAGATGTACCCCTGCACAGCATTGTGTTTCGTGATGTGGCATAACCCAGCCTTTCCTCCACTTCCTTTTCCAGAAATAACCTGCCTATCTCTGAACAAAAATTCAAGCAGTAAACTGCTGGTCATCTTTGTCTGTACAGCCTTGAAAATTTGATACAGAATCTGTGTTTTAAAGCTTGTGAATGAATGTGGCTGTGAATTTGGGAATCTCAGTGGGGCAGAAGAGTAGGAAGTAGGGCATGTAGTTGCATAGCCTTTATATTTTCACTTGTCATGTTGCTTACCTCAAAAATCTTGTCTAGCAACCCAGTGTAGACGTGGCTTGTATTTCTCTTATTTTTAGATTACTATTTGAAGTTTAAAGCATTGAAACTCTCCTTTGCACATTCTGTAGGACAAATTGTGATAGCTTAGCAAATATCTGATCTTTTAATTAGTATACCACATTAGCATAGACATAAAAAGAGGATATAATATGTCGTTAAAAACTAGAAGTGAAAAACAACTGCTATATTAATTGTCAACTATGTACATTGAAATTTGGGCATTCATAGCTGAGTCAAGAGTTGTAACTTTGACGAAGTCAGTAAGCACATTATTAAAATACTGCAACACAATTTCATAAAATGTATGTGTATCACTTAAAAAATGATATTTATAGTTATTTTGGTTTTGTTATGAGCAAATGTTTCATGACTAAGACTACATTTAATTCCAGAACCATATTTACCCTGTAATTAGATATTATTCTGTGTGATCTCAACTGTAAAATTACAGCTTTGTGTGTCTGTCTTTTATAGGGCCCACTTGGCATAACTGGTTCTCCAGGTTTCCCAGGTGTTCCGGGTGTAAAGGTAAAAAATAAAACAAAAATTTCTTTCTAATATGTATAATAACACAGAATTAAATAGCGCGTACTGGATTACAGAGTTTAGACTGACATGTATATGGGTCCCTAACAATCAATCTTAGTCAAGACTTCAAGACAGGAGATAGAAATCAGAATGAAGCAATTGTGATTCCCCACAGTTAGGATGCCTTCTTTGCGTTCACTTTTGCTTGAGCTAAGGGGTGATTATAAGATGACTGTCATGCTGTGCCTCAGGAATCTTTCCCAGTATATTCAAAGAATAATAACATGCATAACTACAAGTTAAGTTGCGAGGACTAATTCAAGACAGTATGGAAGCAGTACCTTCTAGTGCTCAATCTTCAGTTTTGGCCGAGAACACTTTTTGAGATGACCTAGACTGGTAAGGAAAAAGCTTGAACCCCAACAGAGATGTAGGGCTGTTCATCACAATAGAGAAAATGGTGATTACCACCTTTTGTGGCTCTGTGTAACGGGGCTGAAATGGAAAACTTTCACTGACTGCAGCACTGTCTTTGTGGGAGTTTCCTCACTTGTTTTTCCAGAAAGCGCTTGATTTATTCTTTTCCTAGCCTTGAGAATATGTCTGCAAAGGTAGAAAAGACAATTTGTACAGCTTCCTTATACTTCTTGTACTTGCCCTCCACCCAGTTGCTCCTCTTTGTTCCTTAACACTCCTAAAACATGATAGGAAAAAATTGTACAAGAAGAAACTCAATCAGTCAGATGGCCAAGTTCAGCAGATGTTTTGTGGTGATGTGAAGCTGGCAACACTCACAAAACAGTTTTTTGGAACCAAGTGTTAATAAGAGTATTAACACAGTGTATACAATTAAATGATAGACCTTTTAGTGCATCTCATCAAATGTTTTTGGTATGGATAAGCACTACTTAATGCCTAAATAAGCGTTTGGAGAAGCTGTCACATGATGAATCAATGAAAGCTTTTGTAAAGGAGGAGCTACCTTCAAGTTTGATTATCAGATGATGTAAACTTGGAATAGCAGCTTTGAACTCATAAAAGCTAAGCAGACTACATAATGAAGATTTGGAAATCAATTATGAAGATATGATATTAACAGTCATCAGTTCCAAAAGGCAAATTTCCTATATAATGATAAAATTCAAAGGAGGTGCCAGGAGGATTTTTTTTATTGGAGCATCCAGTCCAATCTTACATGGATTTTATATTTAATATAGTGCTGCAACAGTCAGTTATCTGCACTGTGTAAAAAAAAAAAAAACCCAGATGTTTTATCATTTCTAAATCTTATGCTTTAGCTGTTAACAAAGCTAAAAAAAGTTGTCAAATTACATAAGCATACTGGGATTTTAGAGAGATGACTTTCTAAAATATTTGATCTGAGTTTGGCCACTAGATATAGAGCTGCTGCTCTGTAGAAAGATTCCTTGGCCTTATATACATTGAGGAAACATTCTGTTTGTATTTTTAAAGTTTACATTCACATAGAAGTGGTAGAAGCAGAATTAGGTAACCAAAAATATATTTTGAGGATAATAAAGGTTTCAAAACCTGAATTATTTTTGTCGTATCAACTCGGTATTTCTCCTTAGTTACTTTGAGGTACTACTTTTTAGAGGAAAATAATCTCCAGTTGTTTTCTCATGTGAAATCTTAGGGTGAAGCAGGTCCAACAGGTCCTCGTGGCCCTGAAGGTCCTCAAGGACAAAGAGGTGAAACAGGTCCCCAGGGCCCAGCTGGATCTCAAGGTCTTCCTGTAAGTACATGAAATTGAGTTCCTCAGAGCTCAGTGTGCACATGTTGCCTGTTTATAGGGAATTTTAGTACCCCAGTTGATAGGCACTGAGTTTTGCTCAAATTACTTTTTTCCCCAGATAAGAAAAAGTATCATTCATTTCTTTTGTGCTTAGTTTGTTGGTAATAACTTTTCATTACTTAATTAAAACAACTTGGAAAACTGAAAGTTACACAGTCTGATACAGTCTCAATACTTTAAAGCTTAAGGTTAAACATAGGATCTTAAAGATGAAAAGTCACATTAATTTGTGCACTTTGTTACTCATATTATCTACTCATTTGCACAAGTAGATCTTTACATTGGTGTGTATATTTAATATTCTTTATTGTCTTTTTTTGTAAAGTGGATAAAATAACTATCATATTCTGCTCTTTTTATTGATAACCCCATCATTAAAATTAATTTTAATGATTGATACATTATTTTTAGGGTACTGAAGGGACAGATGGTTCTCCAGGTGCTAAGGGTCCAACTGTAAGTGATCATATCACATGCTGAAGAAATTGTGTAAGTGGACTTATTTTATTTCCGTGTTTTTATTATTTTTCTTTACTGTGCTTGCTATTATTTTTATTTATAGGGATCTCCAGGCACTGGAGGCCCCCCTGGCTTATCAGGTCCACCTGGTTCCCCAGGACCACAAGGCAGTACTGGCCCACCTGGTATTCGAGGCCAGCCGGTAATGATGTCTTTGTCTCTGGAAATTATGGTGCCTAGTAAATGTGTCACTGTATGAAATTAAAACAGTGATTAGCGGTGAGGTTCCTTTAAATAAATTAATAACGTGCTAGTAAACTTGGATCTTGTGAATCTTCTGTGTGTCCAAAATACAAGCAAACTTTCTTAGAGGCCTAAGAAAAAAGAGTGTCTGTATAAACTCGGGCAAACGGTAACAATTACCTCCTAAAATTGTCTCATTTAAATTTTTGTTTTGAATAATGTTTTGATAATAAACAAGCACGCTAAGGAGAGAGGCAAACAATTGTAAGCATAAATTACAACTAGTTACTAAACTAGGGAATTTTTTTCTGTTTAATGGTATAATCCAAAATGGTTGGATGATTTACGTGGAATTTTAACCTTACGGGTGTTATTCGTGTTTGTTTTCAGGGAGACCCTGGTGTCCCAGGTTTCAAGGGAGAAGCGGGACCCAAAGGTGAACCTGTAAGTCTCCATGTGCTTTGTAAGATGAAAAGGAATCACAAAAGCTTGTATGAGTATTTTGAATAGATTCTTACAATTTTCAAGACACTTCTGAGGCTTGTAATTGTGAGGAAATTGCTTTTGGTTTTTGAGTAATTGTTGTGACCATGATGACCCTGGCTATATGGTACTAAGAATGAATGGTGAAGCAAGTCCATGAATTACCTACCCAGTATAGACCTTACAGGACTAAAGGACTGAGAAACCAATTAATCCATCTACTGAGGTTTCTGTAGCAGACAGAATGAGTTTATTCTAATTTCTTTACCTCATGAGAAATAGGTCCATATGCTTCTGGACATTTAGGAGTGCTCAGATCTGTGTGCTAATCATAATACAAAAGTCCTATTTATTCTAAACTTATGTTTAATACATTTTATTCTTATGCAGTTATGTATATATTAATTATATTTTATTTATACATTAATATAAATATTTTTACCTGTAAGCTATTAATAGCTGCTTAGTCCACAGCTAAGATTATTTGAGAACATGGTTAATTCCATGCTGTAACCATATGAATTTTGGAAGAAAAGTGATTTTGTGGAGTTGGAGTCAGTTTGACTTGTCAACCAACCTTTAGTTTTTCTTTCTCACTAGTTAAATTCTTTGAGAATTTCTACAAGAATCTCACTGAATTTTGAATCCTTTGCAGCTTGTCCAATTGATAATAATAAATACCAATTATTGTATCTGAGCCAATAGGTGATTTGTGGCCAAACTGCAGAATTACAGTTTATTCATAGTGCAATTCTTACTGAAATATTAGCTTTTAGAAATTGTAAAGAGAAAAGCTGATGCTGAAAAGCTGCATTTTTTTTACTGATTCAAATCCTAACTATATTTTTTTCTCTTTTATTTGGAAAAATGTTTAAGATGTTTAGAAGATAGTCTGTTTCAGTATGCCTGAGAAGTGGTGGGCTTAACAATGATTTTTTAAAAAATGTTTTACTTTCACTAGGGCCCACAAGGTCCCCAGGGTCCCATTGGCCCTATAGGTGAAGAAGGCAAAAGAGGTCCTCGAGGTGATCCAGGATCAGTAGGTCCACCAGGTCCTGTTGGAGAGAGGGTAAGCAATACAAAAGAATAATAAGTCTTGAGAGACGCACTGCTAAGACAAAAATTCTCTTGACCTAACCATGAATTTTTTTACAGCTTCGTTGTGGGTGTAGTCAAACCTTATTTTCCTAACAGTAGTTAATTTGTATCTATAGCTTCATTCCATATCAGATTAATGATTTTAGGATGCTGTCTTCTGTGATATATTCTTTTTGAAAATGATACCCTGAGGATCAGGATATAAAAATATGGCGTGTTGTTTTTTGCACCCTGAATAGGTATTACTTCTAATTATTATTTTTAGGGAAAAGAAATATCTCATACTGTGCATTATTTTTCCCTGGATATTTTCACTTGTGGTCTCAGTGCACAGGATAGTATGGTAACAGAATGATGGAGATACGATGAGTTAATCTCCAGATTTTTTGCTTAACCCCTGTGCAAATGGCCATCTTGTTTTCAACGAGTCTGTTCACGTAGGAGCATGCATGAATGAAACATTGATATTTTTAGCTCTCCAAGTGGTTAAAAAACCCCCAACTTTAAAGTATTGAAGTAAGAAAGCTGTAAGGAAGTAAACTGAACCCCTAAACCATAAACCTAGTACTTTATTTGCAATAAGTTTTGTAAAAATTAGGATGATAATCTTGTATCTATGGCTTTTCCTAGGGTGCTCCTGGTAATCGTGGTTTTCCAGGTTCTGATGGCTTGCCTGGACCAAAGGTAAATGAAATTAAAATGTTTATCTTTTATTTGGATAATTTTAAAAATTTTCATACATAGAGATATACAGAAAGAAAGTGTTCCATTAAAGATGTATGCTTATCGGTAAATGGAAAGATCGTCAAAATCGTTGGAAATAGGGTGAAAAGGAATTGCCAAAAAAGGGATGGATCTGGATATTTTGAAACTAACATTTTTTCAGGGAAAAGTCACTTTCAGTTCCTGTGATGTTCAGTTTTCCTTGCTTGTCCCTGACTTACTGAAACATGGATAAGAGACGTTGAGCTGTTTCTACTACTATATTGCTTATGTATTTTTCTATAGTACATAAATATTTGAAGAATTGCCTTTTCTTTGTGTGTAGTATAGTTTTTCTAGACGTGCCCCTTGAACAGATGGTCTTATCTGTCTTTGGCTTTGCTAAGTGCTATTACACTTCCAGGGAAGTGACTCACATACGTATTTGTCTAGTGTTTATGTAAATTCCTAGCTTCTTGGTAAAAATACAGGGATTCTAAAATCCTTATATAAATTTGTATTATGGAAGATGCAACTTTTAAGTAATAATTTTTTGGGGAAAAAAAGTAATAATAATAAAACTATTAATGCTTTGGAACTCTGTTTGCAAAAATAGGTCCTTAATACAAGATACTTGTTTTATTTAACCTTCTCTTACTATTGCTGTTCTTTTACTGTTGCTACCTGTTAACTAGTAGGCCATTGGTATATTCTAGGGTGCCCAAGGGGAGCGTGGCGCAGCAGGTTCTTCTGGACCTAAAGGAGGTCAGGGAGATCCTGGGCGTCCTGGTGAACCTGGCCTCCCAGGGGCAAGGGTAAGAAACTAATAGCAGTGCACTATAAACCATGACTATAAACCATGATATCTTTCAGTTTCAAAAGGCAGCAATAAACTTGGCAGAATTACAAAGCTGTGGTACAAGGACCAGCTTGTTTCAGTGAGGCTACTTAGAGGGTAAAGACCAAAACGGCTGTCTTTTCTCCTACTGAAGCTGGGAAGCACAGGTTCCATTTGTCTTCGAAAAAGGAGAAAAAGCCCTGATTGAGACCAGTTAATGCAACTGAAGGAAGGGTGCTTGTAAAGCACATAGTTACAACAAATGACATGAATTGACGGCCAGACCTTCATTAAATTTGTGATTGATAACTTACATAGTCGGGTGGTGCATGTCACTGAGAGATTTTTTTCAGGAAAAATATTTGGGGAGAATTTGGAATATAACAAAAGGAGAGCAGCAAGTATAAGATGTGATATAGATCGTTGGATAATGTTGGTAGAAATAAAGATGAGCCTGTGAGAAGCTCAAGACGTGTAAAAAAAAAGAAAAGGGAGAATAGGAGAAGGGAAGACAGAAGGGGATGAAGCTGTTAAGTGAAAATGGGGATGAGGACCTTTGATACAGAGAAGATATTCTTGTGTAAAGAACACCTTAGTGTTTGTACTTTGGTAGTAACTGAGCATACCTTTTGGATTTATTTACATTTCTCTATTGTTCTAGAAATAAAAGCAGTACTTAACACCAATATTATTCCCGCTCTTAGGGTTTGACAGGAAATCCAGGTGTTCAAGGCCCTGAAGGAAAACTTGGCCCCTTGGTAAGTGACACAAAAATTAGTCCTTTCTGAAAGGAAACAGTAATTCAAGAGTTCCAAATCATTGAAATTACTTTTATTAACTTGAATTTTCTTGATTTCTGAAGTTCCATCTTCTAAGTGTTCACATTAGATTCCTAACTCCAAAATTAGCACAGATAACATTCCTTTAGTTTTTGTCTGTGTAGCAGTGTTTGTTAGCTGCTTCTGAACCATTTTAACTAAATATCTTTTCTAAATGTCTCTTTAAGGAAACAATAAGGTATTTGTACATGTAATGGCTCAATGATGATAGCTATGTCTGCTTAAAGATGTTTTGACTGATAACTATAGCACCAAACCAGGTTAATGTTATTTTTTATATATACGAACATTTTGTGGGGTAAATGGTGTCATATGAGTAAAATACATTTATTATTTGATGTTTTTTTTTTCTGTAGGGTGCTCCTGGAGAAGATGGACGTCCAGGTCCAGCTGGTTCAATAGGAATCAGAGGTCAGCCAGGCAGCATGGGCCTTCCTGGGCCAAAGGGTAGTAGTGTGAGTATGGCACCTGGTACCCAAGATCTGTTAACTTTAAACATTTGCAAATATTTTAGTGGATGAAAACAGTATGTAAAACCAGTCATTTTTATTTCTGCAAATTAGGGTGATCCTGGAAAACCTGGAGAAGCAGGCAATGCAGGTGTCCCAGGACAGAGAGTGAGTGTGACTGTTATTTGCAGTGATTACATAAAATGATGCCCTTCTGCTGTATATGTTCACTATACAAGACTTCTTCCTATGTCATTTTAATTTAGGGTGCCCCTGGTAAAGATGGTGAAGTTGGTCCTTCTGGTCCTGTTGGCCCACCAGTAAGTCAACTGTTACCACTCTCCCTGCCTGCCTGTTGCTCCATCTGTTACTCTTTATGCTTCTGTTTTTATCTATCTTCATGCCAGTTGTTGATTCCAAACAAAAAATCCCAAGAACATTTAAAGAAAAAAATTTCCTAGACAAATGGGAAGTTTTATATTGAAAAATATATATATTAGTAGCCTAATTCTTTTTACTGACCATTTCAAAAAATAGTGCAAGGAGCAAAATTTTCATAGTTCATTTTCCTAGCTTCCTTGGTTTCAATGGAACTGAGTGTTTTACTGTCAGCACAGGCTTTTGAGGAGGGGGATCTTAAAGAAATAAGATACATCTTATTGCATCTTTTAGATAGGGTATATCTTGGCCTGAGGTAAGTAAAAATGTTTAATAAAAAATACATAGTTGAAAATATACCTATTCAGAGAGAAGAAAAATTGTGGAGCCTGCCTATATTCTTCTACTGTATACTTATTACTTTCTTTTGCACTTACTACTTTCTTCTGTGTAGGGTCTGGCAGGAGAAAGAGGAGAACAAGGCCCTCCAGGTCCTACAGGGTTTCAGGTATGTACATTCACTTTTTTTTAAAGAAAAAAATAAGCATCCATGTGTTTATCAACTTAAATTGGAGAAATTAAATCAAGTAATGTTTAAGAAAATACAACTTCAGAACTAAGGCAATGATGCTCAGAATAATTAGTGATACTTAGCTTTCACATCAGCTCCACACTAAATTGAATTGGCAAAGGCTTAAATACTAGCTCTGTATCCCTTGAGAAATCCTTTGTTGGTTTTCAGTTTTAATTTGGAGATTTTCCAAGGACTTTCCAAACATGGAGCAAAATAATTGTTTTGATAATGAAGTATTAATTAAGTCAAGTCAATCTCTGTTTACAGACAACTTTATTTTAGGGCTGATATGCATATGTCCTACAAATGTTAAAGAAGGACTGACATCTCATTTAGAGAGGGAAGAACACTTGAGTGAAATTCATCTAACTATTTCGCTTGGGGATCTCTGAGGGCATACTTTTGTACTGAGTGTAATACTACATTCATATTACTGGTGTCTTAATTAAATCTGGATTTACATAACTTTTTGTCATGTTAATGACCATTTTATTTACTTTTTTACAGGGCTTGCCTGGGCCACCAGGTCCTCCAGGTGAGGGAGGAAAGCCAGGTGATCAGGTAATTTCTGTGTACTTTAACAAGAATTCACTTCATGAAGTAGTTTTACCTTTTCTTCTCTTTGTAACTTAAGTTCCCACTCTGTTTCAAAATATATACTGATGTAGTTTGCAAGCTGTCTGAGAACTGCTTTTGGATAAAACTATTACTAGAATCTGACCATCTTCGTGAATGAAGCTGGACTACCTCCTCTTGTCATAGACAGATAATATTCAGAACTATCCATCTGCATTCACAGTACTTTATAAATGAAAATGTTTATCTCTAATTTCCATAACGGTAAGGCTATGAGTAATGCTTTCATTCTAATGGTGAGTTCTGTTCTTCTTAGGGTGTGCCTGGAGATCCTGGAGCTGTTGGTCCACTGGGCCCTAGGGTAGGTATTTTCTTTCAGAGTTTAAACATTTATAACAATTCGCTGAGGTTGAAAGTCGATATATAATATGGACTTTACCAGCTAAAGTGATATTTGACTTATTTCCCTCAAATAAAGTGGTTGTGAACATGAGTATGGTTTCTGTAAAACCTACCACCTTTAATGGTTTCATAGCTCATGAAATGTTGTTGAGTATGACCTGTTAAGCGATTTGGTTTACAGCTGTGAAATGACAGTTTTTAGTTTCCTGAAAAACAGGCTATTTCCCCTACCTTAACAATGTTTTTCATTTGATCAGTTTTCCTAGAATTTGTCCATGGGCTCTTTGTTCAAATAGCAGTGCTGCACTTATGGTGTATATAGGATTTTGTCTACCAGAACTATACCCTGACTTCTAAATAAGTAATAATTTTCCATTCTCTAGGGAGAACGTGGCAATCCAGGGGAAAGAGGAGAACCAGGTGCATCAGGACTGCAGGGTGAAAAGGGCATGGCTGGAGGTCATGGTCCTGATGGTCCAAAGGTAAGCTGAATGGAGATTTGTGTTGCTGCAGTGATCTAATGTATAATTCTGCTCATTTGCACAAGCATAAAAAAGAGAACTTTTTTATTATAAAAGGGATCTTTTTTCATGAAAGGTGTCTTGTTTACATAAGGGTTCTAAGAGGTCATACAGTTATTCTAGTATAACAATATTAATAACTTGCAAGATACTAAGATGTTGAGAAATCCCATTTTGTATTAATTTATATAGGTCTGGATTTTAAAGTGGGTTTTTTTGTTTGCTTGTTTCTCAGTAGAATGGGGCAAAGCCATTTCTGAAATGCAGAAAACCCACTGGCAACGGCTCCATTTTAAGAACCATGTCAGTTTACACAAAGAGACTTGGCAGAATTGGTTGTTTAAAAGAAAATACTGAAAGCTGCATGCCTGCCTTTCACCTGTAATTGTTATAATTGGGCCTAGGAAGGTCACTCCAGGTAGGGAGTGCCTCTAGTAATGCAGGACCTGTAATGGATATGAGCTGGGAGAAGCAAAGCATAAATAAAGCATCTCTGCTTCTGGCAACTTCTACCTGTCGCTACTTTGTGTAATAGACCCAGGTGGTATCAAGGTCAAGTTAGAAAGATGCTTGAGCTTCTTTTTTTGCCTGTTCTCATCCCCAGTATGCACTGAGTAAATACTAATGTATTTGGAAGGACTGCGGTATTACAACTGAGCTTCCTGAGTAACACAATGGGAAAAGAAAAGTATTTGGAGATGAATAAAGTCCAGATTTAAGAGAAAATTATTACTTAAAACTGTACCCCAGAGACTTCAACACAGGCACAGTGTGTTCTGCAGCCTAGAGACAAGGATACTTCTCACATGAATAGACAACAATTTGTTCTCTATTTGTTTCAGGGAAGCCCAGGCCCTAGTGGGACTCCTGGTGATCCAGGCCCACCAGGTCTTCAAGGTATGCCTGGAGAAAGAGGGATTGCTGGAACGCCTGGCCCCAAGGGCGATAGAGTAAGTTTGGTTATTTCTGTTGTGCTGTGTAGATTCATCTGTCTCTTAATACTGTAATTGTTCCAAACTACTCAGCATTCAATGTCATAATTGAGACTTTCTGGCTATTTTCCATAGGGTGGCATAGGTGAGAAAGGTGCTGAAGGTACAGCTGGTAATGACGGGGCAAGAGTAAGTAACTCTCTTTTTAGATCTACTCTCCACACAACAGATTGTTTATTGTGCTAGAGGTTCTCAGCTCATAGAGTTAAACACTACTCAACTTGGTGATACCATGGGTTGACAGTCATTCTCATTCCCCCTACCCTTCAAATTTGGTCTTCAAGTTTTTCAAGGCTGCTGTACACAATGTTTTAGGATGCCATTGTGCCAAGCCTGTGTTTTGTATAATCAATAGTGGGAGTCAAGATATAAATGGAAAGGATTCCCAGAAGTAACATGTTCATTTGGGATTCAGCTAAGCTAACTATAGTAAAAATATGAAAAAAGGGACAGGCAGAGATCAGTAGACTAAAATCAAACCCAGTAGGTCTGCCTCTTCAACTAAGGCAGATGCCTCCTTATTCTTTGGACTGAGTTGCCCATGGTCTGTCCTGAGTTTCACAGCCAAAAGTTCCTGTAAATGTACAGAGCCCCACGTGCAGTAAATCGCTGACATTTCTGGAAAGCTTTGAACCTCCTGCGCATAAATAACATGGCTGGTCTGCTCATGTGCAATCAATCCATTATATTCAAGACATGTTGCACGCACGCTTCTGTACAGACCAACTGTCCAATAATCCTAAACGTAATGGGTCTGTTATATATGCACCGACTACATTTTCTTCCCAGAAGTTGCTGGAGTAAGTTTTTACATAAATTGCATCTACCTGAGGTTCTTGGGTTTTGCAAACCAGCTGGAGTACTAACTGCTAGGAAAGCAGTCAGATTCAGAAATCTGAGATACATACGAAAGATGAGGGTTCTGACTGAACTAAATTTCTAGTTAAAGACGAGAGGGTTTTTTTGAGAAAATCTAGCATACAGAAACACTAACTCATAATTAGCAGCTGTGAGCTGGAATTTATTTGTAAGTCGGATAGTATCCAAAGATACAGAACAGTTCTTAGTCATTGTACAGCAAGTTTATAGCTTACAGTAACTAAGAGAGTAATGGTGAACAAAATGTACATCCCTCTTCTAAAGCTAGGTATCTGCAGATATCTCTGCTACCTATCACTAGAGCATGGATGAGGAAGCAGTATCCTTTGTTAATGCTATCTTTTTTTTATTTCTCTTCAGTTTGAACCAAGTAACAATGCAGATTTTTAGGGGAGGGGGATTTTTTTTTGAAATAGACTTGGTGCAGTTTGTGGTACTCTGCTTATACTGAAAGAGAATCATAAATGGGATATCTAAATATTCAAGAACATAATATGAATAGTGCTGCATGATCATTATGTGCAGTTGATGGGTTTGGATGGAGAGATTGGAACCTCTTTGCTTAACTGCTCCATGAAGAGAAAAAGGACACTTTTGAGGGGTTTTCAAGATATAAATTAATCTTCAAAATTAATTATGGACATGTTAAAATTAACATAAACAATGAAATACTAGCATAAAACAAATAGAGAGCTTCTGTGCGAGTGGGGAAAAGAGGACATCGTTTTCTCCTGAGAGAGTAAAATAAAGCCAGAGCTTTTTTTATCATTGGCCTTATTCATAAATTCTGCATAAAGTAGGAGATAAAGTTAGTGAAGAAAGAGGATGAACGAAAGCAGGGCTTTTGAGACATGGGATTTTGGTCACTGGGAGAGGAAATGCAAGTAAATTTTTAGTAAAAAAGACCTAACAAGATTTCAGAGATAAAGGAGAATAATTTAAAGCAATGAAAAAGCATATGGAAATAGTAACATATGAGAAGTTTTAAATTAACTGTTTTGAAGAATCAATTTTTTTAACTTCCTTTTATCTTAATTTGTTCAAAAGGGTCTCCCTGGTCCAATAGGCCCAATGGGTCCAGCAGGTCCCACGGGTGAAAAGGTAAACAGATTTTTATGCTATTCCCTACTGAAGTTTCTTAATATTATCAAACTTTATTAGCACTTTTGTTACTTGTCTAATAAGTTACTTGGTAAATAACCTTTAATTTTATTTTAAGGGTGAACCAGGTCCTCGAGGTCTAGTTGGTCCTCCTGGCTCCCGTGGAAACCCTGTGAGTAAACATGATTGTTTTTTGCCTGGCATAAGTTAACAATATCTAACACTGATCCAAACTCCAGGTTTTGTGTCATTTCCTGATATATCTCCCTCCTTTTTCTTCCCCTTTCTTTGTAGCCAAAATTTCTGGTTCCTGTCTTGATGCTGTGTACTTGCAAAACTATTGGCAGATTTTGTTCCTCTGTCCTACGCTTGTTTTAGGGCAATATTTACATAGTTACCCTCATTTATCCCACTCCTGACAGTATAACACCACTTTTAATTGTTTAAGTCTTTTTAAAAGCATGTCTGTAACATATTCTACTGTACACATACAAATATTTAGATGGACAAATCACAGAAGTATATCTTAGTTTTCATCTAATTACTCTTGTCATCTTCTGTCCATTTTGTGATTTTAAGGAATTTAAGGGTTGGCTTTGATTAGGGAGTTAAAGACTCAGCCCTTCTAGATCCTTCATACTGCTTGGAATTGATTATGCCTGTGTCATAAATCAGAACAGCCTTACTTTCAGTGTAATTGGAATAACTTCCACCCCTCTGGGGAGTGCTGGAGCTTGGCAGCCTTCAGATCCTTCTGTTCCAAACAAACGTTGTGTGGAAAGCTTAGTTGAAGCAGGTCATAGCCCATTCTGACCTTGCAGAAGAATACATCTTTGAACTATTCTTTTTTTTCCCAGCCTGATTGGAATGGTAGGTTGCATAAAGCGTGTGCACTTTGGCTAATCTTGCTATCACTGGAAGTGATTATGAGCAGGATTTCTGCTATTGCAGTTTTGGTGCTTGTACACGCCTTCCATCTCTAAATTCTGAAAGTTTATATATGGTCTTGAACACATGGCAGATCTTAAAATAGTTAACATCATTTATTTTGTGATTAAAAGATCTTTTGATTCTGATTAATAGAGCAAAAGTATAATCACACTTATGACAGTAAATCCTTAACATCCTTTCTTGTATATTTAACTGCAAATAATACTGTATATAGAAAGACTTTTATGTTAAATACAGTTATTCTACATTTTTTATCAGGGTTCCCGAGGAGAAAATGGCCCAACTGGCGCTGTTGGTTTTGCTGGTCCTCCGGTATGTGTTTTGTAACAGTAATGAGTTTCCTTTAGTCATGCTTTGACATACTTAGTTTCCTTCATTATGAATAATTCTGCAGTGTTCTGGAACGTGAGTCATATTTTTGTTGCAAAAAGAGCGGTTTCTTTTTCCCATCAGTATAGCAAGTAAGGAAAAGGGCCAATAAATACCCTAGACAGTTGAAAAATGGTTTTGTTGATAAGATTATGTAATTGTTCATCAGATTTCATATTTTCATGAATATGCTATGTTGCTCCTTTGAGATTAAAATGAGGCAAGTTATAAAGTGTCATCTACTGAAGGTAGCAAAGATTTGCTCCATGAGTAATGAAGGCTGGAATGAATTGATGGACCAAATGGAAGGTTTGTGAGTTTTCCAGTGAGTACCCCAAACTTTCCCACAGCCTAAATATTGCCTTAACCTTTCACAAAGAGTCAGCCACCTACTTCCCTTGGTGGGAAAAAGATGACTATGACAACGTTTGTTCAGTCCCTTTTGCTTTTAGGTATGTAATAGCTACTGAGGAAAAAAGAAAATCTAAAGCAAAGAAAAATGTAAGCTAGAAAAGAAAATATTTTAAATGGAAATTCTGACTTCACAGACTTCAGAAAATCCCATCTGCGATATTCTAAAGACTGCGCTGAACTGTTAGATTTCTCTTGAAATGAACCATTTAGCAAATGCACTGTTTCCTGGGCTGATAGGTTCTGTTATTTTTTGCCTTCTAGAAATTCCTCACAAAATGACTTTCTTGGGCTGGAAAGATTTGATGTTCTCTGACCTGATGTCTCTTCTAAATATTATTTCTTATAGGGCCCTGATGGTCAACCAGGTGTGAAAGGTGAACCTGGAGAACCTGGACAGAAAGGAGATGCTGGATCTCCAGGACCACAGGGTCTTGCTGGGTCTCCTGGTCCACCGGCAAGTATAAATACCACTGTCAGAGAACCAATGGCACAGGCTGATCTTGCTTATTTAAAATGTTCTGGGTGTTCACTGCCACCCCTCTCTTTCTCCTTTCCTCTTAGGGTCCTCCAGGTGTTCCTGGTCTGAAAGGTGGTAGAGGAACTCAGGGTCCACCTGTAAGTAGATTTTGTTTTTTCTGACCTGACTGCAGATAGATAATCTAATACTGAAATTTTGGGTAATGTGTGTAGCATTCCTCATCTCAGCTTGTTTTTCACAGTCTGTAATTGTAACATTTGCTCACTAATTCAGCTGAGAACATTTGAGGTAACCAGTGCTGTATTTCTTTCAATAAAGTTGGCATTAAAATGTTTTTTAGGGTGCTACTGGATTCCCAGGATCTGCTGGAAGAGTTGGGCCTCCAGGACCTACTGTAAGTCAATTGTCGTATTCCTAAGAGGTGTGTTTTATAAAATGGTCATTGAAAACCTCAAGACTATGTAAAGCAGGAAGCGTGATGCAACGTTTATGGCCTGATGCTATAGAAGAGAACAGCTTGTCAGCACTGACTTCTGTGCCTGCATGCTTACATCCGACTTCATTAAATAAAACTCATTAGTCTTGGGCTTAATCCAGTGGCAGTGTGTCCAAATTAGTGCAAGACTTTTCACTGGGTTAAGGAGGCCTTGAGCTGTTCAAGCTGCTCTAATGACTTAATTGCTTACAGAAAAAAAACCAACAACCAGTATCATCCTGTACTTTTTAGTGTTTTGTCTCTTCAGTGGTGGCTGAAGTTAGGAGAAATTTTGGAAAAAGAAGAGACCTCTGCTGGGTTATCTCATTGGCGGAGTTACTCATAAGATCCATTAAAATAAATTAAGAAACAAACCATAACAAAACCCACAGAATCTTACATGTCTAAATATTTTCAGAAACACTAAAAGAAAAAAAAATTAGCTGTGGATCAGCAAGTGAGGATTCAACTCCACGCAGAGAACCGTGTCACTCTCTTCATATGGCTTTTAATGTTTTGATGAGAAAAATAACTTGCAGTCATTGTGAGTTTATCAAAAGGTCTGAAGTTTGTGGAAAGCATAATATAAATGTGAAGTCTTTTAAACGTATTTGAGAAGTGAACAAATGTCCATTAAACACTAATTTGTACCACGTGAATGAAAAGTTCTAATGTGGACCTTAGGTTGATGATATTGGAAAGAATGAGCAAGGGTTGATTTTCTAGCAGTAGTTGTACACCTGAGGTAAAAAAAAAAAAAAAGAAAAGAAAAAAATAGAGAGGAAAAACCCGTCTTTTAAAGGAGGGAGTTTAGAATTGCAAATTGTGTGTGGGGAGGGGTGTATCTTGGACATAATTAGATGATATGTTTATTTAATCTCATTTATTTGATCTTAAATGAGATGATAGTAACTCTTATCTAATTCACACTTTGGGCCTTCCTTAGAGTATGCATATTTATAATTAATCAAAGCACACTTCTTAGAATTTAATTGTCCTGAAAAGGGTCCAACATAACGAGGTGTTTTAATCTTAGGGAGCTCCAGGGCCTGCTGGGCCTATTGGTGAGCCAGGAAAAGAAGGTCCCCCAGGTCTTCGTGGTGATCCTGGTTCTCATGGCCGTGTGGGAGATCGAGGGCCATCTGGGCCTCCTGGTGGTCCTGGGGACAAGGGTGATCCAGGGGAAGACGGGCAGCCGGTACGTCCTGGTTGATGTTAGTAATTCTCCCTAGACCAACTCTAGGCTTGGTCTCATTATACTTATTGCTACTGAAATGATAGTAACATTGTTTTATCCTTTGTGGATGTCAGGGCCCAGATGGCCCCCCTGGTCCAGCAGGAACTACTGGTCAAAGAGGTATCGTTGGTATGCCAGGACAGCGAGGGGAAAGAGGCATGCCAGGGCTCCCGGGTCCTGCAGTAAGTAACAACCAAGTCAATATGCTATCAGTGTGGGCATTCTCATTGTCTTTGTGGGATTCTGAACATAGTGCCCCATAGCATGAGGAGAACGTTGGAAAACTCCAATTGCAGGAGTGAATATAGAGAGAAGAGTAAATAACTAAATGTCAGGCAAATGCACGAGGTTAGAGATTTTGTTCCTCCCCATAATGGAAGGTCTGAACCTGAATTAAGAGTAAGCGTGTAATAGAATTAAGACTTCAGGCTAAAATGTTCCTATTTGGCTTAAAACTAGATCCTTGAAAAAAACAGCCTTAGACTCTTCATTTAGGTGGCCAAAGGTCACTCGAATGTCGGTAAATATTCTGTAACTGCTATTTCATAAACATAAAATTTCATAAACGAATTGCCATTTGTGCTCTGTTTGCTTTCATGTATAATTTATAAACACTTATTGGAAAGCCTAATGATCCAGGAGATCAAGCCATTAAATAGACTATTAGTAAAAGGGATGGTATGGAGGATCTGCCATTAAAGTCAATTTATAGTTCAAGTTGGCCAGAAATTATTCGAGGCTAACAAGATTTCTTGGGGTTTTTTTTTTGGTTTTTTTTTTTTTTTTTCCATTGGTTGGACTAGATGATCTTAAAAAGTCCCTTCCAACCTAGGTGATTCTGTGATTCTGTGATTCTGTATTGAGACAGACAAAGACCCCCATGTTACTTATTTCAAACTGCATTACAATTTTCCAGAGTCAAAACGACCTTACCTCTTGCAGATAATGCCATCAGACATGATATATCAAGGGAGTGTGTGCTTAAAAGAGTTGCTACTAGGTAGACTAACTTCAAGTGTAGCTTCTAGTCAATAAAAGCCTATTCAAAAGCAACTAACACAATTAAACTACTTTAAAATATACAGTATAGTAAATATATATTCAAAATCTATAAGAACATTTTCTGTAATTATGAGGTTTTGGAAGTTACAAATGTTGATGGTAATTCAGGCTGGATTTATGAGTAGTGTTTTTCAGGCAGCAGGGTTTTTTTGTGCTTTCCTCGTTTTGTGTTAAAATTTTGATGTGATATTTCTCATCTTTTTTAGGGTACACCAGGAAAACAAGGTCCCACGGGGCCACCTGGTGATAAAGGTCCCCCAGGACCTATTGGCCAGTCAGGTGCCACTGGACCTGTAGGTGAAGCTGGTCCAGAAGTAAGTATTAGAGCCTCGTAACATGCGAAAAAAGACAGGCTAGTGGTTGTTCTCCTCAACTTGAAGTTACAGGTGGAGAACAGCTTTCTAGTTCTTCTTATGGAAATGCAAGATTACAGAGCTAATCAATAGCCCTAATTTTATTCCATAACTCTAGGGACCTGCAGGTAATGATGGTACTCCTGGACGAGACGGAGCTGTTGGAGAACGTGTAAGAATATTTTTTTTTTCTAAAGTCACTTCTGAAAGTCTCCATTTTATTATTGACTTATTGTAGATTTTCTCTTCATTCAGTTAATTTGAATGGAGAACTTGTTCTGAAACTGTATCACAGCTTTGAACAAGTCGTACCTCTCAAAGTTGAAGAAACCTGTCTAAGAGGCTAAGAACACCTGCCTCCACAAACTCAGACTTGAGTTGTCACAGAAGGAATATCTTTGTAGATTGTAATTGCTAGAAAATAGATTAGCAACGCTACAGTCCTGTTGCTTTGGTCTAGTCCAGTCCTCTGTAGATAAATAATGTTGAATTTATGCTTTGCAGGGTGATCGTGGTGAACCTGGCCCTGCAGGCTTACCAGGTTCCCCAGGGGGTCCAGGAACTCCAGGTCCTGTTGGGCCTCCAGGAGATGCAGGTCAAAGAGGTGAAACTGTAAGTGAGACTTTTTTTTTTTTAATACTTTATCAAAAAAATACTGTGTATGCTTTTGTGCATTGCTTCACATATCTTCCCTATGTGATCTTTGTAGGGTTCTCGAGGTCCAATGGGTCCCCCAGGTCGTGCAGGAAAAAGAGGTTTGCCTGTAAGTTCTCCATGGTTACTGTCGTTTGATCTGAGATACTTTTTACAGGAAAGTGTGTATGAGAAACTGAGCCCAAATTAGAATGCTAAATGGGGCTTCGAGTTTTAGTGTTCTGACTGCAAGTGCATGCAGGTAGTCTTCTGAGCTGCAAAGCTGCACAAATCAATTTGCAGAGAAATTTCAAATGCTTTGGAAGTCTCTTTGATTGGAGTGTGGTGTTGTCCGGATGACTGTAGGACCTGAGTTAACAAATGGCTGGACTCTGTGTTTGACAATTCTAATAAGGGGTAAAGAAATGAATGCAGAACAAAGAGGCACATTTTTAGATAAAAATGGCAGAAATATAACAAAATCACCTGTTCCCATGAAACTGCCTTAATTCAACTCATGAGATTCTGACTTCAGTCCGAATGGAAAAACAAACAAAAGCCATCTTTTTGTGTTATATAACTCTTTTACAATCCAAGCTTGGAAAAAAAATTAATTGCAATCTTGGGAAAATCAAAAGAATGTTGTCCTGTCCCTAAGTAGATGTCTTATGAGAGACAGGAAAAGTTTATTGAGTAGTTAGTGATAATGATGCTATTGATAAACTATTTGTAATCTGGCATTGAGAAATTTAGCATGCAATTTGGGCTGAGAGATATAGAATTGAAAGAAGCAGCCATTTTTCCCAATGATTCTTGAATTAGTATGAAAAGTTTGAAACTATCAGTAATACCAAGAATTAAATTGTGATGGTAATAGAACCAAGCTACTTGTACTGGGGAGCCTAAACGTTGTTGTCTATAGTTAGGGAATGTAACTTCATTGTTGTACATTAATCATAGTGAAGGTGAAAGGAGCTGTGAGAAGTGAAGATGCAACATGTAGGATTTCATACTGAAAATGCATTTTATTATTATGAGTCTCTCATCTATGAATATCATTTGCCATATCCAGTAAGGCAAAGAAGTTTCTCAATCTTAAAAATTTTGGTATGTTAATAATTTAATTTAGTATTTTAGGTTTTTTTTTTTTTGGACTGTGTTATGAAAATAAATAGACTAAATTTGCCACAACTATAATTAAGCACGACACAGTTTTTTGTAATTATTTACTTATTCTTTGGTAAAAAATTAAGATTCTTGGTGCTGCCGCAGCACCACCTTTCTAGCTTTAGTAGAGAAGGAGGTCTGAATGCAGTGTCTAAAAGCAAATGAAGGATTTTTGAGGTTGTTTTTTTTTTTCCAGTTCGGAATTTAACATTTCATCACTATTTACAGGGTCCCCAAGGACCTCGTGGTGACAAAGGTGACAATGGAGATCGAGGCGATAGGGGCCAGAAAGGACACAGAGGTTTCACTGGGCTTCAAGGTCTTCCTGGTCCTCCTGTAAGTTTTTCTAGTTTTACTATAATTTTATTTCCTTGATTGTTAAATAATATATTAGGAACATAGCTATTTAAAAAGGAAACAAAAAGCCAACATGAGTGGGTTTTTTTCCCCACAAGCTGTTTGTGAGTGGCCTGGCTGTCTGTACTTGCTAATATTTTTAATGCAATTTTACAATACTATTGCATGATGAGGTAAACCTGTGCTTTGCAAGATACGTGTTCTACTCTTGTTCCATTTGTGCCAGTCCTGCAGTGATGGATCACTCACCTGTCAGCACAAGATGGTAACAAAAGTTGGTAGTTTGAGATAAGCACGTTAGAGTGTGAAATGCGTTTTACCAGCATTTGAATTCTTTACAGTCAAAGAATCAAATGCAAAATCCCATGAGGATTTTGATAGTATCTGTCACTAATATTTGCAAGAACTTCATGATTTCAGTGGCAATTGAATGGAAACACCATGGAGAACTTTTTTACGTTTGTTCACTGATCCTCTGCAAGAGCTGGAAGTTTCAACATGCAGGAAAAGAATCAACAAAAAAACCCCAACATCCAAAACATCTTTCCACTTCACAATAGTGCTATCAGTTACTCTTTTGTAAGCCAATCTCATTCTAAATATCATGAAAGTATGGCTTTTCTGCGGAAACAACTTTATATGCAGCCAAGCACCAGTAGCTTCTATTAATCTAAATTGTGATTACAGTTACTCTGTGGCAAAAGAGAACAATAGAAAGAAAATGACTCATAAGAGGGAAAGGTACTACCTATTGTTCATGTATATTATAATCGTATTCATACAGAATTGTGTATATCGCATGCTAATTCTTTAAAACTGAAGGAATACACTTTGAATGTCACAATGATACAATAATTTCTTTTGTTTAGGGTCCAATTGGTGAACAGGGCAGTCCTGGCATTCCAGGCCCATTTGGTCCTCGGGTGAGTATAATATTTCAGGTTTAAGGTATTTCTTGCTTGTTTTTTTCCACAGATTTTATTTCTGCTTCACTTTCATTTCACTGGCTTTTATTGACTTCAGTATCATGTAGTGATTACCCTACTATCTTTTGCTGAGAGACATTACCTTCTTTGATATAGTACAGCTTTGACGCAAGTGTAGATTATAGCTAGATAAAAAGGTCAATTCAGAATAACTACAGGGCTACAGTCTCTTTTTATAGATGCTTTTGCTGCAGCTGATACAAAGCCATATATATGGCAGCTCTGCTAATTGCTACTCTGCCTTTCACACCCCCATGTACGTCAGTCACCCGAAAGTAAAGGAGAAATATGACTCCCTTGGATGTTCCCAAGTGACACTATATCTCTGAGTCTGTGTACATGTGGGTGTACAGCAGGTACTCCAGTTGTTGTAGCACCTGGAATTGAACCCACTTAAATCGTTTAGGGAAAAATATACAGGTATACAATATACATCTAAGGTATATTGGCTGAGGTGATTGACTTCAGAAAAGCAGCATCGAAGCTGCCTTCTTACTTTTGGAGAAGAAGAAAAAGGGTGGTAATAGATAGAAATAATTGGATTGCTTCCTGAAAATATATTGATTGTAAAGGGCATTCGTTATCAAATGCTAAAATACATTCCTTCTTTCTCTTTGCTTTGTAGGGTCCTCCAGGTCCAGTTGGTCCTTCCGGCAAAGATGGAAGTCCCGGTCCACTTGGGCCAGTTGGGCCTCCCGGTGTTAGAGGGAGTGTAGGAGAAGCTGGACCTGAGGTAAGTTGATGGGAATATGGAGGAAAAAGGTTACCTTCAAATAAGGAGATTTTTACAGTCTGTTGCATCACTTTCTCAAACATCCATGAGCTCAAGACAAATGGTAAGGCTTGATACAGTTTTTCCAACAAATACCCAGGGTAACTATGTATTGAAAGGGCTCATTTCTTACTCGTTTTCATCTTCTGGACCCAGTCTTATCAATGTGTGCTCTCCTTAGCCCAACCAGGGTCTACTTCTGCAGTTAGCTCACTGGATCCCACTGCATCTGCAGTTCAACATGGCTATTTGTCAAGTTGAGTCCTAAAACCCCAGGCCTAAGCATAGGAAGCATCTGGAACCAGCTGTAGTTCAAAGTCAGTAGTCCCACAAAGGCGGCACTGAATTGACAGCAGCGTACTCCAGCATGCCTTGCATTCAGAAAATCCTTCAGTCCAAATGAGCAGCCCAAACTCTAACACTCATCTCAGCTGACCTTCAGCCTGATCTGAGGTTTACATACATCAACCATGAGCTGATTCGCAACTAATGAAAAATAGTTTCACCATTTTGGAAAAAGTTCTAAACCTTTGCTAAACACCCTAGGCATATTCCACATTTACCAGTTCACGACATCCAAAGTCATAAAGCGTAAGTTATGCTATCCCAAGGAAGACAAGTTAGAAAATTAGAGGGATTTGAGAAAAGGGTGATCTGGATGATCATGTGAAGAACTGAAAGACTGGTATTGCTTATTTTGGGGAAGAAGTGGAAAAGATGGAATAAAGGTGGAAGAAAATCATAAGCAAGACAGAGAAGGCAGTTTCTGCTTTTTTTTTGTCTTGTAAGACGTGGTGTTTCCTGTGTTTATCATGTGCTAATATTCACCCTATTTAATTTGAATTCCTGCCAATTATTGGTATCTCCACTTCTGCCGAGGCACCAGAACTTGAATGAATAGTCTATGGTAGAGCGTAAGAAGACAATGTGTATCCAGATCCTTCATCTGTGTAACAAGACAGTACAAGAAATGTCACCTACCAGTAACTTTAGTTTTGCTTTCCATGGTAGCTTGCTGCAACTATAAATTGGAACCACAAAGCGAGAATATAGAAGTTAAGATTTAATTTGTTAACTAATTTTATTAGTTTGGGTGTGTGCTCTGCAGTAAACATTTGGAGCACTGATTGTGAATTCTGAAGTAACCACTCTCAACAGAAATGCCACATTCTGATATACCGTTTGATGTACCAGAGCATCAAACTTACAATGAAGGTATATTACAGAGTTTGCTGCTGCCAAAGAAAAGCTGGCAGAGCCTGCAGATGCAGATATGTTTATTAACAGATACATTCTGTCTCAAGACTCAGTTACCTCCCCAAGTGTCACAATTCAGGTTGACAGAAGGACCTCACAACCCGTCATTGAGGAAAGCATACTTAGTCAGGAAACCACCTGCTCTGATGAGTAAGGTTGACATAGATTCTGTCTCTCATACCTGAGGCCAGAAAGCTGAGCACTGTGCAGGACAAAAGTAAAGATACTTCTAGCACCAAATCTTCCATCCAGGTTTTATTAGTTGAAAATGTGCCTGAGGTGACTCAGGGGAAACAGGAATTTTAAATTTATCTAAAAACCACTCACAGCTGTTGGGAATTTTGTGAAATAAAGTTATTAGGCAGGGATTTGAACAAGGAAGAGACAGATGGCTTAAAAAAAATGGAACAAGGAGGCCATTCTTTGATGACTTTTTCCAGCTGTTATGTCTGAAATCAGGAGTAACAAAAAATTAAGCAAGGTATTAAGACAGGCAGAGAGGGCATGAAGCAGAGAGGATACTTCACATGCAGTTCTAATCTCTTAGCCCTGTAGCTGGAAATGTGAGTTGTTTATCTGTACTTGAATTTTCCCTGCACTTTAGCATGATTGGCCATGAAGTTTTGCTCTTTTAGTGGCTGGCTTTGTTATCATTTTGTATAGTATTTACTCTGCTGTGCCTCTATTGCCTTTTTTTTTTTTTTTTTTTTTTTTTTTTTTTTTTAACCTTAGGGTCCGCCAGGTGATCCTGGCCCTCCTGGCCCTCCAGGACCTCCAGGCCATCTCACTGCTGCCATTGGTGACATTATGGGACACTATGATGATGCTATGGCAGATCCGCTACCAGAGTTTACTGAAGATGAAGCAGCCCCAGATGACCATAATAAAACGGACCCAGGAGTCCATGCCACACTGAAGTCACTGAGCAGCCAGATTGAGACTATGCGTAGCCCAGATGGTTCAAAGAAACACCCGGCACGGACTTGTGATGACCTGAAGCTGTGCCACCCATCCAAGAAGAGTGGTACGTATATACACACCACCTCCTGTATGTGCCATATGATTCTGTCCTATTTCCAGTAGATACTTGGTCACTGGAAAAAAATAGTGTAATACAGATTTTGATGGTCTAAATTGACATTCACACTAGGAGCTTGAAAACTTGTTCTTGCCAATGAAGTATATATTCCAATGTATACCGTATATATTTTTTCAGAGGTATTTTAAAATCCTAAATATTTTTATACTTCCATGGAACACTACTTCTGAAAGTGTTTTCACCATGGAGTACCACTTATATGATGACAGAGCTAGGTTGGTTCCCCTATTGTGAATATTTGCTTAACTGCTATTAGCTCAAAACATTACCTCTGGGCTGATAACCTGTGAGTGCTTTCCATCTAGAATCCTCTGCTGCTGCTTTGTAGCAGTAATTTGTAGGCAGAAATGTGCTAATGTGCCATTTAGGACTTTCCCTAATTTATATGGATTACCAGTGATAAATCAGAACAGACTGGAAGGTAGACATAATTTCCAGCAGACCTTACCAGCTTCTTCCCTGATTCTTGAAACTTTGCCTCCAACATCAACATTAGGAGGGGCTGCCGTCATTTTCTTCTATGTAGGGGAAACTGTCTTCTAGCCATTGTGTGTTCTTTATGCACTTGGAGTGTCCAGGAGCTTTGCAATGGATTAAAACAACCTAACCTTAAACAACTTTCAAGTCTGCATTCCCCAGTTTTGAAATATTTGAAATACTGGTCAGCGTGTATATTGAAGTAACATTATAGTGTTTCCCTGATAGCACACATTAAAACATACATCAGATTATGTGAAACATACGCCTGTTTTCCTTGTGTTTCGTACTGTCGTGACATACTTTTGCTTGTATCTCCCCAGTTATTTCAAGGTTCTTAATAATGTAATGGAATCACATTTTATGTTCTTTGTAGGTGAATATTGGATTGATCCTAACCAGGGATGTGTTGAAGATGCTATAAAAGTATATTGCAACATGGAAACTGGAGAGACCTGCATTTCTGCAAATCCGTCTACTATACCACGTAAAACATGGTGGGCCAGCAGGTCATCTGACGCAAAGCCCATTTGGTATGGCCTGGATATGAACAGGGGATCACAGGTAACTAAATATATTTAATGTCAAGAATCTACTTCTGTTAAACTTGTTTCCTTCTGGTTTAGAACTTGATCTGCTATTCTGGGCAGATTCTGCTACAGTGAGAACATTATAACTGTTGATTGACTGGCTTATATTCGATTGGTTGTTATCATACAGTAATTACAGGAAAGAGCTGGGAGAACCAATGCAAGTGCATCTTAAGGTAGCATTGGCTATAAGTATACCATTGCTGGAAGACATTTATTTTTCTTGATCCCAAAAACTTCAACTTCTCTATCAGTCTACTTCAGTAACTTACCATCCTTGTCCTTAAAAAGTGTACTTTTACCCTGATATATAATTTAAATCACTACTGTTTTAATTTAATTCTACCTTTTTTTTTTTTCAGAAAGCTTACTTTATAAATACTCTCAGCAAATCCATTTAAAAAAAAAAAAAAAGATTGTTATCATACGTGTTAGAATGCTCCATGCTGAATACATCAGTCTCCAGGCTGACAAAAATTCAATTCTTAGCCTTCTGTCAGGTTTTCCCTGTGTAGTAACTTCTAAAACTAGGCTTAATGATCCTGCCAAATAACAGAAGTTTATGCTATGCAAAGTATATAATAAATTTATAAGCTTTTGCCATTTTTATTCCTAGTTCATCAAATCAAAAGCACAGAAAATATTTTCAATTGTTATTTCATAGGAAGTAATTGAATATCTTTAAAATAAGTATTTGGTGTGCAAAAATAATAGTGCTGTTATCAATTGGAATCTTGATGGAAGTTCAGAACTTCAACAATTAAGAACAGATGTGATATTGATTGCTTTTATTGAGATGCTTTCACTTAAATTCGGGAGGACTTGCCATGACCCAAGATGTCACAGTTCATGTTTAGCTGCCTGCAGAGCTACATGTAGGGGTTTTGTAAGTCAGATGCTCTTTGGAGGAAGACATCTTCAGGATTACTGCAAAAGAATATTTAATTTTTGAAAACGAGGTTAGATTTGATAAGAGTATGATCTATGCAATAGTCTAAATAATAAGCATGTGAGAGATTGCTAAACAGAGATAACAGATTTTGTAAAAAATGACAGTGTCAGTGCATAAGACTTTCTTTGTTCTTCATCAAGTTCAGAGAAATTTTTAGTCATTCGTGACTTTGTGAATCATTAAAAAAAAAAAAAAAAGCATGAATAAAATTAAACCTGCACAGGTCGGGAAAATATCTCAGGAATTTTTGAATTTTTGTATTGATAGAAAAATTGCTTCTGTTTTTTATAGAAACAGTGGCACATCGTAAAATATTTTTCAAACTTCTGTGTAAGTTAATTAGTTGATGAAGTCCATATGCAAATCTATAGTTATTTTTATATAGTCAAACTTTCTGACTGTTTCTGTATTCTAAATACAATACAAAGCCTATAGAAAACAAGCTGCTAAATTTGCAATATAGCAGGTACTCTATAAAAGGTTTTTCTGTGCTTGACTTTCCTTATCTAGTCTGAGGTTGCTCTATGCACTATTTCATACATAAGGCTTAAATCCTACTGAATCCCTTTTTGAAGGAAAGCAGAATTCATTCCAAAACTTGGCATGTCTGTGGAAACCCACCTGCCTTTCAGTTGTTCAGCTGCAGAGCTTTACAGTCAAAATTCTCCAAAATGATCCCTGTTACAGGATGTCTACGTTAATTTGTCCTCAACTGGCAGCAAATTACAAAATAAACCATTCTTAGATTTTATGTAATAGGGCTTCTGCTAGTCATATCTGCAAAGGGTTGTGATAATGACAGATGTTTCTAAAATTTATGAACTCTTCAAAGAGTTTTCATGTCATATATGTTGATCTGTTTTTTTATCTTCATAGTTTGTGTACGGGGATACAGCTGTCACTCAAATGACATTCCTACGCCTCCTATCAAAGGAAGCTTCCCAGAATATCACTTACCTTTGTAAAAACAGTGTTGGGTACATGGATGACCAAACTAAGAACCTGAAAAAAGCTGTAATTCTGAAAGGGGCCAATGACCTGGAGATCAAAGCGGAGGGAAACAGTCGATTCAGATACACTGTTCTGCATGACAGCTGTTCTGTAAGTTTGGGTGTTTTGTCATTTGTTATGGAGAAAAAGGACTTTTGTCTTCTAATATTTTCAGCTCTTCCTTGATTTAGAAAAAGATCCATAGAATGGGGTAATGAAGTGCTGCAGAATTTCACCATGAATTGTAGAAGCGACTGATCAAATAGATATTTTACTACAATTCTAGCTTTGCATAATGAAAGTCTTCACTATTTAGAGGATATTTACAAATTACTAGTATTACTAGTTATTGGTGAGCATACTGAGATATGTATCTTGCCATTTTTCGGTACTTGTGTACCTCTGTGTGGAATCACACAAAGAGGTCAGATAACCTCAGGCATTTGTCTGCCAGATGGGTAAGATTATTGCAGCAACACACTGGAGGGAACTCAGTGGTACTATGGCTGACTGACTTGAAAAGGAAAATGTTCTCCCCAGAAAAATCTTAGTGGGCATAAAAACCAGCAAGTAGTAAATTTTTTCATGTTTGTTCGTATTCTCAGCCAAGTCCAAGATACTGGCAAAATATTTCTAAAATTAGTTTTACACTTGAAATAAATTAGTCTCTGTGCTTTAAAATAATAAAGCCCACGAATATGTATGCAGGCACATATTTAAAACATAGAGAATAATTTCATAACATAAAGAAAAATCAGTCCAGCTTGAGGGGAAATCCTGCAGTATCAGTCTGATGGGTCTGTTCATCAGTGCAAAAGCTATATATATATGTATATGTTTTAAAATAACCAAGGTGCAGTACAGGCAAGGGGGTGTTGCTCAGTGAAGATACAGCGAGACCCTTCTGAACTGTCAGGCAGCTGACTCGCCAGCTGGGATTCTGACTGTTTCTGACATGAGTTCTGGCCTAAGTTTTTCTTTGTCTTTTTTTTTTTTTTTTTTTTTCCTACAGAAACGTAATGGGAACACGGGCAAGACTGTCTTTGAGTACAGAACACAGAATGTGGCACGCTTACCTATCATAGATATTGCACCGGTGGACATTGGCAGTACTGACCAGGAATTTGGAATTGAAATTGGGCCAGTTTGCTTTGTATAAGAGGAAGGGGGGAAATTAACACACTACCCAGCAACAGCAGCAATTAAACACATGAACTTAGACTGATTGAAGTTAATCCTGAGACTCTTGAAGTAATGGCTGATATTGGATCAGCATTGTATATACGGTTCTTTTTAAATGCCCGGCCTCCTTTTGAATATTTATTTTACTTACAAACCTTCTGTTTTAAATGATTGAAACCAACTTTTTAGTACAACAATACAATTTTAAGAGGATTGATGACCACCTTTTAAAAGTAATAGGAATCTTTTCCTTGCTTTTGTTTCAAATTACTTTGAAATTTACAGGTATTCAAAATAGATAGTTTTAATGTGGGACTATGTAAAACTCTAAGGATTATTTCTTTTGCTTGGATGCATACTGAATAACAGAAAAAGTAGAGCACTTTTGTGAACCGCTGGCTATATTTCAATCATACGTACTCCCTCAACCCCACTTTGTGTTCCTCCGGTTGCCAGTATGATAGTCATTAACAGAAATCTATGTCTTTTGTAGAAGAAAAGCTCTTCAGGCAAGATCATCTTAATATGGCATTGTCTTTCCTGCACTTTCCTATGCAATAGTCTACTCAGAAGAGTATTCCATAGCCATGATTAATTTATGAAGTAAAAGTACTCCTGGGGTAAATAGTTTTTAGTAGGGGTGTCCCATATCTTAAATTTGAAGGCCAGACTTCAGTTCTCACAATGTATTTGTGTAATTCTGTTAAATGATCCTTAATCTTCAAAATACATCTTAAACCCAGTACTTGTTGATTTTCCAATACTTGCCCATCTAAGAAGCCATTACATGTCAAATTATACAGATGTCTTATATATGGTGCCAATTTATGTATGTTGCAAATCATTCACATGTATACCAGACCAATTGTTAATAAAGAGAAAGAAAGTTTAGAAATTCATTGTTTTTAGCTGACATCCAGACATGCATCACCAGGAATTTGACTTATTGGCCTTGAGCTGTCAAGGCAAGAAAGTTCCATCATTTCTTAGCATGAGCTACCTCATCTCTGGAAGTTGGGATGCATTTAATATTCCTGTTTTTATTTTAGATATTAAAAGGTGCTATGCTTCTCTTGTTATTTTGATAAAGGAGATAGGCGGGGCAAAAACAACAAAAAAGTGATGGTGCTAAATGACTCTGTAGGAGGCTGATGAAATAAGAATGCCTACCGTCAATGCCATTTTCAGAGCTTAGCTGTTAGGCTTATGGTGTTTGAGAGAACAATGTTACAGTGCATTTATTTGTTGATCATACATTATATAGGAAGTTTTGTACCACTAACATGCTTTATTTTGTAAAGTATGTGGGTACAAACTTACTTAGTTTTTTGTTTTTTTTTTATTGCATCTGTGCTTTCCACGTTTTTTGTTTGTTCCTTTAAAAAAAAAAATAAACAGCTGGGGCCATCCCTAACGAAAGTCATGCACATAGCTTTATTCATGTATCTTTGCAAAGCATTTAATTAAATACATGCTTCTCGCTACATAAGTGGTTTCCTTTTTGTAGAATTCCTTCTAGTGTGTCCCATATCAGTTCATTTCCAGGAAATTATTTACTTTTGTTTTGTTGCTGTTTGTTTTGTTGCTACTTTTGTTTTGTTGCTATTTGAATAACTCATTTGCCTGGAATATTCTCCTGGAGTATTTTACACTTAGGAATATAAAGGTATTATGAACAATGCCCTCTTTGTGCCAGTTTTTACAAGATAGGTGTCAGTTTGTATGAGTTAATCACCAGCAGTCCTATTAAAGCTACCTAATTAGGATTGTTTGAGACTCCAGAGAAAGAGAATTTTTGTTCAAGACTGAATAAAATGTGACTTAGCCAATTGTCAATGCAAGTTATCTCT
This sequence comes from Numenius arquata, assembly GCF_964106895.1. Lineage (NCBI taxonomy): Eukaryota > Metazoa > Chordata > Aves > Charadriiformes > Scolopacidae > Numenius > Numenius arquata. The sequence goes on from NC_133578.1 coordinate 35,549,404, forward strand.
GATAGAAAACAGTTTCTGGACAAGCCATAAAGTTTCATTCTAACAAGGTAGGGAAGAATTTACATTCCTTTCCTCCTTCAGAAAGGGTAGGAGCTTTGCAGTTTTCCAGTTGTTCATATGCGCGTCCATACAGGGTAGGTAGGGACTGGGAGGGAATTTGACAGGTTCATGCTGACGTGATGTTTGCTTTGGTTGGCCAAGCAGGAACTCTATGGTTTCTTTTTCACCAGCATGAAATACTTTCTATAAGTACGTGACTCGGGAGTTAGCTTATCATATTGCATTCTTAAGAAGTTTCAAGTATTCAGTTTTACTGAATAATCTGAGGTCTAATGGCACCTCCAGTGGCTGTGATCATACCCCTACAGGACATTTATCCAGATGCACAAAATAAATAACATTTGGGCTATAGATGCATGTTTGAAAGTTGTTTTTAATCTCTGATTTTCATCAGCAGAGTATTGTAATCTGTGACTAGTAGAAATGTTTTGTGAGGTTGTTGAAGGAGAAGAGTATTTCATTGTGAAAGATACTTGTTTTTTTCTTTTCAAGTCTCTCTTTGCATCTTTATCTCCATATGAAGCATGCAATATTACCTCAACCAGGTGCCTTGAGCACTGAAGAAGAGCTTTACTTAGAAAGCACTCTAAGGTAATATTCTGTAAAAACGGTTGCTGGAGAATCACTGAAGTGAAGTCTCACTCAAAGCGTGAGCTTGCAGGAAATCCAAGTAGTTAACTGAGGAGTCTTTGTAATGCAAGGGGTTTTTCTTTTCTTGGCTATGTTTACAGCATACATGCATATTACATCTCTTTCCCTGTTTAAGCATTCCTCAAAGTATTGTAGAATCTTTTTAAGCTGTCAAAAAAGTAAAGGGGGGTGGAGGTGCCGGGAATTTCACTACTTTAAACTGCTTTAGCTCTTATTCAGGCAATGTGACATAGCCTCCTGTAAATACAGCTTTAATTTCATGGACCTAGAATGAATGAGCTGATAATTTGCAGAAGGTTGATTTATTTATAAAGTAGCATTATGTAAATATCATCTGTTTATGACATTTAGTGGAGTTCTGTCTTCCTTGCAAATGGCTTCAGAAATGGTAAAAAAGGCAGTTTAGAGTGGTTACAATAACGTAATGTCAGCAACTTCATTTAAATTAAATTCGAATTATAAGAATTGGTTATTGCTATTGTTTTCCATAACTGACCTGTCCTCAGTGAGAAGTGAACCCCAGGACTGCCAGTTGCTGACACAATCTCTCTTGCTTTCTCAAAAACAGTAGTACAATAGTTGTGTGGCAACTGTTCAGTAAAATCTCATCTAGAAGGTAAAATTCTGTTATTCACTGCTTATAATTTAGCACTTACTCTATGTTTAGCTTGAACATTTAGAGAAAAACATTTGGATTCTTTTGTAATTTGATTTTAACCAGTTTATCTGGGTTTCCAGTGTTTGTTCTGAAGGTGCTTGTATCGTCACTGTCATGCTTTTATCCCTTGCCACTGAACTCTAGATATAGAATAACCAGACTTTGTATGTAATTACACAGCTGATTACAGACTTGGGACCAAGCAGAGCTTACCTCGTGCGAGGGGCCCTGTCAGTGGAATGGGAACCTAGCCTTTCTAATTCTCACTGAGAGCAAAAAAAGCAGCCAGGTATGAAAAGCAACAGCTTTGGTCTACAGGCTTATGGGGTATTTAACACTAACTTTTCACCATCAAGGCATAGATTTTATACAGCTGCACAGTAGAATCCATTTTGGATTTCTTTTCTCAATCGGTGTCTCCTAACACTGACCACTTTTGTGTGTGTATTACGCTTTTAGATTTCCTTCAAATTAAAACCGTGAAAAAATACATTCTTGCTGAGGGAGGAAAAATGTGAAAGGTCTTTCAGATATGCTCAATGGGCCTTGGAGGTTATGAAATAATTGGCACAATGAATGAAGAATTGATATTCAAGTATTGTTGAGCAGATTCTTACTTTGCTATTGACTAGTTGTAGGGATCTTCCACCTTTATATTTAGTATATATTATATTTTGCAAGGAGTTTAATGATGTCTCACCCGAGTCTTTTTCTCTTATACCTGCTTGACATTTTTTTCTAATTTATTTTGAGCAGAAAGAGATACAGAGGACAGAACTGATCACAGTGCTACAGTTTATTGGATACATCAGCTAACGTGCCCAGTGGTTTAACTGGGTAGTATTAACCTTGCTTTATATACAGTATAATTAAATAATATTAATATTGTAAAAAGAAAAAAAAATGTTCTTGCTCCTTCTCTGTTTCCCAGAGGAGCCCATCACTGAATGCATGCGTCAAATGAGATAATAGGCACCCTACTGCATTAGAGCCTTCTTGCAGAGAGTTCTTTATACTGAGCAGTTCTGGATGCCTAAAATGTAAGGCAAACAAGGAATTGATGGTTTAAGTCCTTCCTGAACAAGAGGGTTTTTTTGAATCACAGTTTTGGATGTATGCACCTCAGTTTTAGAGTGACTGTGGAGAGTTTACATTTGGGTTGAATGTTTGCTCTTCTAAAAGGCTGACGGAGCAGCTTAAGATGCATCTCCTCCACCCTCTGTCCCTACTGACCTTTTCCTTTTTCTCTTTTCTTTTGGTACGGGCACAAGCCGGAACACAGGAAGTTCCATTTAAATATGAGGAAAAACTTCTTTATGGTGAGGGTGACAGAGCCCTGGAACAGGCTGCCCAGGGAGGTCATGGAGTCCCCTTCTCTGGAGATTTTCAAGACCTGCCTTGACGCAGTCCTGAGTACTGTGCTCTAGGCAATCCTGCTTCAGCAGGGGAGCTGGACTAGATGATCTCTATGGTCCCTTCCAACTCTGACAATTCCGTGATTCTGTACTCCCCTCTAACTTAGTGGTTATTCTGTTGTCTCCGGGTGCATGAGAGCATAGGTTCAAATCTCATGGCCTCTCTCCCCCAAACTCCTCCCTTGCCTATCTGTTATCTTCCTTGTAGCTACCATAAATACTCAGCTCTAAGGTTTTTAAATGCTAAAGAGATTCTGTAGAGTACCGGGAGCATTACATGCAGAAGAATGCATCAAGCAACACACAAAGGTAAGAAAGAAAATGTCACAGAATTATAGCTAGAAGCAACACAACCAAAATCTATAAAACACAGCAAGAAAATAGAGGAGAATGAGAAAGATTTATTATTTTTTTTCTCTATGAAGGCAATAAAAGGTCTAAAAATGAGTTGAGAGCAAAAAAGCATGTTTTATTCTTATTACTGTAGGGTAAGAGCTCCTAGGTTTCTTTTATCTCCTGTAACTGCCCAAGATTGAGAAAAGTAGTTATTGGACTGGTAAACACTCTCATAATCTCTGGCTTTTTAAATTATTTTTTCAGGAAATGAAGGCTATACTTGCTAGACAGTTGGTCTCCTTGAGAGAAGATATTTATAAAAAGAATAGGATTCGAGGAAGACAGAGTAAAACAATTGCAAAAGGAAAAGTACAACTAAATGGAAATGTAGAAAGGTAACGGAAGAAAAGAAAGATTTCCTGAAAGTAGGTGAATACTATAGAGAAAACAAGGTAAAAATTACAGTATTAGACAATTATGGTATTATCATTAAATGGATGTCATGACAAAAGGTAAAACGATATCAGCAGTTTAATAGCTGAAACAGAAATGCCAAGGAAACTGCAGATCCATAGACCCAGTTGGCCAAACTGCATGTTTATGCTACAGGAAAAAAAAATCATTTTGATTCTGTGTTATTATGTCCAGTGGATTGCAATTTGGTTGCTAGGAGTTTCAAGATTTTATTGAAGTGTGTGATTTCAAGCATATTCTGCAGAGTTCAGACTGTCCATAGAGGAGCCCTGTTGAGGAAAATTCCTAGATGGGAACCAGTTAGATTCACTTTCTTAAAAGGTAGAATGTTTTTAGCCAACCTATTTTACCTGTTGTCACGCTATTTAGAGATTTAGCTGTTGTTAAAATTAGAGGTAGTGCACTAATAATGCTTATTATTAGTGTATCAAATAGAGATCATGGGAACCATTATGAAGAATACGATGAATTATGTTTAAGAATCACCTGCATTAAACCCTGTCTGCCCCAAGAGAGCATATATATGGTCAAGAAGGGAAAACTATGTACAAAATACCAGCTTTCTTGTGAAGTTGCTGCTCATTCTGACGAGGTGATTATTGGCCAATATCTTTAGGAATAGTAAAAGAAATAATCAGCGTTTTCCACAAGCTGAAGAAGAAAGGAAGAAGTAGAGCTGATGGATTGGATAGTGTTGAGGTGGACCTGACCAGAGTGATGCAAAGATTAAAGCTGAAATGCTTTGTAGATTCGCACAACGTCAGAGAAAGCTCAGGGAGCTTGATTGCTAACACTTCTATTGTGTTGTCTGCATTATCTGTTTTATCATTTATTGGGAGAAGGTCTGGAAAAGTATTAAGGTATCAGGGAACACTAGTTTGAGCTGGAGGCTGGAAGAGTCAATTTTTTCCCCCCATCCCCAAAATGTTAATTTCTTGCACATTTTTATTTCATTGCTGTTAAAGTAAGAAACCATCTTTCTGGAAGCTCTGGTTTAAGGGTTCCCTGAACAATATTTTGTAATCGTTATGATCTGTTGTGTTCTCAATATCAAAGAATGGTCCACTATTTAATATTTCTGTTGTAAAATTAGTTCCTCAATTAAGGTATTACTGTCCATCCTCCAGAGAAGAATGCAGCCTTATTTAGGAATGTTTGTGCAGAGAAAAGACATGTAAGTTCATGTCTGACAAAGTATCACAGAACTGTTTTTTGGCCTCAGTCAACTGATTGAAAAATCTGATACAAACCCAACCAATTACAGCAAAAGAACATTATTATATTTCTAGAAGCTTCAACAAAATATTTGTACGTTTGGTAGGAAGCAATTTTCCCTGCAACAAAGAAACACAACATGACATAGGATTGTGACAATTGTAGGAGCAATCATTGTTACTTTAGGAACCTCTGCCCTGTAAGAACATCCTGTGTGATCCTACAGAACAATCAGAGTAAGTCAAAAGCATTTCCTGCTGCCTTATCAATTCAGCCATTTCCTGATAGGAATCTTACTCTCTGCTTTGCAGATGCTACCAAACTGAAAGGAGGAATGAGATGTCTTTTTCAGGTACCTTGGAGTTACCATAACAAAAATAGTAAGGCTGAAATGTGACTTATGATAGTAACATTCACAAAACCCCACTGAAACTGGAACATCTCCAGTGCCTCCAAGAGTGATCTTTTAACAACTGCATTCTCAGTGGATGTGGACATGGATTCAGCAACAAAACTTAAGTTTCAGCGCTTAATCCAGAGATGTCCATGGCTAAGGGTATACTGAAGGGAGGTCATGCAGTTTTCTCTTGAACGGGTAGAGAGAAGTTTTGGGTAAGCATAGCTTTACCAGGGACAACTTATGCCAAAAAAAAAAAGAAGGAAATATGATGACCCATGGCCTTCTAGGAATAAGGTGTCATAAACAGGAGTGGCTGCTGTGATGGGAAAGCAGCAGTATGGGTTACAGTCAATGGTTCCAGAAGACGACTTCTAGGCTGAAGCTATTGTGGGATGAAGAGCAGTTGAGAGGACAAGACCACCAGGATTTTGTTCTGGTGGACTTCATTCATTCATCCTGGAACAGCAGTCCCTCAGTGGAGGGTGAACTACGTCTTGCCACCTCCCAGTAAACAGGTAGGCAGAAACGCAGGAAGTTTCTCTTAGTGTCCTAAATCATAAAACCTCCTGCAAAATATCTTTCTCTTCTGGTACTTTAAATCTAGGTTTCTGTAGATTTTCTTTCAGAGTATAAGAAGATATAATCAAGGACATCTGATTACCAGCACATGTTGAATCAAAATGCTAAATTATAATAAAAATACTTCATACATTAGTGTAGCTTAAGATTTGTGCAACAAGTACCTCGTTACTCACATTTCCAGAAGAGAGGCACTTAGTTTAAAGTTGGAGCCTGCTAGATCTGACTTCTTTCCTGGTGAAAAGAAATGGATATGAATTTTCAAAGAACCCTTAGGGTTTCTGTCTTGGTTGAAATGGGTATGTTACCTGTAATAAGAAATACATTCTAATATGGTGACTAAAATTAAGCTGCATTACTGTCATAAATAGTAACCAGTCCTCCAAAATGACATGTTTTCCAACTTATATGCAGCTGACAAGGAACACTAAAAATTAAATTTCACTACTAAAGCTGTCAGGGCAGCCATAGCATGGCAAAGCATGTGTTGGGAAGACCTTTCCCCTTTATGAATTCAAAAATTCTCATAGACAGCTCTTCCTCCAAGTTACTGCCTCCAAATAGAGGCTTAAGACTATTTAGCTGACATCATGACAGTGTGAGGATTACAAATTATACCGTGGCTTAGTTAAGTGTCTAGCTTGCTCTTTTTTTTTAGCAAGGAAAGTTGTTGGTAGTTAGCCAGCTTCCAGAAAAAAAAAAAAAAAAATAATTCTAGTAGCTATGCAAATTCAGAAACCATCACAACCCCATTATAAGTGGTTGTTTGCCCTGGCCTAGTTCTAGCTGCAAACCACTGAGGTGAAAAGCTGCAGAGACACAAACTCTTTGAACGGCTCATCTCTTCCCAGTAGCTGTCCCCGGGTGGTTCCCGCCGGTGGGGCGGATTGCTGGAGCCAACCTGCTTCTGCAGCGATTTCTCACACTGCACCCAGCGAGGGATGTGAAAGGGTGCTTGCGGGGTTTTGAAGCAGTGCCCAGAGCCGCGTGATGGCCCCGGAGAATACCTTACCTATCAACCAAATCGGATAGCGAAGTTTTTCTGTTGGCGAAGGGATGGCTGGATTGTTGTCGTCTTTTGGGTTTTTAAAACCCAATTTCCATAAAGCATGTAGAAAGTAGTTGTTGAAATAGTCCCCATGCTGCAGACAAGTGTCAGGGAGTCTACATTCCCCAGAAGAAAAGCTCTGTTGTCCTGTGAAAGAGCTACATCTTCAGGTGATAACCTGCAATCAGTTGGAAAGGTGAAGTTCCAAGGAAATATTAAAAGTTAAATTAGTGATCTCTTAAAGATGTTGGTATGATCTGGGCGGGGTTTTTGGGTTGGTTGTTTTTGTTTGTTTGTTTGTTTCATTTCCTGTTTTCCTCAAAGAGCCATAGTGATTGGGTGCTATGGAGTGTATGAATATCAACTGGTGTAACATATGGCTGAATAAGCAGCTGTGGGCCAGAATGAGAAATTTCTTCTATCAGTCTTATTACTGTGTGGGCAACTTCTGTCCTTGTTTGTACGTGCCTCTCTTTCAACTTCATGCCTCGCTTTCAGCTATGTAGACTACAGTATTATTTTTTTCTTTTGCCCAGTACAACTTTAAATTTATATGTTGAATACGTGCCTAAAAATCAACTTATCTTAGAGCTCGAAAGCAGGTGTTGGTGTTTCCATACAGCTTTGAAAGACCTCTATTATCTACCTGTGCTAAAGGTAACTAATTCCCGGAAGTGCTGTAGTCTATGAACTTGATGTGCTGCTCTCTAACAAGGAGTAACGGTGCTGCTAGCCTGAAAGTGTCAGGTAAGAAATTTTTTTTTATTATATTTCCCATGTAAAATAAAAGCTAGAGCCTTTTGCAGGCAGACAAAATAAATCAGAGTAAAAAAATAGCATTGGAATCTAAATCTTCCGAAGGCTAGCCTTATTATTTAAGCTAATTCTTGTCCATTAAACTCCTCTGTTCCATACATCTATTACCTCAAAGAGCTTTCTGTAAAGTACAGCGGTATCAGAATCACGGTGGCTTAATAACTGACCCTCTGAAAAAAATGAAGGTATTTGGATCAAGGAAATTATTTTCTAGTGGTCTTGGCGATTTCTTTGTGTTTTCTGCAGATGTTCCAGTAATCACCTTTCATTAGTAGAAATTATTAATCAAAGTCTCGTTGACTATATGTTTTCTTTAGAAAAATGCCCCCAAGCCCTCAGTTTTACGGTTATGTAATTGCTACCAGCCATTTATTCAGCCACGGAAGTACTGGAGATTACAGAGGCTTTTTTTTTTTTTTTTTTTTTTTTGCCACGGCGGTTGAGAGCAGGTTTTTCCGATGCTTTTTCCACCAGCCAGTATTCTTACCAGCTGCTTTCACAAAATTTCAACTACAATCAAAAGACTTCCTGCCATGTAATTTATGTCAGATCGATATTATTACGTACATGTAATTCTCATCTTCCATAAATGCTGTTTTCACCATAAAAGGAGGAGGTTTCCTGAGAAAGCCAGTAAATTTTTTATGAATTCTTGGTACTATTCTTTTATGTTGCATTAAGCACAGTCACACCGGTGTTGATTTGTGCTGTTATGGTATCCCCAGACCCTCACTGTTCTGCTTCTGCGTGGACATGTCCGAATTTTGTGATGTCAGAGCAAAACAGTGTCTTAGCTCAGACCCAAATCTGATGAGACTTCTGAAAAAAAGAGCATTTCTCTGGCCAGTTTTCCGGCTTGGTCCAATCCAGAAAGTATTCTGAGAGGATGCCTGATCCATAATTATCAGTGAGAACCTTTAAGAATCTGATTATTTTTTTTTTCTCCCTAATTTTTGTTGTCTGACCTTGTTGTAGAGCATCCTTAATGACCATTGGCTGTGGAGCGGTAATGATGCCGGGGCAGGCTCTGTATCTTCCTTCATGGGAAAGTCTGAGTAGCATCTATCAGCATCTACCACTGGGAGGAGGTATCACGGCTTGGATTCTGGTGTGTGGCTAAGTTCCTTCTTCTGGCCTGAAACTCGGGCACTGCCAAACTACTGTGGTAAGTGCATCTCCTTGAATTTTTGCTAAGATCCGGGGATGACTTAGTCATGCAGCTCCAACAACCAGAAAAAAACCATCAAAATGTCAGCTTCATCAAACTGCTAGTGCCTCTAGCCTGCACTGTGGGAGATACTCAGGCCATCTGTTTAAGCTGCCATCTGAAGTATAGTAGCCTATGATTGCCTATTTATTTAGACCGAGGCAGGGTTTTTTTGAGGGGAGTCTTATATTTCCTCCAAACCGATCTGCCTTGGTGCGTGGGTGATGGTTTTGGATCTTGCTGTCAGAGAATCAATCCCTGATTGAAAAAAATGAGCCACTGGATAGAGAGGAGTAGAAAAAGTAGGAGAGAAAATGTCATAGTATGATGCCATAAACTGCATCCCATCGGATTACTGAGTTTTCCTTCAAACAAATTATCTTAGAAAAATCAGTTAGTGGTACCAGAGTTGTGTCCTGCTTTATTAAATTTGTTTGAAGGAACAGATACAAATAGCAAAATAAATAAAAAAGTCAGTTTTATGAAACAAAAAGGAGTTTTATTAAGATATTTTATTATGTGTCTCTGTAAGGAATAGACCAACAACCATATAAAAGCTTACAAAGATAGTTAACCTTCAACACTATAAATGTGTTAACGTGACAGAAGTTCACAATTTTGCAGCTTTATTTACTTTTACAGAGTGAAGGGAGAAAGTTCTCAACTGTGACATGCCAATGACGATCTTTGACAGGAGACATTTACAATTGCTTTAAATCCTTTACCTTTTTATTTTTTTTTTTTTAAGCAAGTCAATAACCCTGACTTGCAGAGTTAGGAGTGAAAAATACATTAGCACCATCATATTAGTCTTTTACACTTCCCCAATTTTAGTGGTCTTGACCAGCAATGACAGGAAAGTAGAAAAGCACCTTTGATATAACAGAATACAATCCAACAATAAAATTACGGTGACTACTGACATCAAGGTATTATTAAACTCTTAAAATACACTGTACTTTTTCACAGCTAATCAGTACAGAAACAGACAATTTTGTACCAAATGATTCCAAATGAATTGACCAATGGGTCCAATGTGTTTTGATTGATTTGTTTGATTGTTTTTTTGGTTTGACTCATCAGACACATCCCAGTTTCTGTCCATGTTGAGGTAGTTGAAACAGGGAGGTCTTTCTAGCTTTATGGACTGCATCTTAGAAAGAAGGGTAAACTTTGGTATTGGGAGCAATCAGTGCTTTGTTAATTGGCTAACATTCAAATAATAGAACACAGTGTTGTTTTATTAAGTGTTGAAGTTGTATTATAGCACCACGGAGACATGTTTTGAAGACGGAATTTGGTAAAAAAAAAAAAAAGAGAAAAAAAAGCGTTTTTACTGTACTTTGTGTAATAGCGAAAAAAATAACCCTTGATATCAAATTGACTTTCCCCCCAGAAATTTTGTTAATAAATAACTGGGATACTGATGGTCACCTGTACTAGCTGACAAGGCTAAAACAAAGGAGCACAGTCGGAGTGTGAATCTGTTTGCTGGAGCTTCAGAAAGAGCAGGATCTTTGATTTATAAGAAGCAGACTGGGCCAATGTCCACGCCAAATTCCTGATCGGGACGACCAATATCTAAGGGTGCAATATCAACCACAGGCAACCTCATTGTCTTGCGCGTTCTGTATTCGAAAACTGTTTTACCCCATTCACCAGTGTGTTTCTGTGAAGTTAAAGAAAAGAAAAAAGAAAAACCGTGTTAGAGAACTCAGTGTCAGGCTATGTTAAAGTTATCTTACAGTTTACCGTGTTTCGCAACTTTCTCTGTTCATGTATGTCCCCCTCTCAACACTGGGTCCTTTCCTTATTCAGGCCATGCAAAGTACTCTCTTCCTTTATTATGGGTCTAGTCCTCCAGAGGGAATTATTTATTAAAATACTATACTCAAGTCTTTTTTACTTACAGTACAGCCATCTTCCAGAACAGCATACGTAAATTTGCTGTTTCCTTCAGCCTTAATCTCACTGTCCATAGAGCTCATCAGTTTCAGAGCCTTTTTAACATTTCCGCTGGCTTGATCCATGTAGGCAATGCTGTTCTTGCAGTGGTAGGTGATATTCTGGGAGGCACGGCTTGAGAGGATGCGGAGGAAGGCCAGCTGAACTTCTGAGACATCCTCCGGAAGCTCAGGATCACCATAGCTGAACTGCAGAGCACAACACGTAAGCAACGGTTTTTGTTTAATCCATATAGGGACAGTCCATATTGTTATTATCTCACACACTAAATGTTAAGCTTAGTTTGATTTCAGGATTATTAGTACATCAGTACAATATGCATACTACCTTTTGGGCTGTCAAGTGTGGTAATTTCTTACCTGGAAGCCTCCATTCATAGATTCTCCAAACCAAACGTGTTTCTTTCCACTGCTTTCGCTGGTCCACCAGTTCTTCCTTGGCACAGTGCTGGGGTTAGCACTGAGGCATGTCTCACCAGTTTCCATATTACAGTATACTTTAATAGCATCCATCTTGCAGCCTTGGTTAGGATCAATCCAGTACTCTCCTGGAGGTTAAAAAAAAAAAAAAGGTATTAAGGGGCTTAATATATTTGGAGAAGAATCTGGCTGCATGATGGCGAAGCTTCTTTCTATGCCAGATTTCTGAGCGACATAAGGAAGCATATTAATTTTGACAGAAGAGAAGCCACAGAAAATAAGATGGTATATCTGATATATATATATAGGTATTAGTATATATTGATGTATATGTATCTGGTATATATATACTGAGTTCACGCGAAGACTATAATATGACTGACATTTGAAATAAATATAGAACTTATACTTGCCCTGTGGCTTTTTTTCCATAAAATTGTTTAAACAAATGTTCACTTATAAGCATATAAGGACTGGAGTTGAAGCCAGTGTATATACTGAACAAATACACAGTAAATGAAACTTTTAAATTATTACATTTATCATCTTTATCATGACATTTGTTAAAAAAACCCAAAACTGACAATTCAAATTTTTGTAGCATCTCTGCATTTAAGTACTCAAAGACAATAGCATTCATGAAAAAAAAAACCCCAAACAGATCTGGTACAACTGGTGAGAATAAGAACCTAACATACCACTCTTGAGCTCAGGATGGCAGAATTTCAGATCTCTGCAGTTACGAGCTGGATTCTTCCGTGACCCATCAGGACTAATGATATTCTCAATCTGGGTGTTAATTGATTTCATTGACGATATGATGTCACCCAGATTGATATCATTTTCTTTTGGCTCATCTCGATATTCATACCCATAGCCCACTGGACCTTTTTCACCGCCCATGATAGCCGCAGCACCACCACAACATGGACCAGGAGGACCAGAAGGACCAGGAGGACCAGGCTGGCCTGGTGGACCCTAAAAAAAATAATGAACATAGTGCTAAGTAGAGATCACAGCTTAAAGCTAAAAACTATTGAAAACGAGAATTCTGACATCACATAAACATTTATTTTACTTATTCATTAAGTAATGGCACTTGCTATACATAAGCATCTGTTAGACTTTCCGGCCTTTATGTTTCTAAAGTAGGAATTTTCTTTTCCTAATTTCTTCAAGCTGTGACTGTCCTTCTGTCTGGGTTTTGAGAAGGAGAAGGAACCCTTTCCACCAAAATCCAGAGAATAACCATTTCTTGGCTTTAGGAGAAGTGACTATGCCAGTGACCTATGCAGTGCTGGCCTCTCTAGAGGAGTCGAAGAAACCCGCTTCATAGCTTCCGAGACACAAAGGGAGTCTGTGGTCTGAAGTGAAGAGGACATCCTGCCTTCTCATTGTACGCAGAGATGTCAACGACTATCTGAGACTTACACAACACCCAGTGCATCAATAGTTCCACTGAACTACAAATGACCTGTATTTCTTTGGATTTGGCCTTGATACCCCCTACCACAAACTCTGTCTGCGAAGTGCAGAATTTTCTGAGGGAGATATTTAAATGGGAGAGCACCCTATCTTTCATGAATAGTTCCTGTTTGTTTGAGTGTGCACAATTTACTTACTGCAGGGCCACTTTCACCTCTGTTACCACGAGGGCCAGGAGGACCAATTGGACCAGGATAGCCACTTGTACCATCTTTTCCGGGCGGCCCAGCTGGCCCTGGGGGACCCTAGAACAATGTTCAACACAATAATATGGTCAAAATAGTTTACCAGACAATCTCAAATTCAAAAATACTCTGTGAGTTTTCAAACATTTCTGTCTGAATTATCAGATGTCTTTCTTCAGCTGTTGCCTGTTAAGACGGCCAATTTTAATTTTGGTTTTTTTTGTTTTTAAAGAAACAGTCTGAATCTTCCTTCCAGTTAAGCAAAGTAAGCAGTTTTTCTTACCCTTGCACCTGAAGCTCCTGGACCTCCAATTGCACCTTGTGGACCCAGGGGACCCTATGAGGAAAAGATAAGCAAGTCATACACCTCCCAGTAATGTTTTGTATCTAGCTGGGTGTACCTTAAATAGACATTGAAACATCTTTATGATTATAAGAGACATATCCTTATAAGAAGCCTACGTCACGTATGAGAAAGAGTTTGTGATTCTTTAACCAGAAAAAATTATCAAATATTCTTCATGTGAAAAAAAATCAGCGATGCAATATCATCCAAAATGCAAGAAAGCCAACTAACATGAGATCAAATCTTGTATTCATAAGGCTCAAAATGCTGGATATTACTATAAAATCATACTAACAGTAAATTTCACTCATTAACATGAGTGAAAACACTCATGTTTTCAAATGCATTAAAAAATTTGCTTTATGTATGGACCACAAAGAACTAAGCCATGTGTTTAAAAATGATTAATCATCTCGCTGTCATAGTGCAAATGAGAATTTATCAGACTTTTTTTTTTTTACTCGTGTTATAACTGAGACAACAGGTTATATTGTGTTGTCAAATAGGCTGGTATTGGTGGCATTTATACTGGTGGCATTTTTATTGGTGGCATTTATATTTAACACTTCCATCTTTTTGCCGTTCTTGTTAGATTAATTAGGTGAGTTTTGGTTCCTTGATTCTCACTTGTATCATGAGTGCTATTAATAGTTCTTTTCAGTATAAATCCCTCTTAAAATTTTTACTTGTCATAAATACCTAGGGCACACCCGTCTATTATCCTTTTAGCCATTAAGAACTGTTCAAAATGGTAATGCATGTTTACAGTTCAGTAGGTTACAAAGTTTACAATTTCTTGCCCATTTTTCCCTAATATTAATTACTGCAAAAGATGCGTGACAGAAGAGAGGGATTTGGACTCCGAGTAGCTTTTTCATGCACTTAGATGTCTCTCTTGCATAGATTTCTAATATACAAATATTTCAAGCCCTATTTTTATCTTTTACAATTTAATCAGGAATAGCCTATCTAAATGAAAGCGTTCAGGCAAAGGCAGACATAGCTGAAAGAGATTTTAGCAAACCCAGCTTTAGCTCCTAGCAGCTTCTTCCAGTTCTTCATTAACACTTATTTCAGGTTGATTCAGGGAATCTGGACTTTTGAACATATTTGAGAATCAAATTACACAGGTTCTTTATACTTTCTTTCTTTTCTCAGTAAATTAAGGTTAGGCTAACTAGCTTCCTAGGACTCAAACCAAAGGAACTAAGAACAGCTGTAATTCCTGATCCAATGCAAAATACTCACGGGAGGACCAGGGAGACCGGGAGTACCAGGGAATCCTCTGTGACCCTTTATGCCGTTGCTACCTCTTTCACCAGGTTCACCCTTATCACCACGAGGACCTTGAGGACCCTTGAAGAGTAGATTTGCAATAAAAGGAATACATAAAGAAATAAGAAAAATGTCCAAATAACAGGAAATGTATGATATCACAAATACTTTAAATATGACTTACAGCAGGACCTCGAGCACCAGCAGGGCCAGCAGAGCCAGGAGGGCCAGGTGGACCCTGTGACACAATAAGAATAAGATGGCATGGATCACTAGGAGTTGACTAGACTGTCTTTTTATTTTCAGATAAGCAGTATGTTCAAAGCCAGCAGCTGCTCGGAAACAAGAGGAAGCTCCACACACACTATATAATCAGTAAGAATTTTGGTCAGTTCTTTTTTCCACCAATGTTAGTCTTACTCAGCTCCTTGTAGGCACTGATACATACCACATGCACTTGACCCCTTCTTCATTTTGTGAGGCGCTCAGTGCTCAAGCTGTGCTGTTGTCAGCACTTCTCAGAAATAACTTGAAGACTCCCAAAGTTACTCCCTTAGCTTAAATAAATAACATCCCTTGTGCTGCATGAGCACCAGATGGGATGGAAATTAAGATAGGGCCTGGTGGGATGATGTGCTTTTTGGCATCCTAAGGAGTACGTGGATTTTGAGCTCAATTTGTACAGTTATCAGGAACATAAACTGTGATGTCTTTCCTCTTGATATTCTTATAAAGGAGGTCCTCAATGCCAAGAAACTATGACAGTAACAAATGTATGACTCTTCCAAACTTCCACTTTATTACAGCGTGAAATGCACTTTGCATAGGAAAGGTATGTAAATAAGCAGTAAGCTATTTATTTTGGTCTTACCTGAAATCCTCTTTCACCAGCTTTTCCAGGTGCACCACTGGTACCTGCAGGTCCAGGGTGACCAGGAGGTCCCGGAGGGCCAGGAGAGCCACTTTCACCACGGTCACCCTGCAGATAGTCACAGTTGACATGATAAGAAATTTGATGTTTTACAGAACTACAACTTAAAGTGTATATTCAGTGGAGCCTAAGAGATTCAAGGAACAAGGTAGCACAGAACTAGCTACGTATATTGTCATCTCTACGTAACATTTATTTGGCAATCTAAAGATATTGGTGATTCCTTACTTTGCCTCCTGGGGATCCATCACGTCCAGGTAAGCCATCTGAGCCAGGGTTACCCTGGAAAAAAAAGAGTGGTACAGTTTGTTCATCAGCTGGATGATGAATAGACAGCTTGTTTTCCAGTAAGCTTAAATAATGCTCATCAAAGAGAATGTTTTCAAGAAGGAAGAGTTCCTGGAGGTGGAGGGGTCCGTAGAAGATCTCTCACACCTGCATTGTTTTGTGGGCTTACAGGCAGCACAGTCTCCAGTTCCAAGTAGGCAGAGACGTGGTCCACAGGTAGTAAAAGTTATGCTAGAGACAGCAGGCTACACCACCTTACATGAGGATGTAATCTGCCTGGGCCCCTGTGCATCAGGCACTTGAGGTAGGCTTTGTGAACCTTAAAACATCGTTAGTCCCTGTGTCTCCTGTTTGTAACTCCCAAGCTAGCAGGAAGGGCTAACACATCCACTCACATCTCTGCCAGGCTCTCCAGGTAAGCCTCTTTGTCCAATAGGACCTTGTGGACCAGGAGCACCACGTTCTCCTGGGATGCCATTGGTGCCTGGTTTACCATCTTCACCCTGAACAAAAAGGGAAAGGATTTCGTTGCAGATAATGTATTTATGAAATACCATTGTGTCATATATCTTTAATTAAATATGCAGGAGTTATGAAGGAGACCTAATAAAGTGAATGGTCAGTGTGACTTTGGTGACTGTGACTACTCAAAATAAGAAAGACAAAATCTTGCCCACAGTGGTTTCCTTTCATTGCTAGTACTATTCATGCAAGGCCATTGAACTCAAGGAACATTCCTTATTATTTTGTCAACTAAGAAATGATAAACAGGTATGTCTTGTCTTCTCTGCCCCAAACCAAAAGCCAGTTAACAAAAAAATGCCAGTCTATCACAATACTAGCGATAAAATACAAATCAAGCCTCACACCGCCTTTTCTGGAGGGAGGTGAAAGTATTTTCCTGTTTGAGTCATAATATTTAAGCAAGAAACATATTGAGAATTAAGCAAGGATAAACATCTTGCAGTAGATGACCCTATGACTCAGTTCTGTCTCAAGGAGAGTTTGTAGCCCATTGCCCTCCTTAAGTGGGTGAAGCTGGTTATGTACTTCTTGGTAACAGAGATTAAAGACAGCCTCACATTCCACAGCTGCTTGTTACCAGATGTTTTCAAGCCTGATCTTACAGATGCAAACAAATATAACTGTAAATTCTGTACTCTCTAGCCTAAAAATACAACACAATCATTACTTTTTGTAACACAAAGGTATTTTTAGCAGCTGCATTACAGTTCTTGCATTAGTTTTGAGGCTATTGCTGCAGTGAATGCACGCTCACCTTGGCGCCCGCCATACCAGGTGGACCGCTCGGGCCACGCAGACCCGGCAAACCCGTGTTACCCCGGCCACCAACGATGCCTTGAGGACCTGGTTCTCCTGGTGCCCCCTGTTTAGGAAAAGGACAGAGTGGTCAATACTGAGGATCTTCAACGTTCAATAGGTTGCTTCTTACTCTTGACAAACATATTCCCTGCCAATTAATATAATGGACCACGTCTGGACATGTACTTACCCTTTCTCCTCGTGTGCCTGGTGATCCTTTTTCGCCTGGTGGGCCAGGCTCACCTCTCGTTCCAGCAGGTCCTGGACTGCCAGGAGAACCAGCACTACCAGGGGGTCCGGGAGGCCCATCTTTGCCTGCAGGGCCTGCATTACCAGGGGGACCTGGACTACCCTAAAAAGAATTTTAAAGAGAAAAGTGTGAGTTGTGTTATCTGAAACAGTAGCATACGCTTGCTGGTGTTGATCTTTCCTCATGAAAACCAACCAGAATTGATTCATTGCCTGAAGGTGGATTTAGGGTCCAACCTCTATGAACCCAAATCTGATCTGGTTTTATAAAGAGAATCCTTTCATCTACGGCTTTCAAACCTGATTTTTTTTTTCTCCCTACTGTCTGGACATACGGTTTGCATAATACAAGACCTGCACAGTTTGGATGCCCAGTGTTCCAACACAGGACATACATTCCTAACCCAGGGCTCTGCCACAGAAATTTGAAATAGTTGCAGACCCCACTGATTTCTTGAATCACCTGTGCCAGATACCTTTCAGGTGGTTTCTTGGACACGTGCAGAATGAAACATCTTTCATTAAAACTCTTAACTTAGCCAATCAATGGAAAGAATGATGTTAACTTTAGTGGTACCTTAAATAAAATCCTACTTTTTGTTTTTATTCAGCAATATTCTAATTTTTATTTGTCTGTAACTATAAGCAGAAAATAATAATCTTTTTATTCAAATATAAAAGTTCTATTACTTTATATCTCAGTTACAATACAGCAAAGGATTACTTGCAATTTTGATTTTAAAATGGGTAAATCCATTGTATTCTTTGAATTTTTTCTTAATTTTTAAAGAATCAAAAATCAGAATCTAATTTTTACTATGCAAGTCAAAAGTAGGTGCATGTTGAACATGCAAGGATTTTATGAAACAGCTTTTCTTCACATAGATATTGCATGAAATAATGAAATTAGCTAATGCATCAGCATACATTTTTATAATAGGACACTGCAGATTGGTAAATTAAACTTCAGATGTAGGCCATATCATATGAGAGAAAATTTCCTACAAGAATCTTTCCAAACTCCTCTGTCCCAAGATAATTAATGCTTATGCCATTTCATTCGACAGACAACTAAAAAAAAATTCTCAACAGTGATCTACAAAATTTTTTGAAAACGCATACCAATTCAAGATCCTGAATTGAATATTTTTTACATCATAAAAGAGTAAGACAGACAACAGGAGATATATGTGTTATATTCATGTCAAGGTACATACAGCTTGATATAGTTTAATATATTAATATATGTCCAAATATATCCACAAGGTAAGAATAAAAGAAAAGGGGGATAAGACAACTTACATTGTTACCAGGGGGACCAGGTAGACCACGAGCACCAGGGAAACCAGCAGCACCCTATAAAAGATCAATACTTTTAGTTGTCATTTTCTGAAGATTGGAAAAACATAAACAAATTGATTTTTATATAACAGCTGGCTTTGAATTATACTTTGCTGTTTTGCTTAAAACTTGAATTAAACGTCCTGGAACTGAAGTACTAGTTAACGAATTTATTTATTTATTAAGGGAAGGTCCCATACTTTCCTCAGAGGTGAGCTAATGGGCTCTGAGAAACTTGGCAAAGACAGCATGTAAATCTAATAACTGTTGAGATAAGCCTTTTTATAGCTTTGGGTCATTGTGCCAAAAGCTATTTTGGCACCTTATTTATATTAAAATCAATGTAATCCAGATCACTAAACACTTCAATTGCTCCTTTAATTACTCCTTCTGGAACACTTCAATTATTCTTGAACTGCAACTATTAAAGTCACTGAAGGTCTGCTTTTTTATTTACATCATGTTTGTTTTAATAAGAGTTATTTATTGTTGACTAAGTCAAGGAGATACTCACAGGGCCTCCAGGAGATCCACGTTCTCCTTTTACTCCTTGGGGACCAGGTGGACCCTACATGGAAGGAAACAGATAAAGCAAATTATTTGATAAATAGATAAAAAATATAGGAAGTGTCATTAAGTTTCAGGCAGTTCAAATGCTTGCACTTGGGCCCAGCCACCTTGAGAACTGAAGAAACCTCTCTTTGCAGCAATAAAGAACAGCAAAAAACTTACTGGTGCACCAGGACCACCTTGTGGACCTGCAGCTCCAGGAGGTCCAGCCTCTCCTCTTAGACCAGGCAGGCCTCTCTCTCCTTTCCCACCAGGTTCCCCATTTTGGCCCTGTAAAAAAATTATATTGTTATATTACAACTCAAAAAATACAGATGATGTCACTGTGATGAAAAACCCTACCCAGATACTTTTCTGAAGGGAATTTCAATACTAAATCAAATATGAATGCAGTTGAATTCTGTTGGTCTACCAGTACAGGAAGGGAAGGGTAAAGAAATGTTGCTTTATGTGTGACTTGAATAGAAAGAGTAGCAAATGAATCAAATGTATGTAGCAGGTATTTATGTCAAAGGGGTTACAGCAAGCCTTTCTGAGATGTGGATGGACTTAGAGGAACTAAAAACTGATAATCACATTCAATTGCTTTTAAGTATTTATACTTACTGGAGCTCCAGGGAAACCAGCAGGTCCAGGAAGACCTTGTTCTCCTCGTTCACCCTGTAGAAAACAACATGTCAGCAACTGAAGGTGATAGGCTTCACTTTCACAAATTAGAGAACACTCCCATGACCACCACTGAAGTTTCTTTGTCTTATCAGCCTTTGGAGGAAAAACAACCAAACCCAAAACAACAGCTGCTCCTGAGCTCTAAAAACAACTGTTCAGGAATTGGCTGATAATTATCTAAAGTGTGAAAAACTATTCTCAGTTACACCTCTATAAACCCCGAGTACAATCCATGGTGTTCCCCAGATCCAACCAAGATCCAAAATGCTGTTTTATCAATCTGAAAATATAAATATAATAGTATTTTTAAAAGTTTGCTTAACTGTAAGACAAGCTGGAAATAACTATTGTTCACACTCTTGCCCTGACCTGTCACTGCAGCCCTCCAAACCCTTTACATTGTTAAAAGCACTGATTTTCTGAAGAGCCTAGGACCTGAAAATCCCAAGAGTCAGCAGGACCAAATAAGCTTAGTTTATTTTGAACTCAAGTCACACATGCTTCTGGTCAGGTAGGTGCAACAATGATGTCTATACTAGGCTAGAGGAGCCATGGTAAAGTTATACTGGAAGAAAAACCACTTACAGGACCACCACGGGAACCCATAGGACCTGGGGCACCTGCTGGACCAGTCTCTCCCTGTAAGGAACAAGAATGATTACTAGGTGTTTTTCTTCTTCCCATGAATCAGCCACCAGTGTGAGTGTTTACAGCATCAAACATCATTACGGAGAATGCTTTACCTTGTCTCCAGGTGGGCCGGCAGGACCAGGAGGACCAATGGGACCCACATTACCCTAAAAAATTAGAAAACCATATATTTTGTATTAAAATATGACTGATAATTCCTCTATTTTGATCAATAGCATTTGTTTTTCAGTGTAAAAAGGTTGCTAAAGGTATTTAAATGGCAGTAAGTCTACAATGACAGCATGTTGTTGCACACTACATTTTGGAGTGACAGTCTGAGATCACACCATTTTGCAATGTAAGAGATCTCCTATAGCTTTATCCTCTTTTTTTTGTACTATCTAAACCTAATCCAGAGTCACCTGAATTTAACAGGTGTCTACCATTCTCTTCCAATGGTAGACAATATAAGTTATCCGTTGCAGTAACTTTTCCTATAGATAATTGGTCCATATTCTTCAGTATATGTTCAACTTCTCTTGACTAGCTTCCTGACTTTTTTCTTTCTTGAGAATTTAATGCACACCTGATGGTTTGAAATACATGTTTTATATTTCCTCCAACTCATACAAACTGCATTTTTTTGAGGCTCATTATTTTGATACATATATATGCTTGCACGTATTCATTAGATACATGTATATATTTCAAGCGTCTAATTTATGTTCTCCTGGTTTCAGCTGATATAGAGTTAATTTTCTTTCTACTAGCTGCTGTGTTTTGGATTTAGTATGAGAATAAAGCAGATAACACATGTTGGTTTAGTTGTTGCTAAGTAATGTTTACATTAGTCACTGACTTTTTCAGTTTCACATAGAAGCTGAGGGGGTGCACAGACAGGACAAGCTGTCGAAAGGAATATTCCGTTCCATAAACATCACAGTGTATAAATGGGCGTTGCTTTGAGGGGGCAGGAATCCACAACCACTGCTTGGGATGGGCTGGGCAACTGATCTTCAGGTGTTGAGAGCGACATGTGTTCTTTTACTTTATTTTGCATATTCTTTTACCATCAATATTATTATTGTTATTTTCTGCTTCCACTACTGTTCTATTAAACTGTCTTTATCTCAACCCATGAGGTTTTTTTTCTTTCCCCTCCTGCCTACCTTACTGGTGTGGCAGGAGTAAGCAAGCAGCTGCGTGGTTCTAGTTGCTGGCTGGGGTTAAACCATGACGCGTATATGCTATATAGATGTATAAATATATCATATATAGTAACCTGTAGAAGTATTCTGTATGAGAATACTTACTATCATGATGGGTTTTTGTGCTTCGCTATAGCCAACATTTTCCTCATCAGTTAACTAGGTTTAGGAAGCTAGTAACATTTTCTCTACTTTTGTATTGGTGCTTTCCCTCCAAAGCACTGTCCCAATTAACTGTAATCTTCTTCTTGCAAAAAAATTCTTTCTTGTAAAAAAGCAGCTGCAATCACAAAAACTAGTATTAAGTCTAATTTAGTTTATAAAACCAGATTTACACTGCCACAATGAACTACGATGGGATTACTACTTTACTAAATACTGTCTCCTAGACAGTCTTTATTCACTGTAAGTTTAGTCATATTCTAAGTCTAGACTATGTGAAGTTAATTAATGAATGGTTAGATGTTTAAAGACTACTCACTCTCTCTCCTCTTGCACCAGGAATGCCATCAGCACCTTTGCCACCAGGTTCTCCCTAGCAAGCATAAGATGTAAAAAGCATAAGCAAAAAGCAAGCATAAAATGAGCATGGGCAGGGAGGGGGGAAGAAGAGACGAATTAAAACATTACTGGGGAGAGGATCTCAATACTAAGGGTACCTCAATAACCAGATTTCCTTATTGTGATCACACAAATCTAAAATTGGGGGTGACATTCTGTCCAGTATTCAGCATCAGATACTGACAACTTTGATGGAAAGAACCCCAAATTAATTCAAAATGGAGTCTGTGCCAAACTGTTTGCCCATGGTATGAACTATTGTCATTGTTTATTAGCTTCATTAGAACTGTTTCGATGTACCCCTCCCCCATGAGATCTAACACAGCAAAATATCTAGCATATATTGAACCAGGTGAAAAAAATCCTTTATTTTTTAACATAGAGGATCCATATCATGCTGCTAAATCAACAACGCTGCTACACAGTCAGTACGTCTGAAATCAGGCCAAAAGTGAAGATGTGAACAAAGCCAGTGCCTTGTGGGAAGATAACACTGAGTTAGCATAAAATTGGCAGAGCGTGTGCGTGTGTCTATGGGTGTGTTACCTTATCCCCTTTTGGCCCAGGACTTCCAGAAGCTCCTCTTTCTCCAGGCATTCCCTGTAACCCAGGCAGCCCTGTGCCTCCAGGAGGACCAGGGGGTCCAGGAGGACCCTAAAGAGTAAGAAAAAATAATTAGAAAAGATTTAAAACAAACCACCATGAACCTGAATGATGCACATAATAGCAGGAAGCAAGTAAGTCTGTGGGTACCTTGGCACCTTCCGAGCCAGCAGGACCTGGCCCACCTCTTGTTCCAGGAGGTCCGGGAGGACCCTGTGCACCACGTTCACCTGGGATACCGTTTTCACCCTGTGGCAAAGAAATGTGTTATTCTTTGTTGTCAGGCTTATAGTTTGTTAATTCCTTAATATAATTATAGAACCATTGCTGTATGATTTACCTTAGGGCCTGGGAATCCGGGTCCTCCAATATCACCTTTTGGCCCCTGTTTATGACAAAATAAATGCAAGTTATCCATGCACTTCACTTAGTAAATTATATTCTGATTGGTGCCCTGTTTCTCTCGCCTATTATCCCTTAAAGTAGACTTCTCTGCTGATAGCTAGCTGAATGTGGAAATGTAACCTAGAAAGAGCTCTTCATATATATTTTTGTTGTTTGGTTTCTTGGGTTTTTTTTGGTTGGTGGTTTTTTTTTGTTTTGTTTTGTTGTTGTTGTTTTTTTCTAAAAAAAAAAAAAAAAAAAAAAGAACTTCTACTTACCGGTTCTCCAGGCTTTCCATTTTCTCCAGCTGGTCCTGGTCCACCAGGCAATCCCTATATGAAGGAAGAGTATTATCATCTCTGTTACATAGATAAATTATGCATTTTCCCACCTAGCAAATTTTTTTGACACAAAGATGTGTACCCAACTAATTCCGATCCTTTACAGAGTAGGAGGTGCTAATTAGTAGCTAGATGTTTTATGTGACATAATCTATGGAGCTAGCCATCTGGTTTGCAATTGTGAAATACTAAGCAACAACTTTTGTCAAGTGGTTGATCTGTCTTCAAAATATGATGACATGCACCCAAATGAAAACATTTAGATGCCTCCTGTTTTTTTCCTTTCTTTGTGTGAGTGTGTGTTTTAGTCTATTAAAAAGAATAGGAAGCCAATAAACAATAAACACACAGCACCTGGAGGCCGGGTGGACCTGATGGTCCTGGTTCTCCTCTCTCCCCAGAAGCACCCTAGAACCAAACAGAAGAAAAAAAAAAAAAAAAAAAAGAAAGAAATTGTCTAAGAACATTTCAATATATAAACATGTTCACACCATATTTTTTCTATGATCTGTTGACGACACTACACAATCCCAAAAACTAATGTAGTGTTCTTGTATTTGCTCTTTTCATTCCAACCATTAGATGTAATTCAGCAGACACATTTATACTTGATACTAGTCTGAAATGTTAGCTCTGATAAATGTTAATGGGAGCAATACTGTGCTTCAATTTGAAAAGCTGGTAGATCCCCAAAAGCTCTAAATTGACTTTTCATTTCAATTTATACCAGGTATACCTGACTCAGCTTTCTCCTAACAAAGTTTTAATTTATTAAAATAGCGGAAAAGAAGACCTCTTTTATTTGTCTTCATAAATGGAGACTTCTTTATTTCGTTTAAAAAAATTTCCTTCCCCTAAGCTCAGTCTCTGTAGAAGACAGACCACCTTGGCCATAACTGATAGTTGACTGTTATGGGACTGCCACACTTACAGTTGGTCCAGGAGGACCTGGGAGGCCAACATCACCATTCTTTCCAGCAGGACCCTATACAAAGACAAAATAAGGCTGTGGTTAAGAGGTGATATAATTTTTATAACAGTCACAAAATTATTATTAATGCATATGATGTCATTAATAAATTATCATATAATTAAACAAAATGTTAATGAAACTTACAGGTGTTCCAGGTGGTCCACCAGGGCCTCTTTCTCCGTTCTTACCTGGTGCACCCTTACAAAAGGGAAAGATCATGTTTAGAATTTAGAATACCTGTTCTGGTCAGCAGACAATAACTTCAAGCTGCAGCACCAGATAGCCCCACTACGGAGCAACTTAACAGTTGATTGATCAAGCGTAAGCACAGGAGAAGTGAAGAAATCCCACTCACCTCATTGCCCTTAGGACCAGGGAAACCCATTACCCCTGGCTGACCACGGGGGCCTGGGGGGCCAGGTGGACCAGAGCGGCCAGATTCACCCTGATTACCCTGGGATAAGCAAAAACAAAACCCCAAGATGTGGCATCTGTTAGGTGAAAGGAATGAATATCAATGACTCATTAAATAGTGAGTGAGGGTGAGATCAGGCTAGAGACCCTGTCATTCAAAACTTATTATGTGTTTTGTATTTCAACTAAGTTTCTATATACTCTGCATTTTAAATAGTATTAAATGACAAGATTTACAGAATGTTATTACAGTGAGACAGCAAATAAAGTGCTCTGGTAATTAAAACAAACAAAAAGAGAGACAATCAATCTGACTGTGATAACAACCTGTCATGTTTATACTGTGGGATGAGGGTGAGGTCAGTAGGAGGATTAGTATAAAATATTTGCACAATGTACATACTGGAGGTCCAGGTTTCCCATCACTGCCAGGGCTTCCTGGAATTCCGGGCAAACCCTGCAATTGAAGAAAAATAGGTGTTATTCTTCAGTTTAAAATGTGTAGTATTGAGTTACACTACATTAATATGAACATATAAATATACATTTTAAACTCCTTGCTTGATTTTAACCTCTTTATTAAAGACTAGAACTCCTCCCATCTCCCCCCATTCCCATTAAGGGCAAAAATTGGTGAAAGCTAACAAATTCTTCTGTTAGGAGTTTATCGGTTTCTCTGAGAATCGTATATAGTCAAGACATCGGACATTAATCAATGTCCACAAAGATTGTATTCTTTCAGTATTTGGGATGAAAACTAATTTCAGGTGGTAAAAATCAAGGAATGAAACAATTTTGATTATGCACCTCCACTTAAAAGCAACACAATTTATATCATATTTTAGTTAACTTGTTTTATATTTTTAATTATTATTTTTATTATATTTTAAATCATTCATTTTCATTCCCAGTAAAATCTTGTTTAGCTCTCAGAAGGCTGCAGTCAGGCTGACTTTTGAATTTGTTGTCAGCAGTTCCTAATTCTTAGTATAGCTCACAGAATATTGTTACATTCTGTACATATTATGCAATAGGTTATCTCTGAAGATCTTATTAGGTACTAAGAAAATCTGACCAAGAGGTTATTTGCTTTAATTGCAAATAAGCAGTAAATATAAGTTAAATACTTAAGTAAATATTTAAATATTTAAGAATATTTATTATTTATTTATATTATTTAAATTTTAAATGTAAGCCTGTTTAAATAATAATTTAAATATAAATATATTTAAATGCAGTAACCCAAATACTTATTAAATATAAGCAATGTAATGCATTTTAAAATAAATTATCAGATTTGCTAATATGTAGACAATGCAGAAAATCATCCAATGCTAATTCCCATTAAAGCCACATCTCATGATAGTGCATGGCATACCCTGAGAACTGGGGAGCATGTTCAGCTTCATATAAGCTTCCTCATTCACTTGTAACATGTTCTTTGAATGGCTATCTATTGCACTATACTCTACTTAAAGGAATCAATAGAAAATTTTTCCAATTGGACTCCTCTATTGTATCAGATCAGATGAGGTATCTTTAATAGAGTTTATCTCATTTTCTTGGAGATGTTCTGTCTTACTCTCATTCCAGGAAGACCTGGGCCTCCATCTTGTCCACGCTCTCCTGCCGGTCCACTGGGGCCAGGAGGACCTGGGCTACCACGTTCACCTGCAGGACCCTAAAAAAAGAGATGTTGAAATTCACAGCAAGGAAATCAGCACCAGATTGAATCTGAAATCATCCGTTAAAATTCACATGGATTCTCCAGAAGTTTGACATTTTTTTTAGAGGAAGACTTTTACCTTTTCACCTGGAAGTCCATTGCTACCGGGTAAGCCACGGAAACCAGGGGAGCCCTGCCAAATACAAGAACAAAATATGGATCATAGGCAATATGACTTAGGTAGTGGCAACATTTTTTTTTATCTAAACTATTTACAATTAGACATATTATTATGAAAATTAATGAAAGAAATAGACAAAAATGACATTTCATGGTAGCAAGGAAGTCTACAGAATTATTTTCTCTTTGGATATAACCCTCCTGTTGAAATCATAGCCCCTCCTTTATTTTTAAGCGGCCCTGCACAAGTTACTTAATTCATGAGTTTTCTCAATTCATATAAAAAAAAACCCAACACATTCTATTTTGAACAATTATTTTCTTCTAATTCAATACTAAAAAGAGCCTTATTGTATTGTTTTATTATTTATCTCTACTACTATCTTCATTGGCTACAAGAAATTTGAATGATAAAATTTATATATTTAATATGATTAATTTGTTCTCTGTGTAACTTTGGTTCCCTTATAGCTTCTGCAAATACTGCAATCACTTATTAAATTGGGAATTATAAAAAGATCAGCACAGTTTCCATTGCTTCAGATGGGAACAGAAATCAAAAATTTGAAAGATTGTTGCTATTTGTTTTGTTGAAGAAATCAATTCAGAAATTCTTTTGTGAGAATGCTCTTTGGAAAGTTATCAAATCTACAAGCCAAAACACCTGTTGGTAATAAAGACACTATAACATAGAAGACATCCTGACAATATCATTGTTATTGACATTATTGACATTTAAGATCTATTGATGATAAAGATGTTGACATAAAGACATATCCTGAATGTAGAAGAATTTGCATTAATTTCACTTTTCAGAGCTGAAATTTTGTGATTGTTCTTTTTTGTTAAACGAGAAGTAATTTTGAAATTTAGGTTTTGGGGGTTATTACTTGTATTTTTTTTCACCTACGTAGTTCTCACAGTTTATGGTTGCTTTTCAGCACAAATCTTTCAATACAACTTCTAAGATCACTGCTTTTTCAATATAAAAAAAAGAAATACATTAATTTATTTCAGACTGAGATAGATTCAAACACTGCAATTCAGATGAGGAACTGGATAAGAATTATCCCCAGTATCGTAACCCAGTTTCACATCTGGAATTTGCTGAGAACAGATATGGAGCCAAATTTCTCCTCCAAGTATTTTGTACACCACATTTTGCTGTCTGTATATAAACTCAGAATGTACCTCATGTGCATGGTCATCTACAGCAGCTTACCCTTTCTCCAGGTGTACCAGGTACGCCATTCTGACCGGGTTCACCATTTGCACCTCTTTTGCCTTCCTCACCAGGAGGTCCAGGAGCACCTGGGGTGCCGTTTTCACCCTGGCAACAACAACAAAAAAGCCCACCGGTGAAGTTAGATGTCTCAAAAAAAACAACAACAAACCAACCAGGTTTTCTATGGGGAATGATTCAGGGTTCAGACTTCCTGGGAAGAAGTCTTTGCATGCATGATAAAATCACTTACACGCTCGCCTTTTGGGCCTGGATCTCCTTTTGCACCGTTTTTACCAGGTTCTCCCTAAATAGGAGAAAATGCCATTAAAATTATGGACTTCAACAGGGTATTATTCTGGAGTTACTAGATGTGCTAAAATACTAATGAGTAGACATGATAACATTCAAATTATTGATTAATTTTTATTATTTTACGTTCTGCAAAGGAATTAACATGCACTAGTTGAACCTGGACGTGGAATGCATGAGGCTCCTTAAAAATCCAGTAAAGGAAAGAAGTGATAAAATCTTAAAAGCCACTGAGTGAAGTTTTATATCTGTTTCTGAGCTATTTCAAACATCATTGAGACTTTTGCTTGACATCCTTGAGTATCTTCTCTAACAAAGAACTCTGTGTAGTGTAAGGCTGTCAGGAAAGAGCCTGCTGGGGAAAATGACAGTGTAAGAGTAGGTACAACTCACTAGGTGACTGTGGACTCAGCCCGTGGGAATTTAAACAGGTGAAATTAGGATTTTAAAACAACAGATTTTGTCTAACATAAACATTTTAGACTAGCTTTTTTTGTTACATATTTCAGAATTGATAGATAATTTAGGAAAGCAAACAAATATTATTATCATATTTATGTATAATGTTTATATATAGCAATATATAGATGTGTAAAAGATAAACATATATCTATAAAAATAATTGCCTACTGTTATTACAAAATCATTTATTAGACCATCTCAAGTGAATAGGACAAATTCTATGGGTTTTCTTTAATGGTATCAGAACTACTTCCACCATATTTGTTTGTACAACCACTACAATGAATATTAGTAACTCACCGGAGTGCCTTTTGCTCCAGGGCTTCCACTTGTACCTGGAGGACCAGGAAGACCACGTCCTCCTGGCAGACCAGGAGCACCAGGAATACCAGAAGGTCCCTGTAGAGAGTGAACAATAGTCGGGGATGAAGAGAGCATGGCACTGTTGGACTCTGCCCAGTCCAAACAGCAACCCTCACCAAGTGCAGCAAAAGACAGTGATGTGAAAAGTACCCACCATTTCACCCTTGTTGCCAGGGCTTCCCGCTCTTCCAGGAGGGCCCTAAAAAAATAAATATATAAATAACCGATGTTGCTAACCTAGGACTAAATCAAAGGACATCATGTAGAGCTTTGTGAGGAGCAACTGGGACACCATTTCTCAGTTTCCGTGTGGTATTTATGTACCTGAGGCCCGGGTGGCCCAGCATGACCCTGAGGACCAGGTTCTCCTCTCTCTCCAGGACTACCACTGGAACCAGCAGGACCAGGAGGACCAGCTTCACCCTACAGAAAAACAGCAAAAGGAGAAAATGAACGGACCTTAGTCTTGTCTCCAGGGCAATTAGTATTTGCTTCAAGGCTTCTTCTTATACTGTGGTGTCTGTGTGATTTGGGAAGAAGGTTACCAGCATCATCACCTGAGTGCAAGAGCCAAATCAGCACGGGGACCCCAGTGCTGAGGCACAAGGTACTCATGCACCCCAGCCAGCACATGCTTGCTGCACAGCTCCTCTTGTTGGGGAAGTTCACTTGAGCCCCTGGCATAATGCAACATAAAGCTTTTGGTCTACAACTTCCTGGTGTTTTAAGGTAGGTATTCATGAAGCTGATAAGGATATGGTTTGTCTTGTGCTGTGTATGAAAGCACATCGGTTCTAAGCTTGCAAGCAGTGTAATAGCAGCCAGAAGAAGGAGGACTCATAAAATAAAAATGTATAGTGACATAAACTGGCTAACTATAGAAAGGACCAAATCCTATATTAGTATGCATCTTTAGCTGAGTACCTTAAAACCTGGAGAGCCTGGAAATCCTGCAGTTCCAGGAGGACCTGGGGGACCCTTAAAAATGAAAGAAATACTATTAATATAAAAGGTAAAAGCCATATGGAATTAATGTTAAGTTTAAAAAAAGTCTGATTATGAGATTTTTCTCTGAATAAGGAAACACCTGGCAAAATAGCAAACATAAATCATGGTCCAGAAGATGAAGTTTGGCTAGTCCTAAAATATCACACCTACATCTTAGTTACTCTGACGTTTACATGTTCAGCTAAATTTCTGTGTTATAAATTTAAAAATATGAAAGCTAGCATTAAAGAGATTAAACTATAAAATATGTTCAAAATTTGTTCTAATTATAAAAAAGGTGTAGGAGAAAAAAAAAAGCCAATATAGCTGTTACACATACAAGTGGACATGCTCAGTTTTCTAGGGAGATAGAAAAGAAAAATTTTTACCCACCTCAGACAGCTAAATAATGTATTTGATAAGACCATTAAAAATTTGATCTGTATAGAGAACAGCAATTCTGTCTACCTGTTCTCTGAGAATAATCTGGTTTTGGATTTATGCATTTTCTCATTTACAGTGTTAAAGCTCTCCTATTTCACTGTATGCTTCAAGTATCCTAACCAACAGTTATGAAATACAGTTAAATAAAATGCTCATTCTTAAACCAGCGCACCTTCAGTCTCAGGTTTGCTGGCACCGCAGAACATCAGCTAGAAATAACTAGACTTGAGCAACACAAATACTTAAAGTCAAACATTTGTAATTCATCTTACAGGTGGTCCTGCTGCTCCTGGAGATCCATCTTTGCCATGGGCACCCTACAGAAAGAAGAGAGGTGTTGGGTACAGACCACTACCCTGGACACAGAACCCACATGCTTTAATGCCCATAACTCACAGACCATCTTTTCTGACTGTACATTCCCACTAGGTTGACCAAGACACAAGGATTCCTCAACTGTGCAATTCTAAAATAATAATTAACTAAATATTTTGTGAAGGAATATCCAACACTTCATGTGACTTGTACTGTACTGGTGAGACAGCAACATGCAAAAATGTATTCTTATTACATTTCTTAAGGAAATAACAGTTACAAACTATCACCTCTGTGGACAGTTCTTAAGGTTAAATAACTAAGATCATTATAGATATATATTTCAAAGTAAGAGTTACTTCTAATTCACACAGAAGACTAAAATTTCACACCAAAACCCTAACAAACAGTGGTATGATTGCCTGCCTGTGTTGCAGAGATGTTAGACCAGGTCTGCTGCTCAAGTTACATAGTGTTTGTAAGAACGAGTTGCTGGTTATTATAGTTTAGAGCTCTCCTTTGCTGATTGTGTTGGACACTACGAACTATGACTTCCTTCAGAGCAAAGAATGTACCCCCTAATCTCAGTAAAAGAGTAATTTTATCTTTTTCCTGCAAATTACTTCTGAGATTGCTGTTTTCCCTCTCTCTGCCTTCTGCTGCTGCCCTTTGCTTCCACTCCTCCTCCCTGTTCCCCTGGGCTGAACCCGAGCTTATGCTGAAACACTAAAGTCTCCTTCAATGTGTAATCTATTCATTTAAAAAAAGGAAATAGAGAATAGGATGGTGAGTATGTTGTGAATTGGAAGTGTAGCCTCTTTAATTGGGGACTGAAAAGTTATGATGTACGGTTTTACAGATGCTATATAGTTTTCTAATCCTCCGCATTACAACAGTTTTAGGGTAAATCTACGAAGTAGGGAATTCTAAACATATTGAAACAAAATATGTGCTGCTTCTGGATAAAAACAACAGCTGCAGTTACTTACAGGGCCACCAGGATTTCCAGGTCTTCCTCTTTCACCAGCTGGACCTCTTGGTCCCTAGAAAACATAAGAAAATGAGTCTTTTAAATGGCTTCCAAGATAATATGGCTGAGCAAAGAGAAATTGCTCTTATTTGCACATCGCAGTACTGTTCAATGCACGTGGTGGGGTAATTAAAGTTAAAAAAAGATGAGTAACTCAGTTAACTGGGAAGTGCCATTGGCACTTTTATTTAAATACTACAGGATACACATATTTACCGGTTGGCCTGGTGATCCATTTGCTCCAGGAAGACCGGTTTCACCCTGTTATGGAGAAAAAACACCAGCGATGGAATAAACTTTGCTGAGAATATATTTGGTTTGTTCAAAGGGAAGAGACGTAGAAATGAGACAGCCCAATCTGTTGTCCCTTTCTGCCTGGTGCTGAGTGTCCTCAGCATGAGTTGAGATCTGTGAAGTCTGAGAAGTCTAAACTAGTGCCAAAAAAAAAAATATATTTAAACAGAAAAAAAAAAAAACCCAATAATCAAGAAGACTCGGTCCTTTAATATTATGCAATAAAGTCACATGATCCAGGTACGCCCATTCATTTTGGAATCTCACCTTTATTACAGCTGGAAAATTGAGATATGATGTGGTTCAGGAAGTCTAACTCATTTGGAATGATTCTCATTCTTTTCAAGGAGATATTCAATGAGTTTCATTAATGTTCAATGGATTTTTATAATTGCATGATGGAGGGTATTACTCTACCTATTACAAAGATGACACTATAGTTTTTTACCTTTGGACCAGGAGGACCGCTGTCACCTCTGGCACCATCTTTTCCATCAAAACCCTGTGGGAATAGAAAACCATATCTGTGAGTAGTATTCTTCTTGCATCTGGAAAACTTGATTTCTCTTGGTAAAATATAAAGCTTCAAGACAAATTCATATAAAGGGGCATATTTTTAATAATCTGTTGGAATACTTTTTGAAAGAAAATTCTGAATCCTCCGTTTCTTCATTGAGATTAGTTAAGAGTGGATGCTCTTCTGGAAAGCATGCTTCAGCCTTATATCCAGGATGAAGCTCTATAATTAAGGTAACTAGATAAAATATAACAGTCTCTGTTACAGATGGTCAGATTGCATTGTCCAGAAATTGGCCTTCAATTCTATGATTCAGTCTCTTTAGCTTGGAATTGATGACTGAAAGACCACAACAGTGCAATAGCATAATTCAAGTAGAGTAACAGCCTCACCTATACTCTAAATATACTCAATACTTACTCGTTGACCTTTCATTCCAGGCATCCCAGGCATTCCAGGGTGTCCCTTGTGACCCTAAACACACAAATATAGAAAGATGAATAAATCCCATACTTATTGTATGAAGGGCACAAGCCAATGTTCATTGTGTGTCATGTTCACTTGACTAACTTAAAATGGGAAAGCAAAACCTTTGATAAAAAAAACATTGTTATTGGGGGCTTTTCCGTACCGGTAATCCAGGGATTCCACGGTCTCCATTTCTGCCTGGTCTTCCTGGTTCTCCCTGTTGAAAGAAAGTAAATTTTTCTGACTGCTTTGCTATTGCTTCAGTTACTGGCAAAGAACCAGTTCTAGTAGACAAGTCGGAATAAGCAGGTGAAACTTCCACCAAAAACAGTAGGGAAAATTATAGCAGGGAGATAGTTCACCATATGACTGCTTTCTGAAAACCAGTTGGCGGAACTTATAAATCAAACTTTCACAAGATTTTGGCTACATCTAATTTATTTCAAGACAACTTTTAGAAACAGATGATCATGGAAAACTTATTTTTCATGGTGAAAGACTCAAAACGGACAAAAATTTGAGCTGCTTGTCTCGCCTTGTACTATACCTATTCAGGACTCCCAGCTGCAACACAAAAGATGGTTTTAACAGCTTTAACTCTCAAAGCAAGATTTGAAGGTAGCAGACAACCAGCACTACTGACTGCTCTTCTTTATAACTGCTAATTTATTTTGCACCAGATAAAAATAGCATATTTCATTTTTATGTTTTCATTTTTTAAAAACATTGTGTCAATCAAATTGCCCACTAAAATTGAAACTTTTTTTGAATGAACATTTATAACTAATGTAAGCCAAATCTAGTTTCTTACAGTCATGTTGTAAAATTGAGAAATAGTGAGATGTGAAAAATTCTTAAATGCAACAGTATCAATGTGCTCTGCTGTCTTATCATTTAATGAACTTTCATTCTTCCCATTTATTAATCACTGGATGGATAATAGTGAACTTACATCTTTTCCCGGTGGACCAACTGGGCCTATCATTCCAACAGGGCCTGGAGGTCCCTGTAGAAAATGATTTAATATTAACTACAATAATAAAAAATATAAAGTCTCTTTCAAATTAAAAATGCATTAGGTATCATCAAATACTTGTACATTTGTCATACATAATAAAAAACAGACAGGATGAACTTTAAAATTTCAATCCACTCCAGTGATGAGACAGATTCATGCTTGTAAGATCATGCTTTTAACATATATTGTGATAGGTAATGTATACATACAGGAGGGCCAGGTTGTCCTGGTTCTCCGGGGGAACCTTGGTATCCAGCAGAGCCCTATAACGCAGCAAAAAAACAGTTAAGATGTGAAGAGTTACATGCATCATTCCATGGTGCTACTATATCTTACAACAATCTCATAATTGTAAGGAAATCTGTAGTCAGAACTGTCATCAAATGATCAAAGGTGAAATTAGCACAACCAAGCAGAATATGCCTACATGAAAACAGAATTAAAACTACTCCTCTAAAAGGATATGTACATCAAAAAACTCATACCCTTTGTGTGTTCACTGTATGTGTATTAGGATTCCCACTTTCTTTTATCTCCTACTAAGTTTTTGTATGAATGAACATTTGGGAATGTTAGCAGGGGATGATAGGCAGTGGCATGTCTTAAGACAACCTTAGCTGACACCCCACAGAATTGCAGAAAGGTCTGGGGAACACACGGACTTAAGCAAGCACAGTGTATAGCACTCATCCATTGAGTCCTGGTGGTGCACAGATGGTACAACCCAATTAACAGGAGATGACATTTATCCATAAAATTCTTCAGCATAGTATCTAGATTTATTGGTTGAAAATGTACCTAATATTTATGACAGAGTAAAGGAGAAGCTCATATAAAATGATATGAGATGATTATGAAAAGATTAATTTTACTTACAGGGGGACCTGCATGACCAGGTGGGCCAGGGGGGCCGCTGGGGCCAGGGGGTCCTGGAAAGCCACTCTATATTGTAGATTAAAAATAGTCATTATATTAATGTAATGAAACTATAAAGCTTAATGTGGTTGCTACAGTCACCAATAACTGTGAAATAAATTTTTACATATCAGTACAGAGAAAAATCCATGGTGACATGCAATTGGTGCAGTAAAAGAGAAGCAGCAGTATATATACACATTGCTAAATACATTGTCTAGTACCTACAGTCCCTTCAGAAAAGGGATCACTGGGTTTCTCTTTGCAGCCTTAGCTAACATACCCCACAGGATATTTTCAAAGCTGTAATTTTTTTTCTTTTGAGTCACTATTCTCCTTCTCTAGACCCCCAGAAGGATGCTTGCAGCTCAGCTCTTCAGCTACCTAAACTGGAAGAATAGATAACTGGAAGTCTTAATTTGTAAGAAAGAGTAAATGAGCTTCAGCTTCTCTGACAAGTAACTGAGCTTTACTAGTCTAACACTACATCTTCAGTGGTGGAGACAAAGTGTACTAATAAACTTCCTTGCTGGTCTATTGATGTCAGATTTTGCTTTCTGAAACTAATTTTAAAATTTCTCACCTGCATCCAGGAGATATATTACATATACATATACAACCCATTAGAAGAACTTTATACGATAAATCCTGTTTATGACCCTAGACTTCTTAGGACTTCGAGATAAACTGAACTAAGGCCATATTTATGTTATTGTCAGTAAGGCAAGCACTTTCACCAGGGAAATCTTTTCTGAACTTTAACATACTAAGCCATAAGAAAAAAATTATGTCTGGACTAACCAAAGGACTCAGAGGATAAAACCTCAATATACATATGGTTTAACTCAAATCAATAGTGTTCCTTATTTCAACTGGTAAAATGGGAGTAAAATATTACTATGGAAATTCTCAGTTTGGAAAGAATGCTAATATTTCTACTTCCTCTAGCAACAACCATAAAAGCATGTGATACTTCAAAACAGAAAACATTTGAAAATTAGTATAGTGGTTTACTGCAGTTATATGTGGTTCTTTAAAAAAAAATTTTGTTAAATTAAATTCTTAATGGTCCGTTTGGTACGGACAAAACAACTGAAGTATATGAATTACATGAAAAACACCGTGTACTACAGTACTGGCAGTATATTCCATAGCTTAATATTACACATAATGCGTGCCATATTGTATCAGAATAGGTCATGTATAACAGATGTTACATGAACCTGATTTTCCTAATACAACATTATATAGTATCGCTATACTATACTAGTGCACATAGTATAGTATACCACTATACTGCAAATATACCATGTTAATATTAGTTCACAGATTGCCTTTTGTCTATAAAAGAGAATCATTGTAATATTTGCTTCTTCCTGGGACAAGAAGTACACCAAGTGGCAGAGCAGTTAGTGTCTGGGTAAATCAGGTTGCCTTCAACGTGTGAATACAATGAGCAGTCCCTTGCTGTTAATTGTTAGAACTCATTTTGTATAAAATAACTCTGGATTCAACACGAATTGGAGCCATCTACTCATCAATTGCAATCAATTGATTAGACATACAGCTATAAACAAACAAGACGTTATTTTTTTCAAGGTGCACACTGAGGAGTTAAACTGATAGGTATGACATTTGCTTGCTGTCAGCATCTGTGAACAAATGAGTATATTTTAGCTAGAGTACATGCACTGGTGGAAAGAAACAAAGACAACATGTGGAGGTTATACAAACAAATAAAGAACAACTGGGATGTTAAGTACAAAATCAGTCCACAAGCAGTGGAGAGCCACTGGAAAGACAGTGTTGGAGAGATGTGTGACTGAGGAAATAACAGGCACGGTAACCACCCATGAACACCCATGACATTTTAAAAATTTTATTATTCTTCCAAATTATTTCAATTTGTATGTTTATTTGAACTGTTTACGTTGAAAATTGATAAATCAAATGTACATATTAATAAATTAATTAATCTATGTAATGTAAATGATAAACATTATTTAGTTCTAGTGAGTTTAGTCACATCTGCCTGTAACTGCTCTGTTACTTATTTTGCAATCATGTATTGCATGATGCAACGTAAAAGACCATATGACCTCAAAGTATGCAGACAATCCTGGCTGAAGACATTCTAGGGTGCCAAACTAAGTTGTGGGTTTTTTTAACCCAAAGTCCAGGGGTCAGGGCACAAGAAATCACTAAGTACCTCAAGGAAAATTGCCAAAATAGAGAGGAGTAACCTTAATTGTTAACTGAAAGGTATCTTGGTTATTTGCCTGGTTCAGCACATCTCATTTAAGTCACCAAGTAGCAAAATGCAGATGATATGATAAGCTGTGGGCAAAAACTGTGAGGAGCTGAATATGAATAAATGAATAAACAAATACAAAAATAGATGGTTGAAGACCAATGCATGGATGACCATATTAGCAAATGAACAAGGTAGAAATAAACAGATTAAAATAAAGGTGAGAAAAGAATGAACTATATTTCAGGAAACACAGCTGTCTTGATTAGAAAAATTATTTCATGAGATGATCTGATGGAACCCTGAGAAATAACACACTTGCTTGGAACTGCCTTGATATGTTACAACATGTGATTCCCAAACCTTGTTACGCAGCATTGGGCTGAAAATAATGATTATGCTTAACGAAGCAGCAGCCAATTTCAAATAATGTCAATTCACCATATCCTCTATATAACAGATTGCCTGAATCAAGAACAATCCATGTCATCCGTGGCGAGTATCTCTACATCCCAGTGCCTAAAAGGAAAATCATGAGGTGCAATATTTAAATTTATTTTATATGGGAAGCATAGCTCATGCAGAACTCTTTCAGGCAATCCATGCTTTATCTAACTAAAAAAACTGAAAATCTTGGGCCAAGCCTAGCAGGCAGATACAGCATCCTTAATACAGCAGTCTGAAAAGCTGTGGGTAAAAAAAATTATAATTGTGAAAAAACAAAAGTGAAAAGCTTTTGACTGCTCTGGGATGAAAAAAAAAGTAATTATGAGAGGGGTTTACTCACTGATTATAAGGCAAATTTGAGTTGCAGAAAAGTAAACAAGTGTGGAGTGTCATACTGATTAAAGGCAGAATGCTGCTGCATGGATAAAGGACAAATAGGGGCAGTGGGAGAGGTAAAAAAGTGGTGGAAGGGAGAGAAGCAATTAGTAAAAGAATACCAAAGCAGATAAATGAAGAGGGTATGCAAGGGAGAAAGAGACAAATGTTTAGGTAGTGTAAGAAAGTGAATCAGAGAGAGATTAGGAAAAAGGTCAGAAAAGGAATAAAGAGAGAGAAAACGCAAAACCCCCAGATAATTTATAATTACTTTCTAGAATGGTATTGCCAAGCAAACTGCTGCCTTACGTTGCATTCCTCTTGCAGGTAACAATTAAATTAAAACTGATCTTGTTAAATTAAAATCAGGATACATACATATCCAAGGTATAATCTACAAGCAGAAAATTTGTTCTTTAAAAAAAATGGACAGAAAAAAGGCTATAGCATCTTACAATGGGCTGTGGGTAACCGATACCAGCTGAACCGGCCTTCACATCATAGGAGTCATACTGTGGAGAAAAACTCTGTAAAAGAAATAGAGAAAAACAGAAAGAAAAAAAGAAGAAAAAAAATAAAGGTGATTGTTACAAATCAAGTCAGTCTTTTCTTACATTGGTATGGCAAATGTATGGAAATAACTCATTTGTATCTATTGAGTAGTACTTTCTTGACATTTAGCTGCCATATATTTAAATCATCCATAAGAGAAGCCCTGCCAATATCTTTCTTTTGTGGTCATAGTAACATTAGCTCCCTACGCTGTGCACATCCAGATATCATCTTAACAGCTGGGCCTCAGCTGAACCAAAAAATTACCATTCTCTCTTCTCTTGTTCTTTAAGCTTTTCCCCCCATTTTCTTTTCAGTTTCTTTTCTGCTGGGCGTAGCTGTCATTCAAGGAAGTTGATGAAGTATTTTCTGTTGCACTAAAGAATGTAATGGTTTATTATAATTTTCCTAATTTCTGTTAACTGTGACTAATGGATGTCTCATTTCAGAGTATTTTGGTAGCAAAGGATCTCTTACCTGTCTATAACTCTGTCCTTCCCTGAATTACAAATAATTTATTTTACCTCATGCATGGGAATTTACATATCTCAGAAAACTGAGTTTTACACTTTTTCCTAAAGCCATTTTCCATCTTTCTCATTTCCTGTTCACTATGTCACTCCAAGTAATTAAAATACAATCATTGCTTTTGAGCCCAAACAGCTGAGCCTCAATGCTTTTGACAATTTATCTTGAAACAAATGGAAGTTCAGTCCAAGGCATGGAGTGAAAACATGTCCTGTGGGCCTTTCTGAGAGCAGAGAGCATATTTGACACACCCATTTACATAAAAGACTGTTTAAAAAAACCCTATCAATTCTACAGTCCGTTTTTCAAGGAATTGACACGTAAGCCTCTTACTTGGTTTATGTTGATTTTTTTTATGCAGATGTTAGCAAACTTAGTTGGATATGGCACTAATGCAGTTTACGCATTAATAGCACATAGGTGGTTGAGCAGGAAAGGCTGAATACATGCAGTGTTCTGCCCGATAACCCAAACCACTGTGGACCCAGACCCTTTGCTGACCAGATACAGGATGACTGCTGTGCTACTGATGTCAACGCTCTCGTCAGGATTCAACAGCACATCTTTGATACAACATTGGAGTGGGTGACTAATTCAGCCTATCGTTCTCTCCTGTGTCTGCAGCTGCCAATCCAAACCCAGTAGCTATCTTGTTATGTTACTGTGATGTCCACTGAGACTGGCTAACCAACCCATGGGTACTTCTCCAGAAGCTCAGTCCTTCAGATGCAATCCCTTTCAGAGTTGAATAGAACCAAGACATCTTTCCTCAGTTTTTGGCTTACCTGGGAGTGGGGAGCGTACATGGAGGCTATAAACAGTGGCCTGTATTCAAAGGTAGCAATTGGTTTAACATAAGATTTTCAACAGTTTTGTGCTAAAGCAATGCCATCTTGTAAAGCTAGGCTTGCTTGATTGCATGGGAGATAATGTCTCTTAACAAAGCACCAGCTGTGGCTCAGCTCCCTTAACAAATCCAATTGCACAGAAACTTTAGTTCAAATTAGCTCTCTTGCTGAGTCTGCCCAACTCTTCAGAAGAGAATTCAAGATTCAGTGGGCCAGAAATAAAGAGGGAGCATGACAAATTGCACTTACATGGCACTTCCCTACAAGCAGAGGACCCGTGTTTCAGTCTAGTCTCCTGGGACTTCTTTATCAAACATACATTGGATGAAATACAAGAAAGTAAGAGAGTTCCCTAACCATTAAGCTTGAGAGAAATACTTCCTCCTGCACACTTTCTTTCTGATCAGATTATTTCTGAGTTACATAAAGCCTTCTTCAGATCTGGCTCCAAAAGTTTTAAAAAATAAGATAAGGCAGAGATTTACTTGCACTACAGCCAAATTTTGTGGACAAAATCCCAAAACAAGAACAAAACCCCACCTACCGCTCAGCTGTGTTTTTTAAAAGGCACAAATGAGAGACAGATGCCACTAAAAGCAAAGTATAAAAAAAGTAAAATAAAAGGTGCAAGGGACAGGTGCCTGTAGTATTGCTTCGTACGCTTATGAGCAACAAGGTAGAAGCTGAATGTAATGATGACTTACGCCTCCGTTTATACTGGGACATGACTGGCAGATTCCGGGAGGGCCAGGAGCTCCAGGACTCCCTGGCTGTCCTGGAGGTCCGGGGGCACCGTTTCTGCCCGGAATCCCTGGAGAACCCTGCAAGGACACAAACAGAGCAGATACAGACATCAGCACTTGCCTCCAACTGCAAGAGCATTGCAGGACAAATCCTTCCATTTGTTACAAAGTTTGAGAGATTGTGGTGGGAAACTTTCTCAAACATAACTAAGACCACAACTGAACACTCAGGAAAGACATAGACAGTAGACAAAACTCACACACGGAAACACGTCTTAGTTGCTGGAGCCTTATTGCAGCTGATATTTGATCAAAGACACTGGAAATATTTAACAGGTCAATTCCTAAATCTAAAATTAGTAGTGTTAAAAATTTACTGACCATAGGGTTTTTTTTTTCTACTGGGAAAAAAATATAACAAATAATAACAAATGTAATGCAGTTTGAACTAAACTCTCTTTCTTCCTGTTTTTCCAGTTTAAATATTTGAGAGTTTTGTTGAAGCTAAAGGGCTACTTTTCAAAATAACTATATGGCACAGTCCTGCAGACAGTGCAGACATCAATGAAAGCTGGATATCTCAGCAGCTTGAATGGGATATATAGCACTGTAGGAACTGGCTCTTTATTTTGCTACCTTCCTTGGGGGAAAAAAAAAAAAAGCTGCACTTACAGGGTCTCCTTTGGGGCCTCGGCTGACTACTGTGGGAGCCTAGAAAAAAAGGAAAAGTAATTAAATTAAGAACCAAAATCAAAACAAACGCCAAAACTGAAAGAGGAATAATAAATAAATATAGCATAATAAATATGTAATAAGAAATAAAGAAAGAAAAAAGAGGAAAATACATTTAAACATTGGAATATACTTATATCGGATTAATTCCATTTATTCTTATTCAGTATGTGGTGTTTGGTCAGTATTTTATCTTCATTTTCACAGTTCCACAAAGCTACACCTCTCCTGTAGGCAAAAACATGGCAGTAATGAAGTCAGTAGAGCTTTGGCATCGAGTACAATGGGGACAGGAGTCTACTGTGGAAAGCGTAAGGGACAGTTTTCTTGTATCCTTCTCAGTCTAGGATGTTAAGTGTGATAATGTAGATAATTTTAATTTCTCAGATCTACTCCTCCAAATTATTTATTTTTCATTTAATAATTCAGTTACACATTACTCTCTGGATTGTCAATTAGTAGTTCGGAACAGCTTTTATGTATTTAGATGCTAGTGGTAGTAAAGAATATTCAGCTGAAACTATCTTGGATCTTTCAAGGTGGCATTTCCCTATACACCATCCAAGGTCATCAGGACAGCTCCCAGTGGGCTGACCAACCTCGTCTATATTGAAGACAGAGGCTGGAGGAAGTAGTCCGCTTGTCCGTTATTATCAGGAACCACAGAACTGATAAAAGTCTCTAGACTCAACAAGAGAGGGAGCCGTGCTTAAATCACCAGCATGTTTGTATGTACCACTCATTTACATCTCTAAAACCGTTCAGTGAAGTAGCTCAGGTAATCCTGGAAGCAGTACAGTTGCAGTAGCGTGGTGTGACTAACACTAGGTGACATATTTGTATATGACGTTTCATGTTTAAGCAGCTATACTATCGAGCTGCAGACATACATCTTCTGCCTTCCTCTTTCATATACACATCTCCTTCATTCTTTTCTTGATAAGAATCTTCAATGTGCCTGTGGAAATCTACGTACTTTAACAGAATCTCATGGATCTTAAGGAAGGCTGAAATGTTTGGATAACCTTAGAGCTCAGTATAGCTGGCTAACTCACAGAAGCAGCTTAAGCAAAGGCCTTGGCATGCACTAACATTCTTGATTTTCCAGAGGTGAAGTTGCTGCAACTGGTTTAGATAATGTTGGTATCTGTAAACAAGATGATGATAAATTAGGGGTGTAGGTCTTGATTCACCTTTCCTTTACAGGGCATTAAATCAGCAATAACTCTGCAAAAGGAAATCTATTCTGTGATGATGTAGAATTGAGTTGATAAGAAACGTACGCTTCCGGTCTGCTGTGAAAATT
This sequence comes from Numenius arquata, assembly GCF_964106895.1. Taxonomy (NCBI): domain Eukaryota; kingdom Metazoa; phylum Chordata; class Aves; order Charadriiformes; family Scolopacidae; genus Numenius; species Numenius arquata. The sequence goes on from NC_133578.1 coordinate 35,592,398, forward strand.
GTCCAACTTTCTTTAACTCTGTGTTGACATTAGTTTTATGGATAGACATTGAGCATGCAGTGAACAAATAAGCTGCATTATTGTTTGCATTATTGCTATGCTTCACTGTAAAATGAAAAATGTAATGGCAAATTGTTGCCCTCTGTTCCTTCCCACTATTTATTTGTGCCTGTTGTCTACATAGAACCGGGTTAAAGGACTTCACGCTTTCAGCTGCATAGCCCAAAGGACTAACAAGTATTTTATCAGATCTGGTACCAATTCTCTGACAGAATACAGGAGTATTCTTGAATTAAAAAAAATAAAAATAATAAAAAGATAAAACTGTGAAAGATCAAGCTGTTGTGGTTTTTTTTAATTGATTGGGCAAAATTTGCCCATCCAAAATGCCCGCCTAGAATCAGAAAGTGATAAGCTTAGCATTTGAAGAAAAGTGTTTAAGATCATCTAAAACAAAATGAATTTAAGTTAGCAAGGATCAAGAAGGTGGCAACACCAAAGCAACATCACTGAGGACAAACTTACTCTTGTAGGTTGTGGTGTTGTTTGTGGACAAACTGGACAGCACTCTCCAAAGGGGATTTCTGGGTTGGGACAGTCCAACTCCTGTTCGTCACAGATAATGTCATCACAGAGAACAGATCCCGAGTCGCACACACAGATTTGGCATGGCTCTGGTTTCCAAACATCCCTGTCAGCATAAACCTGCCCAAGATGGGTACATCCTGCGACTGGAGAGAAAGACAAAATAATGTTCAATATTATTTCAAATGTGTTTTCCAAATCAAAGATGAGTAACAGAAAAGCTGTTGGATAGTCTGTTTTGTTTTCTACTGTAATATATTTAATGTGTGTAAAGTTTAAGGCTAAATACTTTTCAGACACTGGGAGGATCTGTTATATTAATTGCAGAGTCTGCTCTGAATCTATAAATAGACATCAATGGAAGCCTCCTGGAGCTGATCCAAAGCCCAATTAAATCTGTGATAATCTTCCGTCTCGAGTAATTTTAGTGTCAGACTGAGTAACTGTGTAATTAGCAATTGAATCCTCTACTGCAGCTAAAAAGGAAATGTGCCATATCTCTCAAAAAAGTGTATCACTGGCCCCCATGTGCCAACATGAGCACTTACACATGGATGTGGACTAAGCCGTCTGTCCAGCGCAAAGTCTTGTCACTAGCATCTTGCATTAATAGCTAGCACTTTTCAAAGTGTTTTTGAAACCCACCATATGCAATAGATCTAAAAGAATGTTCACATTAATTGCCCAGATGGTTTGCAATTAATGCGTCATCTGGCCTGCTCAAATGTTACAAGTGTCTGCATTTTCAGAAAAAACGTGTAATAGTCATGGCTTTGTGAATTCCTTCCAACAGCTATTCTACTGGTCAAATTTGTTGTAGATAATGAATTTGAAGAGACTGATGAAAACCAGCTTCAAACATTGAATTTTTGTTTTGTATTTCCCTAGAGAAACAAGATCCAGAAAACCCAGTAATTTAAGAAACCAATATGAAAATAACACTGTGAAGTTAAGACAAGCTCCTTGTAAGTTTTGTAGAAGTTATTGGAAGTCTCAGATTGCAAATGTAAGTATCTGTGAATGTCTTGAATAACGGAACAAGATTTTTTTCTGTGGATAATTCAAAATAACGCAATTTAAAAACACAAAATTCTGGAGAAACAGCTATTTGTATACCTACATCATCCCTAAAACTTTAATATCAGAAGTCACCTACTACACATCACCTTTCAAAAAGAAAAAAAAAAGCTCAAAGATGTAATTCAAAGCTCTGACATTAAATTTCCACTGGCTCCAGACAGAAAATTTTGAATGCTATCAAATTGTTGTAATGGTCATAATTATGTATGAGACTGAATCCAAACCTATAGTGCAGTTCATTCCTATGGGTTAAGCAATCCCCTTTTCTCACATGCAGCATCTTTCATCTCTGTTTTTTCTCTTTTCCAATACCGCATTTGTACACTGGTCTCTTCTTTCTCCTTACATTCTTTGTTTTAATTTCTCTCTTTATTTGGGTATCTGTTTCCACATCCACACCCCACTCTTTGGCATGGTACAGGCTTGGATGCGTTTCCTCTCTTAAGCTTTTTCTGCTCCAGTCAGTTTTTACTCTATTTGGTTTCCTCTTTCCCATAACACGTACTTTTCCTTTTCATCTTCCATGAATCCTCTTGTCTTTTGTACCCCACTATCTCACCTTCTTTACTGCCATGTATTCAACTAAGCTTATTTTTGCAGACTCTGCTCCCTTCCCAGTGTCTCACTCAGATGCTTTTCCTTGTCCATATTAACCCAACTTTTCCCTCTATGTCACCTATGAAATTCATCACCTCCTTGTGTGAGCTCTGTACGGGCTACAGGGAATACAGCAAAGACTCCTGGCTCATGGAGTGGAGAACAAGAGTGGGGATCTCGGAGCAGAGCACTACATGGGACAGGAAGTTTCTTGTCCCAATTTCAACCCCACTACAGGCTTTCTGCATACACCAGCTTATGTTATTTCTGCACTTCATTTACAAGAGAAGCAAACAGGAAAATGTTGACTTGTCAAGGCTGCCACTACTTATGGTTAAGAGTTGGTTTTGACCACCAGCTTGATTAGGACAACAGCAAGATGCAAGAAGCTTCAAAAATCCTTTTCAGACATTTTCAAGCCAATATTTTTTTCTATGCTTGATATTGGGCTGGGAGCCAGCATTCAACCTTCCTTTGATAACACAAAAAATCTTAAAATCTAAAATATTCCAGTGGCATATGAAAACTAATTCCCCTCAGACATTTTCTATCACCTAGAGATTCCCTTTTCCCTTTGATTCTGCACCTTTTGGGTATCACCTCAGCTCCTGCACAAGAGAGGTGGAGAACTGCCCATTTCCAGGACAGCATCTTCTTCACACCCGCCATGACACAGGGTCACGGTACCAGGTACTGCTTCAAAGGACACTGCCTAACAGCCACTACCTCTGAAGAAGATCTAGACATCCTTCGTTAGTCTGGCAAGCTAGATTTAGTTTCTAAAAAAATGGTTTGGTTTCTTAGCTCTCACACTGCAGAATCATGTCAGTGCATCCCAGGTAAATAAGATAATCCTCTGCTTAACTAGTTGCTGACTGTTTCTGTGAGAAACATTTTCCTCCTTCAACAAACCAGGATTTCACTGTGGACGCTTAGGGAAAAAAAATAACAGACTAGTCTTGACAAGAGTAATGACAAATTTTTCGTGACAAAGAAGGCAGCTGAAATGTATTTAAAAAATGAGAAGTGCAGCTTAATGAATGAAAGCTCTTTTATAGTCTCTCTAATGACTCATGAAAAAATCTAAGTTATAAATTGACAAAAGCTGAGTAGCTCAGTGTACAAGTGTTTTGCTGTGCACAAGAAGACCTCAAAAGCAGTACACTGTGAGAGACAGAATACCATCAAAGCTGCTGGGGAGGTTAGAGCTTGTTGTCCCTCTAAAAGGAGATGGTTGGATACACCCTAGAGAGTATGGGTGGGCATAGATACACTTCACCTGAGCGCGATGTACTCAGCTGCCACTCTGCTTAATCTCTTCCCAGCTCCACAGTTTAAAATGTCCTTCTCATTTACAAACACAATGAGGAAGGGAAGAGATGATTTTTCTTTAGTTTAGGGCAAAACACAGTTTATATATAATTGTTAAATAAAAATAACATGATACAGATCTAAAAGAATTAATACTGTTACCAGTGCACATGTAATGTACAGTTATATGAATTGCATATGTATATAAAAATATGCATAGTGTACACATACTTCTGTACCCATAAGATGTGTTTGAATATTCAGATTTTCAGCTCTCGGTACCACTCTCTTTCAAAACCACAATTATTTTTTTTTAACTATATGTTGAAGACAGCAAGGTTCTTATTCACTAGGAAATTCATATCCAAGAATTTGCATTTTCATATGTCTATTTTTTTCTTCATCCTGACTTCATTTTCATTGATTTGTTGTGTTGTTTTTGTATTTCCAGAGGTGTGATCTTGCTGCCTTACAGTGAAGAGGACAGCTCGAATGGGGAGCAGAAAAGGGCCATCTTTCTCATATTTTTGCACTGCTGGTTAGAAAAGATTCTGTTTTGAAGACAGCTGCTCTTTTCTGAAGCAGAGGCTTTTCTCAGTGACCAATTTTTCACACTGAGAATACTCACCTTTCCACATTTTAGTCAACAATATCGATGAAAGTCATGGAAACTTAAAATGTGTCACAAAATGACTGACATAATTTTACAGTAATAAGGAAATAAAACGGATTTCTCTGTTTTTACAAGGTTGTCATTCAGTTATTCTACAGTAGATGGCATCATGTGACAGAAAGAAAGACAAAAAATCGAAAACATCTGGATATAATGACATTCATATTTGCTTCTAACTTTCTGGACATTGTTAAATGAATTAAGAAATAAGCTAGGAGAGCTGCAATGAAAATCATTGCGGCGTTTGGCAGAATGAAAGTATTAAATAGGTTTCCAAAGGAAACTTACATCTGGGAAGACTTAGTCTGTTCAAGACACCCCCTCTGTGCTCAGATGTAGATCTGTGTGTCAGCATGTTATGACATAATGCATTTTGCATTGCTCATAAAGATTAACTGTTAGCTCCAAAATCCTTTGGAAAGCTGATTTGTGCTAAAGCCCTGGCAAGTAATGTATAGTAATAATAAGGTTATAAAAAAGCTGACTTGCCTACTTCTAGGATTGTGGTAAAACAGTCACATACTTGCCTTAGCCAGCTTTTCTTATGGATTCCTAAACATAGATATTAGCCCAAGATTAAAAAACATAAATATTAGAACTCAACAGTATCAGTATATGGCAATGTAAAATCTTATTCTTCTTCCCAAAGCCCTAAATATGGTGGCTATACAGCATTTCAGTTCTATGGCAATTATTGCAATGGTATGTTGAAAGCTGTGTCAATCTCTAATTCATTGTACAAAACATTAAAGTTTAGTATTTGAAAGCCTGGATAACTTTGCATTTATGCTGTTTTACCAAGCATTCACAACTTTAAAGATGTTGCTGCGAGTAGCATTTCCCTGGGCCAGCCTAAAAAGTGAATAAAAGGAAAAAAAGCAACAGAATCTTCGTCATATGCTGGTTTTGAATTATTTTCCATTTCCTAAGCAGACTAGCAGCTGTCTGTAAGTGGACCAATAGGGAAAGCTGAAAGGAAAATCACCATTTAGTCTCAATGGACCTATAAGTGTGGTACATAAAAGAGCCCAAATGTGTACAAGGGAAAAAAAAATGGTCATTGTAGACTTGAAAGATGACAGATGTCATATGGGACATAATCCCGATTCCAGTGAGGTGAACTGGAATTTGTTATTGAGTGCTATGACCTGTGAAGCTGATCTGTTTTGTAGCTGCTTTTGGCTTTGCATTTGTGCAAGCGCTGTGATCATGACTTAGCCACATTTATATGGCAAAAGGAAAAAATCTCCTAATAGTATCCTCAAAAACCACAAACTTTTTGACTTTGGCCAAAGCAAATGTCCAGCTATTGCATTAGTAGCAGACTCACATATCCCCTGTGCAGAGATGTGACTAAATGCTTAGAAATTAAAGAACATCTTGAACTTGTCTGGTTCTGCCTCAGAAGGGGCGATAGTCCACACAGAGGTGACTCACGATCCTTCAGCAGCAGCTCAATGATGGCTTGGGAAGCAAAAGTGAGGAGCTTTGATCTGCGAGAATCTGATCACAAACACACTGAGTCGAGGAAACAGCTTTTGCTGTTATTTAAAGTGAATCTGGTAAAGGCTAAAGCACTGAAATGAAAGTGGCTTTGCCTCTAACTTTGACTGGATCCAAAATCTGCTGAAGCTAAGGAGGGTCCTTCTGTTCCTTTTTATGGACTTTTTACTGTACAAAGCCTGTGCTTCCTTACTCTCCCCTAGTTATGGTCACTTGCTCTACAGGATGGCTACTTCAAAAAATGTTTTTACATTTCGTCTATAGTAAATACATCCATATATTGTGTATTCCAGCACTGTTTTATACATTGCTTAACCAAAGGACTAAGTAGAAAGGAGATATATTGTTCACTTTCAATTAAAATTCTGTAATTCTCCCCTACACTGGAGCAGACAGAGTAATCCATCCCAGCATCTGCAGCATCGCTGCTTTCCATTTACTGAGCAGGAAAGAATGTCACGGCGTCTACCTCGAAGTAAATGGTTTGGGCTCCCTGTCTGGTAGTATGAGGATGTTTATAAGAAAATCAAACATACTCGTTCCATCCCGTAATCAGTAATGGACACAAACGGACTCTCATAATGAATTAATTGGCTTGCTGAGCCAGAATGGCCTGGTTTGTCCGCATGTTCTCTGGTCAGGTAAGTTCTAAGTATTCAAAAAGTCTGAAATAGTGTCTGTTTTGTAGGAGACAGGAAAAGAGGTGGAAATTTGAGAAAAATGTTTTAACAAGATGATTTTTTTTTCAGCTGCAAGGCCTACAGATATTCTTTCAGCTAGAATTGTATTAAAAGAACCAGCTAATTAACTGCATCCATTTTATATAGTGCATGATGAGATAAGGGCCAATTTGGGCGTACCTACCCATTAGAATATTTTCAGATTTAATTGTATTGATGTAATATTTTGTATGGCTTGTCCACCATATGATTGGAGGTATCAGGAATGAAACCTCATTTGATAAAACACTTAAATGCAGGATGTGAAAAATCAGAGTTGGTCCATGTCCTGTAGGAGGAAGAACTGCTATCAAGTGGAATTGAAAAGGAGTATGAATAAATGGTTCACAGATTTCCCAAGTTTCACACCAGAAAGGATGGCTACATCCTATAATTTCAGACTGAAACTGAAGCTTTCTTACTTCCAGGGATGCTCATCTGCCAAAAAGCTGGCTTTTGAACAGTTCTGCCACTGTGCCAGACATTTTCCTCTTTACTCAGACACAGAGCAAGAAAAAGAAAGCAGCATAAAAGATGCTGGTTAATCTTAATACTGTACTTTTCTGTCAGAGGTATTGCAGAAAGGAGATATGCACTATTTCACTGGCAATGATAGGAGAGGCTGGATTCTCAGGCAAAGGATCATTACGTCATGTAGCCTATCTGTCCTTGCTCTGAGACCCAACCAACCTATCTTTCAGATTACAAAATGGAAAAAACCCAAGGCCTGCCCTGGTACAAAAAGTATTTGCATTTTAAACAAATCATTGCTTGCTCCCTTCATTCATCTTTATAAGCTCCAAATGCTGCAACCTTTCTGCAGATTTTAGAAATTTTAGAAATATCAGGATTAAAAAATATCCTTACAGCATATTTGCTACCAAGTAAAACACAAAATGCCTCTATTTTCCTTGCAGATCATTGGCTTTTTCCTAATATTTCAAAGTGTGATTTATGTTAAGAACTCTAATTTTTCTCCTTTATCTTCAGAGGTCTATCGTTCTTCTCAAGGGTAATGTAGTCTAAAGTGGCTGAATCTGTCACATTGTTCTGCCTCAACATTTATGTTTCACAAATCGCTCTATTTGGGCATGCATGTTGACATCCTTGAATGATGTTCTTCATGCAATGTCTAAAGATCACCCTGCCACACAAGCAGTGCTTTGAAACCGGGATCAGCGACATCCCATCAGTGATATTGTTACACAACTGCCCCACTGGATTCAGCTGGTGTCCAGCATGAAAACAAAAAAAAAACAATGGCAGAAGAGTTTTCTTGTTTCAAAAGTGCTAACAGGAAAACAAAGTGCAAAGGGAGATTTTCGGTTAGTTTAGTTGGTGGGGGTTGGATTTGGCAGAACTGTCATTTCTACCTGAGTCAGATAAGGGGCAGGACAGAGCAGACTGCTGTGTATCTGTCACCTTGCTTCTTTTTTGGGGATCCCCAGAGAATTGTTACACCTCTTTCTAAACTTCTAAAAGTCATTTTGAGAAAACCATCTGATGGACGCTTTTGTTGTTAGCTATTACTTGACAACATCATGGCCTAATTTTTTTTTTTTTTGTAAGGGAGGAAGATATTCCTGAATGACTGACTGTACTGAGAGGTTGTTCTGGGATTTCCTCTTCAAAATCCTCTCTCTCTAACTCAGACAATTATATTTATACTTCTGTCTTTTTGGTAGAGATAGAGCTCTTTTGCTGTAATCTACAGAATGTGTATCATTCATTCCTGATTAAGGGTAAACATTGCTTGATGAGAATGTCCCTTGATTTTACTGGGTTTTAAATCAGACTTAAATCAGACTTCTAATCATTCTGGTGAGAACTGAAGATCTTCAGTGCCTGAGAGATCAAACCTTTTAATAAGGGTAACCATTTGCATTAGAGCAGGACACACAGTAAGTAAGAATTTAATCTCAATTCCGAGCACTCAATGCCTTTTAGCGGGACCATTGCATAATTTTTCAGTTACTCTTCCAATTATTGGTAAAACGCCTGTGAGATTTTTTCCATCCCCTCTGTTCTTACATTAAAATATCTTTTGGCACATCACCTTTTGTGCCATTTGGTGTCACTCTAAAAATAAGCAGCAGGCTGCAATCACTTTATTTGTGGCTATTTAGTTGTAGTGCTGGCATAAATTCTCACTACTCTGTGGTAATCTGATTTTAATGTGCTGCTTGTCTTTAGAGTGACTGATGCCAAATGGCGCAAAGACTTGTGTCTTAAACCAAGCAGAAACTGACATAAATTCAAAGTCTGATGTGATTAGTGATGATTTTATGGATTTATTAGTTTCTTTAAACGTACATCCTGCCCACTCCTTGGGCAGTCATTGAAGACTTCTACAGTCCGAGTCCAAGTGTGAAGGTAATTTAATTTCTTGAACACATGAGCACTTCCAATTTTGTTCCATAAGATGCTGGCCTAACATATTTCTAAAGAAAAGCAATAGCTTCATGCTCAACATTACTAGGATCATTTAAGTGGAAAAATTTACCAAAATCCAGCACAACATTTTTTCAGAACTTTCCAAAAAAAACACCCACCCCCAAGGTATATCTCAAAGACATACTTCTGCGCTTCTGATTTTAGCTAGGACCAGTAATATTTTATGACATTGGAGGGTTCTTTGCAACATTTCTTGCAGTAGGTCTGCCCTGGCAAGAATAAAAAAAAACTGAAAGACTCATTGTGTGCAAGCAGGTTTCCCAGACCGTACAACCAGTCTGGGACATCCAAAGCATCATGAAAGTGCAATTCAGCTTCTGAGCTGCTCAGTGAAAGAGAACCATTGGAAACTGATAATTGTTACAGCTTGCTCTACATAGCAACTCGTGTAAAACACTGAACTCTAACTACTTAATTCAGGATACTTTAAGCTTCTTTCAAGATAAAACCCAAAGGCTGTGTGGGAAAAAAAAAAAAGTATGATTTTTGTTTTTCGTTGCCTAACTTTGTAATTAAAGCAATTTTTATCAGGTGATTAAAGTTTCAAGTGGGACATGATCTTCTCTTTCCCCTTAGCTCAGTGAGAGGGCTAACAATTTTATGCAATGCTGTTTCTGTGGTTTGCCTTGGAAGAAATCAGCTAGATTCAATGCTTCTCTCCTGAGACTGAAACAGATGGGAAATGTTACAATACAGTATAGTACATATGGTAATATCATTTGTATTTTCAGATATGTTGGACAAATTCAGCCCCAATATAACTCCACGGCCATAGTGAATTTACATCAGAGATGAGTAAAGCAGCAGGGGGTCAAATTCTACACTAACGTAACTCCCTGCACAATTTTATTGATTTCACTGTAATTTCAGAAGCTGGAAGTAAATGAAGGGTTTGGATCTTGTATTTCATATTCCAGTGACTGATTAAAGAACTCTGGCGTATTGTCTAAAGAAAGGAATCATATCTTTGGCTTCCAATAAATTAAAGGTATTTGTAATTCAGAAGGTCAGGGGTGGGGCTGGGGGAAGCAAGATTCTGAATGCATAGAGCATCATTAACCCAGCTTAATCTGCAAAACAGTTTGTTTTAATATAAAGTCCTTATTCCAGTTTGTACTAATTTGCCCCACATCCATTTTGGACAGTTTGCTGGATACAGATGGCAGCATTTGAAATTCTTCTTAATCTGCCTCATAGAGGATATTAAATGGGTATTTGTACACTGGATACAATGTTCTTATTGTCAATTTCCTAAGGCTACCAAAGTGGGTATTGTGAGGGTTTTCTCAGGGTACCAAAAACGACTGTCTTAATTTTGGGGCCACTTTTAAGTATCAAGTTTTGTGCCTATTTTTCAAGCATGAAGACCTAAGGATATTTATTCCTAACTAAATCCTTCAACAGGTGAAAATCCACACCTTTGGCGCTGTGAAGAGCCTGCAAGCACAGAGCTGGCTTTTTATTAATATCAGAGGTCAGAAGCATTGCTACTGAAGTGGCTGCCTGAAGCCTGGCACACGTGTAGCTCTCTCTGCCCTGCGCAGCAACAACACCTGCTGGCACAGGGTGAGAATAAACAGTGCCGCGTAGCAGACGAGGGCTAGAACATCTTTAGTAGACACAGCCAGATCCACCAGAGTTTATCTGCTGGAGTCCTTAAAAGGCATGAGTGGAAGAGCCTGAGCCAGAGAAAACCTGATAAATGAAGAGGCTCTGTACTTTTTTTTTTTTTTTTGATTCTTCACCGAAAGAAGTTTACAATGATCTTTCTCTCTTCAGCTGCTCTAACAGGAAAAGAATCAGTTGGACTTGAACGCCTCTCTTCTTTCCTTTTTATTGCCTCCCCCTCCCTAACCCCCATTTATGCTTTTCTGTTCATACAAAAAAGCGAGTTCTACAAAGAGGACCACCCTGCCAACGACTAAGCCACCAACAGGCTTAGAATATTGTGCAAAGAATCTTCAAAACGTCTGAGAAGATTTCAATTACTCTTTTCAAAGATTTGCAATTCCCACTACACAGCCTATTGTTTGCTTTCACTAGGACATTCTTCTCTTAAACAGCTGGCACAGAATGACTACTGCTCTGTAGGGAAACAAGAAAACACCATACAGTAGATTTAAAGCCAAACACGGAAAAAATATAAATTTTTTTTAAAGGGCCTCTCATGAACATAGAAGTGTTTTCCAAGAGAATATGAATTCTATTTTTGCTGCTTAGAGATGAAGGAAAGCATGGGGGATGTAGTTTGTTTTCCTTTGATGCTCAGCATGGCTATTACACTGAACATCAAAGGAACAATGAGCGATGTTTCCCGTATTTTCCATTAGCTGTGTTGGGGTGAGCAATTGTTTCTCTTGTGTCTGTCTGAAAAAGAAGCTGCAGTTTTGCCCTTGCATCTTTCCTAAAAGAAAATGGAAAGAAGGAAAAGAGACAGAAGAAGAAGGGAAAGAACAGAGGTAAAGAGACGGTTGCAGCAGACAGCCTGCTAATGCACCGCCTGGTCACTGGACATGAATTGTGGGGAAGTTCAGGGCGAATTAATTATGTCCAGAAGTTTTCCAAGAACTGCCAGTGTCAAATTGCTGTGGGAAGTAGTTTCCAGACACAGATCATCCTTTCCTATCTACTGCTGCAACGGTGCACAGGGTGTTCCTGCGACTCTGCTGCCCTTTGCAGTGCTGGGGCTGGGAATGAAGCGGTGCCTAAAGCCACCATAGCAGCCCACAAAAATTCTACACATGGAAGAAAATCTTTTGCTGCTTGGCAGGAAAGCAGACATGCCTGTGCCACCCTCCAGGGTGGGATGCACAGTGACTGAAAGAGAAAACCAGTAGCAGAAAGGGATGGGTCTCCTGTGGTAGTGGATAGCTTTGTCTTATGCCAAAGGCCATTCTCCATTAAAGTCTTAAAGCTACAAGTCACATCCCCAATTTCTTCAGACTCATTTGGGTGCCCCTTTAGCTGTAAGAGAAGCCCTTGCCTTTTAAAATAACAAAACACATTCAGCCTTATATATCCTTCCATTATCATCACATTCTTCCTGTTCAATGTCCTGTGCATGCTTTCTCCTCCCTGGCAGACATTTCTTCATAGAGTACTTGTGTGAATCAAAGCAAGACAAAAATGTGCAGGCATTGTTAAAGAAGGTACAGTTTTCATTCTCATTCTGATAGTTCATGTTTAAATGAAGGGTTTGACGTAAATGAGGGAAAATGGAAGTAGTCTCTTAGCTAATCTGAAAGGAATCTCTTCTGCTGTACTTTCACTAAACAAAGCCAGAAGTCCCAGGGCTGAAGCTTATCCAAACTAAAGCCAACAAACGGTTGTTGTTGGAGGGGGTTATATCATGTTTTCCATTGTCATTTTGACATGAAACAGGCAGAGCCTTCAACTTTGCAAACTTGGAGACAAGAATATTGGCTCTGAAGTGAAAATAAATAAATAAAAGCAGCAGTTAGAAGTAGGCTAGGTTTTCTCAAAGCAAAATGGAGAAAACCTTTCCTATGAGATACAAGATGAGAAAAAATAATGACTGCTTGAAAATTTAAATGCAAAATATAATTCACTATGCCTCTGTGTGAAAGATCACTCTACAGTCACCGATGGAACTTATTCCTCCTTGCACCCTTCTAGGCTAAGCACAACTCTGTCTCTGTTATACTTACGGAGGAGACTTTCTGACTCCTGTAATATGTAGTTTTTTACTGCTTGTGGCAATTATCAGTTCATCAGCCACAGCCAGGAGCAACGTAAGGATTAATCTTTGAAATTGTTATACAGTCTCAAACCAATGTGAGAAATATTAATGGCATGGTCTCTGCCCATAAATATGAGAATTGTATTTCCCTGAAACACAAAGTGCCTGACTGTGCTAAATGGAGAAAGATCAGGAAATTCTGTGGGAATTCCTTATAGATTTCTCCAGGGACAAAATATCTCTTGTCAGGGAAGCCACGGAGAGGACAGAAAGTAAAGCCTTGCAAACCCTGTGCATTGAAAGATTCAATGGAAGAAAGAAAATCCCTAGAGAAGTAGCTGTCCTGCAGCAGTAACTAAGCCACAGCACTGGCTCCCGTACCTAGTAGCAGCATGGCCATGGGAAACCAACTGCAGTGAGTCACCACACAGCATCTCTGTAACAGAGATAACACCACCATGAGCAGCACAGCCCCGAACAGCCTTCTCTCCAGGAGGAATCCTCTGGATTCCCTGGGCTGGAGATGGGCAGCATGCTAAGGGCCAGGGGCTGCAGCATGCTTCTGCACCCAACCACACTCTTCTGCACCCAACAGCCAAAGGTACAGAAATAAAATAACAGTTCTTGCATCACTCCTGGACTACTCACTACACGGTATATTATCATGGATGTGTTGAAGCAGGAGTAGTCTGGTAAAGTATTGCAGCAGGCAAAATAATGACACTAAAATTTTTTTTCCATTTTCAGTTAAAGGTTATTTATCATCTGCCAAAACCCAAGACTAGAACGTCTCAAAACTGTGGACATGCAGGTGGTAGGTTCTGAACTCTAAACCATGTTAAAGTTGTGCAATCTACAATTTACCAAGCCACCACAAGGAGATTGAGCTAACAGTTGTCATGCTGAATCAGAGAAGATCTTATTATACCCTTTTCAACTTTGAGTTTTATTTTTTTGGATGTTGCCAATAATAAATTGAATTTTGCTCCATCACATCAAATTTCTGCAATGATGTGGAAATCTAATGCAGTTACTTCAAGACCAAAAAAAACCCCATTTTGTTAACAACACATCTTTACCATTGCCAACCGTTTTCCTTTTCTTAGCTGGGATCTTTTCCCTAGTTTCTTAAACAAGCATGACTAAAGGATAGTAAAATCTGGAGTATTAATGGACATGACCATTGCATTAATTTCCACTTTTGTGGGTTTTAATGAATTATACTTCAAACCAACAAATTAAAACTTGCAACTGTTGCAGCAGCTGTGGCCTGTGCTCTTCTCCAGACTACTAACCTACCATGAAAACAGCAAGAATCATATAGTTTTCATGCTGCCCACTAGCCTGGGAAAGCACACTTTGTTATTGTTTCCCCCTGCTGGTAGGCTGAACCTTTCAACTCTGAAAAGATTGCTTTTAACCCAAAATGCTAAATGACAGTCTGCATCATTTCCATTACTGACCTACAGCACACTTTCCCAATTATGAGATCAGGTATGTCCCATTTTCTGCACATTTCTGATTAAAACAAGGTTTGAACAACATTAGCACATAACTGGGACGATGACTAATAGATCCATGTCCGTCTGGTTTGCCAGCCAATCTGTGAAACAAAAAAGTGTTAGTAATTCACTCCTTCCTTTCTCTTGAACAGCATTAATTAAAACTAACACCCAGCTGTTATGTAAGGCTGGCATCAGTTAAGATTTTGCAAGTGACACCTGGCTGCCTATTTCAAACCTCAAAACTCTGGCAGGAGCTGGAAGAGGAAATAGGATCTACTTGTAATCTGCAGCACTAAGCAGGGAGCAAATGTAATGATGCTGACTGAGGTATCAACAGTAATATTCATGCCAGAGACAACACCCTTCTACCTCTGCCTCTTCCCCTTGTAATAAAGCAGTGGATGTTTCCAACTCCACCTCCTCTTTAAAAAAGTCAGTCTATGTTGATTTGGTCTCAAACCAAAAACAAATTTGGAAAATAATGAAAGGGATATATAATGGTCTCATTTTCCTAAGGCTAATGTCTTCCAGGGATGTGTGATCTAAAATGTGTTTATGAAATTTGTCATATTTCCAAGAACATATATATAATGTTTAGAGGGGGTGGATTCCCCAGGCTTTAATTTAACATGATTTTTCCAGACCAGAAAGGAATGTTTCAGTTTTCCTAAGCATATCCTTGCCTGCTGTGTGCTTGGTCAAAAACAGTTAGGAAAAATGGAAGAGCAGTAGACCCCCGATCCTTCATATTTTCATGTAGTCCAGGTTAGTTAAGATGGTGTAATTATCTGTTGGCACACAGACATGCATCATCTGGTTTTACCTTCAAAACTCTGGAAGGGGACTTTTCTGTAGTACCAAAACCTTTGAGGAAAGATAGTTCTCATTGTCATTAGCTTTACCTTTAAACTAGCTAATTTATCAACGAAGAATATGCACATGCGATGTTGCATATAGGTAAGTGCTAAAAATTCCAGTTTGGCAGTCTCACAAATACACTGCATCTGTGCAGTACCCATCTACTTCATTACCTATCCAATCCTTTCCAATTAATAAAAGAAGAAAGCAAAATGGCTAAACCAAGCTGCTTACAAGTTTTCCTAAAATTTCATCCTTCTTTTCTGGGGAATCGGAAGTGGGTGCTCAGCTTAAAGGCTTCTTTGCATGCTGCCTCCTGAAACCTACATGTAATGGTTATATTTAATTTTAAAACTGTAATTTGCGACTCAAAGTAATAAGAAAGGTCAATAAGTCGTCTCAGAGAAATTTTAGGATTCAGTCATTACCTCAGAAATGAGCTCCCTGACCAAACATCCAAGATAATACTTACAAGGAAAATGCTAAATTACTTTAGAGCAAAAAATTATTTGGAATAATAATTAAGAGTTTCTGGCTCTGCTCTCACACTGCTTTTAGAGAATTAGAGTTTTCCTGATGACCTCAGTGAAGTTCCTAAAGGACTATTGGGTGTACATATGAGAAGTGTCACAATCCAGGTGTCTGAGATGTCCCTTACCCATCTCAGATGCAGCTGAGACAGGCTCAAATCCATCTGAGCTCCCTTTTGGCACTGATGTGAGCAGGGCTATGCACGTGCTTCCTTTTCAGTCAGTGGAAACTGCCAAATACCTCCAGTCTGTCTAGCTAAAATTTACGCTGTCTTCTGGAAGTAGCTGTCTAGATTGACTATACAAACTCAAGATAAATGGTACAAATGTAGGCCATAAGGCCAGAGAGTGCTTGCACAAAACATGCTGGCTGGGTAGAGGATGCGTTTCTTTCCCAAAGAAGGATTCAAAGTTCTTATACTTCTTGGTAGTTTAATATGCAGGATGTAAAGGTGCCTTTCAAATGGTGGAACTGAATATACATTTCCGGAATCTGAACCATCTGTCATGTCTGCAGCACCAGCTTCATGTCGTGTCAGCTATCAGGAGGCATTTTATCTTGAATATGGTCAGGGCTTGCAAATGCCTTACACTAACTTGACACATATCAGAAAACCTGAAATGTGGATAGGTGGTTTCATATGGAGGCTAAAAGCATCCTAGTGGGTAACCAGGACATACAGCTATTGTTCATGGCAGTCACAGAAAATTCCTTGTTCCACAATATCCAGATCCTGAGCTTTTGAAGAGGTTCAACCTGAGGCTGTACTCAACTCTCCATTCCTAGCTAGTACAGTGAGACAAAGAAACATATAGCCCAGAGGTACGTATGACTATCCTAAACTTAGTGTATTCTGAGCAGTTTCCTTAATATCTTGCCAAGTCTTGTCTCCTGGCAAGCTTTTCCAAGGAAAATTTTGTATTGACTTACATTTGATACTAACCATATAGACATTTTTCTTGACAAGAGAGAGCATTTTAGCATGTCTGGAAATTCTCTTTTGAATCGTGGAAAATTTGGATTCCCAGTCCATCACTGCCCTGCACATGAATTAGTGATGTTAATAATCAACTCCCTCAATTACTATTTTCTGTGAGAAAAGCATATTCAAATGTGTAGAAAGGAACATTCCAAAGAGAGGACAGAATTTGATATTTTAAGGGATAACTAGTGTTTTATCAGTCTCTCTGCATAACCTCTTCCCTATAAGTAGTATGGAAGTTAGCCCAGTAAGGAAATGTTACTACACCATGAAACAGGAATGTGGCAGAAAAACGAGAATACTCCCTCACACTTCATTTGAATATTGTTCTTCTACCCAAAATTTACCATTTCTTAAATTAAATATGTGTTCAACCTCAGAAATGTCCAGGACTATGACCAGAGAGAGGGAAAGAAACCTGGCGCTCGGGGGGATTTGTTTATTGGAAGAAATAAACTGATATTCCTTCTTTTTGTATTGCATGGTCCCTTAGTCCTTATCCCTCTGAAGAGATGTATATATACACACACACACACACTGCATATTAAATATATGCAATATGTATATTATTTGCTGCTGTAAGCAAACTCATAGCACATGCTTGCTCAGATTTTAGAATATTTTCTTCACTGAGGATTACTGAAGAGACAGTTTATATACTGTAAAAGCAGAAACAGATAAGCATCAGTTCACAGTATATTATATTTACTCTCTATAGAACATCTTTATGTGGATTAGGGTTTTGGTGGGTTTTTTTTAAGATACTTTACAGGGCTTCTCCTGTGTCTGTGCTGGGTGAGGGAGGCGGGTATTTGGGCATGCGTCTGTTGCAGAGGATGTTACTCGATTTGCTCATGCACAGAGCCTCCTGAGCTCCAACTGCTCCACTGCCAACAGCCTGCTGGTGGACTCACAGTCACCCTCTCGGCAGAGGTGCCTTTCCAGGTATGCTGAGGCAGACAGATTTCCCATGAAATGGCTAACATAATAATTTTCATGATTTATATCATACAGACTAGGGTAGGGTGTGATTTTAAAGGCATGTGGCTTTCCTTTACTGCACTACTATTTATTTGGCTGCTGCTTATCAAGTTATTTGTAAAGTTATTTGTTGCCTCGATGCAGGAGTAAATACATTGCAGATCTTTTAGATTTGCAAGAAAGAAAAATGTTTTATCTTAAGGAAGGTCTGGTTTACAATGTCTGGCAAGTAGGAACAGAGCACATCCAAAAAAGGTCAGCTGTACTTGTGGAATGTCATCTGTTTAACTTAAATACTCATACTACGATTATCTTCACTCTAAGCTGAATTATTGTTTACGAAGTATTCCCCCCTCCCTCTAAATTCCATATTCATTTGGTTTTTGGTGTTCTTGCTCTCTGTAAACATGCGCGCACATAACTCGCATGGACTCCTAGATACCATCAGCTGCTAATCAGTCTTGTGAGGGACAGAAACAGCCTACAGATGCAAAATTCAAACTATTTCAGCTGAGGGAATTAGTTTACCCTCCTGCTTTATGTCAAAGTAAAAATCCCATAAGCTGACATATTTTCATATATCGCTCTTAAAAACTGTTTCATCAAAACTGGTTAGAATTTTAAGGCTGTTTTCTGCACGCAAATTGTTTAAACAATCCCCCATGCTGCCAGTGGAAAACATACAAGTACAAAGAAGAACTCCAAATAAAAAAGCTGGAAGTAAAGACTTACTGCTGGTGACAAATAACTTCCAGGCAGCACAGAGCTAACAGTTAAAATGTTATTCCAAGAGTTAAAAGAATAGTTCAAAAACTCTCCGGTGTCTGTAACAGGAAAACAAGTAAGAACAAGAACAAATGCAGCTAAGGCAGAAAGCCCCGTAGAGTCCTTTTAACCAGAGAAGAGAGCAAAGCAAAGAGAAACCTTTGGGATGGTAATGCAAACTCCTGCAGCTTTCAGCTTCAGCATTAAATATCTGACTCTGCCGAATCAGTGAAGGAAAAGTGTTCTGGTGAGAACTGTGAATACACGTTTCTTACAAGCTATTAAAATCATTGGTGAAAATAAAAATAAAATAAAAACATTAAATCATAAGAAGCTTGAATTACTCACCGTCTTGTTGTGCCAAAATAACTGAGGGTTGAAACACGGCAAGAATGAGCAAAGTTACTTTTTGCACAAAGCTCATCATGTCTAAATATTAGACATGAGACTCTCTGTGCAAAAATAAAAATGGGGGGGGGGAAAGAAATCTATTCAAAATAGCAACATCGGTTGTTCCCTGCCCTTCCAGCACCGGGCCATGTACAGAACTCAGCCACAAGCATTCCCCAGCTTTGGCCTTAAATAGGAAAAAAATTGGCTTACTTTACTTTTCCACCCCCTTTACTGAAACATGAGAAGAAGACCCATCCCCTAACAGTAAATGAATGATTAATATTTCTCTTGGCTTTACAGAAGAATAAAGTCCACTAAACAAGATACACAGCACATCTGGAACTTTAGCATGCGTACGAAACACACACTGAGCCTGCATATGAATAGTTAGTGTGAGCTGTATGTTAGACATATGCATACGAAAAAAAAGTCCTATGGTAAAGCAGTTTTTCATGTTAATTAGGAGTCAATGGATACAGACCAAGAGGATTTTTAATTCTTAGCATTCCCTAACAAAGATAATAGGTAAGTACCTGATGCGGCCGCACAAACTGAAAGAATCCCAGAAGTGGAGGAGCAAACCTGGGTGTTTCCACTGATGAGCAATCAGAGTTAATGAAAGGCAGGCCTGAAAATTACAACACTTGTGTTCCACTGCTTTTCTCACCATCTCTGCCTCACACCATGATTTTGTGTGACCTGGGGAGAAGGCAAACATAAAAAAAAATTATGAAGAAAACTAGATCCCAAATCAGAAGCACCAATCTCCCAAGCTAAAACTTTTCAAATAATTCATTTTGCTGCTGTCATTACAACATTTGGAAGGAATGCAGAACAAGTACCACCTTTTTCTGTACTGTTTGCTCCTCAAACAAGAAGGTATAGTGGACACACACACACACACACAAAAGAAATCTTGAGACTACTAATCCCTTCTAAATGTAGTTCTTTCTAATAAACTTTACTGATAATAGGATCAGAACACACAAATTTATTTTCCAAATAAGATGGCTTAAGCAGGTTTTGTTATGAATGTAGTTTTTCTGGGCATGTAGCTTTAAGTACAAGTTTAGTAGACTCCAAAGTGAATGCAGAAAGCTGTCACAGTGTGCATCGCTACTAAAACAATGACCAAACTAATTACTACTCTCAGTTGATTAATTTGATCCAGGTCATTAACTGCAGGAGAGCTCATTCATTTGTTCTTACGTATTGCTGAGCTTACAGTAACCCAGAGAATCATCCCTCCTATCAATAATTCCTTAATGTCATGAACTGCCATCCCAAAAAAGGGATGCATATCTCTGTATGCATGACAAAATAAGAGCAGCTTGAGGTTACCTTTTAATCTGATAGGTATTGAGTCTCATTTCAAAACCTGGTTTTCTGAAATACATTTGCACTTAAACTGGAAAGTCCTCTTCGGCTGGGGTCACCTGAGGTGGAAGACGTTGAAGCTAGTATGAAGAGATCTTAAATATGCCACTTTCAAAATACCCTGAGGGTCTCTTCTGTGTTTTATACACTCCTAATATATGAATGGCTTGATACATTTAAAAAGAAATACATACCACATTTTTGCGTTAATTAAATACTCCCCAATTTTCCACGTCATCTGCGTTGGGATGGCAGAATTATTTCATGCATCTCAGGGTTTCATATCCAGTATCATATTACTTAACAGGTTAGGTTATTCGGTTTATAAACTTCAAGTATCTACAAGCAACAAACAGATAACCACCTCCTGTTGAGCTATCCTAGAATGTAGGGCAAAAAGCTTCAAATTTTTGTGCACAGGCCTGTAAGGTTATCTTATCTTTTAGAGTTATGCTCAGGACATAAATTAGAACCACAACATCTAATAATACCTGGATTGATTTGTTTGGATCTTTTCAACAGAAATCTACAAACAGACCAATCCACTGGATAGAAACCATTCTCAGCTATGGAATGAGAATTAAACTAAATTAACTGTTTATCAAAATGACATGCAAATCAGTTTTTTACTGCCACTGTTTTCTGTATTAATGCCTACATGTTCATCACAGTAATTGTTCAATTTACATAAAACTTAATGAATATTACATGGTAAGATAGTAAGTGTTCAAATTTAAATAACCAAGGAAAAAATAAGAGAAATTTGATCATGGTCTTTGACTTAAAGCCACTTTCATATTGAATTCTGCAAATTTTTCAGCCCATTTGACCACAATAAACATTTCTCTATATTTCTTGAGTTCACCCTTTCAAAAAAAAGAGAACACCCTTGGTGATTCCCTTATTTTCACCAACGCTTCTCTTCAGCTTTTACAGAAAAACACCTGATTGATTGAGTAAAATTTAAATTCTAAGAACAGTTCTGAATTGTTCACCTTCGGTTACTAAACTAGTCTCTAACTAGATTATGAACCCAGATTTATCCACGACACCTACGATTTCCCATAAGCATTGGAGTATCAATCTGTGTGCTTGAATTTGTACAGAAATGAATCCTGAGGTTTCTGTACAGAAGCATAACCAATATCACTTAATGATTGCAACCCATAAAAACCAGAATAACCTGTGGACCTTATCTTCCTTAGGTTCTGCAGTATATTTGCTGTGGTTCAGGAAATAACGAATGCCAATGCTCAGATACACTGGAATTTCTCATTTCTGCTACCTTCACATAAGAGCGGTTATAGAATTAATTTTATAATTCTAGTGTAAAACCACAAGGCAATGGTCTTTTACCGTCATGAGTCAATTTCTTTTGACCGGGCATTCACCATTTTGTTTTGTTTTAATTACCTGGCCTTTACAATGAAAGGCTTCCTTTTCACATCCTCTGCACAGAAACAGGCCCCCTAGAATCCCAGCTGCCTTGATTCTTGAGTCTCGCAGGGTAGTTTTGGAGTATTTAGTAAGAAGCTCTTGGTTAATACTCACCTTCCCAGGGATGTAATGTCTTGACACCTGGACTAAACTCAAAAAGGTACTCATATCAGAATCAGAGCATTTTTACATGGGTGGGCCTGGAATAATTATTTGTAAAACTTACTGAGTGTATGTGCGCTTTACTGCGGATACCGTGAAAGATGTGTAGACCAAAACTATTGACCAACCTCTACATCAGATGACCGGAGTATTCATTCGGCTCCTGCAATCTGGGATTCCATGTGTATGCTCGAGTGTTGTGGTTAGTGACATTCTGCCTCAGAAAGACAAATAAGAGACATGCTCTTACATATTTATCAGGTGACCTCAGGTCCACCTCCCCAAAAGGTCAGTCCTTAAGCAAATGATCTAAGTGTTACTTTAAAAGTTCCCAAAGTTCTGACCTGTAGAACAGGCTGTCAGCTGTCCCTCGTTTCCAAGAGAGCTTAATCTGAACTGAAAATCTTCAGGTTTCATTGTTGTAATTACCCCTATGTCAGGAACAAGATATTTATTTTTTGTTCTGTGTGGATCTGATTTTAATGGTAGTAAATAACCTCAGAACTTAAAAAGGAGTGTATAGTTTCATAGACATAAAACACTGAAAATAGTGCAAATAGTGACCAAATGGATGGGGGGGAAAGAGGAAAAAAAAAAAGGCTGCATTTAGGTAACTGTAAAGAAACTTTTTTCCCCAAATTGTACTTTGTGAACCGACACACGCTGCTAAGATGCACCTATGACATTGTTTTCTCTTAAAGCCCACTTTTTAAAAACATGAGGCCTACAAGAAAAGCTGAATCTAGAGCCACTAAAAAAAATAAAATCCCATACCCTTCTTCAACCATTCCTGTTTACAAGATAGAAGTAATGCAAATGACTGATGTCTTAATGGACAATTACAGGAACTAAAGTCGCCAAGTCAATGAAATTGTTTCATTCTTCTCCCATCTTTCCATTTTCACTGAAGATTTTTCCTAAGACAATGGGAAATCAGCTTTTGAGATGCAGACTCTTGTTCACATGCACTCTGTTTTCAGCTTTGCACAACTTCAATGGTTTTCACAAACCATTTTTTTCACAAAAAAAAATTTTTTTCCAAAAGTCCGGTGCAGATTAAATAAAATCCTTCATCTGAGTCATGTTGGGAACTAACTGTGTTACAGCACAGCTGTGAAGGCTCCTAAGGCAGAGCCAACATTATGACTGCATACGGGTGAAGCAGACAGCACCCACAGCATTTTCTCTTCACAGCAGAAGGGACACAAGCCAAACTAGTTTAATGACCTTTGGGTGTACCGAATGCTCAGGAATTCAAAATCTACAGCCAGGGCGTGGTTTTTCTGTACCGAATATGCACTTACTCTTGTCGCCAATGATGGAATCTGTTAATTTAGAACATTGGCCCAATGCCTTGGTGAGTATGCTCCTCCTTTTCACTGAGGTGTCAAAATTATTTTGCAAGGAATCCTTTCTTCTTGTTTCTAGTTCAGATTTCCACTGTACAACTGAAAAAAACCCAGACCTTCACTTTTTAAAGAAATACCACATTCCTATCCACCTAAGGAAGTACTTAATGAAATGTCTACAAGACTTTGTAGCAGGAGAGTATCTTATAAATGCTTTTGTGGTCTACAACTTTTGGTTGTTGGGACATCAAAATAACATGTAATGTTAGAAAATATTTATAAATTTAAGAATAAACTTGGATGTGAATTCGTGTCTGTGTTTAGTTTTACACAATCATGAAGAAATTATGTTTTGCTGTACTTGTAAGTAACAAAATCCTGTTAAATCCATCAGAAGAGCAGTTTGAGAATGAATTATCATAAAAAGTATCCTTTCTACCATGGGGTTTGTGTAGAAAGTGGGGGTGCATCATGCAAATCAGTCAGTCACTCTGTTGGCTCTGCTCAAATCACTGTTGCTCCGGACAGCACATGTAGTTCCCAGAAGGACTCAAGTGTCCTGTACTTCAGCTATTAGTTCATATGGGACCTCAGCATAGAAAGGTTCCAGATTTTAGGCTTCAGCATTGGCAATCCAGCACATTTTATGAACACTTTTTTTTTTTTCTTTTTTAAATAAAGTAAGAACAGTAACTGTAAGATACAGCCAAGATTTTTTAAAAATTATTGTTTCACATTTTTCTGTTTGCTGATTTATTGTTTTTCTAATGAGGGAATAAATATTCTTGTTTGAGTTTACTAAAGAATAACAAAAGGCCATCCGTACTCGTATGACTCATCCTTTAGAAAAAACAGAAAACAGAAAAACACAGGATTAAATGTTTTAACTCTTGATCTGTTCATTATTAACATGATTGGAAGCAAAAGAAATTACCAAGGCAAAACGATTGAATTTTTTTAAAAAAACCTATTCCAAATGAAGGCCACTGGGAGATGTGCAAATAGGTCAGAGAATGTGGCCATACGAGAGTCTTCCATCAAAAATTAAATTACTGTCTGAAAAAAAAAATGAAATAGCAGTCTTCAGGAGTAGTGTCAGACCAGTTTCCACTGGCTGATGGTATGAAGCAGGTATGACGTTCTCTTCTGGACTGTAAGTGCTCCACGTGTCCCAAAGAGCACACTGATTTCCTAGAATGGAGAAACAGCATCCAGCTGTTTTTCTGGAAGGAGGGGAACTGTACCACGCTGGGGCCAGCCCTGCTGCTGCTCGCGCTGGTGGGTGGGTGGCCTGGGAGGCTGACTGCGAGGATTCTCTCGACATCTATTTTATGGGATTTCTTCTGATCCGTTACCATTTGTCACATTTTTTTTCTCTGCTGCTAACTCTAGTATATTTTCATAGAGCCCATCATACATCTGCTATTGGAAAGTGGCGGCACTTAGGAATTAATTTGTCCAATGTCACGTATAGAAGAAAAACTCATGACCTAAGTTTTGCTATACGCCTTGTTCTGTTCTGCTTTTCAAAGTACCTTTCCTTTCAAGATGAATCCCGTCCTAAGAACATTAAATCGCTGCCTGGTATTTGAAAGCCTCAAAGTCTGTTCTAATAACATCAGGTACAATGGCAGATAAAGAAGATATATTAAAAAAAGAAATTATAAATATGTTTGCCATTATACTACTGATCTGAACTCATTTTATGGCTAAGCTCTATATGGGCTTGCAGGTTTTGTCTTAATATTACAAAACAAAAATCCCTAGTTCAAACATATTAGCTGTATATTGGTAAGAACTGCTTGGGTACGACAGGCAAGCCTGGGAAAGTTTTGTTAGATACCTTGAGTAGAAAGATATCTCAAAACCACCCCATAGTAGTAACAACAAAGTTGCGGTGGACTCTGGTGACCAAGTTACATAATTAGGTAGAATCATCTGGAAAACAGAATGAAAATGCCACACATTCATTCTTTTTCATGCCTGCAAACTCTGTGGCACATAGAGAGGTAATAATACTTATTCTAATATTTTTACTTGAAACACTTATGCTAATGAATTGGATTTAAACTATTCTGTAAATCAAAACATTGTTATGCCTCATTTGGGATCCATTTACTCTGTTTCCTAAAGACAAGATGCTTTCTATCTCCTTTCCAAACAATTGCAGCTCATGGAAAAGTGGAAATAAATATAATTTAAAAATGTATTTTTAATTGGGACAATATAACAACTTTTTTAAAAAAAAATAAATAAATAGTTTTGAGGTGTGAAATCATCTTGTTCCGTAATATAAGAATGTATGCTTCTCAGCAGATCATTTTCTACACACACGGAAAATTCAGAAAAGGGTCTACTCCAGTTGATTAAATTCATATTTGAAGGTGTTAAACATCCTTTTTTCAAACGGCAGAACAGTGAATAGCCTGGTATGAATATGCTGAAAAACAAGACTACAAGGCTGGTATTGTGATTATGGAAGAGTACCATAGTCACAATTTTGAGAGCAAAGAGTTAAGAATGTGCCTTTAAATGAAAATACATGTAACTCCACCTTCCCAGCCCCAGCTGAACTCCCCATTCCTCACTGGGATATTCCACCAAACTCTTGCTAGAGATCAGACAAGCTCCAGTACACGCACTATTGAAGAAAACTTGCATGCAGAAAATTAAAAGAAGCAGCAGTGGAAAGAATCTCTTAGTGAGTGCCACTGTATCTGATCAGTATTTATTTTAAGATTAGAGATCTGGTCTGGGTCATTCTTTCCTGATGGTAGCAGTACATTGTTTACTGCAGTGGCAACGCTCAGCCAATTCAGTAGACATTGTAGAAGAGAAGGAGGGTCTCAACTGCAAAGAGATACCCCACTGGGAACCAAGGAGTATTCAAATCCCCCCTCTCCTGTGCAACTCTGCATCTCACTGGCATGGAAAGAGTGCCAATCCTCAGCTACACACCCCTCATCTCCCCCACTGGCTTCTGCTTGTTCCCAAGGCCAGCAGAAGACACAGCTGTCAGGAATTTATGAAATCAGCAGACACGTACACAGGACTGAAAATCTGACCTGCTGTTATGGAAATCTTGGGTTCTTTGCACAACAGAGTATTAAGCCTGTTTCCATTCCCAGAGCTTCTGGTGCTGTTTTTGATTTAGAAATTGCACTTCCTAATTTATAAAGGTCAGGAGGTCATTGTTGTTATTATACTATCTTTCCCATAAGCTGCCTTACTGTGCCTCTTTATGTTTTGCCATTGTGAACAAAACCGCTGCATTCTGTTATTTTTCCAGCTCCCAAGACATCACCCATGATGATTTTAACTACTCAGAAAGTGGGGGAAAGATTTTCCTTTGGAAGAGTAATGGAATTTCAAAATGACTAACTGCTTTACATACACCATCTCTAGATCTCCGAGAACTTTATCAAGTGTCATCTTCGCATTAAGCAAATGAGAAACTACAATATAAAAAAGAATATTTTCTAAAAATATAAAATAAAGACATGAGCAGAATCCTGGTCCTGATTCAGTGCAATATTCAATGAATTACAGTTCATGGAGGTTGTCATATACCTCAGATTTGGTCCTCACCAACCAAATGACACTCACCATTATTCCTCAGAGACATAACTGGCATTCCCATCAAACTCTTTGTACCTTTGGAACCAGAGTTGTGCCACCAGCGAGTGAAACGATAAATCCTTTTGAAGCTTTATGCTGTTAATTTGTTGGTCCTCTACCAATGCCCAGATAGTGCAGATCACCAGATTCAGACCTTCTATGCTTTTGGCTGCACTTCTGAAGAAAAAAAATCACATTTCTTAAATACAGGCACAATGTAGAATGAATTTCTGAGGATGCATTTGATTAACATTCTTATAATGGTTAACATCTCTAAAAATTTGCATGACTACAATTTGCAAAGAGCTGTACTGCTGCTGCTGTTTATGTTCCGAGTTAAATCAGGCATTGCAATGCAAAAGCTATAAACAAACCAGCAGATTTCACTGACTGATACAAAAAAATTCAATACAAATGACAATTTGCATTACTTGTAATACCTTTTTGCCCCATGCCTGTTCTCAGTAAGCGGAGTTCCTCCCATTTTCATGATTCAAGGCCACTGCCTTAGGGAAACAGCACAAAAAGTAGGATCTTGCCTGGTGCTTTCTATCAGTGTCTGCTCTATTGCTTTATAGCCTGGGGTGATCTCAAGACAAAGTTTTATGGTAGCCTTTTGCAGGTGCGTGCGTGCACATTTGCCTGGGTGCGACAAAGACTTCATAGAACAGTATGACACAAAACAAGCACCCTGCCCGTTATTAATTATGAATAAAATACTTACAAGCATGTTTACTTGTTCCACCTCGCAAAAGGGAATAAAAGATCGTTCCCTTTTCAAATAGCCTTGCAGCTTTCTCTTACACACCCAAGTGGCACAGCCAGGTGGCAAGGTGCCCAGCTTTGGGACCTGGGGGCTGGAAAGCGAAAGACCCGTTGAGGGCTGCCTGCGCGGGTGCAGGAATGTACAGCCGCACCTTGGAGCGCTAGCGGAAAAAGAGGAAAAATCTGCCGCATGTTGCAACAGGCTGTCATAGGGTACAGCACTATTGCGAGACCTTTGCACTATTTTATAGTCACCTTCTGTTGCAAAATGGTGAAAAGCATGTGTGTGTTATGCCACTACTGTATGTCACTGTTAAAACTTAATGACAAAGAGATCATGGAAAGGTTTTATGAACTTCTTACTGGGATAGATCCCGGCTATCCTCAAAGTTTGAGGTGCCCCTGCTTCCCATGTTAGCAGCTGCCTCTGAGACAGATACCACCCTCCTGCCACACCAGACTCCTGGCTGCCACCGGGGTCGTGCGCTTCGACAGAACCAACTGCAAGGGCACAAATAATCAGAAAAATTCAAGAAAATGGAAGCTGCATGATACATTTGCTAAGAATTTACAACAACTACACCGTATAGTCTAAAAACTGACGCCTAGGGACGTTAACATAAACAGTACCTAGCATTTAAAATGAAATCTCACAAAATATATCATAGTAACACCTGAGAGTACCTACCCCTCAGTGCAGATGACATTATGATACAAATAAAACACTAGTTACAGCATTATTTTTGTTTGTGCTGAGGTAGCTACCCAGACTCCAGAGAACTTGCCATCCAGTAAGACGGTGAGCCATATAAAGTGACATACAATCTGAACACGGTTCTGCAAAGAGTTAAGAGTTGGAGCGTACAGGCGTTATTCAACATACTCGCCATAGACTCGTGATAAAGAACAGTATGAACAAGCTCACTTAGCTATGCCCTGTAGTAGAAGATGTGTGCATGTTAAGCACAAACTTACGGTACCATCATTTTAGTGATCAGAGGATTTTCAAATTTTAAATTAAAGCAGCTTTCTAATGAAGATGAACAGACAGCATTCAAATTTTGACACTGGATTTTGGTCCTACTCACTTTTGTTAACCTGTGAATAAAATGTCATGTAGGTGAAAAAACAACCTATATTTAAATCAAACGTCTATATGCAAGCGCAGAAGGAGGGGGGAACGGGATCTTTTCTGTTTATATATTTTAAAATATTTTCAAAGTCAGAATAAGATGCCTTTCCAGAGCTTTTTTTTTAAAACCTTATTGAAACACTGTTTTCAAGTAAAGGCAGGAAAATTCACTTCAGTATCTCTGGAAAGATGCAGAGCTGTCAGCAGCAATACTTAAATATTCATGAGATGTTTCTAATGTGGTACTTGTAAAAGAAATTTCAATTTCTGCTAGGCAAAAAGCAAAAAATAATTTGAACCATAAGAATTCAAAGAATTTGACCTTGAGTAACTTCTAATGTTATCAATCTAGCAATGTGCACTAGTTTTCCTTTGGACCTAGTGCTTTGACTATTTTGGAGTATAATGTACAATGAGCAAGCCAGTTTTAATTTATTTGTGCAGAGCTAATAACTCCTCAAAATGGGAAAATAGTTATTAGTCCTTCCCAGAAACACTGCATTTGGTTCTTTCTGGAACTGATATTAATGTCTGATACTCTGACAGTTTTCAAGCCAAAAGGAAATTTTGAAGATTCTTTTTAGAATAAATCAAAAGTCCAAAACATATAGATGCTCATTATACAAGTGGTAAAGTAGATATAAATTACATTTATAGACACATCAAGGTCTTTTAAATGAACTGAACAGTGGAAAGAAAGTATAAACAAGCAAGAATCTTGCTCTATAGTCTTTTTCTGTGGAAGAGTCAGGCAAAAATGGCACATGAAAGAAACAATATTCTCTCACTGTAGAATTATTTCTACTACTTCAGGAATGGCTGTGGGAAATTATGCTGGATGTAGAAGAAAATGAGAAGAGGCTGTGTTCTGCAATTTTTAAATGCAGTGTATTCTTTTCAATGAGCTGAAACACAGATAACCCAGATTCCTGAATACATCAAACACAGTATAAACATCACAGCCCTATCGTGTCAGTACAAAGAGACTTGCCATATTCCTTACTGTTGAAGCACTTTTGACTTCCAAAAAGTTACACTTAAGTATCCAGGCTAGCTTGATCTCCTTGGGGATCCAGGTTCAAACCCATCCAAATTGTGCCTTGCCAGGAACAAAAAAGATTTTTTTTTAAATTACTATCAATTAGTCTCAAGAGAGCATGTACTAGGAGGTAGAAATAGAACCCCTATATATATATTGACCTATTTCCAACAGTATGAATCTCTGACCACCTTTAAAGATAAGGCTCCCAACAGCATTTAGATGGTGTATATATGTGCCATTTTCACTCATTGCATTTTCTGTTTTGGAGCTTCTGATCTGGTTCTCTCTCAAATTACACATCATTTGATTAACAAAGAGCAACACTAACATCTGGAGTCAAGCTGGGCAAAAGGAAAACCCTCAAAAATGAGGTTTAAGATGAGCTAGTCAGACCTGTGATAGCTGAAAAGACTGCTCTCCAAACCCCTCACCCCCGGGTCCCCAAAGAGCTATAAAGCAATCCCACAGTCAACCAGCAAGGCACAATCTAGACACTTTGCATCAACAAGTCACTAGTTGGCTGACCCTGCACTCTCTCAGCTGTCTTGAGGGAATCAAGAGCTAGAAGCTGCTCTTTTTTTTACCATTTTAGAGTTTCAGAGTCATCACACTTAACGATTTTTTTTTTAACCGCTTAATACAATCAAATATTAAGGACATCTAAATTGGCGCTTCCTTGTGTGCTGCTATTTCACTGCAAGTACGTTTGTAGCAAGAACAGAAAACTTTGCCCGAAAGAGCTTACAGTATTTCTTTTTCGCCTTTTGCTTTGGCAATTAGGTCAAATACAAAGTAACTATTAAAGTTTTGTGATTTAGTGTTAATTTCAGATGTGAGAAATACCTGTGTTTTTAAGGACACCTTGCAATTTTTAAGCCATAAGTATTGTAAAACGGTCTTCACACGCGTGAGATTGTAAAACAAGTATTGCAAAATGCTCCTCTCGTGATATATTCACACATTAATACCAATATTTTCAATATTTTCACTAGTGATCTTAATCTTTAAACAGTTCTATTTCCATGAAAGCACGTTTGTCTACAATGAGTTACCATCTAACCTCTGTTAACTGGGCAGCTCTTCCTTTTTGTTCTCCCTTCAAACATGACTAATGATAACCAGCAAAACAATTACCTGTCAAAACAGATAACTGTAAAGAACATCATACAGCTCAACTATTCAAGGAGTAAACTAGCTAGGCGTGTAGGATGGGATGGGGCCTTTCTGCTCTGCAAGCAGAGAGGCACGGTGGGAGGCTGGGGGAGGGCAGGAGCAGCTTTGCTGCCATCTCCTGTCCACAAACTCACGGGGCAAAGCCGGCAACAACACAGCAGCACATTTTCTTTAGCACATGACAATCTCCACCCATTGAACTGAACTGCAGTCAGACATTTTGACAAATTAATAAATGAAATGTATGATGCCTGAAATAAATTTATGTAAGGACTGACACATCCGTGCTCCAGAATGCACTCTGGAATGAGATAACCCTACAACAAAAACACTTCATGGAACTTTAGCTTTTGCATTTTAGTGCATCCAGAAGTTTAGGGATCTGCAGGTTTTGAACTTTTAAACATTTTCATAATAAAAAGACTTTGCAAATCAGGTGTGTTTTTTAATTCTGTTGATTTTTATAATGATAAAATTACATATTTGAGTATCAGACCATTTATTTTCTTAATGAACAAGACAATAAGTTATATTTCTCTGAAATCTCGAGAGCCTATTTATATCATTTTATGTTTTTAGCATATTCTCTTAGACCAGATGTTTTTCCTTAATTGCCTTTGACCCATCTACCTGAAGCTAAAACTCCTTATCTGAAAACATTAACTCCCACCCTGTTTATCCTCATGACACAAACCAACTTTTTCAAAAAATTTAGCTTCTTTAAGGTGTACATGTCCTTTCTGCTTTTTAAAAATCTTTTAATACATAGTATATTTTAAAACAGTATTTTTCTTTATAATATATTTTATTATAAACTGGCCTTGCTTTTCAAAGGTTTGGTCTGTTTCACAAAATGACTGCCTTGGAAAGCATATTTGGATTCCAAGTTATTTTAGAGTTATTATTTATCCATTCCCCAATCTCTGTGTACTTTGGGAAGTACAGGGCCTGGACCAACTTGTAGCTATTCAGCTGAGATTTTGAAAAGCAAAAGAACTACCCACAAAATGACCAGCCAGTCACTTCAGACATTGCTGGAGCAGAAGCAAACAGATCTTGATCTCTCTGCTAACTTTTCACCAATCCATTCATATAAGCAAATTTCTGGTGTGTTTAGGAATAAAATGACCTTACAGTGAATCCATTTTTATACATATAAAAGGACACATGTTTATTTAAAAGGACACATGTTTATTTAAAAGCTGTTAAATGTTTTTCGAAAATTTATGGCCAATATCTAGACTGAAAAACAGCCTGGAGATTTCTTTTATGTATTTGTTATAACATTTCTTCATAAATTTATCAAGAGAAGAAATAATGTGTGTAAACTCAGGGATTGTTCTGTCTCACCTGGATAAATTGGTATTTTTGATGCTGCAGACATATGCATATGTGATAATACGGGGAAAATTTTATGATATGCAATAGGTGGATATTAGTTTATCTGAAAACCTTAAATTAATACGTTGATTGATTAGTTACTGAGTGCCTAACTAAAATCAGGGGGAAAAGCAGGTTAGGAATTTGCATTAGGATTTAATGTCTTTGAATGCTCAACTTTGAAAATCCCTCTAATGGTCAGAACACACAAAACTGAGCACTAATTATGTAGGGGAGTGTTTGCAAAAGCTGTTGCGCATTTCTCTGGAATGTTTGGATTGCAGTTCCTTTATCCTGGCCACATCTGC
This sequence comes from Numenius arquata, assembly GCF_964106895.1. Lineage (NCBI taxonomy): Eukaryota > Metazoa > Chordata > Aves > Charadriiformes > Scolopacidae > Numenius > Numenius arquata. Next base: position 35,624,778 of record NC_133578.1, read on the forward strand.
CTTTTCCATTTTGGGCTGGGTTTTACACCTCTCCCCTGCTCCCTTGTCCTGTTTTCTTTCTGTCTTCGATGTTCCTATTTTCTGTTTTGTATTCAGGTAACCCAAGCAAAAATGTAACTGATATTTTTTTAAAAATATGTCACTAATGCACCATGTCCTGCAACCTTTTCAGTAAAAATATCAATGTTATTTTGTAATTAGAAGATTTCAGACTATGGTTGACTGAGTTTTCTGAGCCAGATAAATAATCCAGGTAAATAGATATCTACATTACATCTGCAAAATTATCTTCTGTCTATGCTGGCAGATATAGAATTATTATTTTGTTTACTTTGCTTAAAAATTCTTTTTTCCTAAAAACACCTATAGTGTTTTGGACATGGAATTAATCATAACTCCTCAGTTTTTGGTTTCATACTTCATCAGTTTGGTCTTCCTAAATACTATAATTTTCAACTGGCCAGTCATCTTTTTCCTACAAAACGTTTCACTTTCTTCCTCTACACAGTTAATTATCAAATGCCCTTTTAGTACCCTCATCCAGCACATTAAAAACCACTTTCCAGGCTTTTTTTCCTAGCTTCTGTAAAATTAAGCAAAAGGGCAATATTTAGATATAACTTTTTCTGCATGTCTAAAAAAGTTCCCACTAACACTCCACTCTTTTGTGGAAGTCTTAATGCCAGAGAAGCATGAAAGTTTTACAAAAATACAAAAGCTCTCACTAAAGTTAAGGTGTTTCTCTTAAAGCACTTTTTTTTTTCTTTTTTGGGAAGAAGTGAAAAATATCTTCTTCTTGACCTCTCTACTAAATAATACACATTTTGTTATTGTACACAGCACCCCCTTTACTTTCTGAATTCAAATCTACTGAAAGTATCATCAACAAAACTGTCAGAAAATAATGGAGAGTTTATAAAGTCCCATGAAAATTGATACATATGGAAAGTTTGCTGTAAATTAAGTTGGGAAGACTTGTGTAGAAAAAAATTTGAATCTTCAGTCTTCTGTTTATCTGATACTGAGGCTTCAGTGTTTACTTTACATCAGTCTGTGTTTACAATGGGTTTGTGGACATTAGATTAGATAGCAGTAAGATCTGTAAAAGCCTGGGAAAAAATGAACAGTTGGCTGCTTATTTCTAGAAAACACTTAAACTGTCAGTAACTTTTGATATTGTAATGACTACTAAATGTATGTTATAAATAAGGTGAGGCAAACAAGTTTCAGCCGCTGAACAAGATAAATTACTTTGGGGTTTTTGTGGTTGGTGGGTTGTTTTTTTTAGCTATAAGGTATTCTTCTTAAGGTGCTCACATCCAGAACAGCTGCCCTACAACCTGAAAAAAATGGACTAGAATTTGCAGTTTTATGTCCTAAATTTATGTCCTATCTCAAATATAAAAATAAGGCATTTTTATTATTATAAATAATATAGTAGAAGATCAAAGTTCTAGATTACTTTCTTAATTTGTAAGAAATTAAGGTCTCCTGCTTTGAACTAAGGTCTCCTGCTTTCTGGATAAATGACCTTCAAGGCAAACCAGGTATTTTGAGGGAAGTACCTCTTGGTTCCTGTTGCTGAATCCGTTTCACTTGCTTTCATGGAGACCAAGTAATCAAAGCAACGTAGAAATTTATGTTAGGAGAATTAAAATGTAACTGTTTGTGGAACTACTATGTTTATATATGCCACAAACAATTACTTCTGTGTATAAATGGTATTTCAGCATAAACATCTTTTGACATGTAATGTGTTTTCTAACCTTGTGTAGAAACTATGTTCAATTCTGTAACTGTATTTTATATAATGATGCATTTCTGCCAGGGCACTTTTTTTCTCCAAGGCTTTTACAATAGTTAAAAAGAACTGAAATATAAGGTACAAGGTGTTAATAGCACACAATATGTGTCCACATGTTAGGCAACTGATTGGGTGAATAAACAGCAAAACTTAGAGGAGAGAAAATTCTGAAGTCTTATATCCTGAGTCTTGAAACAAGAAAGTTGCTCAGAATCCCCAAACAAAGACACTGAACAGTTATTTAGAGAACAAGCTTAGTGTTTTCTCCATTTTGGAACAGATCCATTGCAGTTTGTTTGCAAATGCCATAAAAGATGCAAGAAAGATGAAGGAGCAGACCCTGGATATCTATGCAGATATTAATATAGCAAAGCATTTGTGTTTCCTCAACTTTGTGAGCAGAGCAGCAGAAATTCTGGACGTACTACGTACAGCCAACTAGGGAAAAGACATTAATCTTTGGTTATCTAGGAACCTTATGCCCAAAAGGATTTTAAGTAGCAGAGCAAACTACCATTTTTATGATAACACTGATAGATCTTCTGAGGATCCTTAACTCTCTTGTACCTTGCTACACTGATGAAAGGTTTACCGGAGCCTGGTTTCGAGGACTGAACCTCATTAAGATTCCACTGACAGGAACACAGTAAATCAGTCACAATCCAAAAAGCATCAGTCCTTTTGCAGAAAAGGAGAGATGATGGAGCACAAAACACTGATAGCCAAAGAATTAAAAACTGCACTGTAGTGCACAATCATGCACTGGCAGACGGGTAAACTCCATGACCTAGTAAGACCTTTCCACTTCTAGTCTCCAAGATTATGTGAGTATACTCAAGAGAACAGTCTTTTTATTAAAATGCCAACTGAAGAGCTTTGGAAAATACTCAACTTTTGTAAAAGAGAGAGATAATTCTCCATGCAGGTTTATGAACTGTTGACACAGCATTTGATGGCATCCAGAGCAGCAGGCAATATCTACAGGCAGGCCAAACCAGAGAGCTGTTTTGACCACAGCATTTAGCCAACTCAATAAATATTTCCCCCCTATATGCTGGGGATGGAACAACGGAGAACAGCATGACACATCAACTTTTTCAGTTTTCAGTAATCTGGGTAATATTTTGTAATTGTTCACTTCATATTTGATATGAATGCAATGGTCTCCTTCATATGCAATGATCTTCTCCACTTTCCTACTTTTATTAGAAATTTAGACTTTTAGCATACTCTTACATGTGAAGACCAGTCAAAGTAATCCTTTGCTAAACTACTTGCCGAATTCTATTAAAATGCTTTTTTCTGCACCTCTTCTTTGTAGCGTACTAACAAGATGAAAATGAAGAAATGTCATAAGACCTTACAGAGATTTGTGGACTATTTAGATTTGAAGTATGAAATCAAACAAAGCTATTGGGTTACATTTAGCTTAATTGTTTTACTGGAGCTCTTGAGCAACAATACTATTCCAATTGACATCTCCACTCACTGTGGCTACTGGTGCTGTTCTCATGGCCTGGGTTAGAACTGACTGATTTAATGATTTCAGGATCTATTACATGGTAGATGCAAGTTTGTTTCTTGCATATTTTGCTCCTCAAAAGAAATGTGCCTTCCTGGGAAATTGGCTAATGTTTTCTTTGGATGATTTTCATTGCAAATTAGTGATGTGGAAATCTTTGTATAGTGATTTTGAAATTTTCTTAGATAAAATGCCTTCAATCTTCATGTGTCCCCTGATTTCTGAGTAGTCCCAACCATTACTATGGGTGGATGTGAGATGACTAACACTTAAGGAAGGCTCTGCCTGGCGCATATCTCTATGTGAAGTGGAAACACAGCACTTGAGTGAAAGCAATGAAAGTCTGATGGACATGAGCAGGCCACAGAAGAATGCGAACAGTATTACCATAGTCTAAGAATGGTAACCATTTTTTAGGTAAGTATGCTCTAATTCAGTCAGAGTTTGTGCCATATATGTTTTGCTTCTCTAAAGATTTCCTACCTGCTTCCTACCTGGACAGTATGGCTGTGGAGGAAACAGTGCAACATTTTTTGTTTCAAACGTTCAGAATTTTACTCAAATGAGATGCTTAAAAACTACTTGTGTCAAGTATCTTCCACTGATAATGCTTCCATATTCTACTGCTTATGTAATACTTGAAATATGAACTGAATGTAAAGGTACTCCATGGTACAACAATCAGAAGTCTAATCTTTCCTCAAAAACTGGGCAAGAAAAGAACTACTAATATTAGGATACGCTAGAGCTCATTCTGTACATGATTTGGCTCAAAAGGAGTGAATAAATTATTAGGCATTACTGTTTCCAATTCCTACTTGCTACTTTTTTTCCCCAATACTGTAAACCAAAAGTCTGGTAGCATTTTTCACATGCAAGCTTTATGACATTCCATTCCAACACCATATGCTGCTGGCAAGAACAGTAATCTTTACCAGAGACAATGAATGGGCTTCTTTTTTATTGCAGATGCTAACACACAACTGCCTGGTTTTTTAATTTCTGTGCCCTGTGAACAGATTCTGGATTGGAATATGTCTATGCAAAGCCAGTCTTTTCAGATGGGGCCGTTCTGCAGGTGTGAGCAGCTACGGATGATGATAATGCACGGTGTGGAAATGTCCTCTATACAGACTGAGAAGTGGGTTTTCAGTATTGAATAACTTGAAGGAAGCAGCTGCTGCTGCTTGGTTTGGCAAGAAATGCATTTACTGACTCAAAAGTTTTCTAAACAATGTTGATTTAGAAATCAAGACTTAAAGTTTCAAAGTAATAGGACTATGTTACAAACTCATATATCCTATGAATACAAACAGTTAAATTAAGGCTGCTCTTGATGAATTTAAAGCAACATGACGTGGTCTTAAAGGATTGTAGTTCTTAGACCACATGTTTTCTTAGGGGATGTAAGATGCTACCTAAGGGAAAATATATTTCCTGACAGCGTGGGTAGCATTAGACTTTATATTGAAACTTTTGTAAAGCTCTGTGTTGTAGAAGCCAGTAAAAAACATACAGCTCTTAGCTATGCTCCTTTAATTGGTGTTAGAATCATAGTATCATAGAATCCTAGAATGGTTTGGGTTAGAAGGGACCTTGAAAATCATCTAGTTCCAATCCCCCTGCCATGGGCAGGGACACCTCCCACTATACCAGGTTGCTCAAAGCCCCATCCAATTGTTGCTTTCTTTGTTAGAGAATAACCCTCCACAAGGATGGTCAAGGAATACGGTTTTAGCAAATGTATGTTTTACACCAAAGACAATCTCAGTGTTTATTTATGACCACTTAGGATTTAAGAGTTGTTTATAAAATGCACACAGATACCCACTGTGTGAGTATCTTCATACTCACACTTCATAGTCAGGTATTAAAAGTAAATAAACATTGTTATACATTATGACATGGATACTCACGTATCCAAATCTCCATAATGGAGTAGACAGACATGAATTAATCCAATGGGTGATATTGCAAAGCATTAAACTGAGTGTCAGCATAACAGAAAATGAAAGGAGATACCTTGTCTGACTTCTGATTCTTGACACCATTCAGCATTACAGCAGGCGTGGGTAGGTTGGGAGTAGATTTAAGCAACTCCAAAGCAGAGGTGACTGTAAAATGACAACTTGACAATGGAAGAAGAGAATATATAACCAGCAAGGAATGTCATACTATGCAAAATGCATTCCCTTAAAGAACAGCTGTTGTCACAACTCCGTATTAACTAATCATAAGGCTTATGTCAGTCTATCAAAAGAAATGGACTTAATTTTAATAAACAGACATAACGTAAGGAACAAAAATAAAAAATTATGTGTCTTCTCCTCAGGCAGATTAGATAAAAGTTTTAAAGTAAAATGTACTGATCAGGTAATTGGTAAGGAAACAGAATAGGCCTCTTAACTAACTTAGAAAACTAAGGGTATGAGATCTAAGAGTGGTTGACTACTAGCTTAACTACTTTTTGGAGCAGAATGACTCTACTGTGAAAATTGCAGGGGTTTAACACTTCCATATTGTCAGCTGTACATCATTTAGCCAAAGACTTCATTAGAAACAAAGAAAACAAATAAAGCAAACCATCATTAGCCTTTTACTCACGTACAGAATGAAGAAGAGTAAGAAATAGGTCTGAAGAGTAAGAAATGAGTATATTCAAAGAACAGGCTGAAAATCTTGTCTGAATTACAGCCTTTGGAATGAATTAAAATAACATACTGTGCATATTTATGTGGTCTGTGTCTCGCTCCCTCTGTCTCCATAGCAAATTTCATCTGCTGTTGGCTTCTATGCAGGCGAACTACTTCTTCATGTCCTAAGCTGATGACAAAAAGTCATTATTAAAAATGAGTCTCCTCTTTACTCAAAGAGAAAGAGCTTCAATTTTATTCTGTTTTTACATATTCTGATTTCTGAAAATTCCTGTAATTGTGAAAAACAATGCTATGTGTTTTTCCAATGGAAGCACACTGATAACAGTAACAACAACTTTTTAAATTCCCTGGTCTTGTTCTTCTCAGCATTAACTCTGAGGTACACAAAGCCCTACAAACCCGATGAACTCAGTTTTATTTCTCAGGTATAGATAATAATAAATGGTTACTACATTATATACCTATGTATCCTCTATAGTATATAAATAATTTCCTTTATTCCCTCCCCATTTCCCTCCCAGTATTCCCTGAAATGATCTGCTATCATAAGACTTTGATTTCAATTTTAAGAACTCAGTAGTGAGAGGGAGTGCTTCATTGTGCTTCAGAAAGATATCCAAAATCTTGAATGCTTTTTCTTATATCTATTGATTATTTATTTATATTTCCATGTAGTCCTATGGTTGCCCAATGAGGTTATTAACACTTGAAAATGTAAATGAGCAGTAAATACTAGATGCCTGGAGATTTACAAGAGAAATCATCTGATTGATAAGTATTTCTAGCCATGTAAGACTAAGACACAGACTAGCACTCTCGGTATGGCCTTATTTCAGAAAGAAATAAACATAACAAGGAATCTAGATCACAGATAAGAAAACTGTGCTCTCCTAGGCAAAACATCTTTGTAAATATGTGATGTGGTATGTCCAGCTCATGCGTTATGTTAAGAGATGTTTCTACATAATTATCAGGCAGTTGTGATTTAGCACTGAGTTAATTAGTCTGACTGCTGGTTCACTACTCTAAACCCCATGTTCTTTCCTTCATGGAATGTGTTACGTGGTCAGAAACATAATTTAATTTCACTTAACACTGCCCTTTTAATGATGAACCACTGGGTATCATGGATTTTTCAGCAAAATACAGTATCTATCACTTAGAACAAGATTATTTTCCCTATATCAGCTCAGACTAAAGGTCCTTTTAGCCCCGTATTCTAGTTTGAGCAGTGACCAACAGCACATCCCTTGGGAAGAGTGTCAGAGCAGGGCCATTACACACTGACGCTCTCCCAGAGTAAAATTGCTTCTAGCGAATTACAGCTAAGGGATTTCCTAAACCACAAGTGATGTTTTGTGTTTAATAGCTTCCAAATGTGATGTTCTTTCCCCGCGCGCCCCCCCCTCCCCCACCGGCCCCCCCTGAGTCCTCCAAGTGCATTCTGAACCTATACAAACAGCATTCAAAGCATGCCATGGCAAGGCCCATGGCCTTGGCAATTTGAACTGGTTTGTGTTGTGTGAATAAGGAATCCTTTAATGTAGTTTGATATTGCCACTTGCTCGTTTCATTCAATGCCCTCTAGGTCAGGGCAGCACAGAACCATTCCTTATTTATCTCTTTCATTCTTCTCCCTATTTTATAAATCACCATAAAAGCTTCCTCAAACTATTTGCCTTTCAGGCTGAGGAATGTTGGTCAAATGGTTGTTCTCTAGACAATGTGTGATCTCAAAGCCTCCTCTGGCCACTAGGAGACAAAGGTATGAAATTTCTCTGTCCTCAAGCATCAGGGACCTGGAAAGAAACAGAATGTTTCCTTTCCCCTTTTTCCCTAAAAGCGTTCAGTTTGTCATCTGTATGGTCACTGTTTGGTGGGCAGCAACAGCAAGGCCTAAGTCAGAAATGGGCAGAGAAGTGCAAAAATATTTCATGTATACTCTACCTGAACTTGTTCTTTTCAGAATTGTTTCGGTTTTTCCTTGTGACTTTTTCTGGGGTTCTTTTTGTGTTTTTTTTTTTGTTTGTTTGTTTTGTTTTTTTTTTGTTTGTTTTTGTTTTGTTTTGTTTTGGTTTGTTTGTTTGTTTGGTTTTTTGGGGTTTTTTTTGCTGGTTGGTTTTTTTAGTCTAAAATTATAATGTAAGATTGCATACATATAAAAGTCACATGACTGTTCGAAACCTTTATGTTGCATAAAGGTTCAAAATCTTTAAAAAAAACAGAGTTAATGTACCTTAGAAATTGGAATCTTTCACTGAGCAAGAACAAAGAGCTATATGGACAACAGTCACTAGAAAGTCCAGAATATTTTCTTTTGCATAAATTAGTTGTTTTGGTTATGGTTATTGGAAATAATTGGGCTGAAAAGGAATCATCTGACCCACTCATCAGAGGATACCAAAACACCAATAATAATTTTTTGAAAAGAAAACTTAAGAAGACACATTTAATTGTTGCCTGCTGTGTATTTCAGCATCATATAACCAATTGTCGCACTGTTCTTTCAACCTACTTTCTAACTTTTCATTTATTGCTTAACATTTAATCTTCAGGCCAGTCATGAGCTAGATCTTCAGCAAACTTCATTCATACTGAATGGCAAAGCTGAGGCATCATCCCTTCCATCTGCGCGCTGCCTCAGCTATACTTCATCCTTTCATTCAAAGTGCTGTGTTGACAAAGGGATATGGACATTTCAGATCCAAGCCTTATCTGTTTCACCTCAGTTCTCCATTTCAGGCTCTGCTGCATATGCACTGGTTTCTCAGATGTTTAAACACCAAAATGATACTTAATGCCAAAATATTGTCCAATTTTAAGGAAGGAGAGAATCACCACAAGCTGAAAAAGCATGATTTATCACAAACTAGTAAGCAGCCCCACCTTGGTTGAGCTATATTTTCCTACGTTTGGCAAATTAGAAATTAGAATATACAGGAAGAATAAGGATTTCAAAATGCTGAATAAATAATCAGGCTCAGATATCTGTTGGTACATGGATTTGTTTAATTCTAACTTAAACACTAAGAGGTGTGTAGCTTTAGAATTGCTTGTTCTTCCAAGGCTGTGAAAAGTTCAAAGTTATATAAATGAGTCAGTGCAGTACATGCAATAGAAAACTATGCTTATTGTTCTCAAAACTGAAAAATAAGATAGGAAACTATTTATGTCTGAGATTAGGAAAAGATACTGTGAGAGTCTACTGAATTACAGAAGACTTGAGCCTTGCCTTCTGAAAATGGAAATAAAAGATTATGATACCACAAAAATTATATGGGAAGGAAAATATACAGGAGTCCCACATAGGAAAGGCATCATAACAATAACCTTTCAGTTTTGTGTGTTTTAAACACAGGGAGTTTATTTGCAGGAGCAAAAAAAAATATTCAAAAATAGAGCCCATCACCATAGGATACTGTGGCAGCCTTAACTCCTACTTTTTTTAGAGACACTTACTCTGTGACTGCAAGGAAGTTTAGCCTTACAGTCTTAAGCCTTAGTTGCAATGAGGGAGATAGGGGTGAGGAGATTTTTGAAGCTAGTAATGCTAAAATTGTTTAAAAAATAAATTAAACCATCTATTTATTCTTTAACAGGCTATTAGGATTTAATGTTAATAAGAAACAAGACAAAGTCTCTGGCTTAAACACATTCAGAAGTTTTCTGTGTTATCTTTCAAGAGATGCCTTTTACTTACATTCACTTTGAATTCCATTTCTCAGGTGTCACTTCTGGTTTTGTTTCTCATCTCTGTCTAGAGATTAATATGCCAGGGAAGTTGCACAGATCTTGTTTGACATCGTCTTGTTTAGCTTTCCCATGTTTCACCCTAATTCTGTAAAAGCAAGAAAGATATTATGGTTAAACAAGGTCCTAGTTCAGCACGGAATGAAGGAATGCGATTAAAATATTGGTATCGTGATGCGGTTTCACTAAATATCATCAGATGTATCAGTGACAAAACCGGCAGGAAGAAATACAGTAGCCTACAGGAATACTCTGCTTTTTGTGTAGAGGCATTGTTCGCTATCTCTAACACAATTAGCAGTAAAATACAAGCACATAGACTAACCAGTAGAAGGTGTCATTTCACATCATTATTACTTACATCTCACATACTTATTATATCCTGACAAGAAGTGACTAAAAAGGGGGCTAGGATAAAGGACTGTGGTAACTATCAGTATGGTAATTCATAAATGCACAGCAGATAACATGGTCTAAGGGTCTTGAGGATTTCCCAGGTGTTCCAGTTTGTTAAGCATTTGAAAGAGAAGAAGAATTTGTGGCAAAGAAGAAATTAAACCCTATGAGTTTCTGAATGGCAAATGAACACCTGAAGTAAAAATCTTGCATACAGTAGACAAAATGTTTTTCCTCTCCACTTCGTCCAAGGTTTTTTTAGAAGTGTTTTGTGAGGGTCGAGATGCTATTAGCAAAGACCAGAAGGAAGGAATGGAAAGGTCAGTCATGTGCAGCAGCAGTAGTTTCTTCCGAGAGCTGTGCGTGAACAGGATTGTGGAAGAAGCAAGGCCAGAGGAAGGAACAGAAGCAGCAGGAACACTGGCAGGGGACGACCCACAAACTGCGCCTAACGACCCTACTGATTGAGGGGAATTCCGCCCCTCTGGCAGTTGGGGGTTGCAGGGGCGTGTTGTCTGGGAAAGAAGGTATTTGGTACTACATAAGCTGCATGTTGCTTGTAATAAACGATTCTGGTTGCACCTCCGACCGGGGTCCGTGCCTTCACACGCTACAAATGGCGCCCAACGTGGGGCATGAATCAAGGGACTAAAGATGTCCGTACCGTTAGCGTAGCCCCATCGAATCAGGGATTGCTTCTAGGACTGACTTCACTGCCGGCTCATCACCTTCTGCAGGACAGAGGTGAGCGATCGGGAACCATGGGGAACACACTGCCGAAAGAGCAGCAAATGAATCTCGAAGTACTATACTATATTTTAAAAGTTCAGAATCGATCCGTACCTACCCTGTCTTTGGTAACCCTCTCAGACTGGGTACGAGAAAATGTCCCGGACTTTCCCAAGACCGGCACCTTTGACAAAGATATGTGGGACCAAATTGGCACAAAGCTTTGGGACGCTGCTGCAGGGACAGATAAGGATGCAGCTAAGCATTTACCAGTTTGGCGGCAGATATCTGAAGCCCTAGTAGAGCTCCGCGAAGGGACACAAACTCTGAGGAGAGCCCAACGCGTCCTTCCGCACCGCCGCCGCCACCCGCGGACAATAACTGTGTGGCAGAAGAGAGTCTCAGGAGATTCCTTCGATCCTGGGCCGACCGACCCAGACCAAGAACCTAATCTATTTCTTTGTGATGATAAATTGAAAGAGGTAGCGGGGAACGACCTAACCCCCTCGAGCGATTGTCGTAGTGTGTGGGATAAATGTCGAAAAGAAGCCTTAGTTAAAGGCGACGCAGACATTTTGCAGGCGTTCCCTGTTATTTATCGCGGAAACCCACCCGGAGCGTGGGAGGCTTTGAGTTAGGATCATGTGAAAGAGCTGAGGGAATCAGTAAAAGATTATGGTCTCCAGTCGGCATACACCATGAACTTACTAACAGCTGTTGGGGATGGATATGTTATGACTCCTCATGATTGGAAACTCTTGTTGCGTATGATTTTGTCGGCTATGCAATATGCTGTATTCATGACTGAGTACCGTGATCTCGCTACTAGTAAAGCATTGGATAACTTAACTGGCAATTTAAATCATATTGGTGTGAATGAGCTCGTCGGTGAGGGGCCTCGGGCTACTCCCGATGTGCAAGCCCAAACGGACAGACGGTGTTTTGAGCAAATAAAAGAAATTGTACTGCGCGCGATAAGACGGGTACCTGATACAGCCGCTCCAGCAGCTTCTTTTCCTGCTATCACACAAGCGCCTGGAGAACCTTATATAAAATTCCTTGATTGGCTCCAAAATGCAATAGAGAGACAAGTAGATAACCGAGCAGCTCGTGATATTCTTAAGAAACAATTAGCGTTCGAAAATGCTGATGCTGATTGTCTTAAAGTATTGCGAACAATTAAGAATGCTAATCCTTCTATCACTGATACGATAAAAGCGTGCCAAGATATCGGCACAGAAACTCATAAAAGGAGTCTCTTAGCTGATGCATTGTCAACACACCTCACTGTGGGGGCTGCTCAAAAGGCAGACTGCTATAATTGCGGAAAGCCTGGGCATCTTAAAAAAGATTGTCCATGTGCCCTGTACTTTATGGGGCTGAGACTTGTTAAGCCAGTGGGGAATCCTCCTGAAAACAAATTTTTAATAGGGGTTATTGACAAGCAGCAGGCCCTTCCATTGACATGGAAATCAGAAAGCCCTGTTTGGGTAGATCAGTGGCCCCTGAAAAAGGACAAACTGCTGCATTTGCATGACTTAGTACAAGAACAACTGGCTGCTGGCCACATTGTACCCACCACCGGCCCGTGGAACACTCCTGTGTTTGTAATACCAAAGAAAAGCGGCAAGTGGCGATTGTTACAAGACCTTCGAGCTATAAATGCAGTCATTGAGCCTATGGGTGCGCTGCAGCCTGGTCTGCCTTCACCTGCTATGCTGCCTCAAAATTGGGCAATAGCTATAATTGATCTCAAGGACTGGTTTTTTGCTATTCCTCTACACCCAAGGGATGCATCCCGGTTTGCATTCTCTGTACCATCTATCAATCAGCAACAGCGCACACGACGGTATCATTGGACTGTGTTGCCACAAGGTATGCAAAATAGCCCACCTATCTGCCAGCTAACTGTAGCAAATGCTTTGCAACCTGTCCGAAATGCAAACCCTCATGTTATAATTTATCATTACATGGATGACATACTTTTAGCTGCTGAAAAAGACAAAGACCTGCAGACAGTCATCTGCCAAGTCTGCCTTGCTGTTCAAGGAGCAGGCTTGCAGATAGCCGAGGAAAAGGTCCAATGTGAACCACCCTGGAAATACCTAGGATGGAAAATTACAACTCACACCATCCAGCCACAAGCACTGAAGCTGGCATTACAAATAAAGACTCTGAATGATCTGCAAAAATTGTTAGGAACCATCAACTGGCTCAGACCTTTTCTAGGTATTACTACACAAGATCTACACCCCCTGTTACAATTATTAAAGGGTGACCCTGACCTGAACTCTAAAAGACAGCTGACACCTACTGACTGCAATGTCTACAGCAAGTAATGGAGGCTTTACAGACTAAAGTCACCATCTTTGTTTAATGCTTCCAGTGTACTTAGTCAGCATTCAAAATACGTTTCAGCCATATGCCCTTCTAAGCCAATGGGATTCAACAAAAAAAGACCCACTTGTGATATTAGAGTGGCTCTTTTTGCCTCATGCATTCACAAAGACTGTAACTTCACGATTAGAAATGTTTGCCAACTTGATTCAGAAAGGTCGTCGTGGACTTCAGACTCTAAAAGCTAGTGATCCAGAATTCAATTATATTCCCACCAACAAAAAAGACTTGGACTGGATGTTAGCAGAATCTCTCAGTGTGCAGACTGCACTTGCAGACTACACTGGTCAAATTTTGATCCATTTACCTAAACACTGTTTGTTAAATTCCTTAGAAGAATTACCCCTGACAAATCGAACCTTACTTTCTCATAACCCACTTTCTAATGCAGTTACAGCATTCACAGATGGTTCTGGGAAAACACACAGGGCTGTAGTCCTTTGGCGATCCACCGACAATCTCTAGAACCAAGATGTGTCGATGGATCGCCCAAGTTGTTGAGCTTGCAGCTGTTGCGCGTGCTTTTCAGTTTTTTTCTGATGTAAATCTCAAATATCAGGTTGTGTCCTATAAAATAATTCAGCTATGCCAGAGTAAAGTAATAGCCAAAATCAGAGGAGTCTGCATTTTTTAAAGTGAATAAAGCAGTGGAATGCCTATTGGAGAGGCTAAGAGCCCTTTATAGCCTCACACAGAACTGCAAGACTGATATGAGAAGCTCTAGCCACAACAGTGGTGCTCCAAGCAATATTGAGCTATTATCCTTATTCGCTATAGTGATGCTTCTTGCACATTTTTTATGCAGTGCAGATAACAGCTAAAATTAATCAACTCAAAAATATTTTTTTTATATTGAGCTGAAAACTTTACAGTATCATTAGCCTTCTATGTTTTCTTAGATGCTGAAGTGGTAAGGCTAGAACTGCCATAGCAATCTTGCATTGTCTTTCCATGTGCCTTCACTGTAGTATCTCAAAGTGTATATATTTATACAGTTCTTCCAAACATCTGTGTTAGAGGTGTGCTAATGGAAGAACCAGGTTTTAAGTGTCACACCTGTGTTGACACAGAAGGTCGGGCAGAACAACAGGCAGAGATGCCCGAGTCCCTTCCTCTCAGTCACGTGCTTTGGTCTTAGACAACTCTATATTAAAAAATGGAACTACTTAAGATGTTGTCTGTGGAACTCAGTTGAATTTACATATAAATGCAACAAATTGAATTTAGGTCAATCAGTTGTTTCACATATAGATATTAATAAAGGCTGAAAGTTACCCGACTATATTTATGATCTAAATGACTGGTGGCTGCTAACTGTTCCTGGAACCGAGAAATGATGAGTGGGAAAGTCGTGCAAAGGCAGGACAAAATTAAACAAACAAAAAGTATATAAGAAGCAAGAATATATTTCATAGAATCATAGAATGGTTAGAGTTGGAAGGGACCTTCAAGATCATCAAGTTCCACCTCCCCTGCCATGGGCAGCGACACCTCCCGCTAGACCAGGTTGCTCAAAGCCCCATCCAGCCTGGCCTTGAACACCTCCAGGGATGGGGCATCCACAGCTTCCCTGGGCAACCTGTTCCAGTGCTTCACCACCCTCACAGTAAAGAATTTCTTCCTAATATCTAATCTAAATCTCCCCTCTTCCAATTTAAAACCATTACGCCTTGTATTTAAACTAGTCACAGGGAGATTTCAGAAAAACTTTTAGGTAACTGTTGTTAACAATGTGGCTTATTTTTTTCTTTCTGCCTACCTGAAAGTTAAGCTAGAAATCTTGCTTTTCAATTTGCACTCAGTATGAATTTTGTCTTTGCAGCCTTGGAAGATATAAAGTATATACATATATGGATTCTTAAAGGATTTGAAGAACAAAGTTTATGTACCTCCTGGACAATTTCACAAACTCAGAATTTTTACAGGATAACAGAGGAGGTTTATTAATAAAAATAATTTACTTCAGAAAAACATACTTTTTACTAAGTATGTCAGTTTTCTCAGCTAGAACTCTGTCAAGACTCTTTTAGGTTTATGTTTACCAAGAGAATTAGCTTCTGAAGTTAATAACTAGGGTCAGAACCTGACAGACACGTTATACATTTGAGAGAAAAGTTTGTGTGTTCAATCTCTTTTAGGTTTGGTCCATCAAAAGCTAGTCTGAACTAGCTCAGGTTCCTGAGAGAAAACACTCTCAGACAAGCATTCTGAACATCGGAAAAAAAAGATGATTTTAAGGAGCACAGGGGTCTAAAGAAAAAAAAAAAGCAGCAAAGATAGAGTGAAGGAAAAGATAGAAGGAAGTCTGAATTTTTTGGTGACTGAATTGGACTTTCTGGAAGTCTGAATTATTCAGGTGACTTCTCTTTTTTCCTCGCAGGACTTCTGAGAGTAAATTCAGTCTTCTACATTAGTAATCAATGGGACATCTGTTACTGTTTGGCTAGAAGTATACAAAATCAGGACAGGAGAAAGCAAGTAGAGACAACAAGAGGAAACAGAACTAAAAATACTTACAAAATATGTATCAAAGTTTGGGATAAGAACACTGTGGAATTAATGAATAAAACACATTTCTTCCATATTTCATAAGTGATGAGTGGATTATAACAAAGTATGCATAGAAGATATCTTTAACATTTATAAACCGGCATAAAGAATTTAGTTCTGAAGAGTTTCCTCATGAAAGTACATAAATTATAGCATCATTGTTTTCAGTTAGTTACATAAGTCAACTGTCCCATGAAACTCTGCTAGAAGTCCAATTTCACCTTTTCTTCATCTGTGTCTCCTCATGCAAGACTGAAAACTGGGCAAAATTTTATAAAGCTGTGTTGTGTGATAAGAGAAAGGAGATCATAACAGGATGAAAAAATCTTATTTCCACTCATGCCCTTTTCTAAGATATGGCGCTAACTTCCCAGTAATGAAGGATGAACACAGTCCTTCATTTGTTGCTCAGCCCAACAGCCAGCAATTATGAGTGGCTTGAATGGAATCATGGTCTACTGTAAAAGTATGTAATGGCAGCAAGCATCTAAGGTCTGTCTCACTTTACAAAGAAACAGAATACCTGAACAGCTTCCTTAACCTAAGCAGAGCCAAGCTTCTGCCCACAAGTCCTTATGTCTGTGTGGATTTCCACTGACATCTTTGGACTGTGTAGATAATTGTCCATGCAAACAGATTTATCTGCAGGTTGTGGGCCAGAGTTCGTGTCTGCTGGGTTGCCTGGTTTGCTCTGTTCATCTGGGAGTCTTTTCAGTTTTGGATATTCAACTTTGCTGCTCAGCCCCCAGAAATTTTCCCTTCTTATTCCTCTCTCCAACTGACTGCTGAATTTCTTGAGATGGAAAATGCCAGAGAGAACAAGACTTTCTGAAAGCCATACTTTGTGAAGCAAGACTTTGGCCTTATCCTATGCCCACTGAAACCTTGCTACATATATAAAGGAAGACAAATACATGAACACAGAGAACTAAATTCAGATTTAGACATTAAAAAAAATATTGGAGAGAGATGATAAATGCTACAAAGACTGTTTCGATACTTAGGCTTCACCACCTTTTTTTTAAAAGGCAGCCCTGAAAGAAATTCTAGTTCTGTTGTTCCTTCCTGTGTTTCCAGCAAAGCAGTAAATCAGAATGTGCTACTTGGAAAGTTAGTTATAGAAGGCCAGGTTATTTGATGGCATTTACAGAGATTTGGCTCATTCTTAAATTATATACTGTATTTAAGTACTTAAGAAAGAGAGATTCATGCCATAGTACATGGTAATTATAAGCAGTATTAACAGAAAAAAAGGTATTTTAAAACAATAATTCATTATGATTTTCATAAATTTGGAAAATAGTGATCTAAATGACAAAATAATGCATCAATAATCCTTGTATTTTATTTATGCTTAAAAAACCCCACAACCAAAAAATAAACCCATTAAAAACCACTCTTCAGGCATGGTTACTTGTATTACTTGCAGACAAAATGTCCTAATGAGAGAAAAGAGAATAGAAATGTTTGCCTTTGAAGATTTGACCAGTTTAATTCATGAGCATTTTGCATTTGATCCTTGATTTATGATTTCAGAGGGTAGGATGCTTCCAAAGTATTTTCTTTGAGTGCTCCATTTCTACTCTAGTGGAATATCACCACAGAGTGTTTCTGGTTTCTCATTATGAGACTGATAATTTTAAGTAGGAAATTAGCGAGTAGTAAAACTAATGATACATTTTCATTATGGCTGTACTTCTAGAAAGACAGAAAAAACACTAGGAGATAACCAGAATCTGGTACTGAGTGTGACTTCTGCTGTAGCACAGATCCTTGCATGTTCCTTGAACAAATAACAGAATCACAGAATCTTCATGGTTGGAAGGGACCTCTGAGATCATCAAGTCCAACCATACACACACATACAAAAAAAAGACCAACCCAACAATCTCAGGCACTAGAACATGCCCTGAAGTGACACGTCTACAGGTTTGTTAAATACCTCCAGGGATGGTGACTCCACCACCTCCCTGGGCAGGCAGTTCCAGTGCCTGACCACCCTCTCAGTAAAGTAATTCTTCCTAATATCTAATCTAAACATCCTCTGCTGCAACTTCAGACCATTTCCTCTGGTCCTCTCATTATTCACTTGGGAGAAGAGGCCAACACCCACCTCTCTACAACCTCCTTTCAGGTAGTTGTAGAGGGCAATGAGGTCTCCCCTCAGCCTCCTCTTCCCCAAACTAAACATGCCCAGTTCCCTCAGCCTCTCCTCATATGACTTGTTCTCTAGACCCCTCACCAGCTTGGTGGCTCTCCTCTGGACATGCTCCAATATACACGCTCCAATAAATACCTGGGTTAATCCAAATGCTTGCCTGGAAGCTATGAAATTCTTAGCATTCATGGATATCCTGACTGATTATTCACAATCTCTCAAGTATCATGCTGTGTAGACCGCTTTGAAGCGGGAAGTGCTACCATGCAGGGGCTGAAGTTTGCCTCTTGGAGACAGAGCAAACGGCACTTACGCGTCTCCTTGCTGCTGGACTTTATCCAGATCATTCTGGGTGCGTGACTTTGAATGAGGTTCATGCTCCCTGTGACCATACAGCCAAGGGCTGCCGAAGTAATGTGTGCCTGCCCTGGTAGTGCTTTTCTTCTGGCATAGACCTAGGTGACTGCACTTCTGCAAGTGCTGCTGTTTCTGTCTCACTCCCATTTGGCCTACAAGTTGTAGAGACTCAGCTTGCCAGATTACAACTCTGTGCTGTAAAAGTGTGTTTTTTACATTTAGGATGCTTGTCCAAATGTGTCTGTCGTATTGCAATCATGATAACTGTTAAGCATTGAAAAACCAGAGAATAGAGCTGATGATTATACTTGGCTGATGTAAGAGCTTTCCTATACCTCTGCAATAGTCACTTATAATAGCAAAAAAGCAATAAAAGATTCAGTGACTGAGAAATCACATGTAGAGGTGGACTTAAGCCACAGGATTCACGCCTGTGTTGTATTTCAGTTCCTTCCCATACAAATTTGAGAATGTTTAGCTCTGTGATTCAGCTCATGGTGAAGGAGAATCACTACTTTCAGTTGACAATGCAATAGTCTGTATGAAGATGAAAACTAGGGTTTCATCTCCTCGCTTTGCAGTAAAAAGGCTTAATGCAAATTAAAGTGGTGCTAAGCAAGAAGGCATTGTGAAAGCTGAAATAAACGTTCACGTGTTTGTTCCCACTCCATTCCTGCTTACATGGAAGTGCAAAACTGCCTCAGAACATCAGATCTGACAGAGCTATGTTGTCATGAGGCAGCATATCAAAGCAGCAGCTCTAGCTTCAGCCTGGTTTCCCCTTGTGTTTACTTCTGATGTAAACTGGGGGGTCGTGGTGGTGACTAAAAGCAGAGCAATATGAAATCTTAAGAGAAATGTGTGATATTTGTTTGGGATATTCTCAGAGAAAAGAATGTTTTTAAAGTGGTGGAACCTCAGACTATTCTTTTTTTCTTTTTTCCCAGATGTCTATTTTCACTCAAATATTTTAATATTGTTGCTTTGTCTTTGCTCATCTTCCATCTTACTTCAGAGGAATGTCATAGGGCCTGCTAGAGCCAGCATAAATCAAGAAGCCTCATTTCAAAGTGCCACTGTCACACCAAGGGAGACTGGATACTGCAAGGAAGTACAGTTGTGAGAGTGTATTAAAAAAACCCCACAACCCAACAGATTCTCAGAGAAAATTTTAAATTGAGTGTCAATGGATATAAGCTCTGTGTATTTAGGACGTAAAGTCCTACTGGTTTCAGTCAAATTTGGCTACGTAAGACTGATGTACTGAATGTACTGATGAACTGAAAGGATCAAAGTCCTTTTATTCCTTTCTCAACTACTTATGAAGAAAAGATAAGGTAAAACAAAACAGACACGTGCACCTGTTAAAGTGTTAGAAGGAATGACTTGTATGGCACATTTGGGAAGTGAAAAAGAGAAAGAAGCTTGATCACAGTGTCCAAATGCATCATAATATAATCCCAAAAATCCAAAAATTTGAAAAAAAATTACTGAGACAAATAATTTAACTGTAAACACTTAAACTAAAACAAATGGAGAAAAGTACAGAGAGGGGGAAAGAAACCAAGTCTAACCAAGTCTACACTTAGACAATGCTCTAAATTAAGTGGTAGTTAATGCCTGGTTTGTGTGAGAAATTATAAACCTTTCTGTAATATACTTAAAATTATTTAGTGGGATTAATTTTTGTTCCAGGTAGAAAGCTATGAAATATTTAAATGTAAACAAATAGGAAATTATTTTGACTTATGAAAAGTTTGCAGAATATGATAATGAACTATTGTCTTCTAGATGGCAGTTCTGAAACATATACTTACACCAGACAGGCCTCATTTCAAGGGCAATAAGTAACAAAATAACCTAAACAACTTTAAAGTGTTCTTAATTCCAGGAATAAATAAATGAATTTTATTTTGTGCCCCTGAATAGATCTTTTCCAAGTTAAAGTATAAAAATGTTTTTTTTTCCTCATCACTTGGTTACCTAACATAGACATCAGAGAAAAAAAACTCAGCCAAAAACATAAAAAAAAAAAAGCAGAAAGAGAAAATGTGTCGCTTGAAGAAAATGAGTTGATTCTGTAACTCAGATCAAGTAACACAAAGAGCTGCAAAGGATTTAGGCAGTCACTTCTCTCACTGCTGGTACAACATCTATTAAAACTGGAACCTTACCAACTTTCAAAGAATGTGTTATATATGCTCCTGGAGCACGTACTGCATCGGGGCTGCCTTGTGTTTAGTTGTTCAGTTGTCTAGTTCTTGGATCAAAATCAAGTCTGGGCAGAAAACAGGCTCTGAGTTATCCAGAAAAAGGCAGTTTGGACACGCATAGGAGGAATGCCCTGGGTACATAAGGAGCTGTAATGACAAACAAGAAGGTGCCTAGGACCTGGCAGTAGCTTTTACTTTCTTTTCTTTCTTTTTTTTTTTTTTGGGGGGGGGGGCGGGGGGAGAGGGCTGGAGGGGGAGAGGGTGGTTTGTTAGTAGAGTTTTGGTCTTAGAAGGCTCAGTTTACCTAGGCCTTTCTTGAGGGCCTAAGCACTACTTAAGGTGAGACTTACAGTCTGATGCATGTGACCCTAAGCCATCAGCGTGGTCAGTCAAACAAAGCTTGAGAAATATCTAGCATGAGGAGAAGTAGCTTCAATTTCAACTTGTGACACTGTTTCTATTTTGCTGCTTTGCTGAAACTTTGGTCACCTCTAGTCCTGCCAGCCAGCACGATTCAGTCCATCCTCCTTCTGGCAGCACAAGGCTAGGTACTGTGCAACTGTTCCTATTGAGTATTTCCTTCCCATTTCACACAAAACTCTCCTTTTTTAAGCTCAGCACTGGAAAATTAATTACATCACCATCTGTTACAGGGTCATACAGGTTTTCTACATTTTTGCATGCTTTTTCAAATGTCTTCTAAAGTCTGCCTACAATTCTAAAATTAGTATTAGACATAAGAGCATATATAATATACAAAGAGATGAAACAGTCTACATCCTTTAAATGACTTCGAAATTTTTTGATGTGCTATTATCATATGACTCTGAAAGAACTCTTGTGCATACTCCAAATAGCATATGCAACTGGGACACATGAACAGAGGAAAGTCCAGTGTCATGCTTAAGGTTTGTTCATATCCAGAGCTGACCTTGCAGTGAAACTGAAAAACAGACAACTTTGTCTTAGAATAGCCCTCCTATAAATCATAAAAATGTCTCGAATTCTGTAACAGTTGCTTTTTCAGGAAGATAAAGTGTTTACTTAAAGCTGCGTGCACATACATGAAAAATTCAAACCATAATAGGATACCCTATTTTATATCCTGCTTTGCTAATCAGTTATCTATCTTGGATAGAACTAAGTGTTGATTTACTCGTTGAACTGTGCTTAAGACATTCCAGACTGAAGCTAATACCACAACTAATATAAAATATGAAAGGCAAACTAAACAGGCTTTTTTTAATGAAAAGGTGCTCAAGACTTTATATTTGCTTCTCAAAATTAGTCACGCAAAAATTGGTATGATTCTCGAACCATGTTTTTAATACTGCTAGCCAAATCAACAATTTGCATTATTTCTAGTGTTCAGCATGTGAAGCAGAGCACGCAGATGTATGCCTGTCAGCTTTTCCAGTGCAACGCACAAATATTTTCCTTTCACCGAGAACTAGGTCCTTGACTCAGTGTCTTAGTCGGCAGACGTTATTCATTATAACACAACACAGCTGTAATTCAGATTTCATTTACATTACTTTCTTTCAATGAGTCAAGCAGCACATTTAGATGAACAGAGTACCATGTGCATAATACGTTTCATAGAAAAGAACGGAAAGTTACTCATGATTTTAGGGGGTTCAAAGGGTTACAGAGACGGCTTCTCAGCATGCCTAACCTAACTGCATTTAATTTAAAGATACTAATAATGCTGTTTATGTATATGTCTAACACTGTCACAGCATATTGTTTATAATGTTGAAGATTTAAGCATGTTACCCCGCACAGCCTTTAATATTACTGTACAAATAACAAGTCTATTTCCTTTCTCTTGCTTCAAGAACATGGAATATACTGGGTGGGGAACTATTTTGGTTTTGCTTCTTTTGCCAAAAGCTTATAATAACAATGGATAAAATGAAAATAACAGCAGAATTAGTACTGAAATAAGTATAAAAGCTAAATCAATCTTTGCCTATTAGGTAAATTTCCTAGTTTTCAGCAGTACACCGGGGGGATAGGTTTGCTAATGTTTTTAGTACCTCCTGCTACTTCTACAGCATGTGTTGCTATCACATAGCAGATTTGAGGTATTTTTTAGCTATGCCTTCGAATAAAACTGGGACTTCAGCTCTATGGAAGTAAACGTAAAAACAACCCCTACCCCCTGTTATTACTGGGTTTTGATTCAGTCTGCGTTTAATCAAGGTCTCCTTGAAGTAAAAGAAGACTTTAAGTAAAGTTGGAAAATCTGAATGAATTCATGAAGATTTGCCCTATTAATTTGTGTCTAACATGGCATCAGAATGTAACATTAAATAATACATATTGGTCGTAATTTTCAGTGATTTTATAAGGTTTCTGTACTTCCACTTGCAAGTAAGAGAGGATGAACATTACAATAATGAAAGACGTAAAGGGAAAAGGGGTTTGAAAATGGTGCTCCAAAAACAGTTCTGAGAAGGTTGACTACAGAATCCAACATCAGCCTTAAAATATGCACAATGGGGAGCAGCACATGTGCAGCGTGAGCCACAGCTGTTCCAGAAGACACAGAAAGAGTCATAGTTTCTGTGGTCATTACTTAAACCTCTTAGAGGCTCAAGATACTGCATATCATCTGTAACACGGTAGCCATCTCATCACAAGATGGTCAAAACTATCTGAAAGTCTTTCTGGCATGAAAAACACTAACTACTTTCAGCAGGGAATTTGGAGGTGAGGACCAGGCGGCCTCACTTTGCTGCAGCTCCCAATAACATGCTGTATTTGATTGCCCTTCACCTCCCAACACTACTGAAGGTGGCAGGTCTGGCTCTAAGCTGTCCCCAAAGCATACTCCTGCCCTCCGGCACAGTGCACAAAGCTCTCAGAGATGGGCACAGTGCCATGACAAGCTTCCCTACAGTTCAGGATGAAATGCAATTGTCACTCTATTTCATGCAATAAATGTTCATGCAACTTCAGGAGGAGATGGACCCCCAGAAGAGGCCAGAGCAGATTGCAAGGCGAGCTCTATAAACACCATACTGTACTGGCCTGAAGCACAAAAATAGGGGATTTTGGCCAGGTGAGGGGTAGGCAGTTTCAACTTTTCCACAGTACATCAGGCACCTCTCAGACTCAGTAGCTATAGTATAGCAGCTATACTCAGGGTATAATAGCCTCTACCCATGGTCTGGTAGACATTTATTAGGAAATGCAACCCTAAGGCCAAGCAGTTTCACCTAAGTATCAAAGATCCTTCATTTAAACCAAGGGGCATAAAGGTACAATTTTAATGTCCTTATGTCAAGGACAGTGGCTGAGGGCTAAGAGATTTGAATGATGCTTCAAAATTGTTCTGAAAAGTGAGAATGTGCCATAGGTTATCACCTTCAACTGCATACAAATGTGAGCAATGCATACAAGGCAACAGGTGTTCCTTCAGCTGTTCCAGGTGAGGGAAAGACAGGATTCAACCAAGTATTTGCTACACCTAGAGACTGAAGATATTGTGGATCATCTCAGGCACTTGCCACAAATGTGAAGGCTCAGTATTATTCTCAGGAGGGACTCAAATGGCTGATACTATCAGCAAGGATGTGGAAAGTGTGCATGGTAATGGTAATACCACACAGTATTTAGGAGAGACAGTAACTCAGACATAGTGAAGCGTCTAGGTTACAAATCCATATGGCATCATAACTCTAGGTCAGTGAACCATATGCTGAACTTCCAACTGAAACCCAATTCATAAATGCATGAGAATGGAAAAAATAACCAAACCCACAAGTAAATTTCCCCACGCTCCACAATAAAATAGGCCAATTAATGAATTTATTTATTACTTCTGAAAAAAAATATTTTAAAAGAGATCTTCTACCAATTTTCAGTTTCAGAGGCACTCTACCCTACCTTATTTCAGTCCTATAGTTTTACTTGTTTTAAAAGTATTAATATTATAAGTTCTGGTTATCTAAACAGATGCAGTTACCAATAATTTGCTAAAACCAGCTGTATGCAGTCACTCCATTTCGTCTTAAATAACCAAAAGAAAACTAAGCTCTTAAAAGACAGAGAATTTTTACATTAAAAATGCTAATTTGGATCATATTCAACACTGGGTCTGTCCAAATTGCAGTGTGATTCATACAATTAGTTCATATATAGTTAGCTTAAATATATGTAAAATAAATCCTGTGCAGCAAAACTGTGTATTACTGCCCCTCAGGAGCTCAGACTCTCTGTCCCATCTCCACTTGGATCTTAATTTTAATTTAAGCCTTCCAAAGATGAGAAGCTAACAAAGGGCCATAACTGGGAAGTTCAGCCTAAATGACACCCAAAGTCTTTGCAAAAAATGTGCTATCCTTTGAAATCATTAGAAACAGTATTTAAGAGTTATATTTTCACAGACTAAGATGGAACCTGTAAACACTTAAAGTTATTTTCAGGGAAAAGTTTTGATGTAATGCTACTCTCTGGTCTTTCCTGGCACATATTTGTAATGTAAGCCTAGAACCCAACCTTATGGATTGCCAGAAAGATGTTAAGCATGCTCTTACCTTTTAAGATTTAATCTTACATGGCCTAGAAGAAAGGATTTTTTCCTCCTCTATATCTCAGGACTGTTTATCTTTTCTCAGGGAGCTTCTACAAACATGAAACTGCAATGGCAGAAGAAGTTCCAAACTTAGATTGTGTTTACTTTTCATTGTGTAACTAATCAGTCAATGGATTAGTCACAAACTGTAGGGGATCTTCTACCGCTCCAGAAATCTGCATGTTCAGGAAGCTCTTTGGAGGTTTCTTAATTATAAAAATTAAACAAGCTTAAGATTTCTCAATTTTCATTCACCAAAATAATTTGGGTTGTGGTAACCATCTATCTGCCTTTTTATGTAATGTAACTTCTACATTTCATTCATGAAGATGTATTGCCCTTCTGTTGTACTCCTGCAGAAACTGTGTATTTGGCCAATAGGTCACAGCTAAACATTATATCCAAGGTAAGAAAAAATGGGGAGGGACAGGTTTTGGTCATACAATGAAACTGCTGTACTGGATCAGAACTCCGACTATTCTGACTTCTGTCTCCCATAGTAGCTGGTACCACCTGCTTCCAAGAAAAACAAAAATCATTCTTGAAGAGCAGCAACAGAATAACAAACCATAAAATTAACCTTTCCTCCTGATATGTCATTGACAATGGTTTGTTTACATACAACTATGTAATTCCTTCCAAACGTTGTTTCTTTTTGTGCTGTATAGTAAGTATTTTGATCTCTGTAATTTACTTCTGAGACTATAAATTAAAATCTGTGAAAAGTTTATGACTCTTCAATGTGCATTCTTATTGAAATTTGAAGTAGAATATTTTGGGAAGTAAATAAAAAATTTAAATTCAGCATATTGGAAACTGTCTATGGCAAAATGTCATTAGTGGCTCATCCTGCATGCCATGCATTTATACCTGAACAGCACAGATATGTGTGCTCCTAACTTCCATGTCAAGCACTGCCTCTTACTACATTAAGCAAAGAGCCTACTTCGGGTACTTTGTATGCAATCATCATTTATTTGTGTTTCTAGAATATTTAGAGCATGTATTTAACAAAAGAAAGGGTAAAAAGATGAGCATTTTTTATATATATATCAGACAATTCCCTATGATAACACAGCATTAAACAACCCACCAAAATTCCCAGGTCTCCTTTTAACTGCTTCTCTTCTATTACAATAAGCAGAGCAAACACTTTGGTTTTAACTCTGCTCTGTCCACCACAGTTAAAATTTCACTGCCTTCAGCGTGCAGAGGGCTCTGTCCTGCCACTTGCACTAAAGATGTTAGGCTCTGTGATGTCATTTTTGCCCCAGTTATATGTGAACACTCTGATTTCCCCAGATTTCTTATTCCATAACAAAGATACTGTTGCAATACTTTTAGATGAAATTTACATACCAAAGGAAAGGATGAAAAAGAAATAAAAATTAATTAGTAGCAGAGTACAGTAGTGCATATCTACCTTTGTATGTAACAGTGCAACACGCTGTGATTGAACTAATTTTGGAGTTAACAATCCAAAGGAATCTATGGAGGCTGTCAGAATTATACACCTTCATCTTTTAAACAGATTCCTGACCTAAAAGTTGTGCCATCAATTATTTCATAGAAATATTTGTGCCAAGGACACACATAGCAGGCAGGTAGGGAGCAGGGAAAGGGTAGATAATGAGCAGTGGAAATTATTAGAAGCAAAAAATCTGTAATCTTCACTGAAGAATATGCTCTCACAGAACTGCAGACCTTAAAGGCAAACCACCCTGAGTTCCAGATACTCACCTTGGGTCTGATCTGAATTAGACCCAGACATACCCTACCACTTAAAGTCGATGAAAGCTACAGAAATTTATGGACAGACATATATTCCTAAAGCTGCACAGTATACCGAGAACTTGACATTTTTGCAGATTGTATTTCAAACCATTACTATTTTAGGCTAAAAATAATCATTAAATTTCTGATGGGTTTTCCCTCACTCATAAGGACATCTGGATAATCTGAAGTAGTTAGAGGTAGGTATTATGGGAAGAGGGTGACTCACTGCAATGGCATAAGGGTTAGCTGCAGACATTTTGAAGCTCAGAAACTCTTATTGATAGGAATCTGAGTGCTACTTAGCTTTCCTTTCAACATAAACACATGGGATAAAATATAAGATGGTTTTACTCTTGTGAAATCACTGATTCTCTCTTTAAGTATTTTTTTTTTATGAAGTGTCATGTCACATCTTGTGGCCTTTCTTTTGTTTGATTGGGTCTTTTTTGTTTTGTTCACTTTTTTTTTTCTGTCAAATCCAGCTTTTTTTCTCATTAATACTGAAATGCTGTAAATGTCCTCTCACCTGATGCTCTTAACCTGGGCTCTACTTATTCCAACGTTTTATTTTTTGCCAAACTGTTTAGGCTCAAATGGAGTTGTAAGGAGAGAGTCTGGAGAAGTGGGGAATACATGCAGAAGCCCAGCAGAAAGAAAGAGTCCCAATGACAGGTCACCCAATCTATGGTTTTATCATGGCATCCTGACAGGCAGTTAGTACGCATCACATAATGACTGGAGAGGAGCGGGCTCCATTCCTCTTCCTCCTCTAATGATTCTTAGGTATATTAAATCCAAGATGCTTCTTCCCTAATTTTCTCCTGTTCAATATTCACACTCTTCAGAATCTCTCAAAACACTCTTTCTTCATAGAAAACTCTTCTGCACTCCTCACTAAAAACTTATGCAAAAAGTTTCAGCTGCATCTTGTGGTTTTGCCCTTGCTTCCCTATACTTCAGAGTGAAACATCTCATGGCATGTACTACACAAGTTAGAACAGCACTTCGCTGGCCTGCCAGAAAGCTTCTAATCTAAGATCCAGTAGTAAAAAGAAAAAAGAAAAAACACTCATATCTTGGTGATTATTACTTCTTTTGTTTCTTTTGTGGACTTGTTCTGCTTAGAATCCAGAGAATACCTAACATATTTTTCTATGAACGATGATTACTGCTACAATATGCACACCATGTATAGCATGTTCTTAAATCATCTAGGAGATCATGAGAACTTTCAGCTCCAAAAGGAGAAGGGATGAATTCTGAATAGTATTTCTGCATTTTCCATGTGAAATAGAAATCATTTTTCTCAACAATTCTAGGATACTATTTTAATGAGTAAACCAGAAAAAAATTGCAGATTTTTTTTGAAAGGCCCAAGAAAACTAGTTAGTATTCAAGGATCACCTCCTCCAATCTCAGGAAAAGTCTCAAGAAGAATTCTCAAGAAAGAAGTTGTCAGGCAAAAAAGCCAGGAGGCCTGTGTGGATGACAAGAAGGTCCTGGACAAGCTCAAAAGCAAAAAAGAGGCCTACAGCCAGGAACCAGATTAGGCAAGCTAAAGCCAAGATAGAATTACATCTGGCCAGGAACATCAAGGATAACAAGAAAAACTTCTATACGTATGTCAGGGATAAAAGGAAGACTAGGGAGGATGTGGGCCCTCTCTGGAAGGAAACAGGAGACCTGGTCACCCAATATATGGAGAAAGCCGAGGTACTGAGTGACTTTTTCGCCTCAGTCTTCACTGGCAAGGTAAAGTTACACCACCCAAGTTGCAGAAAGCAAAAACAGGGGCTATGAGAATGAAGAACCACCCACTGTAGGGGAAGATCAGGTTCGAGACCATCTAAGGAACCTGAAGGTACACAAGTCCATGGGACCTGATGAAATCTATCCATGGGTCCTGAGGGAGCTGGTGGATGAAGTTGCTAAGCTGCTTTCCATTATATTTGAAAAGTTGTGGCAGTCTGTGGAGTTCCTGCTGACTGGGAAAGGGGAAACATAACACCCATTTTCAAAAAAAGGGAAAAAAGGAAGACCCGGGGAACTAGAGGCCGGTCAGTCTCACCTCTGTGCCCAGCCAGATCATGGAGCAGATCCTCCTGGAATCTCTGCTAAGGCACATGGAAAATAAAGAGGTGATTGGTGACAGCCAACATGGCTTCACCAAGGGCAGGTCATGCCTGACAAATTTGGTGACCTTCTGCAATGTTTCCACAGCACTGGTAGATAAGGGGAGAGCAACTGACGTCATCTACCTGGACTTGTGCAAAGGATTTGACACTGTCTCGCATGACATCCTGGTCTCTAAACTGGAGAGACACAGATTTGATGGATTGACCACTTGGTGGATAAGGAACTGGCTACATGGCCGTACTCAAAGGGTCGCGGTCAATGGCTCAATGTCTAAGTGGAAACAAGTGACGAGTGGCCCCCTCAGGGGTCAGTACTGGGACTAGTGCTGTTTAACATCTTTGTCGGAGACATGGACAGTAGGATTGAATGCACCCTCAGCAAGTTTGCTGATGATGCCAAGCTGTGTGGTACAATCGACACACTGGAGGGAAGGGATGCCCTCCCAAGGGACCTGGACAGGCTTGAGAGTTGGGCCCATGTGAACCTCATGAAGTCCAACCAGGCCAAGTGCAAGGTCCTGTGTGTGGGTCAGGGCAATCCCAGGCACAAATACAGGTTGGGCGGAGAATGGATTGAGGGAAGCCCTGAGGAGAAGGATGTGGGGCTGTTTGTGGATGAGAAGCTCAGCATGAGCCAGCGATGTGTGCTGGCAGCCCAGAAAGCCAACCTAATCCTGGGCTGCATCAAAAGAAGTGTGTCCAACAGGTCGAGGGAGGAGATTCTACCCCTCTACTCCGCTCTGGTGAGACCCCACCTGGAGTACTGTGTCCAGCTCTGGAGGCCTCAGCACAGGAAGGACATTGACCTGTTGGAACGGGTCGGATCCAGCAGAGGGCCACAAAGACGATCAGAGGGCTGGAGCACCTCTCCTATGAAGACAGGGTGAGAAAGTTGGGATTGTTCAGCCTGGAGAAGAGAAGACTCTGGGGAGACCTTATAGCAGTCTTCCAGTACCTAAAGGGGGCCTATAGGAGAGATGGGGAGGGACTCTTTATCATGGAGTGGAGCGACAGGACGAGGGATAAAGGTTTTGAACTGAGAGAGGGGAGACTTAGATTAGATAAAAGGAAGAAATTCTTTACTGTGAGGGTGGTGAGACACTGGAACAGGTTGCCAAGAGAAGTAGTGGTGCCCCATTCCTGGAGGTGTTTGAGGCCAGGCTGGATGGGGCTTTGAGCAACCTGGTCTAGTGGGAGGTGTCGCTGCCCATGGCAGTGGGGTTGGAACTAGATGATCTTTAAGTTCCCTTGCAGACTGAACCATTCTATGATTCTGTGGTTTTCTGACTGCTATCCTGCTCATGGCTGCATGGTTCTGCTGCCTCTCAGTTCTCTGGATCTTTGCTGACAAGGTACAAGTCTTTCCTGCCTTAGTACAAGATCCAACCAGCTTGTGAGAAATCTCAGAGGAAGGAATTTGTTGGAAATAGGGATAAGAGCAGAAGCACAGCAGCCAGCAGTCAGGCTGACCTAGCTTTAAAAAACTTGCATTTCACATGTGAAAACACTGTGCGAGTTCAGCTGTTTGCTGACTGTCAGCTGGAAGTAAACCATCCTTTATCCACAACATTGAACTATCTTTTGGGTGCTCCATGTAGACCCTGTCTCTGTATAAATTCAGAGTGACTCAGTTTAAGTCACTCATGATTTATAATTTATATTTCTTAACCTCATGTACCTTGTATCTCACAAATATTGTTCCTATCATTTATAATGTGTTGCAACAAAACTCTTCAGAAAGAATGTTAAGCAAGAGAAGATTTTGCTGCTTGTGGTATTTGCAATCTACACTAATGACATTGTGTTGTTTCTTAGCAGCATTTGATTTATGTAAAAGAATGCATTCTTGCAACTCATGCTTCCTTGTTGGATATATATTACAAGCAGCCAGGGGATGCAAAAAGCACTTTTTCTTGATCAGAGAAATGATATTACTGATGGAATACTGTAGGCAACCAAATCCAGGACTGGATTATTCTCACCAATACTTTAACAAGTTTTTTTTTTTGTTCTGTAAGTATCTCAAATGATGATCCTTCCATCACTTCCTGATTACTGTTCCACCACCACAAAACTGTGCTTTAAGAGGCTACAAGAATCAGTTTGTCATTTGTAAGTTTTTTGTTTGATCCTGAGATCGAATCATCGATTGAGTATGAATGCTCACAACACTTCCATAGCACCCACTTTATCCTTTAAGCAACCAGACAAGAACTTACAGGTTGTGGGTTTTGGCTGACCTTGTGAAGTTTAAAAGTCTAGCCCATTTCTCCTCTTGTCTTCCTTTTGACAAACTGCATTGCAAGAAGTGTAGCAATGCTGTGATAGCTCTAAGTAAGCAATCAAGAAAGCACAGTAAAAATTTTCAAAACATGCACAAAACCAACTAACCTGGAAATGAAGCTCGTACTAAAGAAACTTTTCTTTCATGCAGCTGTGTTACAGTAGAGGGTCACTTTTAATCAATGTGCTTCTCTCTACTGTCGTAAAAATCCTTTGCGAATAAACACTAGCTTTGTCAAACATCTCCAATCTATAAACATGATAAACATATAAAATGAACTTGATTAATATCCAACACGCCCATTTCATTTTGTTGAGTGTTCTGAATTTTCTCCCCCCTCCAGATTTTCTCCTAGAACAAGCAAGCTTTTTTAAACAAATGCCTCTTTGTCATCTAAGATTTTTTCCTGTATCAAGTTAAGACAAAAAAATCCAAACAACAATAAAAACACCCCCCACCCCAATGCCCAATTCTAGAGTCAGGTTTAAAGGCCAATTTAAACCCCATTCCCCTTTGCAGCACTCCTCAGACTGTGAGTTGAATGAAACACTGATGTTTCAGTTTCTAAGGGCTGTCTGGAGCTATTTTTCTCCTATTTCAGTCTATGTCTATATGGAATTTGTTTTGCATTTTGAAATCAAAAGGCCTGACTAAATCCAGAGCAAAATCTATCAGCATAACTGTTCCAGCAAGGCACATTGTTACGGTGCTGCCCTTTGCAAAATCGAAGAGAGCCGTGCTGACCACTGAAGAACATTTACAGGCCAATCTCGGCTATGGGGAAGTGAGCTTCACTGCGCTACTCCCAGAAGTACTGCTGCTGGCAGGAGACAGCCAGCGGCTCACTGCAAACCCTCATAGGCTGACATTCAGGTCACAGCTCTGCCTCCTGCCCTTGTAAAAGCTGAAGAGGGGGCAGCTTCTGGTGTGTGTGTGGTGTGGAGAAAGTGGGCGGACAAAGGTTAGAATCTGGAGTTCACCACAACGTGGCGTGAATTCAGAGAACTTTTATGTGGTTTGCTTGGCAAAGGTTAGGCAGCTGTGCTCACATCCACGCTTCTTTTTCTTTCTTTGAGGCTTCATTTTCTTTTTTTTTTTTTTTTTTTCCCCTCATGAGCTAGAACAGTGCTTACAAAATCAGTTTCCAGTTTGCAGCCTCAGTAGGATGAACTCAAAGAGCAGCTGCCAGCAGTTTTGCTTCATTCTGGCCCACACCTAATCTCTTTTTCACACCAATCTGCAAGAAATATTTCAGCCAAGAACTGCAGGCCCAAACCTGTTGATTTGAGCTACTTCAAAGGTGATTAGGCTTGTGTTTACACAATGGCTTCTGCAAAGAGTTGTGCTTCCTAATGTTATTGTTCTTCAAAAATGTATTCCAGCCACAATCACCTTTGCACTGAATTTCAATGGACTGATTAGTAAGTGGTGAGTGATGCCTGGTGACCGCAGCAGCCAATGGCTATGCAGAGCTGCAAGTTAAACTTGAAGGGTCTTGTTTGACAGAGTTTTAATCATCAGCCAACAGCTCTCAGAAGCTCTCATCTCCATAAATTAGACTTATATACGTAGCGCTGCACAGTTTCTTGAACACTCTTAACTCCTTAGTTCAAGGATATTTTCCTGACAGTATAATAGTCAGTGAGAAAAACGGCAGTGGAAGGCATAATGCATTTACAATTCTGATGCAGAGGTATACGTACTGCTCTGAACATAGGGTCACACACACACACTGAAGATTAGACAGGTAGCATCATCTTTATCACATTTGTCCCAAGTGTGTCATCACATAGTTCCACTTTTGGAGCTTTGTACAGCTCTAGCTCCTTACGTTGAAATTATCCAAGACCAAGCTCTTTATCTCACACTGATATGGAGGCAGTGGAAGGAGAAAGAAGAATCTTAGACAAAACAGTTCTGTCACTTCTGAGAAGGATGCTGTGGGAAAGCAACGGAAGATTGGCGAGGAGGACTATAAACACGCTCAAGTGACTTGCATGTGGGGTGCTGGAAAACACATATATCACACTAATTGTTGCTTAGTTTTGTGTGCTCAACAAGTAGGACATCTGCTCTTAGATAACATAGGCCTGGGATGGACTCAGGGACACCTTATCGAACATGCCTGAGATTCCTGCCCTGCTGTTGAAGAGATCAAAGCACAGCGGAAAACTCTGCCTACCAGAATCCTTGAAATACAGGCCCAAACAGCAAGTGGGAGCTCTCTCTCACTCTCTTCCTAACAAGGACTCTCTTGCTAATAAGGACTCTCTCTCGTTCCGTGGTGCTGCACCCCTGCTTGCCTGCCTCTGCCCAGGTGCTGCTTCAGAGGTTCCCCAATCCATGAGGTATTGAGATTAAATTTGCTCTTTGCCCTTAATCCATGGTTTTGTGGTTGTTCCTGCGTCCTGCCTGCATTGGCTCACACATTTGGCATAGTCGGCAGCTCGAGGAACACCCATGCCATAGCTGATAAAAAAGTTGGGGACTGGGGAGGCCACTACGGTGACTCCCCCTATTCTGGGATGGCCCAGTATGAAGCACTGGACCCCTGTGGCCACTTTCCTGGCTAAACTGGCTCCGCCAGAGGCATGGCCTGAAATAGATGACGGGGCGGTGATTACCCCCCAGAGCATTGAAAAGACTATGCATGGGTTGCCGTGGAAAGCGACATCAGATTCTTCTCACAAATTAGCAGGTAGATTGGGATGGCTGTTAGCTACCGGACTGAGAGCTCCTGACCATGAAGTTATTGCATTGCGTGGTACAGTGAGAGAATTGGAAAAGGAAAACAGGAGTTTACAAGATGCAAAGGTGATTGCACAAGAAGGAATTACGGTTCAAGCAGAGCGGTGCTATGAGGTGCAAGATAATGTAGACCGGTTGGTAGCGTGTATTGTTAATAAACAAAGGGACAAATATTGGAAAAGTAAGCTTTAGATTTCCCAAGTTCGTGCTCTCACTACAAAACGGTCATGGGATCCTGAGGAATGGGATGAAAATATTTGGAGTGAATCCTCAGACTCTGAGACCGAGTTTGATCCGGGCTTAAAAAGCACTGAGGTGGTGGAAGCACAACCCCTCAATACAAATGAGGGGGGAGCAGGAACGAGCAGACGGAGGAGTGCAGATCACTAGTACTTACACTCTGAAAGAGTTAAGGGAATTTTTAGAGATCTGTCAGCAAAAGAGTGGGGGAGGCATACTGTCATGGATTTTGCAAGCATGGGATGGTGGAGCTGCTTCTATCCATTTATCAGTGAGTGAAAAAGATTTTCTAAGCCCTAGAGCCATTGATGATCAGCTAGAACAAGGATATGCTCAGCTGCAAAATGTCAGAGGTCCTGACAGGCGAGACTTTATTGCCCCGATGTCGTATCAGTGGTTGTGCGCAGCAGTTTTAGCAGCATATACAGAACCTGTTGAATTAGTGTCGTCCCTCCGAAACTAGTGTATAATGGAGGAAGGTATTAATTTGGTGCAGCAGATGAGGATGGCTCATGTGTCGGTTACAGGATCCAATCCGGACAGTGTAGCAGTGACAAAAAGTGTCACAATGCAGTTTTTGAGAGGATTACCTGACTCACTAAACCCCGTGATTATACTAGCAGTGACAAATGCTATGGGTAATGTAGGCGGCCTAGCAAATACCTTGAGGGAAACTGGGGCTGTGATTTCAGGACCCTCTGTGCAGGTGGTGAATAAAGGAGGGGCAGCAAAATCGAAAGGAGTTACAGCACGGGTGACAAGGAAACAAATGTGGAATGATTTTGTACAAGCTGGTATTCCAAAACCAGGGATAGATGGGATCACAACATCAGAAATGTTTCCCCGGTGGCAAAAGTTAGCATTTACGCAAAAAGCTGACCACCCCCAGCCCCACCACCAACTCCTCGCCCCCCCTCCACCCTGCCTGACACCTCAGTGCAAGATGTTGCCCGGCAACAAAAGCAATATACTTTACAAGTATTGCCTTGGGGATACAAACTCAGTCCCTCCATTTGCCACCTAATGATAGCAGCTGATTTAGCGGTGTGGTCGGGTACAGTTACTGTTTATTGTTATACTGATGATCAATTGATTATGGCAGAGTCACGACAAGAAAATTAAGCAGCTGCTGAATTGCTAAAAGTTCATTTGCAGGACCGAGGTTGGGCAAATAATCCAAAGAAAATACAGGGCCCTAGTGCTACTCTACAATTTTTGGGAATAGTTTGGTATGGACAGATTAGAAAAATACCAAATCAGGTACAGCAAACAAGGCAGCCGTTTCCTACACCAATCACAGTAAAACAGTTACAGACCTTTGGAGGACTTTTAGGGTATTGGAGAACATTTATGCCACATTTGGTCATATTAATATGCCTTTGGCAGAAATTAACTAGGAAGAAAGTTGTCTGGCGGGGGACCAAGCAACAACAAGAAGCCTTTGATGCCTGCAAAGATGCTTTGATTGAGCGTGCACAATTGTACACTCCTAAGCAAGGATATTCATTTGAATTAGTAACAATTCCAGATGATACAGTCTCAGGATTGTGGCAGATGACTGGGGTGAAAAATCAGAAAGAACCTGTAGGGTTTTGGTCCAAGGCATTACAAGGTTCCGCTATAAATCATAAACCAACTTCTCTTATTTTACATCCTTTGTTAATATCAGATTCTCGAGTTTTTGTATTTCAGGTGTCTTCGGCGAATACCTGTGCCTTATCTAGAGGGGATAGCATGGGAATGCTGTTATTGGTGTTGCAAACCCAACATCGAATTGAAGTTCAATCTGAAAAAGCACAAGCCATAGCTCTACAATCCGTGTGGGCAATTACCCCACATCAGGTTATCAAACCCAAAGTAATAGTAGCCGAAGGAGCTGAAGCAGCATATATGTATCATTGGAAGGAGATGCCAATGCTGTTTTCCTCCCCTGTCCCAGGTTGGGTCATCATGCTCTGTAGTCTGGTACTACAAGCACATGCCCTGGATACATCTCTGCAAAATCAACATGTGAACACTTAGATTTGGTTAGCCTCTACTGCAACTAACTTGTCTGCATTTTATACTAAGGGAAGATTAACAGCTGCAGATGTGTAGACAACTTGTTTCAGTGGTGCATCAACACCAGCAGCTGTATTATGGAATTATACTGTGCTAAGTGACTTTGATATTAATGTCTCATTGCTGTCTTTTCTGAGTAGGTAATG
This sequence comes from Numenius arquata, assembly GCF_964106895.1. NCBI lineage: Eukaryota > Metazoa > Chordata > Aves > Charadriiformes > Scolopacidae > Numenius > Numenius arquata. The sequence goes on from NC_133578.1 coordinate 35,661,283, forward strand.
GCTATGTGCCAATGAACATTACAAATTGACTGACGGTGGACGATTTCCTCCCTGAACACCAGAAACACTGCTTTGACTTTGAAAACATGTTGCTTCAATGTAACTGCTGAAACAGCCAGCCCAGAGCACAACATCCAACATTCTCCAGGACTGAATACATCAAACGGAACAACCTGCTGGTGGTGCCTGGCTGGTTGAGAGGTTTCATTCCTGGATAGGAGGAACAGGACCCCTGATTCAAAGCATTATTGTAGAGATATGTTTATTCCTTTTTCTATATATGTTTATTGCAATGCCTCTGTAAGTTAGTCTGTACTACACCCTGCAAGCCTAAATTAACATCTCCAGCTTTGTCAATCCCAGCAGAAGTGGTCTCTTGAGTGAGGGGGTGGAATGTGGGAAAGTGACGGAAGACTGGCGAGGAGGACTGTAAACACGCTCAAGTGACTCGCATGTGGGGTGCTGGAAAACACATATATCACACTAATTGTTGCTTAGTTTTGTGTGCTCAGCAAGTAGGACATCTGCTCTTAGATAACATAGGCCTGGGATGGACTCAGGGACACCTTATCGAACATGCCTGAGATTCCTGCCCTGCTGTTGAAGAGATCAAAGCACAGCGGAAAACTCTGCCTACCAGAATCCTTGAAATACAGGCCCAAACAGCAAGTGGGAGCTCTCTCTCAGTCTCTTCCTAACAAGGACTCTCTTGCTAATAAGGACTCTCTCTCGTTCCGTGGTGCTGCACCCCTGCTTGCCTGCCTCTGCCCAGGTGCTGCTTCAGAGGTTCCCCAATCCATGAGGTATTGAGATTAAATTTGCTCTTTGCCCTTAATCCATGGTTTTGTTGTTGTTCCTGCGTCCTGCCTGCATCGGCTCACACAGATGCAAAGGAGAATAATAATGCTTTCTGTTTGAAAAACTTTTGCATCTCCAAGCTAGGGAGCAAAGTGTTGAAATTTGACAGGATATAGCCTACCACATTTGACTTTTCTTGTGAGAACCCACCAAAACCTGCCGAACACATAAACATTGGAAACACTAAGCCTGCACATGCTTATTGGGATTTGTCTCATCGTCATTACTCCAGAGACTCCATCTGTCCTAGAATCTGGATTCAGCAGGGATCCTCTGCAACTGGAGCTCTGGGTTGCACTAATCTTGGCAAAGTCGGGGCACTGAAATTAAGTTTTCTCTCACCTGTATTTTCAGTTATTCATGTTAATGACGTCTTTAGTCATTACACCGTTATTCCTGATAATTATAGGTATAATTCTTATTAAGCTGTTATCAACACCTCTGCAAGCAATGTGGTGGTCACCTGGGCCTGATTGTTCTTAATCTGTGCAGAAATTGTTGAAGGGGGTTCCCATGTGCTTGAAAGTTCTTATTGTACCAAGAAAACAAGAACTACTGAAAATGTAAGCATAGCCCTGCCCGCTGCTCTTCAGGCAAGTATGGGAAGATTTTCAGAGACCATCTGGACCTATTTTGGTTCTTATCAAGCAGCAGAGGGTTTCTTTTTTTCCCCTGTCTTTCCAGTTCTGACTCATCCACTAACGTTGTTTAGCCACAGCTTTCTGTCTTTGCCAGAATGAGTTTCCATTGAGCAGTACACCAATAGAGGTGGTGGGAGGGGGGGGGGGGAGGGATGGGAGAGCTTAATTGCGTCTCCAGCTTTGTATGTTTTGTGCAAGAAACCTCACTGTTTTAATAATGGGTATTTCAAAATGCCTTCATTTAGTTCTTCTAAATAATATTTGCCCAGGTTTTAAAAACCAGAGACATGATTCAGGATGGACAAAAATGGGTCAAGCAAGGTTACTTAAATAAAATGGACTGCACCTTAGAACCATTTTGGGGGGGCAGGGGGTGGCAGTTGTGCTGGAGGGAGAATTAATTAAAAAAAAGGAATGGGTAAAATCTGAAATTACATCACCTTGATGAGGTCACACTTGATGAGAATCACAGGAAGAAAGGTTTTGGATAGAATCACACAGAGAGGGAAAAGGAATAAAAAATTAACTAGAAAGTGACCAAGTTAAAGTTAGAAGACATTTACTCAGTGGAAAATACCAAATACTGTATTAATGGGAAAACTTTCCTGTCCTCATACACACGAATAGTCTAAATTACTTGCCATCTGATGCATCATCAGACTTCAGTCACTTTTAAATGCTCATGCATCTCCCCAGTAAATATTTTGTGCAACAATCACACTAAATAGATGATACATGCTAAAAAAAAAAAAAGGCAATTTACACAGTACCACATAAGTAACAGGCTAGAAAGCAACAGACTCTAGCTTACTAGTTAGTTAAATTTCCCTAACAAAAGTTTACTAAAAACTATAAATAAATTATTGATGACAACTACCATTATGCAGAACATTGCAAAGGAAGGAAAGTTTTAAGCAGTTAAGAATTTGCTTAGTAACAGCTGAAGAAATCAACCCATTCCTACAATATGTCAGCATATAGCTACAGACTTGGTTTGTCATGAAAATGGGATCATTCATATGCAGAGACAGGATGTACCATTCTCAACCAGGGGGGTATGCAAGATTGATCCCTGTAGGTCCATTCACATTATACAGTGGTACTTATAGATGAATATGGACAAAATGTTTGAATATTTTGATATAGCAGCAAACTGCTGAAGGAGCACGGTGAGTAATTCCATGCAGCTGAACTGTTGGTCCAAAACATGTATTATTTGCATTTTAAAATCGACTGATGAAAAGCACATTGAATATATGCAAGATTTTTCTTGTCAAGCTTGAGAGCAAACACATAAGTCAATGCTATCTGACCAAGATATTCTCAACTAACTGATCGTTTTAGGTGCCAAAGCTGACATGAATAAAAGACCTTATTTACAGGAGATACTGCCTACCAATCTCCTGAAGGTCAAATTGCATAAGACATGAACTTAATTTTCTTTTTTCTGCACGCTGGCAAGCACATGCAGGTAATATCAATGATAATCTACACAGTGTTAGACTTTGGTTGGCCTTGGGTAAAATGCAAGCCATGGGCTTCTCATTCCTCAGGATGACCTTCACCTAGCTTAAATTTGGCCTTTTGTATTGCCATGACCTAGGGTCCTGGTCAGTCTCCAACATTTCTTCCTCCTTAGGTTGTTCACCTCAGTGTTGCAAACATATAGGAGATTTTTAGGGATGGTTAGAAAGAAGGATGGAAATCTCCAAATACATTATACAAGGAAAGATGAAAACCAGCCCACTAAGCAAACAAAACCTAGACAAGCTATTTCAATATTTACTACTATTACCATGCCCTTTACGTTGTGATACGTACAAGACCGATATACTACAAGACCGAATCACTTTGCAAGGTAAAGTATAAATCTCTTAAGCCAGACGCCCCTGTAGTTGGCCTTTTTATGCTTCTAAAAGGACTTTCCAACTGACAGATGGCAATAATTTAGCAATAGGCATGTGACTGGGCAGACAAAAGGAACTGGCTGTGTTTACAGTTGACAAAGGATCCTACACAACCATAACTTCTGTGCTTGGGAAGACCTCTGCCTGGTATTGACCATGCTTGCCTGACTCTCCGTACTGCTCATTACTTCATACCACTGCTGGGGCCTCATTCTGCTTGGACTACACTAGCTTTTATTGGGGACATGTATTGGAAACTCCTGGAAACCCAACTTCTCATCTCTGCAAACATTATGCTACTACTACTGCAGAAATTTAAGAACTCCTTTTAAATTTGCCATTTATATGCACAATGCACCATCTCTGAAAAAAAAAATGGTGAAACAGCCTGTTGGGACTAAACTGATGCCTCTGCTGGGAGCAGGTATTAGAGGACGGCTTTGGACACGTGCTTTGCTGGCGATCAAATCTCTGGGAACTGCAAAGCAGTCTGCACAGTCAACCACTGTTTGGAGGGAGAAGTATTGTAGTTTTTGTCATGATAAGTTCTTTTTAAGTCAATAGGACCTAACAGCGCTCATTTACACCAGAGAGGTTAGAGCTCTCACTCGTTATAGCAGCTGTTCCTAGGGATTACTTGTTATTCTTTATCAGCTGCGTGATGACTCTGCCCAGGTCACAGCACACATTTTTTTAATCCAAAAACTCTGGCCTAGTACACCACAGCTGGCTTGAGAATGCCTCATCTTTTACTGCAATTGCAGAGAAGGAAAATAGTCCTCAGTTTGGCTGTTGCTTATAAACTATTGGTTCCAGATAACTTCCCTTCTTGGAAAAAAATTTGTGTTTGGCTTTTACAAAATTTGTTAAGAAACATACAAAGTTTTTCAGTGCAATTCTATTTGTATGTAGCTTCCAATTGAGGCCTCTCAGTGTTTGGACACAGATGTTATGCAGACATGGACATGCCGCATGGGTATTTACAGGTACACAGAACTCAGGCATTATCAGAAGATGAAAAACTTCAGCTACCTGTGTAGTGAAAAACGTATGAATAGATAGCATTGTTTAGTCACCATGGTGGCCAAGTGGACACTGAACAGGGATGGATGAATAATTTTGTTTTCTCTGAGTTTCCATAATTCATCTTTCCTATCTCTGATTCCTGTTTTCTCTCTCCAAACTGAGCTTTTTTTTTTTTTTTTTTTTTAATATTTTGGAGACCTTCCTTATTTCGTGTATTATTGTTCTGTAGAAAGATCGTTGTTAGATTTGTCATGCCTACAAACTCCTAAATTTAAACATAATTTTGAATGACCGATGCTTACATATTCTTTTCAAAATTGTACAAGATGTATGAAAACCTTTTTTTTTTTTTCAAATTTATTTTCCCTGCCTTTGGCTGCTTTGGAAGGAATATTTGTCAGAATTTTTTGACATGAAGTGTTACAGTGAGGTAATTTTTTCCTTTTAGAAAATATTATTTTCAGACAGGCTTATGAAAGGATTCTACAGATGAGATTTCTATAACTACACTATTGATTTTAAAGGTAGGTAAACAATAAAATTGAAGCTCACTTTGTCTACCCATGCCAGATATAGTAGTAAAATATTTTATATGTACATACAAGAGAAATGTTTTTGACACAGAGTGATTCCACAAGGAAGGAGAATTTGCTTTGGCCTTTGAGCAAGAGCTACATTAAAGGGTTTTAGTGGTTCTCTGTTCACTTATTGACTCGTTAAAAAAACCACCACTCTATCAGACCGACCAGCCAGCATAAAGGAAGCTATAATTTTACTGAGTACTAACATAACCTTTTCCATAAAACTGTACTAAATAATTTAAGTCACAATAAATAATGATAATTTAGGTGCCTCTGTCTGTATATTCCTGATGAGAAACACCACAAAGTCTTGAATCTGAAATGCAAAATACAGCTGCTTTCATTCCTGGTAATGATTCATCATTGAATAGCTCCCAAGAGGAAGAAATATAGTACAGTTGAATCAGGAGTTACCAGTGTAATCATGAAAGATCACTGTCAGGATGGAATTACTGTACTCCATGTACTCTCTCACATTAAAGGGAAGACAGTATGTTTTACTAGCTGCAAACATCTTGCCAACAGATCCTTTGCAACACTTTGTGGCACTGTTTTAAGAACTGCTCTACTACAGAGCCTGTGCTTAATCCCACAGGCATAAATCCTAAGGCCTCAGGCAAGTATTTGCCTGATTTGACAAATTTGCAATGGTTTGAAACAAGAGGTTCACAAAAGAGTCTTCTGAGACTCTTAATGTGTATTAAAATTGGACTAGATAATTGATTGGTGAGTGTCCTCTCTGGACAGGATGTTCTTAAAGATGAGTGAGTCAATGTGCCTGGTCCCACCTTGAGCATCAGCTGCGAGATGTGTCCCACTCTCCCACTGTGTTCTCAGCAATTGCATGACCACCGTTACTTGGTGCCTGCAGTAAATAAAGTCACAAAGGCTGTGAAACTGCATTAATCTTCAAACAATGACTTCTCTATTATATGAGAATATTGGAGAAAGAATCTAAATTCTCCTGCTCTTTTATTTGTAATGGTTATCAGCAGCTTAAATCTGTTCATTTTAGTTGAAACAATAGTCTGTTTGTTCACTATTTGTGCTTATTTCCAGTGTGAAATGATGAAATATTGCAGACATTCATTTATTGGTCTATATCCATTTTAGGGAAAATCATCATCATCAGATGGTTATCACCACAGCTGGACACAATGACCTTCTCTTAATGTTGTTATTCTGTTCATGGGATGGAGCATCAGGTTCATTCTTGTGAATATAAATGCCTTTTCCCAGCAAAGAAATAGACATAACTACTATTTGTGCATTTTATGTAGGGATGCAGATTTTGTGACTTAGGAAGAACAGAGGGGTTTTTTTGGGGTAAAGAGGCGCTTTAAATTTAAATTTGTCCCTCAATATTTTAGAAATTCAGAAATATGGAAAGCTTATCATTTAGTTCCACAATTGGATGTTTAAAAATAAGAATAAAAAATAATTGCACATTCATTTAGAAAGGAAATTTATGAATATACACATTTTTTTCTCTAATTTTGTCCATATTTAGGACTCCAGGTCAGAAGATTAGTCAAGAGACCATGTTGCTCTGGCAATTTGCAAAATGGAAAAGTACAGATCTTGGAAGAAAGAGAGAGAGTGATAGCCTGGCAGACTGGATAATACTATAGGATATTTTAAGCTCTTTAAAAAAAAAAAAAAATTATGTGCAGGACCTTAACATGAGTAAAAGTTGTTGCTGGCACAGACAGAACACAAAAGGAGGAATACCAATATAAGAAGGTATTATTTCACTTACAAATCCTTTTAGATGCTGCTAAACACTTACAGCATAGAACCCCAGGCAAGATTAATGGCTGATGCCAAGCACTAGACAAGCCCTAAGATACCATCCTGAAGAATTCACAGCATGGATTCATGTATTCATGGATTCAACTGCAGTGAACAATTTCAGTTTTAGACAAAATACTGCAATGTCCATTCTGCACAAATCCAAGACAGAGAAACAACTTGAACTTCCCCAAACACTTAAGTATATTTTTCTCTCTATGGTTCCTCTGTTTTATCTTCTGCTTGCAGGAAACAACCTCTACAGTAACTTCATAATTAGAAGATACTTTCAAGAAATGTTGGAAAACTGTGTTGTTGGTTTTTTTTTTTAAATAATTATGCAATGTAGTTACCAAATTGCAGACGACCCATTACATCAAATGGGAAAGTCTGAAGCAAGAAACTGAATTCCCCAAAGAGTTACTGGAAAACAAAACAGCTAGCCGTATACCCATTTGGGATATAAAAGGGTTGCAGTCCTTCCCACTGCCAGAAAGGGACTATCTGACAGAACGAATGAGGTGTTCCCTAACGAAGACAACCACAGTTAGTCACGAAAATATTTTCCTGACTGTGAAAGAATAATGTGGTTTTAAAATGTCCAACTGATAATAGTAATAGCAGTTTGCTATTTGGAATATGCGTGTTTTTCATGGGAACACGCACAATAATTCTGTATAGATCTTTAATTTCAAACCACAGATGTTACTTGAGCAATTATGTAGCACTTCACAGAAAAACATCAACGGTACTTGAAATTTCTTTTAAAAAAATAATCTATACTTAAGAGCCTGAAAGCTTACAAGATGTTAAAAGTAATCTTGACCAAACAAAAATCTTTCTGTAGCATGGCTTGAGTAGAGCAAACGAACTGCTGCCTTCACAGAGAGAAGGCGTAAGATGCTAATACCAATTTAATGTTTTATATACTTGACAATAACCCTGATGTACTTAGGGATTCCTCTTATTGGCATCCTTGCAATTTGCCTGCTGTTCCTTTCCTTTTCAGACTTTCTTAAAGTCTGAGGGGTTTTAGTGAGAGCTTTGCCACCAAATTCAGAAGCCCCCTGGTCTTTCTCCTCTTATAATCTTTAATAATTTCATCATCACCTTTTACTAGTAGTGTTTCTGATATTTATTACTGCTCTTCTTACATTTCTGTGTAGCAGTTCTGTCCCTAATTATCTTTAAAATGAGCTTCCAATATTTCAGTAAGTCCACACCTACTTTTAAAAAAAATAAATAGAAAACCCCACCCCACCTCTCAACCAAAAAAAGTACCCAACACACAAATGGCAAAACACTTCACTACGCTTCCCTGTTCTCAGGATCATAATTTTGGTGGAATTGAGGAGACTTCTCCCTTTTCTCTTTCCCTGTAAAATATTCTTCAATCTCCATGCATTTCTGTCTTTACCTTCTAAAACTCAGCTGGTTTGTAGCCACCTTTCCCTCTGATTACAGATAGCTTCTCTCAGTCTTCCTGCAACAGAGCCTTTGCAAAATGTCAAAGATGAAACTATTAAAATTCATTTTTCTGTCTCAACATTGCTTACATTTGTCTATTTCTCAATCCATCTGCCTTGTGTATTCTAACTCCAGAGTTAAGCTCCTTATTCTTGTATAGGAAGCATATGGAACATACCATGTTCTCACTACAGCTTTCATTACTGCATTTCTGAAATACTAATGTTCATCTAGCAGTTTACAATTTCATGTTGTTCACATTTCACATTAGACATCTCATTTCATATTTATTTCATAAGTCTCTATTGTTTCGGTTAATATGTTCTTTTTTTTTGGCAGTTCTTCTATAAAAAAAATCATTGCAAGAGTACTGTGAGATTTTGTTTGGTTTTGACCGTGTCTCTACAGGTCAGCATCCATTTGGATACATATGTAGGAACGTATCCAATGTATGAATTACAGCATTGATGATCAGCTACCTCTCTCTAACACATACTTCACTTTACTAAACAACATTCCATTCTTTTATCAAATCCTAATTATGCTTCCCTTAGTCTTTATTTTTGACAGCTGAAAATTACCTGTCTGACTAATACTGAAAGTAGACAGAAAAAGATAACATACAAGTCTTCTGGTTTTGTTTCTTTCCTTCGTGTTGAGGTTTTGTAGTATTAATTCCCATGTTCAATCCCATGGGGAAGACTGTCTTTTCTTTCTATTTATGTTGTCATTTCTTGGGGACAAGGGACAGTTATATTTGTTATTTGGAAAAGGTCAATTAAATCTATAAATCCCCTGGAACTACTGTAATAAGTCTTATATCCATCTAACCCATTGTGTTTTCAGCTCTGCAGGAAGCCCGCATGAATAGCTGGCATATTTTCCCAGCAAAATCCTAGGCATTAAAGTCTTGAACTTGGGTCTTATTTTAGTGCTGAAGAACATTATTTCAGGTTTATACAAAGAAAGTCTAAAATGTTTACAGTCTTGGCAGTCATTCCTTACGAACAGTTATTACCAGAACGGGTGACTTAGATTTAGATGCATTAAAAAACCTGAAGGTGAGGTTGCTCTTTCCCCAATACTTCAACTAATTTGCAATTTGTAGCTGCTCTCTTTCTTGACCAAAGCTATAGTTTGCTTGATGTTAAAGACAATGTTTTTACAGAAAAGTAAATTGAGTATTGTCAGCAAAACTCTCAGCTAGGCTGCTGACCCTTTGCTTTCCCAAGAAACACATGAAGAGTAGGAACCACACACTTGGTACTGTCAGCATGGAGTGGACTAACAAGCCAAACCAGAACTCATTCAACCGTTCCAAACAAACATTCAGCACAAAGTATCAGTGATGGAATTCATAAAAGTCCTTGAATCCTACATTAATAATAGAAAGACCATGCCTACTGTCTAAGTCATTGGCAACAGAGACTGTTGCCCTGAATCAACAAGTTCAGAGAACCTGTTGCCCTGAATCAACAAGTAGTAGAAGAGCATGTAAGTTGTGCAACAACATGATCTACGCAACAACCTTTATTCTACCTTTGCCTTGATCTCAAGTCTGCCTCATGCAGAAGCAATTTCATGTCAGAAATCTGTTTAAATGGTGATATCATTATCTTCATTTCCCACCATGTTGGGTCTGTTTGCAGGAAATTACCGGTATGGTACAGTAACACCACGAAGCAATCACATTATCTTCAGTAAGCACTGCCAGGAAAGACAGTATCTGGCACTGGCTTATTTTCTTGTCCTGTATGTGTATGTTAATCCTTAAGCTGGTTGATTTGCTGCAGCAAACTCCAATACAGAAGCTCTATAGCTGCATTAGCATAACGCTGTAGTTGAGCTAAGACCACCTACCAGGAGCACGACATAACACCAGCAAAATCCTGGCCAAAGCCAAGTAAGGACAGAGGAGTTCATATCTGTATTTACTCATGTTGACATCCCTGTGCCTGGCATAACAAGTCTTTTAATGCTTTTTTAATCTGTGGAATACTCCTATCTTTGTTTCTCTGTGCAGAATTTTCAAAGAGGGCTCAGAAAATGCAAAATATTATTTGAATGGGTACCTAAAACCATACTGGATTGCTTCTCAGTAAGAACTGAAACATTCTGGAAACAGGAATGCCAATGTTCATTTCAAGATATGTCCATACTGAATCTCCTTTCTTCTATTTTCTTCCTTTTCTCTCTACCTTTGTCCCATCTCTGAGGTATGACCCACATTTAGATTGACTGGACAGAATGTTTGTGGCTTATTTTCCTTTCAATGATACCACCAAAATCATATTTTCTCCCCAACAAATATGTACCAAAGCTTATATACAACTCATAACACTCAGTTTACACACCTACCTAATTAGTATTGCACATCAACAGTGAATATCAGGTAAAATGAAATATTAAAAACAACAGCTTTTACAAATATACATAAAGTGACACAAGTTCTTTGTTTATCATTGGCAGAGGTATTATTTGCAATAGCCTCATTTTTCCTTGGATATTAAGACTGTGGTTAGGACAGACATTGGATGACTACTGCATAACAGTGTCAGACATGTCAAGGACTATAAAGAATTTCTCATGGTCTTTTAAAAGAATTTTCTCATGATCTTTTGAAAAAACATCTGGGCTTGCTTATGCAGAGATGTTCAGGAAAGACTCAATTAGCTAAGTAAAGCTAATGAGCATAAATTAAAGTATATTCAAAATCCAAACAGGATCATCTGCAGGGGATTTAAGATGCTGCAGCTCATGACCACTAATCCTCCACCATTCACTGAGTCATCCATAGCTGTGCTAAATATTTCCACACAGAGCTAGTTACATTAAGAAGAGTGCTGTATTCCCCCTCTGGATTCCACTGATTTCCATAAAACAAGAGCTAAAGTCTCATCAATTGCACTATTCAAACCACAGAATTTCACTTTTTACACTGGAAAGTCTTACTCTTCCCTCTTTTGTAAATGAAGCACGACTCACCAAAAGTCTGTATAATACTATCAGAAAGTGAGTAATAAGACATTGTTTATTGTTGCAGTAATATTTGACCCACATCAAAACAATTTTGCTTTTCTCTAGCAAAGAAAACAGGGGATAGAACAGTGTTTACTTATATAAAACAATAGTTTAACAAAAGAAAAATACATATCCAAAACCACTCAAACACCAAGCTTGTTGGTCTGCATTTTTATTGCTTTAAGGATGTTTTTTTTTTTCCCGTGTTTTTCTCAGCACAGCAATCCCAACGAGCTAGGCTCAATAGGCTCCAATGAAATATAATATTCATTTAATTATTTAATTCTGAAAAGAATCTTGTGTTTTCGGGGGTAAAAAGAAAACCAAAAGGCAGTATCACAATGCCAGACAGAAATGGAAAATTTTGTATCTGATTAACTAACAATAAATTTCTGCTTTAAGGAGATATAGAATGTACAAGAAATCCTGATCCTAGTAAATAAAATATCTCCTACAAGTGATAGACTTTTGGATTCATGAAAAAAAAAAAAAAATGTGGTGGCTTCAAGAACTCAACCTCCAAAAAAAAAAGAAATATACAGAACTTTTTTTTTTTTTACATTAGTTGTCAGTTTTCTTACATCTTTTTCTATCATATGCTCAGTCTATGTAATTTTCATTTCTGCATTTAATAAATTTCTTGCTTGCACTATTTTCATGAAACCTTGTGTCAAAGCCTATGCTTTATATAACTGTACTAAAGTTTGAGAAAAGAAGAAGGATAAATAAGCCACTGAAGTCTACCTCTCTAAAACGAATGGGAACTTGGAAATACATGCTTATTCTTCCTGGCAAGAGAAATGCATGTTCTGTTAGCAATAGTTGTTTGACTAACCAGATGTAGAAAAAATTAAAGCATCAGTAGGCAGTGTTGTGTCTCCATATTAGAACGATATGGGGAGTACCAGCAGACTGACTAGAGAATAAAATATTTGACATGAAAAATGACAAAGATTATGAAAACCCCCACATTTTTTCCAAGAGTTGCTGCTTGGTTTTTCCCAGCATGATGGTAATGCCACAAAAGGTGGCTTTTGGTTTTTTTTTTTTCAAAAACAGTGTGACTAAACTTTTCAGTCATGCACCAGACATACAAGAAGAATAAATTTCCAAACCTAGAATATTACTCTTCCATATTGGAATGGAAGAACAATTGCTCCAACAGACGCCTACAATCTTAGGAGACTGACCTCAGCAGTATGTGAGATTCAGGATACATTTTAAGAGAATATTTTAAAAAACTGACATGACTGGAAAATAGGGTAGAATGAAACATAGACCTCACAAAGATATATTGCACCAGATTAAATGGGTATCTTTCAAGAGACAAATGGTATTCAAACTGAAGGAAATTTAACAGATCTACTCTTTCTAGATTCTACTAAAGTATTTAATACTGCATCACATAGTATACTGCTAGTTGTCCTGGATTTCATATACAAAAGCAGTTAGGAGAAGGGAAGTTTGGCTAGATGGGAGGTAACTAACGTTGCTGTTTAAGGAGGAAACCAGACTCCCTAAATTATTAGTTATGAGGTACTTTTTTATAATGTTAGCACTAAGTAAACTATGGAACTTGATAAGTTAAAGCTGGGAACATTGTCAGCAAGCATGCAGCAAAGCAACCTGTTGAATTTGGTATCTCAACAACAGGTACAACAGAAACGAGACTAAGCTAAGAAAATGTAAACCCATGCACTTCAGGAATAATACGAAGCACAATTCTCATTAGTTAAAGCCAGAGGAAGATTAAAACCTGGATGCAACAGGCAATCACAATAGGAATATGAACCATCAACACTAGTTGCAATATTTGAAACTTCCCCATAGCATTGAACAAGCAGAGTGTAAATTGCTCTTGCTTAAGAAAGATGAAGAGAAATAAAGGCAAACTGAAAGACTTTTAGAATTATAGGAAAACAGTCCACCATCTTACAAGGTGAAACAAAATTTTGCTAGAAAGGCTGTAATTGCCATCTAGAAATTTATCAAAGGGATTAAATGTCAGGAAAAAAGAAAAAACAAAAAAAAAAAGAAAAAACCACAGAGCTGTTTAGGTATATGTATAGGTTATAGCTATAACAAGAGGCAATAGGTGTAAATAGCCATGAAAAAATTTAGCCTATGAATTAATGAAGATTTATAAACATTGGGGGAATGGAAGGGGGGATTTGATCCATTTTGAAACCAAAATCATTCATCCCATTTTTCACAGTGGTTGAACGAAAACTTCAAGACTGCACTCACTGACACTGGAATGCTCTTGCAGTCCTGTGCTACATGTAAAGAGCAGCATGTAGGAGTGCACAACTTCAAAACAAAAACATGAGTTTTCAAATTGGGAAGAAGTCCTGAGTACAGGAATAAGGAAGATGCAGATAAGTTTTTTGGTTTGTTTGATCAGGAAAGGTCTTTCCATTCTTATTCCAGTGTTGGCACATGCTTAACTCTGTGACTCTCATGTTCTAGATCACTTTTCTACTTGCTAAAATCATAAATCTCAAGAGGAAGTTTTGTACTTCCCAGACCAAGTATCTTCTGAAATAAATTATTAATGAAAACAGCTCTCTTTGCAGAACACCCAGTTTTGACAAAGGGAGAGTATTTTACTAAAATGCAAGTATATTGAATGTATTTTGGCTTGCTTTACTAGTCAAACACCTAAATAAAAAGGCTAAACACATCTCAGAACTTATGATGGTGGTCAGGATCAAAACATGAAATAACATCTTACAAACAGTTTACCAACTTTCATGCAATGAATCTGCTCTAAATTTGGATTCGTGTCATGGCAAAACTGAGGTTATTGTATTCATCACTCTCTGTAGTTATAAGAAGCCAAGTTTTTTAATTTACAGAAGCTTCATTTTTACTGATTTCAGCTGAAAAAATCTTGTACATATTTGACTAATTAAATAACAATAAGATATTACCGTGACAAAGTTCACAAAGCGACTACAACATATATGCTTAATTAACTTAGAAGGGCAAGGCATATAGGAAAGCAAACTTTTCATTTTGTATTTGGGAGGCTGAAGAAACTTTGAGTCATTGTGCTGAATATTATTTGTCAGATTCCTTGTTATTATATATCACCCTTGTTATGATGACATCAGTAATTCACTCTTAACTTCCACTAACCAAAGCTCTAATCATTATAAGGAAAACAAAAAGATTAGTATGTATAACTATAGAACTTCAAGCTGCTTTTTCAGAGTAAACCGCTCACATTCATTCTCTCTGTTCCTGACTAAAATATCATCGCACTTTTTGTCTTACAGTGTTAATTGCCTACCCTCTTTATTTTTAGCCTTTTATTATTCTCATCTATTTTTACATGGAAAATCTGAAGACTTTGTCTTGGATGATGGGTGAAAACCAAACAAAATTTTCATTATGAGGCAGCATCCCACAAAGCTGCATAAGGAAATCAAAGTGGCTAAACATATCTATTAATAAAACAGCAATTCCCCAAGCTCTTAGTGTTGACTTAGTTCTTCTCCCATCAGAAATCACTGGAGGACAATAACTTCCCCAAAACCAAACCAAGCCCACAGCAAGTGTTTCTGTTACAAGACTTTACACTGATTGATAACACAGAAGTGTCTATTCTTTCTGTGTTTATCCTGTGCCATTGGCACATCATTTTCTATTTACCTATTCTCTTCCTTGTTAAGGCTAGGTTTTTTAACAGCAACTATTTCTCTACATATCAATATGTATTTCCATTTCTTAGAAATCAATAGTTGACATTATATTAGCCCTGTTACTGTTTCTTAGATGTTTCAGGTAAACTCAGCTGCTGTCCTAAGTAAAAAAAGAAACGCAGCTGCTGTTTTGGTTCCACAACTGTCAGCTTTTTCCAGTAACACTGGTGTCAACTGCACAGTTATTAGGCCTGCTTTTGAAGGTAGCACTTTGCTGTCTGTCCTACAAACACGCATAGTACATTTTTATTTTCTAACAAATACTATGATACTATACTACTTTACAGATAGGTAGCCTTTAAGAGTTAACAATTTCATTTTCTCCAGTCATCTCTGTATAAGCCCTGTAACTACACAATTTTTATTTTTTTTTTCTGCTGGTCAGTCATCATTTTTGCAATTAGAAAGCATGACAACAGTCTTAATAATGTGCTACTACTTCTTAGTGTCTTCCACTTGGGAGGTATGCCAGTGCTACCAATGAATAGAAATTATTATGAAGTCAGATAACACCGAAGTGAAGGAAAAAATCAATGATTATTTCTGCATTGGACTGTATCACCAAGTAGTTGGACTTTTTTTTTTTTTTCTAAGCAACTATTTATATTAATAATCAGTCACAGTCTTAAGGAAAGGGTACCAAAGATGTAGGCATCTCCCAGAGCAGTACATGCCTCGTGGCAGTTCTCAGTCATAGCAATGACTCATTTTATGGCTTCTTCCAGTCATAAGAGGTGTGAAAACTATAACCACATTCATTTAATTTCAAAGTATTCCCTCTCCTCAGTCTAATCTTTTGACTACCTTAAAAATATTTGACTACTCTAAACAAATGAAACTTGGTAACGATCACTACTGCCAGGAAGTGAAATTCCTGAAGCAATTTAAGGAGCATACTAACATTTAGTAATCATGACAGCGGTGCTTCTGCTTTGTTTGTAATGAGAATAAGCAGTGTGTTTCGGTACTGAACCTGAGGACAGCACAGCCAGAGGACTTCTGTGTAACAACCAAAGAAGTGATAGCGCTAGCCCAACCTTGCAAAGATTTCCAGTATACTGTGCTCTTAAGGTTAATTGACTTGGTTCATGTCTTAAGAATCCTTCTGATTTGAGGACTTCATGTAAATTTGTCCAAGAGCCTTGAAATTGCATTTGGGCATAAAAATACTAATTAGGAATAGAAGTATTTGCCGTGATAGTCAATTTAAGGGGCAAAAATCGAGCCAAAACATGGATACCTTGATTTATTCTAGTCATACTGACAGTCTTGCAGAGCATACATGAAGGATACATGACAGAGCATACATGACAGACCAGCACCCATGCTTTGCTTCAGTCAACACCAATAGTTTTGGTTCCTCAGAACCATGGTACCATAGTGTCCAAGTTTTGGTGCATGCAAGATAACTCTACTAAGGTGTAAAACATATGAGAGAAAGTGACTATAGAGATTTTAGGATAGCAAGTGACCATAGAGATTTTAGGACAGCTGGTGTCTAGACTATGATTTGTTTCAAAATTAGGGTTACGTGACATGAAACAAACCAAATGTTTAATGTCATGGAATGCAGTGAATTCAAAGTGATTGCACCATTCCTTATTTATTAGCTCTCTCTGAACTAATATTATGCAATTAGTCAATTCTATAAACAGTCATTATCTAAGAGAGTACTTCACGTGAGGACAGCATTCATAAATCATTTATGTATTATTGAGCCATTAATGGAAATGACTGCATTAATACTACCCTGCAGCTGTTTGTCGATGTGCAAGAAAATGCCACATCAACAAGAACGTGACGGAAGATTCAAAGCATTAGAAAATGTTTGCCTTAGAACAGGAAGAGGAGTGAGGCTTAAGAACTTCTCATCACTGGTAGTTTAAAAGACAGCTGTATACTTCTGGGTTTCTTAAGCAGATATGCAAGAGCTTAAGAATCATTTTCCAACCAAGGAAAACATTTTGCCTAGTGATCCAGAACTTCGCTTTCTTACAGTACATTAACTACTATTGTAAGTTCCTTTACTATATATGCTATTGTCCATATTCCACAATCTTTTAGGCTTCCTGTAAGGCTACTAATAAGCTTTTCTTGAACATTGCCAATAGGGTGGGCTAGGATGCTACTATGCAATTCAGAACAAAATGGTAGACTAGAGTATTAACATGGATAAACTGAAGCCTAAACAGGATTCACAGAGTTTATACATGTTGTATTTTTGGAAATACTACTCATGTGATCATGGAATTCCTTTAATCAAGGTGCTGAGCCCTCACTGATACAAGAATTACATTCCTGCTTTAGAAACAAGTTTCCCGCTTGGTTATCATCTGAAATTAAAATCCTGGCATGTAAATATAACTGTGAAATACTAATACTTCTTAAACAAAGACTTCTTCTCAAGGCCTATTTATGTTAGCCATCAAAAAAGTAGTTCTCCATTATCTGCAAGGGACAAAGAATACTTTGCTGATAACCATGCCAATGAAAAAGAAAATCCTTCCTGTAAAAAGTTGCCAAGTACTACAGTATACCAGTGTGGAATCATCACATCCCAGAGGATTACCCTTGAACACTATTTCAAAGCTTTCTTGACTATCAAGTTCAGCACTGTAGTCCACTGAAAATTAAAAATAATCTATGATCAATTTGCAAAAAAAAATAATTATCTCTGTGTAGCTTTTTCTAGTAGCTTCCAAAACAGTAAACAAAGTGTTAACAGCTGTAATGAAATTTAAAAAAAAAAAAAAAAATCTTCTATTCACTATTTTTATTTTTAATCAGGCAGTTAAAAAAATCCAGTATTTCCCAGAAACATCACATCTTCCTATATTTATGCTTTCTTTAAGCCTCCTATATCCTTCTGCATTTTTACAACATAACTTCTCTTTATGTAAAATATGCCAAATAGTGCATAGTTACTTTTCTATATAGAATATTTTGCTTTATATCTACTTCTGTCAACTTCTATGTTTATACAAAATTGTAATTCCAGTTATTTACATTAGATTTCACCATATTCCATGGAATATAATGGATTTTTAATTTTTTTTAAGTTGCCAATGTACTCTTTTGCTATTGCAGATTTATCTTCAAAGAAATATAGGTATCATTTCTTAAGTATCTTTCTCCTCTTTACCCTCTTATTTTCATTGTGTTTGGTGGTTTTCTTTTGTTAAAAAGTATAGTTGCTCTTCCTGCACTTCAGGAAGCTAAGCCCATTTCTCTGTATTTAGGTTCCCTGACCATTATTTCACAACTCCTCTGGGATGACTGTACCACAACCTCAGTTGTGCCAGGTCTCTCAGAATAAAATGCTTTATCAGAACACTAATACGGGTTAGCTACAGGTTTAGGTGGTATGTATTACTTGCGAAATTCTTCCAGTATTTATCCCTTCTCCCACATGGGCACAAGAGCGTAGAAAATGAACACCAGAGCAAGAGCAGATGACAAGATGATATGGTTCAACTTCTGCCTTATGCAGAGGAGGAAGAGCTCACTTACACAAAATCCCTTCTCCATAAACACCCAACCTAGACATGTTGAATATCCCATCATATTCTTCATAGACTGCAAGCCTTAGTTTAATACTGTAAATTTATTGATCGTGAACAGAATTAAATTTGTGCAACACGATCCTTTATAATCCATGCAGAATGTACTTTGAATCTAGTACTTGGAATCTAATTGGTGAAATCTGTATTTTACCAGTATCCTCATGGTTCACGTACACCTCTGTGATTTCAAGGTTGTATTGCAAGTCTAATGAAGGCAATGCTCTGCTCCCACAGCACAGTAGCAAGTGCATGAGCAGCACACATTGAATTTCTCAAGGAAGATTCAATATCTCAGTAGGAAAGACTATTCACTGAAGAAAAGCAGATATATGGTTGCACTACTCCAAATTCCAGTGATTTTGCAATCAAGTTACCAAGCTGACATAGCCATAACCCACTCTTGAATTCAGCTTGGTGGATAGAGACTGTGCTGGCGCAGTGTCAGCTCTAACAGAATACAGCAATCTGGCCTTGGAGCTGGCTGTGTTGGACACAATAATAATGAGCAACTGCTGCAGATCTTTTCCCTCCTTTTCAGAGCTTTCATGAGTCAAAACTTCATCAGAAATAAATACACAAACCCCATGTCCAAAGAGATGACATCTGGAATATCAGAGATTTTGCTTCAGGATAAAGTGGTGCAAAAGAAGAACATGTTAAAAGATAGATTGTTTTTTCCCTTGGTGTGGAGATTTATGCCCTCCATTAAAATGTTTATTGATGAATAGGTTGCCTCCTCGTCACTTTTCTTCCCACTTATATCAGTTTGAATATACAGCCTATAATTCATTATTACATCATACATCCAAAATTACTTGCAAAATCTAATATTACCAAGACGTTGCCAGTTTGAATAACCTGTATAATTAAAGACATATTTCCTCAAGGACAAAAAAGGCAATCTTAATGCATAAAGAGAAACAAATCGAAGAGACAAGAAGAACAAGAAAGATAATCTTAATGTACAGAGAGAAATGAATTGAAGAGACAAGGAGGTTGATAATGCATTAAAAAAAAATTAAAGGTTCTGAACTACTGAGCAGAATGGGTGGCAAAGAAAGAACAAGCTATTGTTAAAGAACCGTAGAACGGTAATTGTCTTATACATAAACAAAAATGGAAGAGTAAAATCAACAATAAAATTAGGTGATATGGAAGTAGGTTTTCCTTCCTTCTTTAATGTGTGGGACTGAAAAAGCTGGCATGATTCTCTGCTTGTTCAGCTATGAAGTTGCTGGAGGAATCAATTTTATTTGTATAAGTGGTCTTGATTTACAGGTGCACTCATACTAGAGTTTTGTTATCATGAAAAAGTGTTTCAAAGCACATAATTTATTATTTCTGTATCTTTAGAAAGTAACCTGGACAAAACTGGCTTCCCATCTTACCTCCCTATTGATACACTATATTACAGGTTTTGTTTTGGTTTAGTGGAGTAGGGGGGGGTTGGAAGGAAAGCGTTAAGGTTAACATCTCTTGAACTGTTACTAGTACAAGATTGTGTCGTTTTCTATTTAAAGAGAATCCTGTGACTTCATTCTCTACTAGATTTCCAAATTACTACATTTCTAATTACTATATATTTAAAGTACAATTTGAAGACATACACTTGAAAATTGAGTCTGGTTTCATTTCTACCAGTGCAAATCCTAAGTAATTCAAGTTGCTTAGGACATCATACAGAGAATAATATATAAGGCAAACTAGAATTATCATCAGCTTTTTTGTTGTGGTTTTTTCAACTGTAAGTATAGCTGACTTGTCATATTATGTTCTATTGTTACTTCAGTGGTTTATTAATTTTGAAAAATATAAGGAAAAGCACTGTGATAAGAAATTGAATAAGGAAATATTTGAGATTATATGGGGAGAAAAAAGAATATTTAAAGTTTAGAGGAGAAGGAAGTGAACTAACACAGTATTACTGCAGTTTATCAATATATCACTAAAAACAAATATTATTTTGTACTGAAGGCTAAGTAAGGTGGTGCACTTTCAGTATAAATAATGATCAGGGCATTAAGAAGAGGATGAAAAATATAAACAATAATATTAAACATTATTTAGGATAAGAAAAGCAACATACATACCAATTATTCAACCATATATATTATTTGGAAATACCATCCAAAATCTCACTAAAAAGTTGGATAAAATAGAAGAATACATTTTCTCTGTACCATATATTTATACAAGGGCTAATTTAGAAAAAAAAAAAAACACCCAACCTCTATGTTTTTCTCATCACTTCAGTATTCCTAGTTTCTCTGGCTTTTTTATTTCTCCCAGAAAGCAGAAAAGAAAAATAAACTTATTGAGCCATACTGATGCATCTGATTCCTCTGAAAGCACATTGCATTGATGTCCACAAAGAAAACTCTCTGAAGCCAGCCAGCTAAAGTACAGACGTTAAACAAATTTATGTAAGATTCACTGAAACATTTCTGGATGTCTCAGTTAACAGTTAAAACATATGTATTCTATGCTATGATTAACTGCACTGGAAGAATTCACATTGTATTACCAAGAGTAGCTCATATAAATAATTTCAGAGGAACGCACACAGAGGAGGAGCTCACATCACATCAGATATTTATGCATGATAATATCTGGTCATGTATTCCTTATTACTCACATGTCAACATTCGTAAATGCTGAATAAGATGGATTAATGCTGTTTATGCTCTTAGTTTATAGTGTGTTCCTAGGATGGAATAATTGAAATAAATTATTTCATTTTGTGAATTTCTATGTTAATTTGATGCTGCAATGCCATGAAATTCATATTATTTCTTATTTTAAAAGTCTGTCTACTGTCTGTAGACTACCTGTTCCACATAAATGCTATCTGAACAGAAGTGGAAGGATACATTTCACATAATTGAACTACCAGAAAATTTTAAAATGTGATCTTTTTCACAGCTTAAATTTAGTCAGATTCAGTTTCCTTCAGAGAAAAACGTGAACAGGCAGGGTTTTTTCCAACTGGAATGTACTATGAAACTGCTGTACTGTAAAAAAGGTTTTTCTCCATGATTTTTGAGGTCAAAGATGAATTAACCATTATTTTGTCAGCTATGAAGTATACAGGTTTTAAAGCCAGATAGCAAAACCCATTAGAACTGTGCTGAAGAAAGTTTTCGTTAGTTTTGCTAACAAAGCCTCTGAACTTAGGAATGATTTATAGCATGCTAATATAAAATAATACAATACTATTAAAACACTCTGAAAAGAGAAAAGCGGAATTTTGAAGTGATGTGGTTGATGTCTCCCTGCACTATCTGACCTGCAGAAGAGGGAGAGGCATCTCAGTAATGGGACAGTGCAAATCAGAGCTGAATGCTACTGCAGAAGCTGGCCCAAAGACGGCATTGAATATGATGGCAATCGTCACCTGGCAGTGTAATGACTCATACTATCTAACTTCTTATTTTTTGGAGTTACTGAAGAGGCATTTTTTCAAATGCAACAGAAATGCAGAATATCTTTATCAGGACATCTTCATTTTTCATCTCTGTTGACCCAGCTCAGATGGATTTATTCAGGATAAATAGCACTTTATGGTCCAAAGAATCCTTCCAAAAAACATTTGTACCAGGACTCAGTACTGCTCATCATGAACAGGGTGGTGCTCCACAAAAAAAGTAAAGACGAAGAAGAAACAAATGGTGACCTCTGGTTCCCTGAGGTAAACATATGCATATCATATTGTTGGGTTTGGGTTTTTTTTGTAAAAACAGTATTTGCACACAGATGTTATCTTTCTGAATGGGATTCTTTTTCTGGCAGTTTTGAAGGCCATCTTGTGGCCATGGCATTTCATTGTTGTGCCTCAAAACAGTTTGCTTTGACAAAAGGACAAATTCTGGCCTCACAGCTGTATCAGTCAATACTAAAGCCCATCAGCACAACTGGGTTCCAGTGAGGTAAGCAATCAAATTTTATAAAACAAACTCCCACTCAAGCTGTACAGTCATTCTGCTTACATTAATTTGAACACAGGATTATTATTTTTTTTTAATAGGAATTTCATTATGCATACAAGGAAGGCTTCAAAGCATAATGGATTCCCACCAGTAACCAAATGCTGACTCCCTCGCAAGGCTAGGTGAGAATTCCAGCTCTTACACAGGCTTAATCAGGCATCGAGTTGTCTAATGAGGCAGTTTTCAGTAAACATAGTGAAATCTCTCATGAAACAGCCTTGTCATTTGCAAGAGAATGCTATTGTTGCCTCAAGGACTGACTGGAAGGACTTTATCCAAATCCTCAAGGTAGCTTTTCCTGTATTATATACACAGTTCCATAGAAGCCAATGGGAATTCAGCAAGCAGGGGCGAGGGGAGGGACAGACACTAAGTAAAACTGAGGAGAAAAGGAAAAAATACTTAAAACCACCCTGATATGGCATTAATAGATGCACACCAGCACATTTCTAAAACAACAACATAGTGTAATCATCCTTCTCCAGACTTCATGGCAAAAGATTTTGAAGTATTTAAGATGTACACCAAGATGATGGTTCTTTTACAGTACACGCACAAATCACAGACTAATCTGGGTTAAAAGGGATCTTTAAAGGTTATCTAGTCCAACCCCCCGGCAATGAGCAGAGACATCTTCAACTAGATCAGGTTGCTCAGAACTACATCCAACCTGACCTTGAATGTTTCCAGGGATGGTGCATCTACCACCTCCCTGGGCAACCTGTTCCAGGGTTTCACCACACCTTCATTTGAAAAAACTTTTAAACACCCTCATCATAAAAAAAAACAACCCTCATCCACTGAACAGTCCACTGTCAAATCCATATCTCTCCAATTTAGTGAAAAGGCTGCTGTGTGATACCGCATCAAAAGCCTTACAGAGATCCAGATAAACAACATCCTGAGTTCTTCCCATGTCCACTGATCTAGTCACTCCATCATAGAGGATCATTAGGTTGGTCAGGCAGGACTTGCCTTTGCTGAAGCCATGCACAATCATAATCTCTAAGTACAATAATAGAATCATAGAATGGTTAGAGTTGGAAGGGACATTAAAGATCATCGAGTTCCAACCCCACTGCCATGGGCAGGGACACCTCCCACTAGACCAGGTTGCTCAAAGCCCCATCCAGCCTGGCCTCAAACACCTCCAGGGATGGGGCACCACTACTTCTCTTGGCAACCTGTTCCAGTGTCTCACCACCCTCACAGAAAAATTTCTTCCTAATATCGAATCTAAATCTAGTCTCCTTCAGTTTAAAACTGTTCCCCCTTGTCCTATCATTCCACTCCCTGATAAAGAGTCCCTCCCCATCTCTCCTGTAGGCCCCCTTTAGGTACTGGAAGACTGCTATAAGGTCTCCCCAGAGTCTTCTCTTCTCCAGGCTGAACAATCCCAACTTTCTCACCCTGTCTTCATAGGAGAGGTGCTCCAGCCCTCTGATCGTCTTTGTGGCCCTCTGCTGGACCCGACCCGTTCCAACAGGTCAATGTCCTTCCTGTGCTGAGGCCTCCAGAGTTGGACACAGCACTCCAGGTGGGGTCTCACCAGAGCGGAGTAGAGGGGTAGAATCACCTCCCTCGACCTGTTGGACACACTTCTTTTGATGCAGCCCAGGATTAGGTTGGCTTTCTGGGCTGCCAGCACACATCGCTGGCTCATGCTGAGCTTCTCATCCACAAACAGCCCCACATCCTTCTCCTCAGGGCTTCCCTCAATCCATTCTCCGCCCAACCTGTATTTGTGCCTGGGATTGCCCTGACCCACACACAGGACCTTGCACTTGGCCTGGTTGGACTTCATGAGGTTCACATGGGCCCAACTCTCAAGCCTGTCCAGGTCCCTTGGGAGGGCATCCCTTCCCTCCAGTGTGTCGATTGTACCACACAGCTTGGCATCATCAGCAAACTTGCTGAGGGTGCATTCAATCCTACTGTCCATGTCTCCGACAAAGATGTTAAACAGCACTAGTCCCAGTACTGACCCCTGAGGGGGCCACTCGTCACTTGTTTCCACTTAGACATTGAGCCATTGACCGCAACCCTTTGAGTACAGCCATACTTAAGTACATACAGTACATACATAAGTACTGGCCATGTACGGCCAGTTCCTTATCCACCAAGTGGTCAATCCATCAAATCTGTGTCTCTCCAGTTTAGAGACCAGGATGTCATGCGAGACAGTGTCAAATCCTTTGCACAAGTCCAGGTAGATGACGTCAGTTGCTCTCCCCTTATCTACCAGTGCTGTGGAAACATTGCAGAAGGTCACCAAATTTGTCAGGCATGACCTGCCCTTGGTGAAGCCATGTTGGCTGTCACCAATCACCTCTTTATTTTCCATGTGCCTTAGCAGAGATTCCAGGAGGATCTGCTCCATGATCTGGCTGGGCACAGAGGTGAGACTGACCAGCCTGTAGTTCCCCAGGTCTTCCTTTTTTCCCTTTTTTTGAAAATGGGGGCTATGTTTCCCCTTTCCCAGTCAGCAGGAACTCCACCAGACTGCCACAACTTTTCAAATATAATGGAAAGCAGCTTAGCAACTTCATCCACCAGCTCCCTCAGGACCCATGGATAGATTTCATCAGGTCCCATGGACTTGTGTACCTTCAGGTTCCTTAGATGGTCTCGAACCTGATCTTCCCCTACAGTGGGTGGTTCTTCAAGTTTTTTTTTTTTACTGTATTGTGACAGAACTTTTTTTTCTCTTTCCAGATTCTTAGTTATAATTCACATCAAAATATTAAAGTAATTTGACTATTTAGACCATTTAAAACTTTTTTAAGTTGTAAATGGAATGGTATGTTGTTAAATGTCCGTGTTAAATCACCTTAATGTCTCATTTTGTTTTATAAAAACTGATCTGGACAAGCGAGGAACTTCAGCATATTTGGTGTTGCTTATTTACTTTTTGGAAACAACAGGTGGTGTAACTTCTTTCTGATGATAAGCCTCTTATTCACCAGTTATTTTTTAATTAACTGAAGAAAATTATATTATGAATCTTAAAAATACCAAACATTTCTAAAAGGATAATTCAGTATTATACACCCTGGCCTAATTCATTCATCTGTGAGTAAGAGCCTTTAGTATTACAGAATCTAGTACAGTAGGACAGTGACTAAGCAGTGATGTGCTCAGCTGATATTGCAATAGAAATAATAATGATATTCTATCAGCTGACATTTTCAAAGTCAATTTTAAAATAAATATAACTCCAGAAAACAGAAATTATTTTTATCATTCTAAAAATAATTTCTTTCTAACGAAAAAATAATACACTTTCAGTCTTCTGACTGTTGAAAACAGTACAGTAATATTTATGTCAGTCTTCCTCAGAGCTTAATGAAATGTGTATTAACTAGGGGCCTTACTTTACAGTGACAAGATGTTGACACGAAGACGACACTTGCTACAAGCCCAAACATAAGTGGCTGGACAAGAGCATGTCTTCTAGCAAGGCTGGGTCTTACAAAAACTTGGCAAATCTGCTATGCCTCTACCCTCTAGTCACTGTCTGCAGTTGCCAGAAGACTCTGGCCGTGTTTTGTCTACACCCGCCTGGCAGCTCTGAGCCTGGCTTCTGCCACATCCTAAGAGAGATTCTATTTGCGTCCCTGAAAGTGAACCACGAACTTCGGGAAGTAGCAGTGTCTCCACAGTGGAACGTGTGAGAGGCGCCTCTGATGAAATCACATTGTGATACATTTATAAATCCACCGAGATTGATTGAAAATGCATGCTGAGTCGAAGAAACAAGGGGAAAAAAAAAGTTCATTGTCACCTGGAAGTGATTTACAAGACTGTGCTGCACTTGGTAACAAAATTAAGATTTTCCAAACATGTAAACATTTCTCTGTGAACTGCTGAAGTCATAGGTTCCATTTTTTTCCATTTTCTTTGGGCAATCAAGAGAAAGCAAGCTAGTTATCATCATGTCACCACAGAATAGAAAGTACTTTGTCTTGACCACTGACCTACTGAGCAGGTAATCTACACAGAGCTTTGAGCAGGGACTGTCCAGGATGCACAATACTTTATTAAACGGTTATTTTCCTCCTGTTATTCAAGTTTCAGTAGTTTGAAAAACAGATTTTTTTTTTTTTTCCCTATTAGGTACACCTGTATTTTAAAGCAATAAGAAATCCCTAAGTAAGATGGAGGATGCCAAAGGCAGAAAGTTGCTTGTTTATAACAATGAGAAACGTATTTCAGCATCAGAAGTAAAAGGCTAAGCTGCATAATTTTAAACTGCCAGTGATATTTCTAGATTTTCCTCAGACTAACTTGTTCCATATGCTGGCGTAATTTTTTTGCGTCTGCTCTGAGAAAAAACACTTCCATGAATTTCAGCTGTTGTAACAGTGAAAGACACATTTCAACGGTTGGCTTACATTTGGTCCCTAATGTAGAGAACAGTGTTAAATAGAAGAGGGCAACTTCTTTTAGAAGCTGAAGGTGTTTTGATCATGACCACTGGAACGTTGGTGTCTCTGGCTTCTCACTAAATCCCGGTGTGAGAAACCATGCCTTTGTCATTTCAAGTTTTGGTTGAAGTTTCAATTTGGTTTTGTTTGTTTGTTTGTTTGAATTTTGTTTTTATCATTTTCAGTTGTGAGACTCTAAGAAAGTAGTTATATTCCAGTAAGACTGCCCAAACTCAAAAAAAAAAAAGTATGCAAAGTCCTTTGGGGCAAAAAAACCCCCAAAACTCATCTGAAAACAGTTCTGTGATGCCTAATAAACAAAAGCTGTGATTGCAGTGGAGGTTTTAGTGTTAGAGAGTCTTCAAACCAGGACACAAAGGATCATGGTTTGCAGCAATACAGGCACAGTTCTGAAGAAGAAGCATCAATTGTGAGAGACTAAGAGAAAACAGTCCCTCATCTTTCTCTAAAAGCAGCAATAAAAAGCCTACACTGGCTACTCAGTCCTTCAGAAAGCCTCCTTATTGAACCATGGTTACAGATGCCTGGAGTATCCATTATTCATTAAGTATCCAGGTTTATTTACCAAGTGTTGAACCTGAAAATCACTACCAAGTTTACACACAGCACAGGCATTTTTGCTGTCTTGCAGTACTGGGTCTGGTTGGGATGAAGTTAATTTAATAACAGCCTGTAGGGTGCTACATTTTAGTTTTGTGACAAAAAACAGTCTTGATAGCGCACCAGTGTTCTAGTTATTGCTGAATAGTGCTTGCACGGCATTAAGAATTTCTCTGTTTCTCACTCTGTCCCTCCAGTGAATGGGCTGAGGGTGGCCAGGAGGTTGGGAGGGGATTCAGGCAGGACAGGTGACCCCAACCAACAAAATAGATATTCTATACCATATAGCATCATGTTCAGCAATAGAACTTGGGAGTGGGAGAGGGAACAGTCTTTCCAAAGTAACTGTTGCTGTCAGTGAGCCTCACTTGTGCAGCGCTGTAACAGATTCTTTGGACCGGTGCAAACTGCATTCAATGTCCCCGCTCCACTATGTATTTCTTTTTATGACTTCAAGCGTGTCACATAAGCAAAGGCTTATTGACTTAAATGTGTCAGGGACATGAGGAAAAAACCAACCTAACCAAATAAAACTCTAAATAATGTAACTACACTGGCAAAAGCTCTTCAACGCACAGCAATTTCTATTTTCATATAATTACTTTTATGGCAGAAACCCAGAGGAAATCTTCTGTCATCATAAACAAGACACCTTTTCAATGTTGATGGTGCCTTACTCTTCTTGGCTTCTTGTCCTGCTACAATTATTCTATCCACACCCGCATGGGACGCATCCTAACAGCCTTCAAAGCATCCCATTTTTTTTCCATGGGCAATTAGATGTATTCCCATTATCCCCTCCACCCTTAGAGCATCCCCACGAGTCCTTCCACAACTTACACCACACATAACTCCACTTACATAAAGTACATTGCATCCCTTGAAATGTTATCCATGACTGCTTTTGGGGGGGGCGGGGAGTGAGCTTCAGTCTAGATCTCTGAGCTGACAGCATTTCATGCAGGTCCATCTCTTCACCTGACAGGATACAAGATCCAGCAGCCAGGACTTGAATTTGCTGCTCAGAGGTAGCAAATGCCTTGAAAAGAGACCTCATAGCTTACTCTCCTTAGTTAGCAGACTCATAAGATTTTCTTTGGAAGGGATTTGGCTAAGGGCACTAACATGAGTGTGTATTGATAATATTTTTACAGGCACTCTACCAGATTAATCACACAGTGGAAAAATCCCAATTGGTTTCACACAATCACAGAAGTCGAGCAGAAAAGCACATGGTTTACTTAGCTATTCCAAATTATTTCCTAAATCAAGATTAAGGGCTAAGTACTAAGGACAACAGAGGATCGTGAGGAAGCTATCCTCAAAGGAAAATACAAAAAAAAAAAAAAAAAAAAAAAAAGGAAGTCCACAGGCCTAGTTTTAAGGTAGGGCTTTTGGATAACCTGCCTTTAGAAAAAGTCCTACAGAGGTTTAGAATGGCCTGTTATTAGATGTGTGTCTGTTCTAAAAACTACAGATCATCCCTTCACTCATTTCTACATCTTTTGAACTGAAATAATGAGGCAAAAGAAATGCATCCTCACATTCTTTTCAACCTCAATGTCTCTTTGTGTTCCAGACACACTTCTCCATAACAAGTTTGTACTAAGTCCAGTGCTACTATGGTCATGCAAACCTGCAAGAAAATCTAAAGCATTTTCATGTTTAATACCCCCTTGCCAGATACCAGGGTAGGCTGCAGAAGCTGGTGTGGGAACTTTGCACACCTACCTCAAAGGCTAAATGAATCTGTGGCAAACTAAGATCAACCCCAACACAAATAACTCTGCTACTCCAAGAGGACTGAGAAGCACAGCATGAAGATGTGATGGGGGTCACCTTTCAGTGCTGCTTTGTAGCATTTGTATTAACGTACTTGGGTGGCTCTCAGCTTTGCAATTCTGGGTACAAATAATTTTCTGTAATAAAAAAAAGCCAAAGGACTGTGCTGTCTTGACTACAACTATGACTTCGTATGGACAAAATAATTGGTATTTAGTGCAATTCCAGGATTCAGTTTACCCTACATTTTCATACTCTAATTTAAAGATAAAAAGAAACTGCATAACCTTGTCCATCAAATCACATGAAAATATTTTCAGTTCACACCTGAAGTCTTGTCGCTGAAATCAATAGATATACTTGTCAGGATATCTAAACACAGAGAACCTGGACTGGGATCACATCCAGTCCTTAATGGATGGCATCTTTCCTACCTTTTGCGCTGTATCTCGGTTTCTTAACACAGAGCAACTTTAAAGAGAAATCAGTGTACAAATAGAAGCAGCGAACATGGTGGGGAAAAAAGGAAGACACAAACAGGATTTAGTTCTTTCCAGGAAGATCTTGGATGACTCTGTTACAAGAGTGTTTGGTGTCCTAGAAAGTAAGGAATAGAGGAGGGAAGTAGCTCTTTAGAAGCTGAGTCTGTTTTCTCCCTGCTGTTTCTTGGAGTTTCTAAGCACGAGCTCAAGAAGAAGAATGTTGGTAAACTATTTTTACTCAGGGTGTTAAATTTTATAGCCTGAAGTAGAAGCTTCTGAGTGCAGTGTGAGTTTTTCAGTTATTTTAGTATTGCAAGCTATTTTTTTTATATCTTTGAGAGAAGAAATTGAATCAGGATCACAGGGAGCCTTTATTAAAGCTATATATTTTGTCCTCTGTGGCGATTTCCACGGGTATGCCATCTGCTTTTTCATTCTACTTATATAAGTATTGATATAACATTTATTAGAGCTAACATATTTTTTCCTTCAACACAGCTGGAAGACCATGGTACAATGAATTTTCAATTAGACGCAACACTAAAAATTGAGACCAAACCTAGAGAGCTGTAGTGAGGACCCACACCAGACATACAAGTCCAGGTGAAGCAAACACTTGTATTTGCCATGTAAGTGTTTTAATCATGGACTATGAGCTAAAACATTTCCTTCCAGCATAGCTATGCTTTTTCATTCTCATAAAGTATTTGTTGTTTTTCTGGACAGTTGTAAGATACACATGAATGTAAGAATACACAGAAAGAAAACAAAGAATATGAGACTATCACAGGAAAGAGACGAGCACAGAAGTGAAGAATATTGCCAGTGGGCATTGAAAAAAAAAAAAATTGCTTCCCATTCACAAGAAGATGGGTATGTTCTGAGCAGGTCACTTAGTATCTGTAACATGAAGCAATTCTTCCCAAGATTTTAGGATAGGAAAGAGCATGGAAAACTGTAGGTTGGTAGAAACATCCTGGGAGAACTTGGCACTAATTTTGTCCTGAAAGTTACAGGCTACCTTTTTTTGGAAATTACCACCTAAAATTAAATCACCACAGACCATTTTGAAAACTTGAGAATGAGTCAATTTGCTTTTACCTTGTTGCTACTGATTAGTTAAAGCTGAACTGCTTTATCCTCAGATAATTTCTTTTCAAAGGACGGGATAAGGAAAGAATGGTAAACGGCAGGCAATAACATGGAAAGCACTTGGCATGAGCCTCAACTGCTTGGTGGAGTGCTCACCACAGAGCATATGGGTACATTCTATAGCAATCTGGAAAGTCTTGCTAGCAGAATAACATTTATTTATTTATTTATTACTTCCTTTCTGGCCAAAAAAAAAAATATATATGCAGGAGTTCCCCTTTGAATTTTTGAATTCAGCATGCTGGATTATTCACAGTCAGAGGAAGGTAGAAGAAAAGAGTTAATTCGCTTCCATGTTTTTTTGGAGGAGTAAATAATCTTTTGATGAGTGGGTTTTCCCTTCTGTGAATGAAACTAAAGGCAGGTGCTAGCTGACATTACATCACTCTCTTTGTTTGCTCGTCTACTGATTTTGCAAGGACATATGGCTCAACTTTCTCTAAAGATTGTTAGGTTTTGAGGGAGGGTTTAGTTGAATATTTACCCATTCTAGTCATGACTGCAAAACACCCAGGGTTGCTTGTCTTGTAAGAATGCTTTCTACTGGCATTGTTGAGATTGATTATTAATTTCCACATTTGAAAGGTGTTGTCTGAAGGTTAGCAAGAAATTTCTGCAGTAGAACAGTGACTCCTCTGATGGTCTTTACTTCCAAATCCTTTTTAATGTACTGGTATGTGTCACAGCAGCGAAATCAGGGGACTTGGGACAGAAGGGGAAAATGGTTCATTTTTAGTAAAACTTGATTTTGACAGATTTTAATTTCTCCTTCCTTGGGCAGGAAATATCTAATGAAAGCAAGACAAATAGCACTGAGATGTTTAATATATAAAATTAATAATTTTTGTCCTATTCTGTTATCTTTTCTTACTTTGTATATTTATTTTCCTTACTGTTTTGATTCCATAAACAAGAAAATTCCACAAGCAACGGAGGAGACGAGAATAACACAACTTCTTCCCTCCAAAGTCTTCATTTTCACTTGCTCTCTTTCACAACTACTTTGTTATCATCGAAACCTTTTTAAAGAGGGAAGGAGTGGGGCAGGAAATCAGTCTTTTCTGGGTTGATTACACGGCTCTTCAGACCTAGAAGATTCTATGCTTTTTCATAAGAACAAAAAAATCACTGTCCAGATATTGCAGAATTGAGGACCTTTAGTTTGAAATTGTGTGGGATGATCAAAGAGATTAAAAAAACCAAGGCTATGGGACAATAAAAATGGGGGAGGTGGTAGTATTCCACTGATCATATATATGCCTTATTTGTTTTAGACTACAGTTACCTTATTTTACAAATGCATTACTACAGCAACTAAAGTAACACAAACAGGGGGAAGAGATAGCATTAGAGACAAAAACCAATGCAGAAGACTATGGCACCCGGAAATTAATACTACTGTAAAAAGAAAAATTGAAATAAGGCTTAACTGCTTATGAAAAATTTCAGAGAACACCTGCAACTGTGTTGCAAGGTAAGGGCAGTTTTATCACAGAAATATGGGTCTTATCCTATCTATTAATTCACTCCCATTAACTTATTTCCTTTTATTCAGTAGTTCTAGGTAGCAGAATCTGATCAAGCATGACTAGGATTATTGGTGTTGCTGCTTCCCTTTCCTGGAAGAATGGCATCCTCTTGTCCAGCAAAGCTTACTAAAGTGTGAATACTGTATTTTTTCCACACTTAAACACACTTGGATATTTTTGCTAGAGTGAAATGTCATCAGAAGAGCAATACACTATTTCATATCCTGCAAATATTCTATATTAAAAAACAAACGTATAGGATATGAAATGGATCTCTGGATTTGCAGATGAAAGTGCAACTGTGGAAAATACTGCAGCACCAGTCAGAGAGAAGATTTCCATCTTCAGATAAACACGCTCAAATACTTAAATAATCAGGTATTAGTTATGTGGACCACTCATTCTTGTGAAATTAAGGCACATAGACATCGTGTCCCCACCATTATCCTTAGTGAAAACCTGAGACAGTTTAGCTGAAAGACATACAGAATGGTGTCCATTCCATAACACTGCTTACCCTAAAAAGCAAATATACAGATTAAGATTTATCTACAGTTTAAAATCCATTAGTAAACCAGATGGTAAACTGGTATAAAGACATCTTTAAGACTACAACAACTGCAGGCTTCTATAACGTTCATCCTCTTATACACTGCACAGAACATTCACACCACTTTGGTAAGGTGTTGTAATGTTATAACGTTTAGTATATTTTCATTATGCTGAGATTGGATTCAATATTGCACTTTAGTAAGAACAGACACTTGGCATCACCACTATTCTGA
The DNA here is from genome assembly GCF_964106895.1 of Numenius arquata. NCBI lineage: Eukaryota > Metazoa > Chordata > Aves > Charadriiformes > Scolopacidae > Numenius > Numenius arquata. The sequence goes on from NC_133578.1 coordinate 35,694,609, forward strand.
CCATCCCAGACGTCCGTTCAGAGATGGTCAAAATTTTGGCAGGGCAAGAATTTGATCTTCGGAAAAAGTTCAGCACTAAGCCTTCACTTCTTAAAAAGAAATAAAATAATAAAAAAAAAAAATTGGCCCCAGAAAGATGTACTAAGACTAAGTTTCCTGAGCTGCTGATTCATCTTGGTGGAGCTCCACGTATGTGTTGCGAGTTCCAAAAACATCTTCCCTGTGTATACAAGCCCTGGCCAAAGGCATTACAGAATCCAAACTTCAGCTGACAGTATCCAGAGATGTTTTGCAAGTCTGAAACATTGCACTGTAGAAAGAGCATTGCAAACTCAACATAGATGATATGCTGTGCCCACAATGCAAAGTGTGGTCTATGTTTAGAAGACGTAAGGATGACTTTATCTCCCTCAGTTTTTGTGCCGCTTTGGAGCAACATGACTATCTTCTCTAACAAGGATTTCCTTATGCTGCCTCCGGAAAATTCCTACAACACATCAGTGCCGTGGCACAACCCCTGGGACATAAAAAGGCTGAGTATACTGCTTTCAGACTGTCTGAAACTACCAGATAGTTTTGGGAGAAATGTTCCCTGCTACACATTCCAGAGCCAACTGAAGTTATATTAATGTATATGGAAGTAAAGAGCAGAGCTCTCCTAGGCCCAGCTCTAGGAACTGGCAGTGACTCCTTGAAGTTTCCTCTCCAATTTTCTCTAGAATAACTGTTTATTTGCTGCCACTGACAAGATCCCACCCCTGGTACCTGTTTTTCAACTGCCTTTTCAGTTATGTAGGCTGAGGAGCAACCTCACTGAAACATAACTGAATGAAACTCTGAGCACGGAAAACCTAAAAAAAACTGCAACACTGACAATAAAGAGCACTTATGAAAGAAAAAATTTACATACTAAATTGTTCCACTTAAGGACCTTGTGTAGGTCCACTTAAGGACCTTCACCTTACTGTAGCTTTAAACAGCAGCATATTTGCGTAACTGTACCTTGGTGATAGAAAAAGCAGCCTTAGAAATTTTATGTATAGAAAACTACCACCATATTTCCATCTTTCCATAGTACACCCAGTTATGTATTTGAGAGGTTAAGTCAGTGCAGTATTTTAATGCTGTAAAAGTGTGATTTTATGACAGATGCGTAATATTTCTGCAGTAAGTAGTTAATCTGTGATTAAGATGAACACTTAAATAGTGTAGATTATTATCTATAGGTCTTTTATAAGATGTCACACAGTTTTCACAGTGTTTTTACTTGGTCAATAGATCTTTTGACTGTAAAAATTTTGCTTCTGGAAAACAAGTTTGTCTCATTCTTAGAAGCAAAAATCACTTATTCCATTATCCAGGCTACACACCCAGGCCAGACCCAGAATGTTTGCATTTTAATGAGTGTACACATAAAAAGAGAGTTCGCAATTAATCTCTCTTCCCAGTTCTCTTCCATAGCTAATCCATTCACTGAAAACAGAATTTTATAAGGGAAAACTAGGTACCAGTATTAAAGCCAGCATAAAAAACCAGGAGAATGAAGTAATAGTCTCTTACACCATTTCTTCCTAGCACCAGGCTTTGGATTCGGCACAGAGATAGAATATAAGAAGGGAATAGGGGAGTCTGGCTTTAAGAAAATATTCTTAATAGTCAGGGGGAATCAAGAGATGCCTAATAAATATTTATATTTGCATCTGATTAACTTTGGATTTTACCATTTAAAAATTAATTGAACAATTAAAATGGTTCATCTCTCTTCACGTTCTCTCTTATCTGTCAAGTATAATTTTCTTCTTTACAATGCTTCAGTGAAATTACTCTGTGCTTCCAAGATACTAAACCACATTCCTGTGGAGTACAGAACTTTTTTAATCATAAAATCTAAGTGCCATAAGTGCCATATGATACCAGTCCGTCAGTCAAACCAAGAGCAGAAGAAGTTATGTCGTGAGAATTGCACAGCAGCGTAGACTTGCTTTACTTTTCCCAATTTAAAAAGAATACTCCAACCCAAAAAATGAAGTGAGGTGTAATACTACAACAAGGTGGTATTTTGGCCCAGCCCATTTTGCAGAAAACCAAAAGCAGTAAGAGCCATACTTCACACAACAAATGGCAAATTCTGGCAATTTGCTGTTAGGAGTTCATCTGTCTCCTCCTTGTTTTCCTGCAATCTTTTATCAATCTCTTCCCAAAATGTCATACCAAATTCCCAAATTATTTTCCTGCTATTCTGAAGATCTGATGTTTCATGAATAGGTCGGCATTACAGCTCCTCTTTATCTTATAGTACAATTCCCACTTCTGTTCGGATATAATTTGACTTTTTTTGCATACTCGGTAACTGCCTGGCATACTGTCCTACTCAAATAAGAGATGCCATTCATGTTTATTGTTCATATGCATGCACGATTAGGTCTAAAACAGCCACTTCATTTCTGAGTTTAAAACATTACAGAAACTCAGAGTATAAAACAAAAAACACTTCCGATTATAGTTAGGATTCAGGTTTTATCAGCAACCAAAAATCAGACCCATCTACTCTAAATACCACCCCTCTAACAAGTGAGCTACAAGAGGTTAACTATGCTGTTTAAGTAGATTTTGAGCCTCACTTTTCAAAGATATGAAAATTGCATACCAGAATTTTGCCAGTTTCTTAAGCTTAACAGCAATAATTTTCTGAGTGATATATGCAATCTATCACTTAATTTTGGTATTCTCCTCTTTTTCATGCAATTAACTCAGCCACAGTGTTATCCGAACACAGATAACTAAAGCAGCTATGCCTTTTTATGCAAGCTCTATTTTTTTTTTTTTTCTGGCTGCATTATTCATCTTATACCTAAGAATACTTCATTACTTGGATTGCCTACATATAACCTTCTGTCCCTTGGCTATTTTCCTTGCTTGGAAATACCTTGTTAAGACATCTGGGCTCATGGCAGTTGCTTTAGCCATCTGATCCATAAGGATAAATTCAGAATTTGTAACTTCTTAACAGCTGAGGATAACAGTCTTATGTTATCTTTTCTTTATTGCAGCAAACAATTAAAAGTGTTATTGTTTTAATTTTGCAACCAGGAGACAGAAGAAATGCAGCTCCTGAAGATGTGAATGTAGAGTTGTTTTAAATGGAAAGTAAGTCTATTTTTCATTTGTCGGTACTTTCTGTTGCTGTATTTCTGCAGTGTGAAAACTGGAAATCTTTCTTTGTAAAGTAGAACAAAGTAACACTCATAAAATTTACTATGTTTAACTGATGATTAAAGACCATCAGTAAAAAACAGTTTTTGCAACAGAGTTTAACATGAGCTGGATGTAACATACACACTAGAGTGATTTTTTTCCCCTGCTGAAGAAACACAGACAGAGATAGAGTCACAATACTGCTACACAGAGCATGTCTCCACCTTTCTTGAACAAAAATGCGTGTCTGGAGTAAAATTTTGCTTAAAGTCACCTAAAAAAACAACAACAAAAAAAATCACATCATGTCCCCCCCCCCCTTTTTTTTTTTTTTTTTTTTTTTTTTTTTTTTAAGTGTTGCATGAAATAAATGCAAATGAATAGGGTAAGCTTTTGGTATATAGTATTGCGGTGCCTGTTTCTCAAGTGACAAAAGAAAGTTTTTCACCAAAAGGTGAACAGAAAATGACTGTGTATGTTTATGTAAGTTCAGTGTCATCTACCAGTATCAAATTACCCAAACTCCTGGAGTATTTATGCAAGAGAGATAATTCATACATCTGGACCAATTCATACATTAATCTACTCTCATCTGGCCTAGAAATTGAATTACCTCACTTCTCAGAGATCCACAGCATGCTTGAGGTCAAGGACAGGGTTTTTGACCTGGCTTGTTGCAAGGTTACATAAAAGATTGACACTGGGTTTAGACTCAATTGATAGATATACTCACCCAGGAAAATGTACATACAGGAACAAACCCTGAAATACACAACTGCCCATAGCAGCAAGCTTTAGGCACTATAGAGGATCACCCAAACACTGCCTTAAGGCTACATTAAAATTTTTACTTCAAAATATTGTCACTTAAAATGAGATTAATTTTATTTAACATAGCCTATCAGACAAAACTGGTTGGGAGCTGGCATTACGCCCTGTTTCATAACTGTGCTGGGAAACAAATACAAGATACTTAAACTGACAAATACAGCAGGGCCACTTACATCCTGGGTTAAACAACAGCTTCAATTATAGGTGGAACTGGTTGTTGTTCCTACAGGTTTATGTCACTGTTAGTGAAGGATGCAATAAGAAAAGTGAAATTTCTTAATAAATTACTCGGCATAGATCTTCCAAACTACAATAGGAACTGGTAATTCGGCTGACTTGTAAAGAGCTAGCTGTGGAAATCTCAAGCAAGACGACTTTGCTGTGAAACTAAGGAATTTGTCTTTTGAACTCCACAAAAACATCTTTGAAGTGCTTCTTCCATGAGCTTGTCTTTTTCAGACTAGATTGATTGAATTTGTCTGATATTTGTTATATTTAAAACCCAAACAAACTAAATTTCTGCTGTCCATTTGGGAGGGAGTTCCTGCAGCAGAGTGGTTTGTACATAAGAGAGCAACATATATCACTGCGTGGTCAAATACTGCAGTAAGTAGGACATAAACTAAAATCCTGGATTCAAAGTCTTCCATAAGTGGGTGTAACTTGCAGCACATCCAGAATGTTAACAAGTCAGCACTATAGCAGACCTGGGTGGGAAGGTCATTCCTCTGTCAAGGACCCTTGGTCCTTGACATGAAAGGCCTCTTGACAGTCGTCTGGTTTTGCATGCAGGACTTCTCTGTTTGAATGAGAGCAAAGCGTGTAACAAAGAGGAGTGGTGACTTGTCTGAGGCAGAACCAAATCATTTATGACTGAAACATGAAAAATAAATTGAGTTCCTCCTTGCAAACACAGCAGATCATAGTGCAAAGGCACTCAGTTCTCCTGAATGACATATGTCCAAACGACTCCTTAAACTCACATTGAAAATGCAAATAAGATTATTTCCAGCACACCAGACAAGGCCAGAGGCTGATGTGAGGAAAGAGAAATCCACAGAACAAGGATCTCTAGGAATTTCCCACCTATGTCTTATCTGATTTACAGGATAATACTTTTCTAATGCTCAGCTATGCCAGTTTATTCTCTCCAGGGGTTTCCACAGTAAATAATGTATTTCTTGGAACCTATGCTTCAAAGCATACCAACTTGTTGCCTTCATTTTTAAGTCAGTGGGAATAGACAAGAAGCAGGTAAGCTCTGGAGAAATATAGAAAAGCTTAAAGAAATATTAGCAAAGACTTGAAGCATAAGTGTTAACACGAATATAGATTACATAGACAGTATTCCCAAGAAAACACACAGTTCAAGTGAGGCTCTTCCAGTTTGGGCTCACGGATTAAAAGCAGGGTGTGAACCACTGCATGTTTCTGGACTTCCAAACTCACTCCCTCCGCACCCAAGCCTTCCAAATTTATCTGGAAAGCAGATGATTTTCAACAGTTAGTGTCCTATCGGAGAGTAATTAAAAAAAAAAAAAAAAAAAAGAGAGAAAGAAAAAGGGAAAAGGGATCTTGAGGCTGGAGTAAATACATACACCATAAAGAGAAGTTGGCAACCCTTCTACTGTCTGGGTCTTGTTAAACTCCTACTGACACTCATGCTTGCATTGTACAAGCGAACAGAAAAGGTCAGGTGCATTCTTAAACAAAAGCAACGCCAAAGTTTCTTTTAGATAAATTATGGCAAACAGTTTAGGCATATAATTAATTTGTTGAGCTTTTTCTCAGAATTGTTGGAATTAAATGTCTGTTATATAAATTATGCAAAAAAAAAAAAAGTTTGTGTGTATACAGCAGAGGATTCAGACAACTCTTAATGCTACAGAGGCATTCCTCAGATTCAGTACTCTTAGGGTTTTAAGGAGAAGATCATCTTTGTTCTCGAGTCTGTTTTTTTGGCAGTAGAAATCTATAAACTCAATTTTTTATTGTAAAAATTACCAGGCTTTATGCTTAGACTTCTAGCGTTCTTATTGGAAGGCTACTTCAGAAAGGTTTTAAAGCTTCCTTCTACTCTCCAGATTAAAACAACTTTGGTCTGGTTTATACAAATCTGTTCTTCTGCCAACCTTCACTGAGGGATAAAAGTTCTCTAACAAATGCCTGGTGACAACAGTAGAGACCTTCTCAATCTTTAACTTTGTAGCTGAAGCAAACCAAGGTCTTCTAGCCTCTTCTGGCCCCCCTGAACATCTTGGTAAATTTTTACTGCATTTATTTCAATCTTTCTTTTTCTTTAAGGTCTGTGTCAAAATGGTATTAGGACACCAATGTTCTAGGTTGTTTCCAAAAGGAATTTTGTACACCACCACTTGTACCCCTCCATCAAGCCCCAGTGTTTGCAGTCTCATTGTAGGAGTGCAGCAGTTGTGCCTGACATGGACAGCAGGACGGGGAGGAGGACACACGACACCTCAACTCCACTTTGAGGCAGAAGAGGAGCTTTAGCTGAGGAGGGACAGAGTAACCTCCCCTTTCAGCCCTTGTTCTTCTCCCCTTGCCTCCCCACCCAAGCGCTCCAAATTCATCTGGGAAGTTAAGTGTCTTGTATGTTGCTGAGGCGAATGGCTGGAAAGCTGGCACCATCCGCAGCGGAACACTCCAGTGTGGTATATAGGGGAGTTCCTCAACGGGGGAAACCTTGGGGGAATGGAGAAACCCACTGGGAGCCTGCACCTTCTGCCACAGTGGCTTAGGACACACGGGTGGGGCCAGGAGCAACAGTGGGCCAGGCCTGTCACCCACTCCACCCCCAATCCGTATGACAGAAGCTCCTGGGGAGCACTGGTGACCAAGGTGGGCAAACAGGGTACAAGATGGCAATCTGCGCAGGAAGGGCACTGTAGCTCTGTCAGATTGACCAGGGAGCAATGGTAACCATCCAGCTGAAAGCCATGGCCTCTCTAAGCTCTACACGCACCACGACCAATGTAGCATCCCAGGCAGAACTGTGTGTTCCCACTGGAGCAGTCAGCACCCTTGTGGGAGATGCAGCCAGGTAGAGGAACTCCTCCGCTTAGTGACAGAGCTCTGGGAGGAGATGAGAAGGTTGAGGAGTCTGAGAGAGAGACTGCTGGAACTGCACTCTACCTTCCCTGGGCCAGGTCTGTCAGGCAGACCCCATGACTGGGGAGGATGATGAACTCCCAGCTGAACCTGAACTTAAGTTTGAGACTTGCTGCTCCAGCTGGATGCGCTAAATCTATGGAGCCTGATAGGGTTCATCCCAAGGTACTGAAAGAGCTGGCTAAGGTCATCATGGGACCTCTCTCCATTGTTTTTCAACAGCTCATTTCTCAGTATGGTCTTACTCCATCTGGAACAGGAATTATACAGCATGAGGTGCATGTACCTTGACGCCTGCCGTAAGCTTCCCACAGTTTGAAGGCACAAAGACCTTAACAAGTGTCTTTCATAGAAGGGCAAGTCCACATACAATAATTCTACATGAAAGAACTCAATCAGGCAGAGATAGCTGATAAGTTTTGCTTAATGCATATAGCAAGAGAGTGGGGATTTCATACAAAATAGCGTCTGTGTGTCATGAGGAATTAAACATATTTTTGGTTTCTTGTTATTGTGTGGATCTAGAGATACCTTTAATACTATAGATCTAATACAATTTCACCAGTATGATTATTAATTTGTAGTGGCACATGAAATGATTTTACAAAGAAGTTCTAAGCGCTAATAAGGTACATAGGTATATGCACGATAGATGATAAATGAAAGCAGTTATTCCTTAAAGCCACATTAGTATGGCAACAGTTGAGCTTTGAAGCTTTGCATTGAGTTTTGTACATTTTGTCACAAGAATTTCTCAAAAGGATAAACCAGACCTTTAAAATACCAGCAAAGTACACGGGTGAAGTCATATTTTCATTTCAATTCAGCAGAAATTTTATTGCCGACTTCAATAAGTCCAGAGGCTGCATCTTTAAGCATGCATTTCATCTAAAAGTCTGCATTGAATCATATCACTCTATAAAAGCGTTTGAAACGGTGGACACTCCCTAGCACAGACGCAGCTTGTTACGGTACTTCTGAATCACTGTTACCGATGTCCTGTCTCTTACGTTCAGACCTTGCCTAAATAGGAGCACTTTCAAACTTGAAGTGAACTGCTAAGTGGTCAAAGTTAAACAAGTGTGTTTTAAGTCTGTGCAACACTACTGTGGAGACACTAGTTCAGTAGGTAAGCCACCTTTAGTTTCTGTTAGCTGAAGGATGTTGAGCTACAGCAAATTTAAGTCAGCATGTACTCTTGGTCATGGCCCATGTGTTTAGAAGTAAAGGGAGGGAAAAAAAAAGAAGTACTTATTTCCAAAAAAAGATCCATCTCTTGGGATGTCTACTTAGCCCTAATTCAGAACAGACTCTTGATTCAACAGATTACCCTAAACAACCTAGTAAGACATTTGTTTCTCAAAAATAAAAATGTATCAAATCCGTTCGTGTAAAGAACAAGATTTGCCTTTTTTTTTCTTCCAGAATGAAAATGGTTTGAGTCAACTGCTTTTCAGAACTTGTACGCCAGCAGACAAAATAGGTTTCTAGAGGATTTACTATAACTAAAACCACGATAAAATGCTGAATGGAAAAGACATGTAAAACTCCAAATACAGCATTTTGGTGGGAAGTTTCTTAAGCTTTGTTACAAATTTTATCTAACATGGTTATGAAGAAAAATTTCTGCTTTACTATGTATATCAGGGCTTTTTATTGCAAAACTGTTTAGTTACAACTTTATTGATGTTCCAATTCTGAGGCCAAAAGCAGAATTAAGCAGGATTCAAGCATTTTTCTGCTTCCCAAACTAGTACAAAAGTCAAAAAGCCCTTAGAAGTTTGAGCCTGTTCTTTCTCTGCAAATCGATGCCTCCCATTTCAAGTTTTGGACAGAGGATATCACAGGTGTGTTTTGGACATGGATCTGGTAGAAAGCCAAGGTCAGCAAAGGTTTTAGGGACCTGAGTTGCAACAGAGGGTAGGGGCGTAGGACTTCACACAAGAAAAAAAAAACTGACAATAATGCCTTGCATTGTATAGAATTATTTCTAGGAGGTATTTAAGAACAGTATTCCCTGTTTGCATGCTTCACTGTTCTCCAAAGGAGGAAGACTCATTAAGGATCCTGCTGTAGTTCTAATTTGTACTATATTCATATCTCTGATACTTAATTTCAAGTATAGAGCTTGTTCAGAGAAGAGAGGGTGAATGAAAAGGTGATCTTTTTGTATACTAAAAAACCACATATATTTATCCAAACATCCAGAAGTTAAAGCGAATCAGATCTGTGTAGACCAGTCGCTACTCAAATTTCATTCTCAGATTATCTGGGTGACAACTTTTTGGAGAATTTTAATTGTCGCCCAAGGTGCCATCAATGGTCACAAGTTGCAAAATTCAGAAAGGGAAAAGAGAAACACCCAAATAACTACCATGGATCTCCAGTAGGCAGGATTCAGTAACCCAAGAGAATTGGCATGTGAGCTCTCATAAAAAGTAAACACAAAACCAGAAAGAAACAGAATTGGTTATTTCTCAATGGCAAAGCAGACAAAAACCTGGGAGGTTGAGGTAACTGAGAAGCCAAGTAATAAACTGGGATAAAACCTCACCAGGGTCAGTTAGAGGAAGACCATTTGAGCCTAGTCCAATGTTTCAATGTTTCACCTCCCTTGGTCAATCTTCTCTTGAAAAGAAACAAACAAAAACAACAAAAGGGCAAGAGCGAGCAGGTAGCTAAAAATTAATCCTGGTGGTGAGAGGTACTATTTTGAGCTAAGGAGGGAATTAACTATTTACAGGCTACAGTAGGTATTTTCAAAATTAAAATCTCACATATTTAGAAATTTGGCTCTTTTTATCTCAAAGCCATTAACCTTTGAGAACTGGTAGAAATTATAGAAGAATGGAAAAGGGTAAAAGCACAACTAAACATTTAACACCGAGCATGTGAGAATTCAGTTCCAGGAAAAACAGGAGTCTTTTAAAGCCTATGAGGACAAGAGGATCTGAGTAATAACCAATCTGGATTTGTTGAGAACAAATGGGGTATAACTAATCCAGCATCTTTTGGGGACAGTATTAAAAGCCTTGTGGATAATGGAAAAATCTTGATTTTAATAAGGCTTGGCTTTATTTCACATGACAATCTGACAGACTGGGGAAACAAGTCTTTGACAAAACTAATAAATGGTAGGTGGAAAACTCAGAGTTTTTATTACTGAGTCTCTGTCAAGATGAAAGCAGGGTTGTATGTAGGACACCAGGTTCTTCTGTCTGCTCTGGAGCCAGTACTTCTCTATATTTCAGTTAGCAATCTAGATGACAGAACTGAGACCATGCTTATCAGATTTTCAGGAATCTAGTGTGTTGGAGGACAAGGTAAGAACTAAAAATGAACGGAGAAGTTGGAGATAAGGACTGGAAAAGCAGAGTCTCATTCAACAGGAAGTGAGAAGTACTGCACCTAGGAAATCACGCTTGTTCCAGACAGTCGTGTATGACCTCTGTCCTCTAAAGAAGGGATGTATGGGTGTTACTTTGCATCACAACCACAATGCAACTCAATAATGTCATATTACTAGGAAAAGGCAAGCACTATACTTACAAAGAAACAAAAGGCTAGCTTATAAAACAGAGTGGAAGAATTATTTCACCTGAGACCAAGAACATTATTTGAATTCTTGGCACTATACTTCAAGAAGTTTGTAGATCATTTGGAAAAAAGTTCTAAGGGAAGCAGTATGAGTCAAGATGAAATATATTTTTAATCAATGGCTTAAGAGTACGTAATGGTTTCTGCTAGGATAGAGTCGGCTTTCTTACTAGCAGCTGGTATAGTGCTATGTTTTGGATTTGGGATGAGAATAGTGTTGGTAGCACACCGGTGGTTTTGGTTGTTGCTAAGCAGTCAAGGCTTTTCAAGGCTTTCTTCATACCACTCTGCCAGTGAATAGGCTGGGAGTGCACAAAAAGTTGGGGGAAGACACAGGTGGAACAGCTGACCCTGACTGACCAAAGATATATTCCATACCATATGACGTCGTGTTCAGTGTATAAAGCTTGGGGAAGATGCAGGAAGGGGGGGATGTTTGGAGTTATGGTGTTTTGACTTCCCAAGTAACTGTTATGTGTGATGGAGGCCTGCTTTCCTGGAGATGGCTGGACACCTGGCTGCTGATGGGAAATAGTGAATTAATTCATTGTTTTGTTTTGGTTGCGTGCATGGCTTTCGCTTTACTCATTAAACAGTCTTTATCTCAATACATGAGTTTTCTCACTTCTCTTCTGATTCTCTTCCCCATCCAGCCAGGGGTGGAGTGAGCGAGCAGCTGTGTGGTGCTTAGTTGCCCACTGGGGTTAAACCACAACAGAGCATCAGGACAGGAACTATACTTCCCAAGGTACTCCACAACTTAGAAAATAAAGCTGAAACAAATGGAGATGTTTAAAGGAGAGAATTTTTTTTTTTTTAAAGAGCAGAAGATATAGAAATGGTCTTCAAATACATGAAGATGAACTAGAATATGTTCTCCATGTTCACTGGGGATAGAGCAAAAAATGGCAGGACTAAAGTACAAAAAGGGTGAAAAAAATCAGACTAGACAACATTCCCTAACAATAAAGATAGCAAAGTCATGAAACAGGTCACTTGGAAAAATGGTATATTCTTCAACACCAAAATTCTTTGCAAAGAGGTTGGGAAAAACCAAAACCAAACCTGTCCAGAATGACATAGATACACTTTGGCTCAGGAAAGTTAGGTGATCTGCAAAGTGTCTCTCATTTCTTTTTCTGGGATTCTGAGAAAGGTGTGTTAGGGACTACCTAATCACACTTTATAAATTAAGCTGGATGAGTACATAAACCTATAATACCAAAAGTATTTCAGAATAAAAAGTAATTTTCCTTTTGTATTTATTTAGTTACTACAACAGAGACAGCAGAAATATTGCAGCAACAACCAAACCTCAGTGTATTAAAAGTGTATATATATGCCAACAAGCCTGCAAGGGTCTTCCCTGGCCCCCCGGCCCATTGTATTGAAAAATATGTCAAATGCTAGCAAACTTTAAGCAGATTCTACAAGTACATCAGTAAGTAATCTATAGTAAATTGTATTTACCCAGCATACAGACAGACTTCTACTCTAATTCCTTAGAGCTAGAGTCTTCTAACCATAAATTGATTGGTCCTACAGGATATCAAGAGCTAAATATTTTCTGTAGTCTCTTCAACACTGTTTGGAACTAGTCCCATTTTGGAGAAAGGCACTGGAAAATACCTTCTTTAGTGAGGACCTGGAAACCTCCTTCCTACTCTTGGATTCTTCATCTAGCCAGTTCTCCTAATTGTGCTGAAAGCTAAAAATATCACACTGACAATGCTGAATATCAAAATGGAATTAGGTGGTGGGATTTGGCTGCACTGAGAAAGAGAGTTACCTATCACCAAAGGAGTTCAAGGGGATTAAGGAAGAGCAGTGAAGTCTCATAGCACTCCTGTGAAACAGGCACTGTTTTTAAGTGTTGTGCAATAAAAATACTGCTTAGGGATTAATAGAGGCTACAAGCAATTCTGTGTGTTTTTAAGAATGAAATCTAGAAAAAAAATCATGCTGACTTCTAAATTTGAAAGTCATTAGGCCTTTTGAATATCATTAAATTATGGCTTCTAAACGAGCTACAGAGACTGTTTAGAAACAGCCATTTTTCTTTGATCACAGATGGGAATTTCCTTAGTATATTTTTGGGCTAACTCATATTTATTGGATTTAGTTCTCTTATAAATACGCTAAGACTTAATTTTACTGTAAATGTCTGTGGTGAGGACATAGGATTGCAAACAATGTATCCCAGAAGAAGTACTGAGCTTCTAAGCAGCAGGTCTGATATCAGTCTGGAGCTACGCCTCATGAGAGTAGCGGAGACATTGACATTAAGCTGATGCGTTTTTTTTTGAAGCAGGGATGCTCTTTGCCCCAAAGTCCCAAAAGTCAGTAAAGCACAAAATTTACCCCCCACACCATTAGGAAAAATGGGAAACATGGATAAAAGGAATACATTTTGATCTAAAAATTAGGATTTTTAATATTAACAGTGCACAGAGTCTCGAAATTTTTAGTGCAAACCTATGTCTGAAAAAGCTACTTATCTGTAATTCCCTTCCTTCAGTTACAGTCTATCAGTCATTTTCACCCCGATGATAGTGTTTAGAAAGAACTATAAGATTTTGCAACGCAAGTTACACAAGCAGCCCAACGTGGGTGCAATCTTGTGGGAGAGAGGTAAGAAAAGTCAGTATCTCAAGACTGCAACTAAATTAAACTTCTGATGACTCAAATACCGTTCTGGTATTTTATCTCCTTGCAGCAGAAAGTACTTTAGCATGTAATATCAACCTCCCAGGGCTGCAACTTGTCCAAGTTAATTGGAGAATGAAATCCTTAAGCTGACTACATAGAAAAGCAAAAAATATCAGGCTATTTCAAAGTCAGCATTATACAATGCTATTCTGCCATTAATTTTGAAGAGCAAAATAGTTGATTTTATATCCATTTCAAACTCCACTATGTGTACTTTGGCTGCAGTGATAAACATATTAAGAAGCATTCAGTCTTCTATTGTTTTCAGAAGAAAAAATTATTTGTTCTGTAACTCTTAACAGCGCACCCCAACATCATATGCTACATTACTTTTACAGTTGACATACAATGACACAAATTAAACTTTTTTTTTTTTCCACTGGTGAAGTGTTATGTAGATTACATCATCTATCACCCTATTTCCCCCAGGAATCTAGCAAAGGATTTGCATCTTTATTCAAATTAAGGAAGTGTTTTTTGAATCACATGCCTGTACAAATAAATAATGTATGATTTCCCCCTTTGAGGAAATCTCCTTAGCTACTAAGGCTGACTTCACTGTAGAAATCTCCCAGATCTGTAACAAAATGTATTGCAAATCAGTTTAGTCCTTCTCTCACATTTTGATCTCTGATCCTCTATTGATGACAAAATGTCAGTTCACAGTTAACTGGGTAAATACCCCTTCACAGCAGGATGAGTTAGTTCCAATTGCAGATTTTGAAGATAGTGTATTCTTGCACTTGATAGTTACTCCAGAGTTGAAGTTAACGTCAACATCAGCTGCAATGTGCATATATTCTCAAACATTTGTGACAATGCATTAGCCTCCTCCTTATTTATTAACAAAGCAAATTTTGTTCCCGCCACCCCTCCCCATCAGGTCTTTAAACAGATCATGTTTGCAACGGGGACTCAGTCCTCTATTTCCAGCCTCAGGTATCAATTATACAGACACTACTGAGTGTACAGAGAGGATAGTTGGGATAAAACCAGAAAATATTTCTTTCACTGACATGAAAAGCCACTCATTTTTAATTGACCAAGAAATCCAATATTTTTTAAAGCTCTTGTTATGCTTAAAGCCCTTTTTTAATGCTGTGTGCAAGGGTCCTATTCATTAATTTCTTTTTCTCATTGCATGAAATGTTGAAAACTGTTAACAAGCAATACAATAAGCATCATATTTACTGCTTCTGGCTTAAACTCTTATCTGAGTCTATAACACGAAAAATTTAAAAAGAGAAAAAAAAAAAAAGCCCCAAACCACACAAAGCTGCTCTTCTTTTTTATATAAAGGTAATTCAGAAAATATTAGAAAATTAATAACTCGAGGGAAAAAGTCATCCATGATTGATCTCAGTGTATTCTTATGAAGAAACATAAAGCCTATTACATTCCAGAGCTCAGAGCCTGAAGTGCAGAGTTCATCATTTTGCTTTTGACTTCATTCCCTCAACGCTGATTCTCACTAATGACTGTCCCAGTGTTATACTCAACAGATGAACAGTCATCCCTGTGCCAAAATATTCCGCTGGGGATTGTGGTATATGCTACAACACCAGCTTCAGTGCTAGCTCACTCTCATGCGTACACACTCCCAGAATGCCTCTATCTCGCATGTAGCATTCTTGAGCTTTGGTTCAAACCACATCCCTTTGAACACCAACATAGATACAAAAGTCTATAGGGACCACAATAAGTATTACAGGATTGCTGTATTGCCATAAGTAGGAATCATCAATATGATTTAAAAGCTACAGTTACTTTTTTTCTGCATAGGAGGACATCGTGTAAACTTGATACAATGCAAAGACTTGGCTGTGCATAGGGAAAACTTCCTAATTCCAGGGGATCAAGTTTTTGACGGAAGACTCTTA
This sequence comes from Numenius arquata, assembly GCF_964106895.1. Taxonomy (NCBI): domain Eukaryota; kingdom Metazoa; phylum Chordata; class Aves; order Charadriiformes; family Scolopacidae; genus Numenius; species Numenius arquata. The sequence goes on from NC_133578.1 coordinate 35,709,950, forward strand.
AAGAGCTGGGAAACTTAAAGAATCCGGGCTATGCCAGAAACGTCATTCTAATGGCTGGTGCACACAATTTGTACATAGAAAAATTGTAGGAAAGAATCTGAATTCCACCTCTATCAAGCAGCAATGCAGTAGAAGCCCAAAGTGAGAAGTGCTGAAGGAAGAAATCACTTGTGCTTTTTAATCTCTGTGAACACTATGTTGCAGAATAGTGTTAATTCAAGGCAAAGGTAGAGATAGTATCTCATTTTGTCTCACCAGAGCATACGCTGCTCTCCAGGAGAAAACTCTTATTCCAGAATACATTAACAGCAATAACACTGCCATACATGAATGAGTTGGATAATTTTTTTTTCACATGAAGATATTAAAAAATCCTCAGTTACAAGAATCTGACTGAATTCCAAGACAACTGTAAATCCCACCTCATGTTTGTCCTGATAGAGTAAAACTCCCTGCAGCTCCATTGGTGCAAATATCTACACTGGTGTCAGGACAATTACATTTCATTGAACAAAATTCCTTCCTATATTTTTTTCTCCTCAAGTTATCCAAAAAAAGCCCTATCCAATATGAGTGAAACGTGTGACCGAGACAGAATAGAAATACAGAATCTGGAGACAAAGTAATTGAAAAAGAGATGGCTTTGAATTACTTGTGAGGTTATGTAACAAATAATTTATTTAATTTAATTGAATTATCATAGATAAAGAGTAAACTTGCATTGGTAACTATTCAATGTTGAAACAGAGATAAAAGAAATATTAAAACTGCATAAAGTTTGGAGGTGTTCCTTCAAAAGTAAACCCCACCTTTAACAACGTGAAAGACAGCAAATTAAAAAAATACAGGGTTTATCATCTGCGTTTATCATGCTGTCAAAGCAGACCCCTTCACAAAAATCACAGCATAGTTGGATCTTTTGCCCTACAGCACAACTACTTCTTCCGTTATTAAGGACTGATTTCCTATACCATGAGCCCAGATGAATTACACATAGCTGATAAAGTTTTAATTACAGATGTTCATGAGAGCTAATACTCAGACCTCATTCAGCACCTACAGCTTCTTGCAGCTGTGGAAGAACCAAGATGAACAGTAACACCAAGGAGCCAGAATCCTACAAAAGTATAAAAAAAAATACTGTATCCTTCCTGTTGGAGCTTTGTCGATCTAAAACGCATCAGGTATTGAACCCAGAGCTATGTCACTAGAGACAGCTGGTGCTGATGTCTCACCCATTAAATAGCTTGCCATAGGGAAGACCCCAATCTCCCCCAACAATGCTATCCTGAAACAGAACTGGGGAAAAAAAACAAACAAAAAAACAACCAAAAAACAAACCAACCCACAAAGAGAAAAAGCTTCTGCTAGCCAAACTAACTTGCTTGCTCACCTACAGAGGCAGAAAATCACCATATTTTAAGAGCTTAATGATGTTACAATGAAGCTACAAGGATTTAAACTTGCAAAATCCAAAAGAAAGCATCCGCATCTAGGTGCTCATGTTTACTGAGGGTTAACCAGTGACATATTTCAAACATCTGCAGTCCATACAGACATCCTTAACTCCTGACTTTTAACTCAAACTGGCAAGCCTCTCACTAATGTAGACTAGCACTCAGCCTAGCACAAGCCTGCCATCCACATAACGTCACTGTGCATTGCTCAGACACCACTTTGCAGCCCAGCTTCTCTTTCAATCACTTGCATGTTTGCTGTCACACAGGTAAATTTGAATCAAGACCACAGCAAAAAGACATTGCAAGTTATAAAACCAATCAAAAGAAAAAGCATTACCTATTAGAGTGAGGAGCCCACTGAAAACCAGGGCCAAAATCAACAAATTTAGCCTTACTTCATACTTCCTGACCCACAGCCCTCTCTTCCTGGGATCAAAGCCATTGTCTCAGTCCTAGTTCCTTCTCTTCTCTTGGCAGTGGGCCCTAATTGCTTGATAGATCCCAGCTGCTTTGATCTCCTCTCCTCTTAACTCATTCCTCCCCAGTACTGCAGCAGTAACAACACAATTGGGGAGGGTTTATTATTCATGGATCTGACAAAACTGGTTCCAAGTGCCCTTTTAATAAGCAGAAGATAAATAAATGTTGTAGCAAAAGACTACAGGAAAACTTCCAGAATATATTTGTGTAATTGGACCCCCCTAAACTCTGAGAGGTCAAAATCTCTGAAAAGCAGCATTTTACATAAGTCTGGATAGAGGGAGCACGCATTGGCTTAATCTAGCAGTCAGAAGTTTCTAGAGCAGCTATTTTCCCATCTTTTTCCCCAGACCCCCCAGCAACATTATTAATAGCAGACATGGCTTGTCTAGCTCCCTCCTTACTTCACTGTCCCTCTTCTGGCAATTGTGAAAGAGACATGGAGAGAGGCAAAAGGCAGGGAGAGGATTTTCTTCTTTCTGTTTTCATGTCTTAATGGGTAGTTTGAGATTCAGAGCAACATAAACAGGCAAATATCAAGAACAAATTACACATGCAAGCTAACTTAGACTCTGGAACTAAGACAAGAGTTGCTGCAGTACGTGTCATGTGCAGAAGCAGAACATGATGCAAGTTACCTTCTAGCTGATTTGGATACACCAGCAGATTATTGTCCTCGGGATGAATAAATCTATCACTGCCAACATTTCCTATTTACTGCAGAACTATATGCTATACAGTCCTACTGACTACAGTGGGGTTACACAGAGTTGAAAGACAGCAATTGGGGCACAAGCACGGTACTAATTACACCAGCTTTTGGAAGCCCTATTTCTGCTGCTGCCTGAGAAGAACGAACAAGCCTCATTATTACATAAACCACTGAGTACGTGCTTGGTGCTGGACAATCCATGCAGAAATACATCCTGAGTTTTCATGTCTCCAGTTTTTCTTCTATGCCTTTTTTTTCCTTTGAAATTTGGAAGGATAGAAAGTATTTTCACAAATTCCTTCCCAAGTTGAAAGATCCATTAAGCTCCATTTTTTTTAAACATGAGATTTAATTTTCTTCTGAAAACCTGGATGAAAAGCGACGTGTATTGAATTCTTGGAAATCATACCCTGTTGTGGAGTTCTTAAAAAGCATGTGTTGTATTACCTCTTAAATCCACAACTCAAGTCATGAGAGTCAGATCGTCAATAAGACTAAATACATATGACACATGCAATGCTTATCAGTAACAAATACTTCCTGTAGTCTATTATGAGACTGGTATTACACTAATGTTCTCCTATGAGCTCTGAAGTGGACTGTTCAGGGCAATGGAAGAATTAGACCTGCCTCTTCACAAAAGATACATTTCTCCAAGATTTCTTCAATTATTTAAAGATGCCTTGGAATATCATGGGAAAGGGTTCTTGAAAGGACTAGAGGCCTGCTTAGAAGTATAGAAATGGAGAAAAAAGATGCAGGTGGTGAAAAATGAACTCACCTTGTACTTTGTCATCAGTTCTGGCATTAGAAACAATGAATTTCAGAAACACTGATATTATCAGAGTCTGTATATATACAAAAGATCATCAATAGCATCAGCAGAACTCTCAATAGGACCAGAAACAGTATGGCAGTACATGCACTTCCTTTTACAACAAGTGTTCATTTCCGGAGGTAACCCCAGGGAGGTGAGTATTTTTACTGTGAAGGATAGTTATCAGGAAAAGACAAGATTTTTAAAGGTGATGAATTTTGCACTTAAATGATCATGACATATCAAAGATTTGGTGCTTGGTAGCATAATTCTGATGTTCCCTCAATATATGACATATAAGCATTTGCGTTTATGAATAAGGAATCTGGTAGATCAATTCTTCCCTCTACCATAGTATAATGTAGTTATGGACAGTTACATAATTTGCAATGGGACAGGCTTAGAGATTCAACCAACTACTACAAAACTATGAGTGTAATTATCTTTGGATTTTACTGGTTTTCATTTGTTGTTCGTTTCTTTACTATTAGTATGTCCTGATATTATGTTATCTGTTATTATAAAAGTTCGATTAAAATGGTGGGGTTTTTTCCCTTTGGTTCTGGTAGCAAATTATACAGGCATATGGAATTAAAATATCTAATTTCACCCTTATGCAAGGCCAACAAGCTTTTATTTTCAATATGGATTTCAATATGGATTGTAAACATGTTACCTGACATCTTGCCCTGACATACTGTAGGGCAAGGAATTTTCACAGTAGTCAGATTTATAACATTATAGTATTATGAACTTCTTGTTATACAGCTTACTACAGTAAGCGTCAGTGTCAGCTGAAAAGTGGTGTATTGAACTGTAAGAATTCATTTGAAAGTAAGAAAATCTGCATGGCAATAAATTATTTCCTGCAGCAGGAATTCTCAGGGAAAAAAAAACCAGCTATCATGACGGAATACAAACCAAGAATGAGGAACAGGTGGAAAAAATGACAGCCAACTTACTGTACATGAAATAAGCTAAAATTACCTTCACACTTTGAGAGTATACAAGTTTAGAGACTCTTCCCCAGCCAATCTTGAGTAATGACTGCTGCAAGAGCCTGACCTCCCTGCAGCTTAAGGGTCCTGCACACTTTGGTATTTTCTTCTCCATTACACTACAGAATTCAGAAATACAAACCGATATGAAGAAAGGCATGTAAGAACAGGACTCATATCAGCATCCTGAGCAGGGAGTTACATAAAATAAGCACAGGAAATATTAAATGTCTTAAATCCTACTCTTTTTAAAGTTCCTTCTCTCAATAAAAATTCACAGATGAGAGGCTTCTCAAAAGTGACATCTAACACGAGATTAAATATTTCTGTACAAAATGCTTGGGTATCTAGTCCCTCTCTTAAATTTGATTCTGCATTTCCTCCTTACTGAATTAAATACAACAGCAAATAACTCATAGACATATGACATTTTTCAATGAAATTTGGGACTGTCTGCTGCTGAGTCTTTGGGAGAAAACATTGGAATGGGGAGGATGGTTAGGGACAAATAATTTTGTGTTTTGTGAAATACACAAAATTGACTTATTTTTGTTTTTAAAACTTTAAGATTTACATGAATATGAAATAAAATCATAGCAGTTAAAATTTTTATAGTCAAATCATAGTTGCAATTGGAGTTTTCATAGAAAATTATAAATGAAATTATATAGCCACAGTAAGGATTCATTTATAATTTACCATAAAACCACAAATGATAACTCCCAACACAGAATCTTCAGTCCACAAAGACAGTGATGGATCACATTTTACAGCCTAAACCAAGAAAAGTTGCTAATTAATACAATATATAAACAAGTATGACTGACTTTACATGGACTAACCTCTATATTATTATAAAATTACTGGATGTAACTTTTTAAGCCAAATGAAAGAACTATAGATACTTCACAGAGCATCGGGAGGTGGCTATTATAGTAACTTCTTTTATATAAGACAATGCAGAGCCTATCCGAATATCGTGTTACTGGAAAAGTGCACCAGGGCAAACCCTAGAGATGAAGTAATAGGTTAAGCCAGCCAAGGTTTCTCTTTCCTAGCCTTCTTTAAGCGATGTTTTTGTCACAGATGTAACTAATGACACACACTGTTGGAGTGAATGTGGAAAAAACTTCACACAAGAAATGTTATACTTTTATTTTCCTTGCCAGACATAAATTGATTCCATATACTGTTACCACAAATCCTGTGAATACTTTGTTCTGTGCAGAAACATACTTTGCTGGCACAGATATCCTGTGTTCTAGTTTTGCTGGTTCTACTCAATATTAAAACTACTCTTTGTTGTTTGAACTTCTATTAGAGGCACAGGGTTTATAGGACTAAGATGAAGGCTTAGCTTGTACCACTACAAAAGCCTGAGAAAATCACTGCAGCTCCCTTGTCATTTTTGTCTGCCCAGTTTTTCTTTAGTTTGAAAAAGAAACGTGAACTCAGCTTTATGAACTGCCTGCCACTTTTCAAGAAACTCTCTCTAAGATACCGGCCATTTGAGGGTGCCTCCATTAATTTGGAAGATATTTGAGGAATATTGAGTAGAAAGAGAAAAATGCAACAAAATAACCAAACTTTTTTCCCCTTTCAGCAAAGCTCTTATTGTTCAAAGCAGAGTTCAGCATAAGTGCATGTCAGTGCTCTGTTATAATACAAAGGGATTAATGAAATCAGGATCAAAAACTTTTACCTTGTTTTTGTGGGTTTTTGGTTTTTTTCATTTGTGACACTAAACTGAGCTAAAATTCCTCCTTGGCTTCCCTGTGTGCTCAAAGGGCACTGCAAAGCTTGCTTTTCCCTTTCCCTTTGCCTCAAGGTCCCATATAATTGATTCTGACCAAGTGTTAGCAGTTTACGTCCAACTCCCAGAAATTTTTCCTGAACTACGGTTATTCCTGGTGATTCATATGTCTGAGAATCTTACTGAAAAATAAACTATTGGAACCTTTAAAATAATTAACTTGGCTCTTTTAACACACAGGATCTTTTGAAGAGATTGCAAGGAAGGGAGAAATGTAAGAGGAGAGGAGGGCTGGACCGTGTGCTTGTGGAATCCTGGCATTGGGAAGGCATTTGTCTTTATCTACTTACACTGGGGCCAGATGCAGAAAGCCAAGGGCAACTTACCTCCCAGATGCAATGACTAATAATGTGTAAACATATCAAAGAGATCTCCAATTTTCCAATAAAACTGAATCCAACATAATTTTTGCTTCAAGAGAGTGAAGGGAAAAATAAAAAAAACCAACCCTAGACATATAGAAGGCTTGCACTCTTATCTAAACTGGTCAGTACCTGTCCAATAAATCTCTTTATGTAACTTTCCTTTGCCGCATTTCATATGGACATAGGTATTCAGTCTTGTCGACATAGAATAATAATCAATAGAGATTCAAAACTCAAAAGACCTGCTGCTAACCTTGCTGCTGACTCACTCAGGGAGGTTAGCAAGCTGCAAGATGATCAGGGACATCAAATAGATCAGGTTGCTCAGAGCCCCATCCAACCTCACTTTGAATGTTTCCAGGGATGGTGCACCTATCACCTCTCTGGGCGTCCTGTTCCATTGTTACATCCTCCACATTGTAACAGATTTCTTCCTTCTATCTAGTCTAAATCTTCCCTCTTTTAGTTTAAAGCCATTACCCCCTGTCATATTGTAACATGCCCTGCTAAAAAGTTTGTCCCTATCTTTCCTGTAGGCCCCCTTTGAGTATTGGGCACAATAAGGTCTCCCTGGAGCCTTCTCTTCTCCAGGCTGAGCAACTCCAGATCTCTCAGTCTGTCCTCATAGGAGAAGTGTTCCATCCCTCTGATCATCTTCATGGCCCTCCTCTGGACCCGCTCCAACAGGTCCATGTCCTTCTTATGTTGGGAGCCCCAGAGCTGGAAGCAGTACTCCAGGTGGGGTCTCACAAGAGTGGAATAAGAGGGGTAGAATCACCTCCCTCAACCTGCTGGACACGCTTCTTTTGATGCAGCCCAACATACAATTGGCCTTCTGGGCTGCAAGTGCACATTGTTGGCTCATGTCCAGCTTTCCATCCACCACTAACCCCACATCCTTCTCGGCAAGGCTACTCTCAATGCCTTCATCTGCCTGCCTGTATTGATACCGGGGGTTGCCCCAAACCAGTTGCAGGACCTTGTGCTTGCCCTTGTTGGATCTCATGAGGCTCACAAAGGCCCACCTCTCCAACCTGTCCAGGTCCCTCTGCATGACATCCCATCCCTCAGGCATGTCAACTGCACCACTCAGCTTGGTGTTGTCTACAAACTCGCTCGGGGTGTACTTGATCCCACTGTCTATGTCATTGATGAAGATCTTGAACAGCACTGGTCCCGTTACAGACTCCTGAGGGACTCTACTTGTCACCAAACTCTATCTGGACATTGAGCCATTGACTGCTACCCTCTGGATGAGACCATCCAACCAATTCTTCATCCACTGAACAGTCTACCCATCAAATCCATATCTCTCCAGTTTAGAGAGAAGGTTGTTGTGGGCGACCACGTCAAAGGCCTTACAGAAATCCAGACAGACAACATCCGTAGCTCGTCCCATGTCCACCAGTGTAGTCACTCCATCATAAAAGACCAGTAGATTGGTCAGCCAGGACTTGCCCTTGGTAAAGCCATGCTGGCTGTCTCGAATCACCTCCCTGTCCTCCATGTGCCTTAGCATATCTTCTAGGGGGATCTGTTCCATGATCTTCCCAGGCACAGAGGTGAGGCTGACAGGTCAGTGTTTCCCAGGGTCCTCCTTTCTACCCTTTTTAACAATGGGTGCAATGTTTCCCTTTTTCCAGTCAGCAGGGACTTCACCAGACTGATATGACTTTTCAAATATCGTGGAGAGTGGCTTGGAAACTGCATCAACCAATTCCCTCAGGACTCTGGATGCATCCTGTCATGTCCCACGGGCTTCAGTATGTTCAGGTTCCTCAGCTAGTCATGAGCCTGATATCTTACAGTAGGAGGGACTTTCTCCCCCAGAGTCTGCCTTGTGGTCCACACACGCAAAAGATGTGGCAAGAGAGGTTGTCAGTGAAGACTGAGGCAAAAAGGTTGTTGTATTGTATACTGGCGCCTGTAAAAACTGAAAATGAAGGTAGGAACCTGTATTATTGCTTCAAATGCTGAAGCCTACATATCGAGGTGTTCAGAGGGAATGAAAAAGAATCTGCACTTGAGTAATGTGCACAACAGACATGTATTGAGGAGAAAAGAAACTTGGGCTGAGTGATATGAAGTGAAAATGCTGATAGCATGATGTTTTTGACTTCCTGAGAACTGGCTTGCATTCCTCTGGGAAGGAACCGGCAACTAATTTAGAGATTACTAACTTGAATCAATAGCTCTCGAGTTCCTGAAGAAGTCAGGTTTGGTAATAACAGAAAAAGCTGAGTTGCAGTGAGTTCTTTACTAAGAATAACTCCTTTTCTTATCTTCCAATACAAACGCTGTTCTCTTTCACAACCTCAGTAGAGTTCCCACTGGCTGGACATGTGAGTTTGCTATGTATAGAAGCCAGTACAACAGCCAACTGCTTTCTTAATAATAGCTTTCAGCTCCTGATTTTCCTGTGGCACACACTGAGGGAACAAGTTCCCTGTTTGTTACAGTCATTAGAACTGCCTCCCCTGTCCTAGATTTGCATTACCCAGGCTAGTTCTCCCCATTCCCAAAAGCTTGAGCAAATCTGTTCTCAGATCTCATTAGCTGCAGTATTTCTAGGAGTACATATTGGTTGAACACAAAAGGAAATCAGATTCACGAGTTTTGTCTTTCATTAATTGGAGAATATCTCTGTGTTTGTATGTGTGCATTCAGATAGACAACTGTATAAAAAACAGACTAACATCTACTCTGCTTCCTTTGCTTCAATACTCCCAAGCCTTCTTTTGGCTGTTGTTGGGTACTTGAACTTTCTGCACATACTCTGAACTGAGTTTCTCTTTCTCTCCATCTTTTTGACCTTTGGGGTCAGTGCTCTTCCGCACTCCTGGCCACTGTGCACTCTCCCTCTGAGCCTTTATGGCCTTGCAATTAGACATTATGTCTTTGTTTCCCCACTAGGGAAATTCCAGCGCTCCAAGTCCTGCCTCTGGGGAAGATGGGGGAAGACTAAGACTTCCTCTTTTTTCTTCTTTTTTTCCGTTTTTTCTTGTCTTAGGCACACTTATTCACTGCTAATAACTGACTGGTTCAGTGATGTGCCTATAGAACACTCCCCTGCTCCTTAACCCAGAGGGCATGCGAACACTAAAAGGCAGCAGGCATACTCAGGTACACTCTGGGAATCTTCCATATTGTTTCTGTTTTGTTTCCATCTTAACAGAAAACTCAATTACAAACAGTAACAACTAAACTAAACCATCTTCTCTCGCCAGTGCAGTGAGTCACCAGGACTTTCCATAATAATAAGATGAATAAGCATATTTTTTAGACTTTTACAGTCGACTATGCTTCACAGAAAAAGAGAGCTTTGACACTGCATCTGAACCTACAGTCTTCTCCTCCTAGTAAAATATGGTTTTACATCAAGCTTTTTGCCCTGTGGATGATAAAGGAGTTAAACACTTTTCAATCAAAACTGAATATTGTACATCTTGGTCTTATGAGTCAACACAGCTTTTTAACTAAGCTGTCCTGTAAGCAAGATAGCATCTGCAAGATGAAAATGAGAAACAGCTGTATCATAGGGCTTTGCAAAATAAAACCTTGTTTACACACTGTATGGATATGCACATAGTGATCCAGGGATATTCCAAAAGCTACACCAGTCTCCTGAAAATGAAGGGCTACCATCTTGTTCATTATTTTTTATGTTGGTTTAAAATGAAGTGTGGTACATGGTCCAACTGATCTGTCAACGGGATAGACAGTGCATGCAGTGAAAATCCACAGTACTGCAGAAATCCAGAAGTTCTCTTTCTGGCAGGACTTTACAGGGATTTCAGTGTACTATTTCATATCACTGGAAAAAGTGACAAGTGGAAATATTAAGTTTGCTTAAAGGAGGTTTTCTCAGTATAACTGTGGACTTAGTACATCTCTGCTTTTCATAATATAGTATTTCCCACAAATTGTGAGATGATCATGCTTAGTAACAGTTCAAGCACTTCAGACATGCAGTTTCTATAATAAACAGAAGAAAGAAAGAGAATCCATCAATTTAAGGACTTAAATCATATAACAAGTTTTTTTTAAAACTTTACATCAACATTCTGTAAATCAAGAATGAATCAATGAAATTAAAGTCCCAGCACAACATACTCTTCACTACCAAGAGCAATGAGCGAAGAACTCTTTATATGTGGTGTCATTAAGAGTGCTGCAGCCATGAAGGTAAATACTATGCCACTGGAATACAGAAACTGATATTTCATATAGATATGAGAGCTAGGCTTGCTTTCAAACCTTTTCAAATTTGAAATCCACCTTAAGAAATTACCAAAGTCCATGGTAGGGAGGCAGAGCCCCTGTTAGGATTGATCAGTGATGCTGACTGATTTCTAAGGGATCAAATGTTAACTAGACGCCGTAAAAATATCTTATGACTTGTCATTTCATTACATGCCATATTCGGAATTTGGTTATTTCAAAGTATATGTACCAGCATGTCACATAGGTCAGCTATCATGAAGTACCTGTTACTTTCTGCTTATATTCCTATGTATTACATTCACAGTGTGTTACTCTCTGGGGTACACCAAATTTTCTAATTCAATATAATTTTTGCACCTCACTGTTGAGATGCTGCTAACTTCCAGTTTCAGACAATGTATGAAGTTGTTAATGGAGGCATAATATTTACTGCTTTTGTTTCTGAATATTCATTCTGTTACTTCCACACACAAATTCTAATTTAGTCCTATTTATTATTCTGCCTTGTTTTTGTGATTTTTGTAATCCAATTTAGACTGGGAGTAGAATTTAAAAAGGTACAGTATCAAATAGACTGCAAAATAATTAACTCTGTAATGTATTCCATAGAGCTATACTCTGCCTACAATAAGCATACATAAATTCATTTTGGTGTATCATGCTTAGCACAGAGGTAAGTGGGCATGTAATTAGCTCATTTATTTAATGTTTCCTCATCTAGTAATACTGTAAAATTTTTTGTGTTTTAAAAGCAATAAAGTTACTCCAGCACAATTTAATTTAAACCTAGCATATGATTCACTGCACCAGATCTTGCGATTCTGTGAAGGCACAGAAATTCTTCCTACCCCTCCACCTCAGCCTCCCTAACATCTGTCCCATTTCAGCAGAAAATGTGGCTTCTTTCCTGAAGCCGCATAGCATACTACTTTCAAAGTCAGACTGAGTAAAGCCCTGGAATGTGTAGATGCATAATTAACCCTTTGCTGTTGAGAGGAGGAGCCTTCCACTAACTTAATTGGATTTTGGCTTAAATCTTGTAATGACACCAAAACACATATTCATTTGTAAGCTTTCATGCAGATTTGTTTTTCCAGAATGACCTGTTCTTTTCTTCCACAAGGATTTGTTTCTTCACCTGTTCCTATTTCCTTTCACTCTTCTGTATTATACAACATCACTGTCCCGTGAGCAACAGGGAGTTGTTTTCTGATTCAGGACCCAAAACCTGGACCCAATGGCCTATATATGGGAGATGGGAGAAAAGAAAAGATAATCCATTTCCGAGGCACTTGGAAAGATTAAGTCTATACAGGTTGGAACTACATTTGCCCTTTGTTGCTTCTAATCACAATAAACAAATAATAATAAAAAATATTTCCTTTTGCTCCATACCAAATCTGCTCCTGAGAGTTCAAATTTTCAGAGGTAGAGTTGGTATTTTGGCCAAAGACATCTTGGATATGTGTTGGATATTAAAATGCAACATAAAGCCAAAGTACAGAAACTAGTTGTGTTCCCACTCTCTCCAAATGAGCATTGCAAATTTATCTGCGCCTGCCTGGTTTGGCTGGATAGCTGTGTACTTCTTATGAAATGCAGAATGCCCAGTCTGCCTTGAAGAGCAGGGATCCTTCAGAGTCATCGTTGCTCCTTGCTTTTCTGTGCCCAAGGATCTTGGCAGGTTGCAGAAAATCCTGTCACACATGATTCTCAGCACATGAACAGAGTACTTGCACTTGAGAAATCTATTTAAGCCATTGTGCCTATGCCATTCAGGAAACTCTAGTATGTCCCCAGGAGTATGAAGTTGCGTGGAAGGACTCTTCCCTTGCGGTGTGGCAAAGACCTTGGCTACATATTCCAGAGGAGCTCAGCAGGAATGTTTGAGAGTCAACATTAATCAGCTGGCAGAACTGATCTCTCACAAGTACTTAAAATACAAATAGCGAAAAATACAGCTGCATACATTTGCAATGTTTGAGAAAATGTGTGTCTTACACTGCACATACTATCTGCCTCAGACAGAAATGTCAATGTTATTTTAGTTAGTGTCTGCAGAAACCAGCTTTATCAAAATTGTAGTTGAAGACAAGGCATCAAGACTGGTCTGTGTAATCAAGGATGTAATTTTGTGTTGTGTCTTTAAAAAAATTCATGCAAAAACCATCTTTGTTGGTATGCAAAAAAATATGTTGGTGGTGATGTTTCACATTATATTCTGTTCCGGTAAGAGACATCTGCTCAGGAATCCTTTCTTCTCCAGTAAGATGTATAAAGGTTGTCTTTTTTATTAGTTTCAAAATCAAACTTCAAGAGGTTAAGAATCTCATAATTTATTTTTCTGATGCTAGCGTACTTTTCATTCTTATATTGCAATAAAAAACTTTTATGAACATGGCACACTTTTTTCCCTCCCCCCCACAAGAGGACTGTTGCTTCTTTCTGTGTTCTGTGAAATCCATAAGGAAAATGTGATTTGTTTGTTTGCACTTGCCTCACCCCCCTGGTAGAAGCTGTATGGCATTTAGGGAATGAAGCATAAGATTACCTATCTCCTGGATAAAAACCAGAAAAGATGGTGTCAGTTAAGGCAGTAAAAGGCTGCCCTGAAAGATAATATAAAACTCCCTGTCACTGAATGATTAGCATCTGTGGCTGATTCTCTAGTCATCTTATCCCTGGTGTCCAATTAGGGCATGAGTGTATCAACTATGCAGAACTGCAGGCAAGCCACAGCTGAACCTACCGTTGCTGAAATCTATACTTCAAAAATACAAATCCATGCTTTGAAAAAAAACCCTGCACCTTCTGAGATAATTAGGTGCTCAGATGTTAAACTGGTTAGTTCACTTCTGGAAGTCTAGGTAATATTTCTGCATTTCATTGGCTTCACAGGAGATGGTCCACAAAGAACTTAATAATTACGTATTTTAGGTACCATCTGAAAAGATCACTGTAAATAAAGTACAGGTCACGCACAGGAAATTTCTTTTTAATGAGCAATCTCAATCCTCTACACTGAATGAAACAGAAATCAAGTATATGATGTAATCAGAGACAATAGTATAATGTCTATACAGAAAGAACAAAATGAGAATTGGAAAGGTAACTACTTCACCTGTAATTTAAACCCTTGACTTTGCCACCTCACAACTTCATTCTAATATACTTTTAGGATACAGTATGTAATTTTAAAATTACTTCTTTCCTAACTGATACATCATTACTCTCTTTTAAAGAACAGGTGTAGGTGCACATGTAGATTATAAAACCCAGAGAAACACCATGATGCTCCTTTATTATTTAGAAAAGTAAAAAATTTTTACTTGTAATTGATCCATTAATTTATCAAGGAGGAATTACAGTAATCTTATATTTTTAAATGTGAGAGCCTCCATGTATCTGCTAAATGCATGGGAAAATATATATAATAATGCTGCCCATTTGCACCATATTCTGTGTAGATAGAACCATAGAATGGTTCAGGTTAGAAGGGACACTAAATATAATCTAGTTCCAACCCCACTGCATGGGCAGGGACACCTCCCACTAGGCCAGGTTGCTCAAAGCCCCATCCAGCTTAGTCTTGAACACTTCCAGGGATGGGGCATCCACAGCTTCTCTGGGCGACCTGTTCCAGTGCCTCACCACACTTGCAGTAAAGAATGTCTTCCTAAAATCTAATCTAAATCTACTCTCTTTCAGTTTAAAACTGTTCCCCCTCGTCCTATGATTCCACTCGCTGATAAAGAGTCTCTCCCCGTCTTTCCTGTAAGACCCCTTTAGGTACTGAAACACCAAAAGAAGGTCTTCCCGGAGCCTTCTCTTCTCCAGGCTCAACAAGCCCAACTTTCTCAACCCATCCTCACAGGAGAGGTGACCCAGCCCTCTGATCATCTTCAAGGCCCTCCTCTGGACCCACTCCAAGGGTCCATGTCCTTCTTATGTTGGGGGCTCCAGAGCTGGAAGCAGTACTCCTGGGGGGGTCTCACCAGAGTGGAGTAGAGGGGTAGAATCACCTCCCTCAACCTGCTGGACACACTTCTTTTGATGCAGCCCGGGATGCGGTTGGCTTTCTGGGTTGCCAGTGCATATTGTTGGCTCACGTTGAGCTTCTTGTCCACCAACACTCCCAAGTCCTTCTCCTCAGGGCTTCCCTCAATCCATTCTCTGCCCAACCTGTATTTCTGCCTGGGATTGCCCTGACCCACACACAGGACCTTGCACTCGGCCTGGTTGAACTTCATGAGGTTCAACCAGGCCCACCCCTCAAGCCTCTCCAGGTCCCTCTGGACAGCATTCTTTCCCTCCAGTGTGTCGATTGCACCACACAGCTTGGTGTCATCAGCAAACTTGCTGAGGGTGCACTCAATCCCACTGTCCATGTCACCAAGAAAGACTTTAAACAGCACCGGTCCCAGCACTGACCTCTGAGGAACACCACTTGTCACTAGTCACCACTTGGACATGGAACCACTGACTGCAACTTTTTGAGTGCAGCCATCCAGCCAATTCCTTATCCACTCAGTGGTCCACCCGTCAAACCCATGTCTCTCCAATTTAGAGACAAGGATATCATGTGGAACAATGTCAAATGCTTTGCACAAGTCCAGGTAGAAGCACCTGTAGATGTATAGCACTGCTAATTGATTCAGCAAATGAAGTCTTCTCCTGACAAAGATTATGTTTCAGAAGTTGAAATCACTGGTGATAGGAACAGAAATTCGGTCAACCTGAAGGATAGCACTTCTCCCACTTTAAGCAAAGGGTTGAGTACTGTAGCTGGCTGCTACATAGAACAAGAACCTTTCCTCTTTTCAAATATAATTTTATAGTTACAAAAGTGTTTTCTCTTTTAAATTAGGGAAGAAAGATGACAGTGTAGTTTCCCAAATCACAGCATTTAAAGACATGAAAAGACACCAGGCTACTTCACTAGCAAGGAATTGTGAAGTTTTGATTGTGTCTTCAAGCTACACATGTCCATGCATAAAAGCAGCAGGAAATATAGCCCATTTTTCTGACCCTTCTGTGCTGTGGCTACAGGCACAACAGTGGAGAGAACCTACCATGCGCTCCATATACCTGCATAAAAGAAGCTGACATTTTTTCAGGTTAGCACTAAAGCCCCATCCGTCAGCCAACATATGTGGCCAAATTTATGATGGAGAGCATGCTAAACTTACAAGAGAGCTGGAATAAACTACCCTGTTGTTCTGACAACTGAGAAACAGCAGAAGAGTTGTGTTCAAGTCACATTTTTCTTCTGGTACTTCTCCTGAAATGATACAAACTAAGTTGATGAGTTCATCATTTATTCCATTGAAGCTCAAAGATATAAACTAAGTCCATGAATATTAACCTTTACTGTCTGAGAGTCATGTGCTTAAATATTTTATCTCTTCCATAAACCAGGAGCTCTTTTAATGTCAGGAATCTTAATTCTACACAAAAACTGCTCCTATTCCTCTCTGCAACTGTCAGACTTCAGAATAAGCTAAGATAGAGTTGTAGTGATGCAAGAGTTAAATGGTGACTTCCCAATAAAAAGGAACAATGCATAAACCCTTTCCTTTTCCTATAACTATTGTAAGTAATTTACAATATTTAATACTTGGCATAAAGGTTTTATTTTCTAGTGACTGGGATTAATCAACTTTTATTAGGATAACTCAGTCTAGAACACCACATACAAATTTTAGCATTATCAAGCAACAATAATGGTTAATGAGATCTTTAAGCAGATCACTTCTTTCTCTAAGAACATAAAAATTAAAACTGAATCTTTCTCTATGCATCTCTTCATCTTCAGATTGTTGACTTTTGGCATGTCTCCCTGCTTCCAAGGCTTATGGGTTTTTGGAAATGGAAAGAAGGTTTTCCTTGTGGAAATCTTGATGTTGCTATTACTAGTCTTTGGAGTTGAGTGGACAGATTTCCAAATAATTAAACACTTCTGCATCCAGTAATGAAAAAGACTTACTTCCAAAACGCGTTCACAGTTTCATGAGTACTGTACTTACAGTTTCACAGAAGGAAAGCATAATGTGGTATGTTATAGAGCTCCTTTTCACACAATATTTTTGGCTTCTGTGACATAAACCCCTCTATGGTCAGCAGTCACACATATTAGAACTTGGCCAGGCACTCAGTTGTTAAAGAATTATACCCATTTTGTTCTTGGGGATTTACTTGAGAAACATCAGTCTTCTTGGTTGGCTTAGTGTAGGTTTCTGAGAAATTCTCTGCATGTTGAATTCACTGGGTGTCATGCCATATTTTTTTTCTGGGGGAAAAAACCCAAGCATTCAGGCATAAAGATTCTATTCTATAGGATATGACATGCACAGATATATTTAGGACAAAGGTTATTTCATTTCTTTGAATATGAAGGCTTGATCTTTTTTCAGCCACAGACTTAATCTTGCTTTCTAATTTTTCCCCTATAAGTGAACATTATGTTTTTGCTGGTTCTTTTAAGCTTTAATTCCACTTTGAAATATCCTCTAGTACAGTCTATTTTTCACTCTCAGAGTCAAGGCTCAGTCTCCTTATTAGAGGATAAAAGAACCTAATTGATTCCCATGTGGTTAGTCACAAAACTAGGAGTCCCAGGACTGTTTTTATTGAGAGACAAAAATTAACATCTTCAGATGAAAAGAAGGGCAAGTCTGTTGTCATCTACCTCTGTTACCAAACTACTTGCCTTAAGGAAGACAACTTTTCAATTTAGCCACAAGTTTGCAACAAAACCTGATCCTTAGAGCAGGATCTAATGTGGTCTGATTATCTTATATACAGTGTCTAGTTCTAGAATAGATGTCTTAAAAGACTTTTTTTTCCCAGCTTTTCCAGCGTGTTTTCCACATTTTGCAAGTAAGTTGTAAAGCTTTCCAATCCTTACTTTTATCTCAGATAAACACTCCAACTTTCCATGTTTTCTTTGAAATGGAGTAAACTAGTTGATGAAACTTCTGTCTTCTCCATCATACATACGATTGCAGATATGTATAAGGATTACAGAAAAAAAAATAAATTATGAGTTTCTTAGAGAGACAGCAATCAGTAGCGAATACAATGTCTTCCTTGAAGTAAATATAAAATAAAAATTCTTTAGAGCAACTTCCATTGACATTCATTTTCCCTACCTTGCTTCTCTGAATTTAAGGTGCAAACTGTAGGCTGTCTCTTAGTCTCCTAACTATCCAAAATGTAACTTCCGTTCCTAATTTCATGCTTCCTCTTCATTCAGTACCCACATGTGGATTCAGTGGGTTCCCCAAAACTACTTTACAGTAAACTATTCATTCAGGAATCTTAAACCTAGGTCTCCCCTCTTTACCTTTTTGATGTACAGAGTTGCCATCTGTAGGCAACAGAATGACCAAATTTATGAATAATGTCATAGTAATCAACTAGAAAAAAACAATTCTTCCATGTTCCTAATAGGTACATTCATGCTTCTCTTCTCCTTTCCACTTGTACATGATTGTGCGCTATTCAAATCCTAATCCAGAGCTGCCCACTCACCAACTCAATTTAATGAAAATAATGCAAAACGCCTGCAAAATGATACACAAAAATTGTTCCTGTTTCTCCACTTTTTATTGGAATGAGTGTGTTCATATAAAGTGATATTAATGCTGATTGTCCAATTATATGTGGCAAACCTATTATCTTTTAAATGGCTTCATTGCTGGACATTCTTTGGATTCCTTCCAATTAGTTGTCAGTGCATGCCAATTATTTGTCATAAATCAGTTTTTTGCCTCATTTTATGTGAACAAGGAAGTCTGCTACAGCAGACGAGAACAAAGTCTTCAAGGACATGCCAAAGAACTGCTTCTGATTTATAAAAGAAAGGAGGACTTTATGAAAATTAACTTTCAGATGTACTTGATAATGTATAAGACCCAGTAGTTTTAATTTCTGTCAGCAATTTTTGACTGATACTTCAGAAGATTATTTTGACATTTTTTTGACATATTAACTCAGCGTATTCTGATGCCTTCTGAAAAAGTAGTACTTTCCTTTGGCTTTTTTAGAAAGCCTGAGCAAGAATAACAATAAAAACTAACCATGACTTTTTTTAGTTGCTGAATGGAAAACGTTATGTAAATTAAAACTTTCCATAGATATTCTTTGAAATGTTTACACTTTTATCTTTGTATTCTCAATAACTGAAAAGCTGCCGGTGTAGTTAAACATCAAGCACAGATGAACTCTAAATATTATCTATTTAAAAGTTTGAATGCAGGATTAATAGGTAAATTGCTCTTAAACAAGTGATTATATATACGCCATGTCTTAAATATGGAAAAGCAAATAAAATCTGCTTGGCTTATTTTAGGTCAACGTTATATATTTCCAGAGATGTTTCACAAAATTCTTGGGCCGCACAGGTTTTCAAACTGATACTTTAAACACCACTAATTTTCATTCATCAGGATTATTTTCATATTTGAATTCTCTATACTAGCCTAACCACAAAGATGCAGTTTAAAGTAATAAAAATTAGCTTCTACTTAAATTTAATATTAACACGCACAGAAGGTTTTATATGACCAAACCAACATCTAGGCTTACCTGATCATTCTGTTGAATAAACGGTACTATGAATCAAGCTGCTAAAACTGCAGTGCTTGATTTGATTTTCTTCAAGTGTAGGCCTGGGTATTTCTGGTCCATACGAAAACTGCAATCTGTCCTGTAATAAAAAAAAGGTAAGGAGTGAACATGGAGTTGGCCTTTGATTTTTTATCACACTGAGCACAAAACTAAGGTAACATCAGAAACAGCAGAGGGGAAGGAAGGGAATAGATACCAGTATTCTGTAAGAAAAAGGAACATATTTTCTCCCCTTAGACCAAAGACAACTACTTTCTACACAGAGCCTATCTGTGTCAGGGTAGTTGTGTCAAGGCAAAAAAAGAGCAGGAATTAAACCCAGAAATTTAAATACAAAGGGAGCCTTGAACTTACAATTAAGATGGTGACACTACAGAAATAAAAAATTGACTGAGCAAAGATAACAGTAGTTCTAAACACAGGGCTACCTTTCTAAATCTCTGTTGAGTTGGTAACGTTCAGGATCACGATGCCCAGGTGCAGGAGTGCAATTCAGTGGCTGATGCTGGAGACTGCATGAAACATGATGTGAGAGGGGTTAGGCACAGAAGATTAACCATGAGAACTGCGAATACTGTCTTAGAATTAGATCCCTACCGAGAGAATTTATAGGTAAAAAAACAAACAAACAAACAAAACCCACAAGAAAATCAAAACGAGCTAGTATCAACCATGCAGCACACTATGAATCAGAGGTACCCATGTAGGTTCCCAAACATGGCTTCCTTCAAGAAAGCCGACGCCAAAACTAAATAAAGGTGTTTTTCAGCAAAGATAATTAGCTTGAAAGCAGCAACACAACCATGTATCCTGAATATTTTTAGTCGTCTTCAACCTGGAGATCTCTACCCAACTTTCTCTTGTGAAAAGAGCCCATGAATACACTGCACACAGGTTCTACTTGGAGCCCATGGAGTCGGGCTGGGGGCCGGGGGGGAGAAGGCGGGAAAAGCAGTAGCTAAAGATAATATTGAAGTGTTCTCACATCCACCTGATTATGTTTATCTTACAACTGCAGTGTAATTTAGACAGTTCAAAAGCCTGGGCCATATTTACATGCGCAAGCGGATTATAGTGCCACTCCAAACATCTGCACTGTGGTAATGCAAAAGCTGTGCTCTTAGCGTGTTCCTCCAGCCTTTGTCCTTGGCTCCGCTCTCTCTTGGTGTGCTGGAGCCTAGAAGGGGTTCTCCAGGGAGCCTTCTGCAGCTGTCTTGCAGAGATCCTATGCCAAGGCAATTTTCTTTCAACAGGAAGCAGGCTTTGAGAATACCTTATGCACCTTCGAGCTTCTACTTGGTAGAAAGATACTGGAACAGACTCGGGGATCTTACTCAGCCACTCTAACAGCACTGTTTCCCTTAAAACTATACTAAAGGGTAACATTTTAGCACTGACTTGGAAAGGTGATTGATATATATTGAACTGCCAATGCTATTTCCTCTGCAATTTTCTCTCTAAATGTCCGTTCCAGGCATTGGCTCTTGCTGTAAGTTGACACATTAAGAGGTTATAGTGTTGAATATAGAGACTGAGGGATATCCTAGATGAATGACATCCTAGATGCAGTATACCTATATATAACTATTAAACTGTTTACTGGAAAGCAGAAATTTTTTCTTTATTTCTACTGCACCAATGATTATATACAGAGTAATAACTGAGAAAGGACATAGTATAGATCACAGATTACTTGAACAGCTTCCCTAATATTTTTTCTATTTTCTATGTTGAGACAAAATATGGTAGAATAAATCAATTATCACAAGGCTTAAAAGCTATAAATAATATGATTAGACTACAGTGCGAAGTAATGGGTGTGCCCACACCACACAATGGAGTATTATACAGAGACCCCTGAGTAGGGACAACCAAGCTAATGTGACATTTCGTTACTTCATTAAAATATTAATGATCTTGCCTAATAGAATATCTTTACAGGTACATCTTTCTTTTAGAAATAGACTGACTACCATTCTTGGTTTTATAGAGAAAGTGTGAAGTGATTAGCTTGGCCTTTCCCTCTCCTCCACAACTTTTATTCCTGTGTTTTATCTCTTGCAGTGCCCAAGACCATTCCCTAGTTTCTTAAGCTGCTATAGTTGCTAAATTGAAGAAAGCATACATCATTTGTACATACTTAGCTGGATATATGTCATGTTATTTAGGAAGCAAAAAAAGCACGGGCACCTTTTTATAAAGCAAACAAACCAAAAAAAATCAAAGTACTTCTTTCTAGAGTGACAGACAGTGACTTACCCATTTTGAATTCCTATGAAAGAAGTATTGGAGATTGGACTTCAGCATGTTTTGCCACAGTTATATACACCCCACCCCACCACTTTTCACTGTGTTACTCAAAGACTTCTCTTCTGGTGCACTTTTACTGAAAACCGAATAAAATGTTTCCTCTGAATTCAACACTTCCCAAGTAAGTTTCTCCAGGGCCTTAAACCTCCTTCAGCAAATGAGGCATCTGCATACTTCCATCAAGCAACAGTAGCAGGGCACAAAAGAATTCCATATCTCAGCAGAGCAGCAAGTTACTTGAATATCCCCCTACCCCTGAGGCCAAGTGTTTTCACTGATATCTGAGGCATTTGATACAAAATCCACTAATTAATCTGATTAAACAATAATAATCATGTTCCCTTTTAATCTAATGCTTGTAAAAACCCTACCTTGTTCTACTTTAATATTAGTATTAGTTTCAAGGAAAGATGGTTTACCAGCTCTTCATGATCTTCAAATGATACACTTGTGAGGGATTCCTCTGCATAATCCACGCACAAGGGCTAAGAGTAACAGAAGCATTTCAGTGTATATACTTTTGAAAGTAGTTTTCCATATTTTCCATACTGATAATCCAAGCCAAATATCACATGGCTTTCACGACTGATTGATTTTTTTCCCTCTGTGCCACCATTGCAGGCATTACTCAGGAAAGTAGAAGAAAAATTCTGCTATGCAGTTCATCTTGCACCTGTCCCCATACTATAGCATTTCCTTCCAAGAGAGGAAACATTCTGAGCGCATGGCTTTTGCTTTGAGTCCAGGACAAAATGTTATGATGCAGCTTTTCTGGAAACCTATTCAGGGCAGACAAGCTGGGCTAAAAAATGTTAGGAAGTATGTTTTCCCTGTCTGAAGAAAATGAACCAAACAGCGTCCTCCCAAATATTACATTTGGAGGCTGAAACTAGAAGTATTGTTGAATGGGATGCACTGTGAGTAGCAATATTTAGGCCTTCAGTTTATTTTTGGATATTCATCACTGATAACAATAGACTGAGAGCTCAAACTCGATGCTGCAGGTTGCCAAGTAGCAGCCTGCAATGCCACTAGGCTGTGATGGTTTTTGCATTACTCTTGAAAGCACTGCTGGGAGAGACACTGCACTGCTGGCTAGCAGTGTGATTTCTGGAAATACTGGTTCAGAAATGGAGCTAGTTGCAAAATGTCTCCAAGCATGCCAGCACTACAAAGTATTTGATTTCCCTGCCTCTTCGGATCCCCCATTCCCACCTGAAATCCTATTTCAACTCTAATAACAGGAGCATACCCGCTTCACATGGGTACCTGAATTACCCTTGTTGTCCCTTCCTGGTTGTCCCTTCCAACCCCATATCATTCTGTGGTTAATTTCCAGCTGCTCCTAGCACATGCTTTCTGTGCAACAGTCCCAGATGCCAAGACAATCTGGGGGCAGGGGCATAATGCTACTCCTACCCTTTCCCAGGTCTCTTCCCTTTTCCCCATCTTCCTCTCTACAAAGAAAGAAATAGCCGTCCATTTTCAGGGAAGATGGCCCTTGTACCTTTTGCAGAAAGCACTAAAAATAAAAACGCTTTGGCCACAGCAGAGAGGGAAGAGTGCAGGAGCCCGTGTTGTGCTCATGAATCATAGAGTGCTGTGGCTACCCAAATTTCTCCCTGTACTATCTTGCCTCCTCTTACTCAGAACTTGCACTAGAATATCTCTGATTAGCGCAGTGCTCTGAGCACAGACTAGGGAGAATAAATGTTGATTCCCTTGTTTTGAAGTGAGCCTCCAACTGGCAGAGCTTCTCATCAGTTTACCCAGATAAGAAAATTGTTGCTTATCTCCAGCATCCTGAGCTGCTTCTTGTGAGTTTATTTTGCCTGTACCCTCTGACAGAGCAGCCTCTTTAAGTTCTGTGGAGACACTGTGCAACCTCAGAGCTGGGCAGGGGTTTCCAGCCTTGTTAGGCAGTTCCAATTTTTGCTGGAAGGGCCTGGGAAAGCTGTGGGGTGGCAGTGCTGCTGGCAACAGTGCCTCCCACCCCAACCAGATGCTGGATGCAAGGCAGCAGCCTCCACACACAGGAGCAGCTTCCCACTCCACAGTGGTCAGCACAAGGCAGCATGTCATTTTAGGACACCAGATGCTGATTTTTTAATATTATTATCTGACCATCACTCTCATCTACTGGTTGTTGTTTTTTTCTCCTCCATCTGTTTTGACCGCATAATGACGCTATTTACACAGATTTAAAACCAAGGTCAGTTGTTCTCAGTTATTCAGGCAGGGGAACAATGAGATTAGTTCACAAGAAAAAAAGAGGATCCTGTTCACCTCCTGCAGTCTGCGAGCAACCCTTGCGCCAGGCAGCAGCAACAACAGAGCTCACATTTAGAAGGGGTCCTTAACAAAATAACAGCATGAACACGGCACTCACAAGCTTGGGAGCTCTTACCTCCTTCAAGAAGCAGCAACGCAAGCCTGGGAGGGCAGCACACCAGCAGCAGGGACAATGCTGCCTCCAGCCGGAGCCACTGTTGCTGCCCCGTGCCCTGGCTCCCCCACTGCCATCCCCCTGCAGAGCCCTCTGCTGTAACTCGTACCAAAATCCCTGAAGATTCAGGCTTTACCCTGTTGTAGAGGACACGCCAGTGCGTGCAGTGGCATTGGCTTTCCAAGAACAGAAAGAAACTTCAAAAGCCCTAGGAACATCCTATGTAAAAGTCAGGTAAATAGTTGTTGGTTTGGGGCTTCTTTTATGACATACCATAAAAGAAAACAGCATCAGTGAGAGATGCTGCAATTTTATATGATGCAACAAAGAACAATTTATTACTTTGTGAAATATAACATTGCCTTTTATCTGACAGTGTGTTCGTTGCATCAATAGTAGGTCATTTTATAGAGCATTTTATAGTGACTGCAGAGACCTTGCCGCTTAAGGCAGACACCATTTCTGCCCTGTTGTTGCCTTTCCAGTTTTTCCAACCCTTTTATGGAGGAAGGTAAAGGTATAGTGGAGAGTAGCAAACAATAGAAACACCATTTCTGCCCATTCTGTCAATTCATGCCATGTCATTTTCAAAATCTCAATATTTCCATTGTGCTAAAACAGCTTTTCCTTTCTCTTTTTTTTCCTGTTAGTTTTATCTTCATAAATTCAGAGATATATTTTTAATCACTGTAATTAACTTTATGTTTTCCACCCATGCAGATCTGAATGGTTGAAATGCATAAAAGCTTCAAGCCATAGCTTGTATAAAAATTATTCCTCACCTGCACCTTAATTTCTGAGGAATTTGGGATTTCTCCTCCAACAGCTATTGGGGGAGGGAATGCACTGAGGGAGGGAGGCACTGAGAAAGAGAAAAATCTGTGTCTTCCAGGAAACATTCAGCATTTCATATCAACACAGAACTCTAAAATAAGTTCTGCGGATACTGGCACCAAAGCAGAAGTGTGGAGGAAAGCCACAGTAAAGAATTAATTCCTCCCGGCCTCTGCAACATACCCTTGTGTAAAGCAGCACCTTCACATGGTGACAAGGAAGACGTAAAGAACCAGGGCAGAGGTGAAAATAAGACAATTTTTTTATGGTAGAAGAGGAGTACAAAAATGTTCTGTTGACTGAACCTAGGGTTCAAACTACCAGCATTTCTCCTTTCTGTAATGTATCTACTGTCATGGGAAGAAATAGGGGAGGGAGCGGAAGCAGGGTTGTAAATGAGCGCCAAAGCCTGGCG
This sequence comes from Numenius arquata, assembly GCF_964106895.1. Taxonomy (NCBI): domain Eukaryota; kingdom Metazoa; phylum Chordata; class Aves; order Charadriiformes; family Scolopacidae; genus Numenius; species Numenius arquata. The sequence continues at coordinate 35,735,455 of NC_133578.1, forward strand.
TGAAGACCACTGCAGTAAACAGAAAGATGAAGTGCCACTGCCTCAGCAGGTGTCTACTCAAAACAGGATCTGAAAATCCTCATTGCTTTGGATTAGACCCATGATGTATAAACTGAAACAGTAAACGCAACTTGAAACAACATCATCCAAACGATCACAAGGGCCTAGATATGTTATAAATTGTCAAGAAAATAGAAATGATACAAACAAATGGAGTGTTAGCCTCAATCATTTCTTCATTTTACCTTGACTTGAGGGAACTGCATACAGTCCAAAACCAAATCTAAATCTTGCATTTATTTTCTATTCCAGGCTTAATATTCTTTCTTAAAAAACAAGACATAGTAAATTTACTTTAATCACTAACCTTACATGCAATAGAAGGGAATACATTCATTAATAAAGCCCATCACAATTATAACGCCATTTAAAAATTTTAATCGGGGGATAAAGCTTAGAACAGGTCTTATAGCTGGAAATCTTAGAGCTCCTGGTTATACTGAGATCATGTCCTGGAGTAAAGGTATGTGGTGTGCATTCCTTGTGGTAGGTTTAGGTTCAGCAGTGTGAAAGGCTGCCAGCCCATTTTGGAAAATCTTCTGGATTTAGAACAATTTACTCCACTTTTCCTTGGTTTTTTTCAATCATTGCTCTGCATTGTATGAATGCCAGATATGAATGTTGTCTGAAAGGTTAATCTAACTTTACTTGATCCATGTTTTTCTTAAAGTTGCCTTCCTTTCCATCTGTTTTGGACAGCTAGCAGACATGAGTAAGCAAATACTTCTGCTTGTGGAAAAGTTACTTTAATGGCTACTTATAACTTACAGTCTCCAATACAGTGAGTCAAGTATTCAAGACCTGGTAGCACAATATAACCAATCTGGTGTGTGCTGTTCTGGGATGAACTTTCCTCGTTTTTCCCTGTCTGTTCTGTCTCCTGTAGCAAAGAAGTAATTAAGATGGACCAATATTGACTGAATACAGTGGTGGGTTACCTTCTGCATTTAGGAATTGAGTCCCATTGAATTTTTGTCCTTTCTGTTATGAAATCTTTATAAACACAAGTAGAGCATCAAAAGAAAGAAGACAGAATCTCCCAAACCACTCCCAAAACTCAAGGCCTGACTTTAAGACTCCCTGCTAGGTAATAGCAAGCATCATTTCAAATCCCCATATTGGGAGGAGAATTTATGAATAACTTCATAAGATAGCTTCACGATGAGAGAAAAACTTTTAGTTATTTAAACCAGATTAAATTCAAAAAATTTTCTCAACTGTAGCTGCATACTTTATGCCAGTTTTTCTTACCCACACGGTCTAGGAAGGAGAAAATAAATACCAGCGGTTATTCATCATATGTCTTGGATAGTTTCGTACTTGTTTACTTGTAACTTCAGAGCTGATCAGGATGCATATTTGCTCTGACAGGTGTGCTGCTTGCTCCTTTTGTCAGCAGAGCTACTAGAAATATCTTCTTAATTTTACCACCTGTGCAAACCTTATCACAGATGTAAAACAAAACTTATGCAAGAACATTTTTAGTGCTTTATTAGGTCCACTGAGCCAAAAGGCTGTTCTTGGTGTGAAATGGGCAAGTTCAAAAAGAGAAGCCCCCTTGGAGTTCAGAAGCGTGAATAAAGAGAATAGAGGAGAATCAACATTTGAGATCAGGGCCCAAGTCTGCAGTGGCACACTGTATTTCACATTCGAGTAATTGCTGAAAGCAGGAAAACATGGACTGAGTGAATATCTACAGGACAAATTAATTCACTTTTGAACTCTATGAAAAAACCTTAACTTGACTTGCATCCATTTACTTGCCTAATTTTGGAATATTGGGTTAGATCCAGCTGAGATCTTGGCACATCACATCCTGCTGCCGGGATGTAATAAATAATGAGGATGCAAGTCCTGAGGAAAAACATTTCTTACCATGCTCTGTATATGCAGAAAAGCAGAACTGGGGGCCAAGCTTATGGAAAAAATACATTTCTCTCTTGCTTCCAAACTCCTGTTTCCTTCTAAAACCGTTACTAATGGTTCAAACTTTCAACTTCAGATGTCTGCTAATCTATGAAACCTTTCTGTCAGGTTTTTCCTATTTTCTAGGTATTCTTGAAGTTTTCTTTCTACATTTGCTCAGATTTGCTTCAAACAATACCATGGGGGAAAGGGATGTTCAAAGCAAAGCTCAAGAAAGATGAGACTATTTTTTAAGAAGTGCTGGCTTTCAGAGAACTGCATGGATTAAAAAACAAGGAAAGATCCTGAGCAGAACATGATCCCAGTACGAGTGCAAGATGCAGGATGATTTGACACTGGTAACCTGTGACTTTGCAAGTTCTAAGCATAAATCAGGCCATTGAACAGTGCCATAAAATGGGCAAAGCTGAAAGATTGCTGTGAGTAATACAGCATTACAGAGTATAGGATTAAAAAAAAAAATATTTTCCAGACCAAAAAAGGTATAGCATGAAAAGTGGCATGTTGTAGGCAGTTGGCCATAAAGCTCTCAGAAGTAGTTGCATAAAGCAAATAGGAATGTAGAGACAGTCAACAGGGAAATATTCTTCCTTTGTGGAGGAGACAGTTCTAGCTAGCCACATACATTTTAATACTGAACACTTTAATGAGCTCAAAAAAACTATCCTCACTATGAAACAAGCTAGATGGGCCTCTGGAAACCAGGGTGGCAAATTTAACAAGTTAGGAAATATGCTTAGGAACTTTCAATGCAAACCTGCTGGTAGATTCTTAAAAATAAGGTGCAAAGTCTCCTCAATGATTTGCAGCATTGGGCTTGATAACACAAAGCATTGCATTTGTAAAGATACATGAGTTTTAAAGAGATGCCTCAGAACTGTTTCCAAACCATGCAGTTAACTAACCTCCTTTAATTTTAGGGCAAATAGGCATTTACTATTACTAGATTCCTTTATGGGATTTTGTTTGTCTCCACAGCCCATAGCAATATTATTTCCTTCCAAACCAAAAAAATTTCATTTCCATTTCCCTTTCCCTCAAGGCCCTTGGGTTGGTTTTTTTTTTTGAGGCATTGGAGATGGAAAAGACTTACTTAATCATATAGGACTGACTTAGTCAGTCTTGCAGTCCAGCCCATTATCAAGTGACCTTGGTTGTTGCTATATTTCCCCGTGTTGCTGTCTCCTGGCACTCATAATAGAGAAGTTCCCCCAGGATTTACAATGGAGTCTCCTTTCTCATATTTTTCCTTCTGTCCTTTGACATTGGCTGTTTGATTCTTACTCTCTTCTGCATGGTTTCTGCTTTAAAAAAAATGTTATTTTACATGTCCAACTTCACTTCTACATTTCCTGATAGGTGTTAGCAGTGTAACACTTTTCCTCTGTGGACAGATCACTGTTTGGGAAGTAATGCCAAGTGGTACCCGCTGGTGTTTTTGTGTAGCCGGCAAAGCCTCTATTACACATTGAGAATACCTATGTCTTACAGGGAGTAGGGAAGACTGAGGCCTTCAGTATTGTATATGAAGAGTTTCTCTGTATATAAACAGGTAAATTCAGAGGGAATTGTTCTGAGATCTCAATGTTTTTTCTCTTCATTTCTCTTTAAGGAATGCAAAATGCCATCAAGTCCTTAAAATTTGGGTATTACAGTCTTACGACTATACAATGGTCTGGAATCAGTGGTATGGAAAGAGGCTTATTAATAGACAGTTTGCAAGAGGAGCAAGATCGGGCTGACTGGTGTATGTTTTCCAAAATGCGGGCTACAACTGGAGCTTGACCCTGACTGAAATGATAGCAGTGATATGCTAGTGTTAAAAAAACATTATAATGTACCAGTGAGCAGCAATACAAAAAGTGTCTCTCACCGATGACGTTTAAAGACTTAAGAAGTTTTAAAGACAACTCCTTACTGTGAACAGCATGAGGGCCTTTCAGTCTGTCTCTTTTGCCTCTTGTTTGCATATTTTGGCAAATCCCAAGGCCTGTATTGACAGATCTGAAAAAAAAGTCCAAAATTCATCAATTCAGAATTGAAATCACAGTGAACAGTAACCTATTGCTCCAGTCATGCAAACTGTTTGCCTTTTATTATCTATTGTTTTAGAAAAAGGCTCCAGCTTTTTAAATTGCAATTTGATTTTATCATGGCAGACTTTGATGATTATAAAACATATTTCAGATACTGAATCCTAATAGCTTAATTGATTAGCTGACTTTCTCTTCAATGCTCTTACTCTTTTAACTCATTCCTAGTTTTTAACACATTTGTCAACACAAACTTCCTTATTCCTTGAGCAGAAACTGAAAATGGTATCCAAACTAGACAGCAGTTCCCACCTTTCATTTTGCTAGTAACTCTACATAGGATGTAATTGGGATTTCAGATTGAAGTGAGGGCAAGATAACTGAACAGTTTTGTGATTATCAATTAATCCTTTTCCATGAGGTTTTCAAGTATTGTATGTGTTCAATTTGTTCTTCCTTTTGCATGTATGTTTTAAAAATCCCTGCCATATTTTCCTTCCAAATGACATAATTACTTCAGGATGTCTTTACTTCTCTCTTGTTATTTTTGCTGGAAACAGTGAAAATATACTTAAACAGCTCCTTGGCAGCCATATATATCATACTGACCCAATTTATAGCATCTGCCTTGCAGTGTGTACCAACATTTGCCAAATGTTCTGTAACTGCAAAATAATAAGAAAATAATAGTGATGTGTTCCTACCCTTTCATGCTCTCTATTCTGTATCCCACATGTCCCACAGAGCCTACATAATGAAATGTTTTGTTTGATAGGTTGTTGAGTCAGCATGGAGAAACAGAGTCAAACCCATGCTGGAAGTATTCATTGAGCAATGCTCATGGCTCCCCAGGCCAAGGTTCCTACATCAGCTGTTAAGCATACAGTGCTGTATCTGTTATTAAAGAAAGCTGTTGAAGAGTAGTGATTAAGTAGAAAAGTTTAATGGCAGAACAGAATATTGTTCCACAGACATGAAAAACAAAATAGCAATAGAAAACAAATATATAAAATGGTACTTAAATTCTTTGAATTATGTTTTGGTTTGAGATATGTATATGTTGCTTTCCTCTGATTTTTAGCACACTGCAATTAACACTGGGTGGGTTTTTTGACTTCTAAACCTGTATTTGTGAACAGCAAGGGTCCAATTCAATTTTGTACACTCAGATTATTCTATAGATGGCACTTATGTGGCCTTCTTCTAAAGCTTTACTGTGCATTTTGGAACATTAAAATAATAAATATGTAGAGTAATCACTGAACTTTAAAATTACCCTTTTCTCTTCTTCTTAGCTCCAACTCTGGAAGGTTAATGTAAAATGAATTAGTACATTTCGTTCTGACAGCTGTAGATAGAGTATTTCCTTTTCTTTCTCCTCTGATGCTCTTATACCTTCCCAGAGGGAGGTTGACAACATTTTAGTTTGCAATCTGCAGAAATAGGATTGAAGAATAACACTCTATTGGTTTCTGAAAGCTGACTCCTTCATCTTCTCAGCTGTTAGATTTGTTTTGTGCCTTTTTTTTTTTCTAGTATAGCTTCCTCCTCAATGAGTTTCTGTGATTTTTCCAGTACAAAACATGTTAGCCAGATTCTCAAGATTTTCTTCATTTCCCTAGATATTCTGCAACATGGCTATTTTTGCTGGAGCATGTTAAAAATAATGTTCTATATGGCCTCAAACAGGAAAGATCTAGTTGAAGCCTCAAATTAATTCTTTGGAGGATATCGCTTGTCCTTATTTTGAGTCATACTCTCATTCCATAATTTATGAGAACCAGCTTTCTGGAAGAAATAGTGAGATGTAAAAACTGTAATAGACAGGAAAAATTCAATAGCAGAAAAAATCTTTTCAAGTGGGCAATCTATGGGGTAGGTGAGCCTAATGATACCTTAGCCTTCTTATTCAATATATATCTATTTTTCGGATAGATATAAGTTGCAAGAGGCAAAGCAAAAGATGACAGAAGCCCTGTAATAAGTCTGCCAGTAGCAAAATTCTTCAGTACCAGTGCCAATCTCTTGCACATGTCTGACTAATAGCCAAATCATTGAAGAAGGCGCAGAAAACATCCTTGATGTTTTCTGGCTCTGAAGCCAGTCCAAGGCTGCCCCTCTTCACAATGATGGGCTGTAGAAGCACGGATAGTCAGCCTTGGTCTTTGCTCCCCCAGATCTCGCATTCCTTCTTGAAGTGGTGTCTCTGTGAAACAAGAGAGGTAAAAGAGCTTTACCGTCTCTGACTTATGAGGGTGTTCAACTGGTGTCACTTACATCCTGCATCTGATTCCTTGGGCACCATGTTAAAGGCACATTGCTCCCTCACCACCTCTGACCAAGCTGTTCATACCAGAAGGAATGGATTCAGGCATAGTGCTCAATTTCCCGGATGGCTTGTGTCTGCCTGCCGTTTGCGCATGCCTTAAATAAAGTCTGTTTTCTTTTCAAGGGGGCGTATATACACCACAGCTTATACAAACATATAACTGTTAGACTTACAGTTTTCAAATGGGTATATCAGATTCTGTACTATTTTATTTAATAGAAAATGTTTTGCCATCCAAACTGTATGAAAGTTTAGCAACTTAAACAGTTAAATGTGACATAAAATGCTTGTATAATCTTAACGGTTTTGGTATCCTAAGTTAGCTGAGTCATTAACAGGTGTGGGGAGGTCAGGCTAGTAGGCCCATTAAATCAAAGTTAAATCATCAGGTTTCCCTGAATACACAGAAAACAACATAACATTTTAAGTCATGGACCTAGGCCTAAATAAACATACTTTTCTTTTTCTGCATGAGTTGGACCTGCAGCTGACTAGCTTGCCACAGAAGCCAAGATATGGTGGGAAAAGTTGGCGTCTTGTAGCTCTCCCACCCACACTGCATCTCATCTCTGCCCTAAAACTGTCCTCTCAGAATAGTCTGGCACCTCACACAATCAGCAATAGTGAAGTGAAGGACATATATACTTCGTTTTATTATCAGCGTATTTTTTCCCCATTCTTCTTATTTTGTTTCTATACAGAGCTGTGTCTTAGAAGGCCTGGCACTATATCGGATTGACTGCTTTCATGGGTGTTGCTTTGTGTCTCCTCAGTCTTTGGAGTAATGTAAGTAGATCAGTCAAGAATAGGTGAAAGGAGGTAAATAAGAATTTTCCACACACAAGTACCTGGTTATGTCCATTCAAAGATGCACCATCTGACAACTACTGGGGAAATGGATTTGTCATTATGTGACAATCAGAACAGGGTAACTAATTTCTGCAGTTCTAAGAGCCTAAAGAATTTTGAAAGCAGATTTAATCCATTAAAGCAATTAAGAATTTGAAGCTGTAACAGATGACTGAAACCACTCCTTAAAATCATGGCTTTAAAATCACTGCTTACTAAGTGGAACATCGTATAACTGCTTGGTGAGGATGGATAAAATACGCAGAATGTGTAACATGCATTCTCAAAAATAAAGAGTTAAAAAAACCCACTTTCAGTCAAGTAGAAAAACACTGGTTTAGTACTTAATTTGAGAAACTTTCTAATTAGTTAACCCATGGAAATGCTCTGCATTGAGGCTAGAGAAAAAAATATAACACTTCTGAAAATGAACGGAACAAACAAATCGACATGAATATATCCTACAGCATACAGTATTATAAAAAAACTAGTGAAAACTGCTACAAACACTGAATCGTATTCTGCTATAGTTTTGCTTTCGAAGTAGTGAGTGCACTTAGCTATTAGTGCCTTTACCTTTAAAGCTGCAGACTCACTATTCGCACGTTACTTCTGCTGTATATCTGTGAGGTTTGAGAGGCTGTAAGAAATCCTTGGCTAACATATATCCTTTCATCTATGGTACACTTCAGTTGCATTTAGAGTTGGTATCAGTCATCAAGGATTTAAACACTATACAAACAAAAAGCACATTTTTGGATGTATTTCTGTGAATACCTCACTGAGCTGTGAGAGTTTGTTTACAGAGTTGCTCAGCAGCTACACTTTCCATTGACTTCAGTTGCTGGCTCTTTGGGCTCTTGGTTTGCAATGGGAGGAGTGGTAGAAAAGAGTGTATGTAAATTATTTCAAGAGCTATACTGCTAGATTTTTGTAATATTTGGATCCATCCAGAACAGGTGCTTCAGTTAATTTAGAAACACTTCACTTAAAAAGACTGCTATATTTACTTAATAAAAGCAAAGAAAATTGTAAGTCTTTTAGGATTTTCAAAGAAGCTGAGCCAGTTCTGTGTCCAGCATCCACTGAAATTTGTTGGGTTTTGGCTGTCTAATGTCCTTAAACTTTACTGAAAATACCAGCTTTGTGTGCAGCTATGGAAAAACTGAAGTCATTATTATTAGCCATGCCATCATCTTAACACACAATTAAAATAAAAAAGGCAGGCCAAATGCCATAAAATCGCTCAGAAAAGGGGGTAGCTCTGCATGCAGGGAGTTTACATGGTTGGGAGTAAGGTAAGAAGAAAAACAGTCAGGTCCTAAGGAAGATGAGGGTATTTTAGCATCATCTAAATAATTTTGCACCAGGATGAAATACAGAAAATTCTAAAAAGTTTGATTTTGAGGAGCTAGCCTGTAATAGGACCTATTTTGTAATGATCATCTGTATGAACTTTTGCAACATTACAATTAATTATCATCAGCCACACTGATACTTTATGACTAAAATCTTATACACATGAATAGTTCCACTATTGTCAACAAGAGCATCATTCATGAATGTATCTAAAAATCTTGACATTTACTTCTGGATTTCATCCTCAACAACTTTCATTTTTACCATAGTGTCATCATAATGATGAAAGATTTCATCTCAAATGAAACAGAGAAAAAAAAAAAAAAGATATGGTAAAAAGTATTTTTTCCCATCCTTCACATTTTCCTAAACTCTGAGGCTACAGATACTTAGGAATATTCAGGAATATTCCCTAAGGAATATCCTTAGGGTTAGAAACTACATATTAGAAGTGACCCTTAGAAAGTGATGTGACTTTACTCAGCAGAAATTCTAAACTTGTGCTTTCCATCATACACTTCATAGGAATAATAGGTTTTGCACTTGAAGTCACTTAGAGTTGTGAAAGAAAGCAAGCCTCCTACTTCCCAGACTCATGCTGAATCATCTAGAATCTAAATAAACTTCAAAATTACTCTTCATTTGATACTTTAAACCAAGGCATAGCAGTTTATAGATTAAGGGTTTCCCTGGGTACATAAGCACAGGAAGACAATCACCTAACCCTGCCATAAAAGACTTATAGGACCCATTACAAACATCTGTCAGGGTAGTTTGCATGAACTGTTGCTCTCTGAAGTACCTGGAGTCCATTTGATCCAGAACATGAATGGTTTGGAGTCAATACTTCAGTTAACACACTTTAAGAAAGAGCTGGCATTAAAGAAACCTCTCCCTCCTGACAGGTCTTATACTGATTAGAATGGAGCAGTATCTGTGCTACGCTACTCCTAGATACCTAAATGCCTCATGGTCTCTTGATAAAGGCAATTTGGGCATACCATGGTTTTTTTCCAAAAGGAATGTAGTCTGCAGGACAAATACAAAGAGCTCAGAGGTAACTACTGTGGGTCTGATAATTCCTGGCATTTTTCAGATAATTTTTAGGATGATTTTTAGAGTGTGAAGGACTGCCTTGGGCATGTTCTTATGGGAACTCATAGTCTGTTTATTGGTGTAAATTTAACTCATGAAACAAGATAACTCTGTTTATTGTGAGAAGGGATTATGGTGAGAACTCTTCTGCTGCTGCTTTTAAAAATTATATTGTTTCTTTCTATTCCAGGAATAGGAAGAGGATATACATCCAAACTTCTTTCTCAAAAGTGCTTCCTGAGCCCACGATTCTTCTCATATGGAAGCAAGAGAATACTCCATCACCCATCTGGCACAGTAACTCTAACACATCCACATAGAGAAACACAGTACACACAGAGAATCTAGAAAAAAAAAAAAAAAAGAGAAGCTTTTGTTCCAGGTTAATACTACACAGTGTAAACCTGCCCCTAACACTCTGTGTTGATAGCATCTACTCCTATAACATGATTTAACTCTGTAACAACTGTAATACTACAAGTCATAAATAATTATTTAATACCACAGAAATTTTTCCCATAATTCTGCAGCTGACCCTGTGAAGATCAGTTATGTTGAGGCAAAAAAATATAATCACTGCTTTGTGAAGGGAAAACCATATATCCAAACCAGCAATATTTCTAATGAAAATGCTACGTGCTTTCTTCTAGATTCACTTAAGAAATTATAGAAGTTTGTTATGGGCATAAACTGGCAACTTTTGCTAGCCCAGCCTGATACAAATATGCTTGGCCCTCTCTGCACCACTCCTAAATCTCCATTTTCACTAGGACAATGTTAGCCCATTGCCTAACATTAGCTCCCATAGTCCCCTTTACTCCAGTTAAGACAGACTCTAGATCTCCGAGACCAGCGTGAACCACAGAAACTCCTTCCTGCATGAAATCTCCCGTGCTAGCTGCCTAGTGTGCAACATGGATTCATAAGCCCTTCTAGGCTACATGCCAGCACTACTCTTAGCCTTGAGTTTAAGATCTCTGGTCCGCCAGAAATGACCAGAAAGAAAAGCCAAGGAGCTATGACTTAGCCTGCACTTGGGACATCTTTTTTCACCCGTCTCTAACCCCATAGCATCAGCCCTTACTAACACTGTGTGTCGACCCACAACCATTACCACTTTAAAACTCATTAGCTACAACACAATGTTGCTAACTCAAAACTTAATTCTTAGTTCCCTTGTCAAGTGAAATTCTGACCCATAGTTATTATCCTGTATTTATACATAATACAAGCAGTTACTTTGTCTGTCATGATACCCAGTTTCAGCACTGGCTCAAATCCACGTCCAGTGGCTCTCTGAGTCTTTCGCAATACTAGTCAGGTCATTGCTCTCCTGAGTCTTTAGCCATTGCATTAAACATAGGCTAGAGAGACTGGATCCAGTCAAGAGGTCCTTGCCTGATTTATCTATGTGGAAAGCTTTTCTCTTGCATGGAGTTATAGTTCTGCAGCACTCGACATGTCTGAATCCTAATTTCAACCCAGCAATAAACTGATTTTCCTCTAATCTGAAATTCTTGGCGACTAAAAGAACCTAATTAGGGCGTTTCTGTTGGCACTTGTTCTTTTTCTGTGAGGGTGAAACATATTTCAATTGTATGTAGTTCAAGCTCCTTAAACACCGCCAGCTAAAACACAAATTTGAACCTAACTGATCATCCTCTCTGGGCAATGGAACTAATTTTAAGTCCAACATTTTTACACTGTTAAAACTAGGCAAGCAGCTTCATACGGAGCTGCTTATTGTCCTGTCGGCATTAAACTTAACCCTAACACTAATCTTAGATTTAACCTTAATCAGAATCCAGCAACTGCTACCTCTACAGACAGAACAAACTCATTGGGTCCTGAATGAAAGCTATAATCCCATTCTGGAAAAAAAAATCAGTTTGGAGGCCTCTGTCAGTCCAAGCACTGACCCTGACTTGATCACTAGACCTAACCTGAAGCTTTTTTTTTTACCAGTCCTCTACAGGACATAAGCTAGAACCAGCCCTACAATTGCCTATTTCTAAGCCTATTCAATAACCTTAGTTTTTGATCTCCTGTCACCTGAATCCTAAACAGCAGCAAAATCTCACCCTCATTCATTTACCAATGTGTGCGAAACATCTTTACGCTTGGCACCTCATTAAAGCAGCAGAATAAATTTACTCAAATCAAAAGAATTACTTGTTTTGAAGAATCTGCCTTTCAGACTCAAAATCATAAGCAACCTAAGTAGAGGAAGCAAAAAAATAATTGCATTTATCTTACTAGTTCCCCTTACCCCAGCAAGTTTCCACCTCTGACTGAAAGAAAGGGGTTGTCCAGCTGGAATAAAGCTCTGCCTCTGCATCTCAGCCTGCTGAGACTTCCCCATCAGTCAGCTGACAACATGCTCATTGCTTCTGCTGGCTAAGCCAGCACTGGGAAATGCTCAGATTTGCCTTTGAGCTTTAGGCAGTGCAGTGTTACAAAGAATTAACAATATCAGTCAGTCAGGGTCAAATAGATAATTACTTGGCAATTTCACTTGCTATGGTGACTTTCTGTCTTCAGGTGATTACTCACTGGAATTTTTTCTCCCTCTCCTGGCAATTTGGCTAGTGCCAACTGTTTGGCACCAGCTGAGAGACACGTGGCTGTATTCTTTTTTTTATTTTTGTAATATAAAAACAACTTCTTCATTCTTTATACAAAGTAAAAATCCAAGTTAAAAAAGGTCAAGTGAATCATGAAACAGGAGAACCACAAAATATAATTATTACTGCTAAAAGTACATATCCTAGCATATGCAGTGCCATTTTGGATGTTTAACAGGAAGCTTTTACACGTAAGGTCTTCCAGACAGCTGCACTCACTAAAGTAGAATCAACTTCAGGCAAGCATACAAGTACTTTGAAGCATAAGATCACCTGAGCTCATGAAAGGAAAAATAATTTAAATAGCAACAGTCCAGCCAAGTCCATTTTAAACATGGTGACTGGGGGAAGAAAAGCGGTATAGATTGGACTACTCTATTTGCCAGGGAGGGATAATGTAAGGCCCGGCAGACACTACAACTGTGTTTAGGTGTTTTTAACTACTGCCCAGCTCCCCATAACCCTAAGGATCCATTTGGACATCTCAAGGTACAGATACACTTTGCTCTTTCTCTATTATTACTCTAGCAACATTTCTGGTTAGTGACTACCTCCTGGGTAGTTGCATTGTCATGGGAAAACCCCAGAACTGATGTTGTTACATGTTTCAGGGATGTTAGAACAGAAATGTGTAGACAGGGAAAGTATCAGCACCCTATTTGGTCAATACATGGGACCTACGACCTTTTCATAGGTGGAATTGTTGCTCTCTGCAGCTGTTTTTTTGAGGTGTTTCATGGTCTCACTTGCGGTAAGGTAAGAGCTGGGTATTCTTGCCATATTTCCTTTGCTGTAGTTTCTTTTCTTTCATTTATAACAACTCCAGCCATTGGTTCAAAAAACAACAATCATTGTACAGAGATAGTGTTACGTACACCAGGTTCAGACTGTTCTAATAAAACATGGTGAAATGGTTTATTACGATAGCAATGCTAAATTTGCTTTGACCTAGTATCATTACTGAAAAGTGCGTAACGACAAATTTCGATACTATTTATGACCATCCAGCAGAAAGATGGTAGGGAGCACAAACCTGAAAGTCAAGTAGGACTTAATAGAACTTTAAGTCATTACAGACAGCCAATTTATTTAATGGGGAGTGTCCTTTTTTGGTAGTGGAAACACTTCCCATTGGGATTGAAGGGGAAATGTTACTGGCATTCACTATATGTACCTAACATCACCAGAACTTCAGGGTTTAATTAGATGAAGGATTTTGTCCGCACGAAAAGCTAGTAGTCTTCCAAACTATGGTGTGTGTCACAACTGTTTGAACTCTCTCAACAGTTTCCCAGATATTGATGACACCAGTAGGCAAAGCCAAATGCTCAGATAAATGCCAGATGCCAGGTGTTTGGTGTCTCTGGACTTAGACAGTCCAACAATATTCACTCATACATGGCTACTCATCAGTTTGTGGTTTCTACTCAAGAAGACCACATTTTAGCTTGCATTAGGCAATAGACATGTGAGTTGCTCTTATTAAATAAATCCCATTTGGAAAACTGCCATCATAAAGCTCAGTTACCTCAGTTTCTCCTTTCTATTGAAAACAATACTTAGAGGATAGGACAATCCCTACAGGGTGCCTATTAAGCCAAATCCCAAGCAATGGTTTCTGTCATGCAATAGTCAGTTGACAATAATTGTTGCAACAGACCCCTTAGAAAAAGGAAAGATCATCTCTCTATTGCGCTGGAGCAAGCTATGTACCATGAACGCCACATTCCAGTTTTAAGAGGCAACAGATATTCTAGGTCATGTTGCATGCCCAAGGACACCTTCATAACATTGATCCTTTTCAGAACTCACAGAGACACTTCTGACTCATTCCAACACGTTATTAATCTATTCCAACATGTTATTAATTCTATTAGTGAAGACCTCAAAAGAGATTTTGCATATAATGAATTTTTTAAAGAGAGATTATACAAAAGCACTTATAAACTTAATAGACAACAACGAAGAGTGTGAGCGTGAGGGAAGAGGTAACATGGAAGACAGTAGAACAAATCACTTAAAAAATATTAGAACAAATGAACAAATTGTTTGAAATTTCTTTCGTTATTTTACTTCTGAGAAAGGAAAACTGGATAAAGAGCTCTGTGAAGAAGAGCAGACATGACAGGCCCACCTTAGGAGGAAGATGGGGAAGGAGTTATGGAAGAGCAATAAGGAAGGGAGGAAATTGTTCTCCTGGGAGAAGAACGAAATAGTTACAATTAACAGAAGTAATAGAAGACATGAAGGCGAGAAAACAGTAAAAGGCAGAAATCAGCAATCCTGATATATCCTAAAAATAAGACATGGCAAATTGGCAGAAAGATGTCCAAATTCAAAACAATACGGACCGAATACCACTTTTCTGAGAAGACTCCAGAAGACTTTTATGCTGTTAATACTGCTATTGGCCCCAGAGTTTCTCACTCCTGCTAGCATCAAGAGAAGGAGTGGGAGGAAAAGGCATCTGACTGCCCCTTGGTCTGGAAGCTAGCCAGAAGCACCTCAGAACTTCTACTCTTTGTTTAATTTTTTTTGCTACTAATTAAAAACCTTTCTTGATGTGTCTTTTCTAGGAGGAAGCCTGGCATGAGCAACCCACTCTTTTTGCTCCGTAAATTATTCCTCTTACACTGCTTGTGTTTTGGATTTTTCCACTATCAAAAATGCCTTTGCCAATTGCATTAACCTCTGAGGTATAAATTATTCCATGTCACTATATGGGATTTTAGTTAGGATTTTTGTATATAACAAATATTTTAAATTATTAATGTATAGCTTAAATCACTGTCTTCCAACACTTTCCTTCATTATATCAAAAACTAGATTTCTTTGCTGATTTCCGAGTGTTTTTCTTGTTTGTTTATGACATAAATTTGTAAGTGACAAGCCTGTTTCTTCAACTATTTTTTAATAGGAGTAAAAGATGTCCTAAATCAATTCACTATCAAAGAACATTTTCCTTCTTGCTGAGGGTTTCTAGTAACTTTGTCAATCTCCAAAATTCTGCTAAAACCTTATGTGATTTTCATACTTTCCAGCACCTTGGAGGTCCCATGTATAGCCAGAGTAATGAGTTTCTCTTTCAAACACATCTTGTCCCAAAACTTCAGGATAATTGTAGTTTTTCCTATTACTCATTTGCAACAACAAAGCAAGTCTGGGGGAAACTGAAATAAACTGGGACAGAGGCTGAGATGGGACTATTTCAATTGAAAATCTGCTCTCAAAAATGAAGGATCGGTTGTAACCAAGTTGGAGAGTTCATTTGTTCAGAATGATACCTGATATTTAAAAAATCACAAATGAGCAGATGCTCCTTATCTGAGAGACTAGGGGTGTTTTTCCAAAATTTCCTTCCATGACAGCACAAGGTCCAGGGAAATATAAATTTCTACTGGTTCTTATAGTAGCCCCATTGGCTATGCCTGCTCCAGTAAACAAACATTGCCTAAGAATGGGTTTGGGCCCTGAGGCCAAGTGGACTAGGATGGCCTGCTTCAATGCTAGACAATGGCTTTAAGTCTCCAAAAGGCGAGGTTCCAGGAGGTCAGCCTACAGGGAATGGCCACCATGACCTTTAACTGTCAAAACACCAAGATGTGCCCAGGAATTGTTTGGCTTCAGCATTGTTTGGAAAAGGATGAATTCATGCCAGTTAAATTTCTCTTTACTAGCACAGACATCCCAGTGCTTGGAAATGTTTACTCATATAGACACAGCCTGTAGGTATAACAGCATTTCAAGGGGGCCCATATATTAGAGATGTGTTTTATGACCCATGTTTAATGTAGATCTTCTCTTACTGGTGTCCTGGAATCTTCATGGGAGTAATTAAAAATATAACGGCATTGTTCTGTCTTTGTGTAACATCAAAGGAGGGAACAAATGCGGGATGTTTGGGCTTTTAAATAAATCACTAGTTTGCATGAAGCATGTTCTAGCTAAGCCACACAATGGGCACATTAGATATTTGCAAAGAAAAAACCAGGACTTTAATGAATTTTAAACAGGTCTTTCCAATCATTCTAGTGATAAGATTGTTCCTTCTCACTTTCAAAGCATTTTTAAAATTTATCATCTTATACATACAGAAGTTTCCTTTTCTGGATCAAGAAAGCTAAGCCACTCACACCACACATATGCTCACGGACACACAGCCCAGATTCCATGAATTTTGGGAAAGCACAAGTTCAGATCCATTCCAATTGACTGAAAAACACATCAAAAAAAGAGCAGCAAATATAAAACAGAACAAAAATCTAAATAAAATACTTCAGAAGATTCCCTTATCATGTTGTACTCCAGTAAATTATGCATGCTTTCCTGTGTGTTTTGGCAGTAGAAAAAAATACAAAGCTGCCTCTTAATTCTGCAAACATGAGGAAATATACATGCCCTTTACGACAAGTTACATGAGCTCTGCTATGAAACTTTATTAAACAATTCATGTCATTCTGACATCCTGTCACTTCAAAGTAAGAATGTAGTATTTCATCACAGGAAAACTGGTTTGTTGAATTGGGCTTTACAAGATATAACACAAGAAAAGTGCTGTACAGCATCTTTCAGCGTTCACCTTGATTTTTGTTCAAAAGTAGAAACACTTCAGAGAAATGTTTTGGCAAATATCTCCTTTATGTAATTCTCAGTATCTTCAAAAAGTCATGGAGATTTTCTAGTATGAATAAAGACGTGTCTATATATGGTTTGTGCCTGAGTTTGGAACTTATGGGAAATGGCTCTGGAAGACACAGAATTTGCTTAGTGGATCATCATACTTAAGCTCATTAACAACAAAAAAGAAATTATTTTCTACCTGCAGCCTGATCGATTTGAATGTTCTGCTAAATGCAATGGTCAGAACGACTGGCTAATTTTTTAGAAACACAGGCTGTAATCAGTCTGGCTGCCATTCAAACATATATAATTGTTTCAGAATGAGCAAAGAGTACGATGAGGCCATGTGAGGCCAGCAAGAGGAGAGGAGGGAAAGTTTGGATTAGAGGCTTCCTGTATGGAAAACATCTGCACTGGAGCTGGTGATACTGCGCTTTCACTGTAGTGTGGCTTAGATATTTATAGAATTACATGGCTGATGCAGCACCCGTTGCTCACCCAGCCTGCCCCAGTATGCTGCTTTGGGTGATCCAGGGATGCAAAAGCATGTTCAGAAACATGTCTCCTTTTCCAAAGGCAGTTACCCTATTTAGAGGTGGTTACTCAAAACAAACTTTTGAAACAACTGTGTTTAGTCATCAGTCTGAATGTCAGCTTCCCCTGAAAATAAAATCTTGTAAATAATTCATGTTATATTTCATTCAGAATGGTTGGATGCATGAGCCATGAAGGTAGTTTTTTAACAAAATGTAATTATAAACTAAAAGAGAATTTTTTTTTTTTTGGCTACAAGTTGTACCCTATCAGTTTTAGCAACCTTCCAGGGAGAATGGTGTAATTAAGTTAACATTTTTAAGAACTTGTTGCATATATGTGTGACATTCAAAGTGGTTCAGCAAAAGTAAACTCACCTAACTAAAATGAAACAACAGCAATAGAGGCCATAAGAACAGAAGAAAGAGACATACAAATCTAACAATTTTCCAAATTTCTCTTAAGAAAGTGTTAACTTATTTTAAAAGATGATAGTCCTTATTTTTTCCATTTCACAGATAACAGAATTCTTTAGTGGTGTAAACACTAGTGAGCATGCTTGGGAGGAACATCTTGAAAACCAAAGTGATTATACATTATATGTCATCCTGCAGGAATCTGTCCTCCTAAAGATAATTTTAGTGTTTATTTCTATAGAAGCACTTTGCACTCTCCCCCTTTCACCCTACACAGCCTACCAAAGTAACAAGAACAAAAGGCAACTTGTTTGAAGTTACACAGCACGTAATTTCCAGAAGACTATCCTCCAATTACATAATTAAGTATCAACAGGATCGGCAAGACACTCCTATGGTTTAGGAATTACATTAGGAAAAACATGACTCAGAAAGGCTTATGGTAATAAAGTTAACAGGAACAGAGGCATAGAAGGAAATACAGAATATCAGGAGGAGCTCTTTCTGTGGCTGGATATGATAGTTTACCACTGTGGTATTACCACTCTGCATGCAGTTCTGGTGTTTATCCCACCAAAAGGATCCGTAAGAGAATTACAACAATATTTCAAGAACTGGAAAACCTACCTTACAGGATACTAATGGAGATCCAGTGAGTCGATGCATCAAAAATATGCTTAGCAGGACATTAATCATGGTCTGTAAGAAAGAAAGTAGCAAAGCATTCTTTCATATAAATACAAAATAAGATCTCGTAAGTGACTGTTAAAGCATAAAAAAATCAAAATAGAACAAAAATTAGTAATAAGGATCAGCTATTAGAACTGTTTCTCAATTTATGAGATATATTCAGGTCCTTGGAGACTTTCCAACAAGACTGATGTCTCTTAGATCTAATAAAGCTCTAGCACAGCTCACGGACTTGCTACTAAGCTCACTCAGAACAGATTACAAGCCAGAATTATCCCATTATTCACTTCTGACCTTACTCTATGCATAGACAGTGAATCCCACATAAACACCAAGATGCAGTCTGTCCAACAGATGGACCATAAGAGCTGGATGGAACACTATGCACGTACAAAAGACACACCATAAAGAACAGCACTAAGAGGGAGCAGGACAGGCATTGGCATTCCTGTCCTTCTGTCTTCCCAAGTTGTTAAGGGATGTGGTAAAGAATAGATAACTATTTCCAGGGGGGATAACCAAATGGTGAGATGAAGCTAAAGAAAGGATGTAAACAAGACATTTCCCCCAACACCAAAAGGTCACAGTGGAAGGATAGCTGGTTCCTCCTACGCAAGCAAGGTACCCGGGGGCCTCTCCACTCCTTTTTTCCCATTGCAGTCAAGTGAGGCAGAAGCCCGTTCTGAGCCAGCTTCTTCTGGCCTTATATGACCCTAGCAGGAGAAAACGCTGAGAATGAGCCTAGCTAGACATAGCTTGCCAGTGGGTGCAGTCACTGAGAAATTCCATGTCAAACTTAGTACTTTGACTGTCTGCCAATGATCCAGCATGCCTGAACATTGCTTTAGATACGTATATTGCTGAGTGACTTCAGTGTGTTAGGAAATAAGATTGATGCAGCAAGCAATACTACAGTTCTCTATATCTAATTTAATTTGCATAGAACAAATACTCTTCTAAGAACACCCCTGAATTCTTTCTAGCTGAGACAAACTGTTTATATAAATTGTATTGTTCTGGCATAATGCAGCTACTAACATGTATTATATTTTATTTTATTTTATTATGTATGACATTTACATACTATACAATTTCCGATTAGCAACATGAAAATAAAATCTAAGATTCACTTCTATTTCCATCTGCCATCTTGGGATCATCATTCTACAAAACTGATACACATGCTCTCAGGCTGGAAGCAATTTTGTTTATATGGCATGAATTGTTGTTCTGAATCATAAAATCCTATGAGGAAACCTCAATTTCTGCTCTAATTGTTTCCACTTTAAAAACCAGGTCATTTCCAATGTATAAACATCCACTCTGACATTGGTATTGCTTTGTAGGATGAAATAATACCTTGTGTATTTAGTAAGAAAACCACTTCCATTTCAAATAAAGGACAGATAATGTTCCTCAAACACTGTGTTACTGGAGACCAAACTGAAATCCCTACTAGAATTACCTTTGTATTTGAATTCAAATTTATCCTCCTTAGGAAGACACAGTAACAAAGAGTGGAAACACAACATTACATCCAATTTTTACTTTATTAAGAATCAATAGACATTAGTTTATATCTGGAATCTTAAGACCTGTCTTTACGTACCTCAGCACATTACTTCTACAAATCTAGGGACTTCTGATTGGTCTTCTTGTGCATACATTACAACTCTTGTTTTGGAAAAAAATCAGGAGCAGACATAACAGCATTAGAGAACTGGTTGCTGATTTAGTAAAACTTACTTGCTCTACAGCTCCTCCATACGCAGCAAGTGCGACTGTATGATTAGATTTCCTCTTCTGGCAGTCTCACAAATTGCAACGAAAAAGGAGCAGAAAGTTCTTTGCTACCTGCACCCTGCAACATGTCACATGCACTGCATATCTTTGGTTTGCTCTGACTCCTCTTGATCACATCTGTCCATCTTCTCAGGGATGAAAAACACGATCCTGGAGAAAACAGACTGGTAACACTGGAATAAGATATTTAACTGTTTCTGAGTTTAGTTATGGGGGATGACAGTTGAAACTTCTGGTCACTAAGAAAGGACATTATTGCCTTGAAAAAGAAGAAGACTAAAGAGATAAGACTGGATATGTTTTTATAAAAGCATATTCTTTAATTTACCTTAACTATAGAGAGGTGCAAATATTCTTTGTTTCTTTCTCTAATAAAAGAGGATATCCAACTTCTTTTTTGAAACTTCTTTATTTACTGACATCTCTTGTTTTCCGTGACAGATGTTTCCCTGTCTATTTCTCATGGAAACACTTATTTTCTGCAGCTCGGTCTGTTTTGAATGGAAAACTGAAGGGGAATTGTCAGTGACCAGCAGACAGCAGCAGGCGGAAGACCTCTACTTGCTCATTATGCATCTGTAAATCAGACCTACTCATTACAGCTGCAGCCTGGGAAGGGGGAGAATGGGACTGATGAAAAAATGGATTCAGAGTTGAAATGAAATATTGTGTAATCTGGTCTCAGTTCTTAAAGAGGCTAAGTCCTTAAAAATTGACAACTGGGATGATAAAATTCTTGCAGAGATTCTTTCTTAGGATTTGTCCTACCAAATCAGTCATTAAAATGCATTGTTATCTCGGTGAACCTTTACTACCTGAAAAAGCAAAAAGGCAATTTATTAAATAAGGCATATCTGTGTAAATGAAAAATGTTTTGTAGTAGAAGTGTTCTAACCATGCTGACAAAGAGTGTATAAATTATGAGGAAGAGGCTATAGGGCTAGCAATTAGACTATATATGACTACATCACTTAAATAAAAGCAGTGAATGAATACTGGAACACAAAACACAGCCAATGCGTTCTACCTAATACAGCTTGGGAAAGCAATCTCAGCCTTCTCATAGTAAATGTTTTAACAAAGTAAAGCAATGGGCTCTCCCTGTGCTAAAAAGAGCAGACATAATCATAGAATACCAGGTTGAAAGGGACCTCAAGGATCATCTGGTCCAACCTTTCGTGGCAAAAGCATGGTCTGGACAAGATGCCCCAGCACCCTCTCCAGCTGAATCTTAAAAGGGTCCAATGTTGGGGAATCCACTACTGCCCTGGGGAGATTATGCCAATGGCTGATTGTTCTCATTGTGAAACATTTTCCTCTTGTGTCCAGTCGGAATCTCCCCTGGAGTAACTTGTACCAATTACTCCTCATCTTTTCCATGTGACTCCTTGTAAAAAGGGAATCTCCATCTTCTTTGTAGCCGCCCTTTAAATACTGAAAAGTGGTAATAAGACCTTTTCTCAAGGCTGAACAAACCCAGTTCTCTCAGCCTTTCCTAATATCGCAGGCTTCTCAGGCCTTTGATCACCTTGGTGGCCCTTCTCCAGACCTTCTCCAGCTTGTCCACATCTTTTCTGTATTGTGAGGACCAAAACTGAAGATAGTATTCCAGGAGTGGCCTGACCAGCTCTAAGTAGAGTGGGATAATGACTTTTTTATCTCTGCTGGTGATGCCCTTGTTGATGCAACCCAGCATCCCATTGGCTTTCTTTGCCACTGCAGCACACTCTTCACTCATAATGATCTTGTTGTCCACCAGGACCCCCAGGCCCCTTTCCACAGAGCTGTTCCCCAGCTGGGTAGAACCCAGCCTGTGCTGCACTCACAGATTATGTTTTCCCAGATGCGAGACCTTACACTTGTACTTGTTGAACTTCATAATGAGTAAGAAAAGGCACATGCAACAAATCAGCAAGATGTTGAAATAGCCTTTCCAATGAGGAAAGAATGTGACATAGAACAAGCTAATCTGAGTGAAGGTATCTGTTGCATTTTCATTCTTGGCAGTAGGCAGTTCAAGCTAAAAGGCTAAAAACATCCTTGACTCAACAGTAAGTCTGATTGCCACAAGCCTCTGGTGCATAAAAGTTGTGGAGCCTAGGCAAAGCCATGCTGATTGCGCCACCTGAAGCGCAGCATAAGGCAGGAGGCTCACAGCCTCTTTGGATTTAAGCTAGCACATCCAACACTTTTGCATGGTAACTGTTCCAGCTCAGATCAGAAGCAGTACAGCTTAATTCATGCAGGGCTGTGCCCAAACTTTCTCTTTTGGCTGCCTGAGGACAAAGCTGCACTTGGTCCTCATGCATTTCATTTCTTGTCTGGAACTACCACAAGGGTCTCTGTGTTCTCGCTGAAGCTTCATTCTAAGTCTCTAAAGACCTCTGAAAAACCCTCTCAGTGCAAACATGCTGGACATATAAGGACCCAGAGAGGTCTCTGTTACATGGTGATTATTGTACTCAGAGCACTTAGAAACATTCTTCAACATTCATTTTTGGTTTAGGTAGAAGCTTTTAAGCCCACAACAGGAAGGCTTGGGTGGCAGGCCTCTGCATGCCATTGCCTTACTTTCCTATTTTACAAGCAGAGCATGCCTTATGTACCAAAATTTTTTTTTTTTTTTTTTCCCTTCAAGTAGAAAAGAGGTAGGAGTGAGCATACCCATTACAATGAGTGCCTCCATGACATTTGTATTATGGCAGTGCCTGGGTAGCACAGTCCCAGACTGAAAGCAGGACATTTACATTAACTGTGTGTTTCACTTTTTTCAGAAAACAGAGATTATCAGAGTTCACATCCTCTGAAGGCTGTTGCATGGAAAGATACCACTAAATCCAAAACAAGGTCCTATTCACAGTACAAAGTGTTATTTGCTTGCGTTCAGCACTTTTGTGTTGATAGGGATGGTTGGATCATATTAGTTATTTAATAAGATAAAGATGAGTTGGAATTTAATGTGTCTGGAGGGATTTCTGGTTTCCAGGAAGCATCAACCCTATTCACTCTTCAAAATTGAAAAAAGAAGAATGACATTCATGATCCTATTGGGATCTGTCTTATTCAACATGAACTGGCATTTTTCTAACAGCACTCCACCTCTTTAGCTTGAATTAGTTTATTCTCTACAGAGGTGCTTCATGCTCCCTTGTAATTTTGAAGAGTCTAAGCATTTTTTTAAGGTTGGAGAGACAACAGGTGTACTGCTCGGGTTTGGGAGATAGGCCAGACCACAGAAGGTAACCATGCATGCTGACAGAGCAGTTGTTTGATCTGTTGAACATCACAATGTGATCTCTATCCACCAGAAAGCTAGAAGCACATTATGGCTATTCATGCATGAGGGTGTAATCCATCCAGACACCCCTACTGTGTGGGTGGATGGAGGCAAGACATCTCTCCTGGGACCCAGCCATCTTACAACTGCCACCTCTGCAGCAACACCGTGGAGAAGTTGCTGTCTATACCCTGTGACCATCCTCCACTCTTTTGCTATTGTTAACAAAAGATGAGCTGTACATAGTACAGAAAAAATCCAAACCCACCTTCATGAAGTTGCAAGTAAGTGTATAACCAGAACAGGAGAAACAAGAAGGCACAGTAAATATCCAAATGGATGGAAACTTAGTTTAGCAAACGAACAATGACTATCAGCCCTATGACTATCATTGGTGGTTTCCAGCAAATGCATGCGTTTTCTTACTCAATGAGGTACAGTGTTTAATTATAAAAGGAGTAATAAAGCTGGTATCATGATTGAACATTTTTCAAAATAGCATGTGACTTTTCAGTCACACATTGTTTCAATAATACAAAAAAATAGATAATAAAGTCTATGGCATTTGTTCTGTAAATTATATCAGATTATTTTCAGACCTATGACATTTACATAAACTAAGCTACAAATTATAGTATATATGTGCAGGTTGTGCTGTTTTTTCATTCATAGCCCATATGAGATACTATTAGAGAAAACAGGACAATAGAATACAATTTTCAAAAGTATATTCCTATTTTTCTTAATTCCACCTCAACCAGTTGTCTGTACTCAGTCTGTCCTTTTCATGAAAATCCTGGTAATATGTAGAAAGGACTTATATTTTCCAAAACTTGGACATATGCTAGAGGATATTTTAGATAGAAGGTGTTCCATAATTTTCTGTGTTACTCCCTGACAAATACACAGGAGCTGTATGTATATGTTCAGATTTCTGACATCACCATGCATTTCATTTTTTCTCCTTTAAAGGAGATTTCCACTAACAAATTAATGCATTAGATAAGTATTTAGTGCTGTCTTGTATAGCTGAGACTTCTAAGTGATAAACTAACACTGAAGAATAATTTTTACCTAAAGATCACATATGTCTTTCTGAAATAAAGCAAATTTCATGCAGCTATATTTTCTCTTTGAGAAAATTGCAGCACAAAAGCGTTCTTGAGTTCTGAATGTTGAAAACAGACAGAGATATAGACATGGATTGGTTCCTATTTTCACACCCTATTTATTCTTTTGTTTTGCACATCTAATGACTATACCTAATTTTCCCTGACAGTCTTCTTTCTTCTGTTCTCAGAAATGGAGATGGTGCTGGTGACTTTTTCATAAAGGAGCTGGGAGGAACTAGCTATCATCCTTTTTATCGATAAGTTTTGCATTTTTCAAGATACATTATCCGATCCTTTTGCTGTAGCTGCCTACAAATGGCACAATATGTTCAATGTGTGATTTCACAGAAATAAGTGAAAAAAGAAAAATATTTCTTCCTTGTTTGCATTATGTTTGGGGTCAAATATGCAGTGGGATTCCTAGTATGCACTCACAGCTTTTATAAACAGAGTTTGGAGCTGCAGGATAACTCAAATCCTTTATAAGAAATTTTTCAATAGGGAAAATAAATGAAGAACTAGGGAAAAAAAAAAAAGACATACTTGATTACTACAATAACAAGACACAAATATTTGAATTTATGACCTTTCAATGCATCATTCAAAAACTCTATAGCAGGAATGACAAAATCTGTGCCACATCATTCAAGAAATGCCCACCGCTATTAATTAATTCATCTAAAAAAGAAGAGGTCTTTGACTTTACTTTTAAAGAGTGCTGGGAAATGCACTTCAGCCGTGGACCACTTTACTGGATTAAATTAATTTACAATGTATGTGCTTCTAGGATTTGTTTTTTAATTCAGAAGGGGGAGTGATCCATGAAGTATTTATATGTTTTTATGTAATTAACTGAGGTAGTTCTCACTCAAAGGTTCATGCAAGGATTCCTGGTGGGTATGGGATTTTACCTGATTGTGCTTTAATGGAGGCAGCCTGGTTAACATGCAGAAAGAGACGTTTTCAGTAAAGCTGAGACACAAGGGGAGCAGTACATGTCCAGACCTGAAAAATATTTTATGTACCATATATATTGCACTTAAAATTGTAACTTCTTAACTTGGCAACTACTTTTCAGTTTTTTAAGCGTGTACTTCTCTTTTGAATTAGTGTGAAAAGCCTGCTTTACCCTTATTGCTCGCTTTTTACTCTTTAATCTTTTACTTTTTCATTCTATTATGTCTTAAAATGTGGAGCTAATGATATCCTCCCAAGCTTTTTCTTCATTACTTACTTACTTACATTAGGATTCACCGTGCTCAAAAACATATACTCTGAGATCTCACTTATCAGCATCTCAGAATACAGCTATGCCCCTACATATACTACATATATGCCACTACAGCAACCCCCGTACGTGACTTCTCATACACGTTACCTGTATTTGGACCCATATGAATGTAGGTTCACACCTCTACCAGTCAAGGCTGACCGCTGTCAGATTGTTGGGGCTTAAGTAGTTGTGTCTCTTAGGAGTAATTTTCTTGTTAAAAGCAATCCAGACTGAAAAGTGTTTTTTCCCTTGTTTGCATGCCTAAAACTTCCTCTTGAGTTGGAAGATCCTGTGCTATATATAGCCTGTGAAGGTACTTGAACCATGTACATGGTCTTGCATCAAAAAAAAAAACCCAAAGAAACCAACCAACCAACCAAAAAAAAAACCCACAGGTCATATCTGTCTTGCTGATTTATATCCTCTCGGATGGTTTTGATAGATTGTGTCGTGGCTGTCTGGCTATGTTCATACTTCTAAGACCCATGTCATAAGTGTGTATGGGAAACCACATAGGTACACAGGGAAAGGATTCACATCTTTTAGCATTTATATTCAGATCACATTTTTCTAATTCAAAATATAGATATGTCTCAACATACAAGGCAGAGTTACATGTTTCTTTGCCAAATCCCTGCTTCTGTGAAGCTTGCCAGACAATCAAGTAAATGAGAACAGTCACACTAAAACAAATTAAATTTTTCTTTTCCTGTGTGGAGGCCTATCATACCAGCAGAAGCTCAGCTCAATGCAAGCCCAGAGGTGCTTGTCCTAGCCAGAAAGATCCCCAGGGCTTAGAAGCACTTGTAGGGATGTTAAGCCTAAATGGAAGCTTATCTGATGAACTGTTCTGATTGTCCAAGAATTATTATTCAACTCACAAAATTTTGAGTAAATAAAATTGTCCATAAAAGGTAAAAAAAGAAGACTAGCTTTAACTCAGATGACAGACAAGAAGTAGAAGAAGTGATGTAAGCCAAGTGCCATGAATCCTGGTTTGGTACCATAATTGCTTCAAACACTTGAGCATGACTCAAAGAAATTAATAGGATAAATTTTTTTTATATATAGATATAATTGATCTCTGAGAATCATTTCTGTTCTCTAAGACCTCTGTTCATTTTGAGAGGAAGTTATAGACTACAGAACCCAATTATCTACTGCTAAAAGGCTTTGAGAAAAAATTCTCTACTGCAGTGGCAGAACAAAGGACAGAACAAGAGTTCCCCTAACTGTGAAAAAGCTCACAGGGGACAAATAGATCTCATAATCCACAGCTCATAGACTGAAACTGTTTATTCTTTAATGAGTACACAGTTTGCAGGATTAACGCTAGTATAGGACCGTCAACAAAGTATCCCTGGCACTATTAGATAATGGATTTGACTGTCTCACTCTTATGAGGAAAGAATTGTATTTTAATTAAATTAGCACTCACTAGCTACTGGAGGATGTCTGGAGAAATTAAAACTGCAATGAAACTTTATTTAGAGAGGAAACTGTAAGAGTACCGAACTGTACATAAAAATGTAACATTTTGGCCCTTCAAATGCTCTGAAAATAGGCAGGCATGTTCTGTGCTGATTACAGCATTACAGATTACAGCATGATACTGATAAAACTATCAGAGATATACACCAGGGAGCAGAATGAAGCAACTCCACTCATCTAATTAGACAATGGAATAGCAAAATGTACTCGGTAAAATGACTGTTGGTGGTTGTGATGGGTGTTCCCACAGAGCGCAATCATATTCCTGGGACAAGGAGTTCACCAACAGAAGCCGCCTTGTGTTTTACCTCCAGCATTGCTGAGATGATGCTGTGCTAGAGGTAGGGGCAGTAGGCAGCACATTTCCACCCCAAATAGAAAATCCAAGAACAATCAGCAACTGTACAATCCCTACTATATATCATGTCTAATTAGTGCTCTGCAGATGAACAGAGAAGATTCCCATTCTAAGCACATCTCTGCAGTCTGTCCATAGCTCCTGCCCTTGTAAGCAGTGGATAACTTAGCCATTACTCCCAGCAGTCTGGCATAAAACTGTTTGCCCGGTGCTTTCACACCTACCTGAGTGAGGCTTTGTTGACTGATTTAAATCAAGAAACTCGGGACAATGAAACTGCCTTCCAGGTGATCATCTTGTTTTAGGGAAAACAAGGAACTCCCATCTTCAGTTATATAATGAGGCAACAGTGCATGCTGATCCACAGTCATCTTCTCGGTCACCAGACACCTGACAGAAACACAACTGCTGTGAAAAATTCAAGGATCGTGCAGAATTTAGCTGTCCTACGCATGTCATTGAGAAAAATATCACCCAAATAAATAATGGAATAACTTTGCAACTAGGAGCCTTGTCATGCAAGGTGCTGAAGACCTCGGATGAAACACTGCTTTACGAACGAGGCTCTGGAATGGGATTTGTAACAGTTTAATGTTGTCAAATGTTGCTGGCAGTAATTCAGTATGCAGTGGTTATAATTGAAAAGTAGCATACAGAACAAACTCAGGATCAGTGCTGTCATCAATCCATCCTATGGGACCTCAGAGGTGGCAGAGAAGATACATGAGGCTAAACGGGCCTTTTAAAGCATCGGTTCTAACACAAAAAGATGCACAAGGTTGTTTAATAGGTGAAAGTATGATATCTAACTGCTAAACAAGGGCCCTACAAACACCAAGAACTTAAACTTGTCTTCACACTAATGGCCATCCTGCTGAAATCCAGAAAATTCAAGTACCACTTTGAGTGACCAGGTGAATAAAATCAAACCATCTCTGTGGGGACCAGGAGCAGACATCTAGCACCGGGGCACTGACAGCTCTGCTTGTGCGTGCTCAGTCTCTCATGCTGGCCAAAGCCAACATCTGCATGGGGCTTCCAACGACACCTTTAAGAGAATTGCACTTTTAAGCCTCATTTTTGTGGCCCCAAAATCCAAAATCTGTCACACACAACAGAGAGTTAGAAATAGCAACAAGCCAAATTTCTTATAAATATGCCAACTATTGTTCTTTTCTTACACATTTATTCATTTGGGTTGGTACAGATTATCTGAGGAAGTGGATGACTTTGTCACACATTATTTGTTACATACTCATCACTCAGCAATCTGCTCACTGTTGCAATCAGTCAATCCCACGTTCACGAACTCCAGGAAAGAAGACTCCCTAGGGTAAACTTGTAATTCTGGCTATAAAAACTTTGCCTTCCAGATCCCCTTCTCCCCTAAAAGCTTTGGACTAGATATAAGCTATGGAAGATTTCCTGAAAGGCAGGCCACAGATGGGTCCATAGATCCATCTTGCATAATATCTCATCCTCTCTTAAAGCTTTTCGGATTTTGCTGATGCGTGTCACCGACCTGTGACTGAATTCGGTCTGAAATGGAGAGAGAAAAAATGACCCGTTCTCTCACTGCAGTGCTTGAGAAGGTCCCACAAGTGCCCTTGATGATCCAGTTAGCATTTGCTGTGTGTAATACTTCTTAATCTCTCCTCCAAGTGGAAAAGTGTGTGTGGGGAGGCCGGTAAGTGTATTTGTATGCATCAGTGTTTTGCAGTGTGATTTAATCACAAGTGATGCACAGGATTAATAAAATGTTATTTTTCATGACCAAAAGCAAACAAATCCTGATGTCGTGCTCCACAGGATAGAAGCAATGGACGGATTATCTGTTTCACATCTTTATAGTTTGTCATTCACATTTCTTTGCACTTTTAACAAAACAATGAAGAGGAGATGAACATGTGGATTTTGCCATGAACGGAATGTGAACGTGTAGATTTTTTCACCACTACAGAAATCCCCTATACATAAGTGAAGTTAACTAAAGGAGATTCTGATTTAGAGGTTTTAGCCTGTAGTCAAGACTTCTCTCAGCTCTAGAACAGGATTTAAATAAAAGAAGATTCTAATTGGCTCTTACTGCACTAAACTGCTTAGATTTTATAAACAATAATTATCATGTCCCAGATGGCAGGTTTGTTTTGTAAGTTAAAGAATAAAGCAGAAGTATTCAGTTTATTAGTATAATACAGTTAAAAGATTATTTTTATAGGTATTGAATTCAATGCATTCACTTAAAATGTGAATTAAGTAAAGCATAAAAATTAGCATAGATGGAAAAGAAATAGATGGGATTCACTACTTCAGGATGCTTTGTTAAAAGGGATCCATATATATCCTAAGCTTTCAATAGAAGTGTTTTCTAGAAGGTTGTCTGCAGTGAATTGTGACCCTTAAAGTAATTTTAGTGGTCGTTGGAATATACGTAGGGTTATGGTGACGAGGAGGATTTTCTGCTTATCAGGAGATGTTGCATTTGGTGCCAGCAACCCCAGTTGGCACCAAGTAACTTCCCTTTCCCACCGGTCTGGCCTCCTACGCGTTGAGGAGAATTATGGCGTTTATTGGTTCAAATTCTTGCCCATTTTCCATAGGACCTGACCTTCTTCCACGAGGCTGGAATGTTTAGGGAGGAGCTCCATCAAGAGAAACTTCTTGGATGTTTATGCATATCTACTCATAACAAGGTTTAGTTGCCAGAAAAGTGTTTTATATTTAATCCATTTGCCAGTTTTCTATAAAAACCAAAAGGATCTGGAATTAAATGGTCTGCATTCAGTACAAGCCATTAACGTATCCAAACTGTTGGATGTTGAAGCAGAAAATAATAGCTTTGTTTGATAATGATGTCTTTCACAAAATAGACACCATATTTTACTGAGCTGTCGTTGACAGAAACAATTGCTATTGAGAATATATTCAACCTCTCATAAAAACATTTATTTTTATTAACCTTTTTGCTTTTATCAGAGTTTGAGGAAAAGATTTTCCTGACCAACAATGCTTTCTACCTCTAAGTCCCCATGTAGCTTAATAAAGATAATTAAAGGTTTTAATGAAGTTTAATTAGAGCTACAGACTTAAGACCATGGAATCATTATGTTCAGCACAAGGATAAAGTTCCTTTTTGGTTACATAATTCTGATTTACAAAAGAGAACTAGACCTTTTAAATCCTTTACTCACATAAGTAGCGTGTATGCAAGTGAACAGTCCTTTTGCTTATTCTAGTTTTCAATGGAAAACCCTCAAAACTTCGAGAATGCATTTCCAATGCTTTTCCCTAAGACAAAAACATTTGCCTCAGTCCTCAAAATGGTGATGATGTGAGTTGTGCCAGTAATAAAGGTTTGGACTAAGCAGGAGACAAAGCTGTAAATGGCTATAGTTCACAACATGGAAAACTATAACTGAAGACAATAAACACTACCCTATTTTATAAATAGGAACATATACATGTAAAAACTTTTCTGTTCCACTGACAAAGAAAGGAAATAAATTGCTGAAGAACTACTTTGGCTTATGAAATGAGAAAACCAAAACATAGGAAAGGAAATCAGTCTTCAAACAAAACAAAATTAAAGAATAAGACACCACGCCAGGCTGTCAGTAAAGCACTGCAGAGCTCAAAAAGCTTTTTGAATTACAATTTGGAAGTGATACGTATGTCTTTCAAAGCATGTACCCCTGATCTATAAACTTGCAAGTCTGTATGTGTTCTTGAGATGGTCATGTCAGCTAAGGTTAAACAATAGCATTCAAAACACATGTCTCATGAGTATTTTCCAGGAAGAAGTACAGTAGAGGGGGAAATAAAATAAAATAAATAAATAACTCAAAACTCGACTGAGAAACAAAAGAGAAAAGGCTCATTACAGATTCTTCTTGGTTTTTTACTTAAAAAAATATCTAGATACAGGGCCACAAATTATAAACACTAATATTCTTTATCTGTCCACTTTTGGTAAACAGTAGACTAAATACCAATGAAATAACTGAATATATTTGTGGCTAGCATTCTTTGGACACATTAGAAATGGCCTAATTAGACAATTATATATAGACAATTTCTATATCTGCACTTGTGTCCAGAGTAGAGCCAAGATCCTATTTAGCTTTCCAGCAGCAAACCCAGAGACACTGCAACAACCACCCTGCAGTACAAATACTCAGATTATTTGATTATTATGAATTCTAAAATAGTTTTTTTTCCTCCTTCATTTTTGTCAAACTAGAGCTGAGGACCCTCCCCTCAAATCTGGCTTAACCCCATTTGAAACAAGCAGAAACAAAACCAGGCAGCATTTAACTTTGACAGCTGAAGATAAGGGTGTTTTATTTCTGCTATTGAAGTGTAAAAATAAGATAATGACTGACTTACCAAAAAAGATGGCAAGTTTCTAAGTGATTTACTCCTTGTGCCTCCTCTCTGAACCCAGGACAAACGCAAACCTCACCGCACCTGCTGAGACATTTACCCCCTTGGATACCATGTGTACCAAGGCTTATTCGCCTTTTACACACTGGGGAATATGGTACAGGCTAAGTGTTTAGTGAATGCTCTAGTTCACTGGGCTCCATGATTTCCTCTACTATTTCTTGGCTGGTACTTTTTGCTGCTTCCTAAATGGTCCATATCAGAACCAGACTAATTCAGGCTGGGAGGTTCCCTGGAGGCCATATGGTCCCATCAGGGGCTCAGGGCACAGCTAACTTTAATGTTAGGTCAGGCTGCTCAGAACCTTGTCTAATGCAGCACCAAATGCCTACAAGGATGGAGAGCCCACAAACTCTCTGGACTATCTGCTACAGTGCTTAATCACTTCAGCTGTGGATTTGTATCCAGCAGGGTTTCCCTAGCTGCAATTCATGACTTCTATTTCTCATTCTTTTGCTTTGCCCCTCTGAGGAGAGTCTGGCTCTGTCTTCTCTGTAACATTCACCCCTGCAAGAGAGCTTAAGGCAGCAATGAGATGCTCTCTGCCTTTTGCTCTCCATGCTGAACAAACCCAACTCCCTCAGCCCCTCCGTACGTGACACAGTCCAATCCTATCCATCTTGGCAGACCTCTGATGTACTCCCCACTGTTTGTCACCCCTCTTGTCCTGGAATGCCCAAAATGGGACACACTGCTCCAGATGTGACTCCACAAGTGCCACGTAGAAAGGAATAGTAATTTCCCTCATCCTGCTGGCTATGTCTATGCTCTAAATGTTGCCTGTTTACTTTAGGGCCCCTTGAGGATCTGGGAGTCAGCCTGTCCAGCTTCTGTGCTCTCCGCCTTTCTTTCAGACTGTCTTTCAGAGTTTTGGAAAAAAAAAAAAAAAAAAGAAGTTTATCTGTCTCCTGCCTTTGGGTTCCTGCAGAGTTTTTTCTTCCTCCAGCCTGACCTCTAGGCCTGTCGTTTCGGAAGTCACTCCCCAACTACACTCATTTTTAGCTTTAACCTATCTGATAGAGTCCCAGCCCCATCACTTACTTTGTAGTCATGCTGTGTGGCCCAGAAATTATAAACTATTGATGTGCTTGCTTTATGGCCACACAGCACATCTTTTTACTAAAGCATGGAAGAATTTGGTTCAAAATCCAGACATAATACAGGGGGTTCCAGTACGAAGAGAGTGCTCGTCAACAGCTACCATCATCCCCCTGTATTAGGAACAGGAAACACTGTGGTAAATCAAATACTGCCATACGAAGAACTTTTGTAATCTCTTAATTTTTAAGACTCTTGGACAGTCACCAAGTTGCTGTTTTCATCCTGGCAGTAAAACACAGAAATTCCCTTAGTCTGGTACATCTGTTTTCTTGTCAATATGGAAGACCTTAGGAAAGACTGACAGAAAATATATACTGTGTTCATCTGTGGTGATGTTGCTTCAGAAAATTCTTGCAACAGGAACAGATTAAATTTATTCATGTATTACTATGCATAAAGTCAGTCTCAGTTGTGTAGTAACTGCAGAGAAATGCAATCATTTTGTTATGCATCCTTGCTACTGGTACTGAGATCTGAGCAAAACCCTTCCCTGCTCCACCAGAAAGGCATGTTTCTTTATTAGCTAAAACATGCTTCTTCTAAATGCAGAAGCACAGCTATGCAAGATAACTGTCATTTTCTCGTTAACATTAATGGAAGAAAAGCAATACCTGTATATTCACCTGTAGGCTACGGACAGAAAGGCTAAGCCCAGTACCTGGTGAAGCTTCATTTTGTCCTGCATGGGATGGACAGTTAATCATGGTTACATGGCTTTCCTTTACCGTGTTTTACAGTTATTTTGATACAATGCTGGCACTGTAAAGTGCTGCTGATGGTATCTTAAGCCACCAGAGTTTTGGTTTGCTTAGAAAACAGGCATGCTTATTTATAACTATGCTGTTGGGGTAAACACATGTGCAGAAGATCATGCTGGCTTCCTCTACAAAATTTGATATATTAAAGCTACTTTTGTCTATCAACTATATCCAATACCTGTGCTCTAGTTTGTAAACTGAATATTCTCCTTTCTGCTATCTGCTTTCATGCTGTGTAGAAACATAGTTGTTCACATTTTTTTAAAATAGTCTTTGTTCATAGACATAAGTGTGCCATCATATGGGTCCGTACAAATTAGAGACACACACTTGAAACTGAAGTGTTCGTATTTGGGTATTTGAGAACTGCATCCTTGGCTCACATTTTGCCTGTTTTCTAGAAGCAGCCAGTGAGAGAGAGGGACCCAGGCAATTTACTCCTTGGTAATTAAGCCCCAAGAGGTCACATGACTCACGCCCTTCGCTTTCCCGCAGATGATTTCCATCAGCAGTTGGCAGGGATCTGCCTTTAGGAAGGCTCCCAAACAGATGCTCTGCAAAGACTGTTTCTGCTTCTCTGTCACATCCTTGCCTGGAAGGGTGCTTTCGGCTACACAAGCCTAAAAGGAAAAAAGGGGGCAGGGGAGAGAGAGTTGAGGTGAATGTATCAAAGCCCCAGTAAACTACTTCTTTAAATGAACAATTACCAGATCTTGCACAGAAGGGAGAGGAAATCACAGGTTGGTTTGGAGGGACTGTCAGGCTGCTGGCTAGAATCAGAACTCCAGGGATATAAAGACTGTCATGAGAAAACTGGAGAGTAATGAAAGATTTCTTCATAGTATTAGTCAGAGTCAGAATGCCTGTGCTGCAAATTTTACGGTCGTTAATGCCAGGTTTGGTTTTGGCTCAGTTAGAAACAATCTCCGCTCATTACATATTTGAGGCATGATTATATATATATATATCTCAAAATGTTTTTAAATATTTTTTTTTTTTTGTTGGACCTTTGCTATAAAATGAAATGATAAAATGCCAGAACTGTGCCTCAGGCTGCATGCTTTGCAACAAGCTGAACAATACAAAAGTATGGGCTAGCACAAGCTGAAGTTGCTCCTAGAAAAGCTTTTATTTCTATTTTTTTAACATTAGACTACTCGCTTTGTTTGAATTTGCAACATTTACAAAGGAAGCATTTTCTAACAATTGTATAATGAGAATAGGGTGTTTCAGTAACGGAATAAATATATCTAATGCTGATAATACATATAATATGAATTACTTTGAATTCTGTATTTTATTTAACATTACACTACAGGCTAAGATTGCTAATTAAGTTCCAGTAGTAAAAACACTTTTGAAAAATACACTACATAATATAAACACCTATTGAAAGTAAATAATAATGTCAATATGACACTGGCTTTTAGGTTTCCATCTCCTAATCTTAATTTTCCCCCTATTTTAAATAAGATTTGCGACTTAAATGGTGCAATAGTGAATATTGCCAACAGAAGTTTTTATATTAAGCAAGACCATTTCACTCGGTTCCCTGCTCCCCCCCCCCGCCCCCGAGTTTTACTATGTTTTTATGTTGGTTTTTTTTACTTATGTTTTTATGTTATAATTGATTGCTTTAGCTTTAACCATTGGAAAAACACCAGGAAGCAAAACCTGCTGCATCTAAATATAAGGCCATAAAGTAAATATAAAAACTGTAATTGATATTGAATGACTTAGGATCAGCTCCATTCATACCTTCTTGCAGACCTCGACAATCTTAAATTTCATTGATCTTGAGTAAGACTACTTACAAGGCTTGTTACTTATATGCTTTTTTTTTTTCTTTCCATAGAGTCAATAACTGCTTTAAGCCTGAATTATTTGAAGGCACGCACTTGCTGCATTTGATTTTGACCGCAGTTTCCCTATCTGCCTCACAAAGTAAATTAGAAACTTTCTCATGTCTAATGACCTTACGTAAGGCCAGTTTACAGTGAGTTGCAATCTGCATGACACCACTGTCATAATTCAGTTTATTTGGCAACGCTGGTTTGGACAAGCCCCACTTGAACTCGTCCTCTTTATGTAAAGCAACTACTTTCCTGTAAGAGTTAAAGTTGAAATACAGGCCATTACGGTCCAGACAATCTCTGTGCTATCACGCATGTCATTAATTATGCTTCATCCTTTATCTCATATGTGATACATTCATTAGGATGAAGCATGTATTGCTTAATGAGACATTTGACTTTATTATTGTTTCCCAACTGTTCAGGGAAATTTATATTTGTAAGTTTAAAGCACAGCCAAATTGACAGTGATAGACGGTTTGGCATTAACCACTTTTTTCCAAGATTTAGTCCAACAATGTCTTATTGAGTACAGCTGCAAAATTCAGATCTTACAGATGGTCACCACAATTCTTGGAGACTAAAAAACCAAGACATTGGTGCCAGCTTATGTAATGACCCTTAAAGTACCGACATGTACAAGAAAATCCACGTGTTTTTACTGTGATTTTTTTTCATAAGTAGGCACATGGCTGGAAAGGGAACTTTAGCTGTATAATGGTCACTGGTGTTACCAGAGATGAATGTGAGGGTATATACTTTGAGTCCCTGATTGGAAAGCAACAAAACCAGATTGTTAATGATGGCTTTCCCATGGTAGTGGGAAAGAAGGAAGGCAGACAATCTTTGCTAGCTTGGTTTCTCTCCAAGGCATATTGACTTTCTCATGGCAAATAATTATAGGGTTTTTTGCATCTGAACAGATAAACACTGCTTTTATTTTGTGGGGGATGTTCTTCAGGGAAAGAAAAAAAAATAATCAAGCTGCAGTTAGTAAACCAGAATTTTTTCCCCTCCTTTCTGCATGCCTAGCTCCTATGGCTATTAAATGTGCTTGTATTTAATGGAAGACATAACAGCCTATAATGGTTTGTAACAACAAGTAAGAGGGGAGGTTGCTCCACAGCTTCTCGTTTTCCTTCACTACAGTTTGGAATGCATGTTCTTGGTTTTAAGGACTTGTCTAAAGGTAATAAAGAGCCCTAAAAACATTACATAAAGAGAGCTCTGTCCCTGTTATTTAAATACTTGCCTTTGAGTCCTAATGGTCCCACTTCTTACTCAGCAACTGACATCTTAACATGCTGCTGATTGATGATTTTGAAGTCACAAAGGGACAGTTATGGACTGAAATAGAAAATAAGAGTTGCATAAACTTTGGTTACGAAAAGCAGATCCTATTCTTATACAAAAATGAGAGTTGCTGAGAATTTGAAAGGGAAAGAACTGCCTCCTGACAAAATATAACGATATCATTTTTTTTGATACTTCTCTGAGACATCAGCACCTCCCTGAGAAGGAGGCGGAAACTGCATAATATTTTGAAGTTTAGATGATCCAGCAGGCAGTTACAGTAACGGCACAACCCTTTCCTTCAACCCCGTATAACAGTTTATCTAGATTTTGGTTAAGGAAATTGTACAAGTGTAGAATTTATTTCAACATGATAAAATTCTATTCCTTTTTTGCCCAGTTGCAGAGATAACTTGTTACAAAATTCTAAGAACTGAATTTCCTGAAGTGTTTTGCATTAATTAATTACATGTGTTTTAAATATGATTATTAAATGAGTTAAACTATTCTTAAAATTTTATATTCTATTTTAATAACTAAGAATTAAACAACTAAAATGATAGAATTAAAAATTACATTGTCTCTCTCATCTCAATCTTATTTGGTCTATTAATTGGAAAATATATAATTGCATATATCTGTATTTTTACAGATTAATGTTTTGTTAGCAGGAAGCAGAATGTAGAGATACTAAGTTCTAGACACCTAGCTAGACTGTCAAAACTCAGTTGAATGGAATAAAACCACGCCAATTTAAATCAGCTGCAAATCTGGCCCGTGACTATGCTGTTTTTCATTTGGACAGGGGGATGTGCAATGCATCAACTGGTCATATCCAAAGAAAATTATCCAAGAGTTATTCAGCCAGAGAAATCATTAAGCTGTTTGATTTTGCACTCTGTCCATGAACTTTACACACCATTGTGGGTAAACATACAATTTTTCTTCCCAGAAAGAAAAGAAGAAAATTGGCCTAGATGGTATACCCTTCTCCTCTGCCCTATTCTATGGTATAAAATCAAAGGTTTTGAGGAGATGACCAGTGCCTGGAAAAATGGAGATAGTTTGGGAGCGGGAAGGGAGGTGGGAACAAGACCATTCAGGACAACAGTAACCCAGGCATGGGGAGAGGGACCTGAAAGCACTAAAAGACATGAAGGAAGTAAAGGAGGTTAGATGCAGAAGCAACACACTTTGTAGGTAACAAAAATTAGGCCTTCGAGAAATGTGCATTCAAGAAATGTTATACACGTTCATATACTGTGTTTTGGGTTTTTTCTGGAGGAAGTTTTCCAGAAGTTTGCCAGAACCTTGAATGCTTTCTGTTCTCATTGCTCTTCCACTCTTCTCTACTTTTATCACCTCTGTCTAAGCCCTCTGGTTGTACCAGCAGCCACCTGCATGGGGAAGCCTGCACCACTTCAATGAAGATGCTGAAAATAGGACGTGCTTCCTGGTTCTTGCCGGTGCCATTCAAAAGGCCCAGATCCCACATGTCCCGGTCCTTGCCAAACATCACCATAAATATTTGGGTTACCAGTATACCATAGTTACCTCAGTAAACAACCTAAATACTCATACACAGATTATTAATTATGAATACTCTACAGCATGAAGTACTACCCGATGGATTTCCCACAAGACCTCCAAACATCACTGTTGACAGACAGCAAGGAGCCCCTTAGCTCTGTGAGAGCCGTACGCTGTGGCCACATCACCCCACAGCTCCCTGTGCCTTGGGCTTGGCTCCAGGCAGTCTCTGCAGGGCACCTTTGCCTCCCAGTCCCAGGAACCCTTCAGATGCACCACCATTTCAGGGGTCCGCTCCTGGTGGCAGCCTCACAGCTGCCTGGGACAAAGCACAACCACTTCCAACTGGGCTAACGCATGCTAAAACTTTCATAGAACAGAAGGAGCTCCTGGATCTCAGTCTCTTATGTTTTCTTTTGCCTGATCTGCCTCTCACTGCTGCGCTCCCTGGGGATCATGCAGAGTTTTTTAATAGTGCTGGCACTGTGACTCAGTACTAACCAAAATATCCACAACCACCCTGCCATCTTTTTTTAGGTAAGCACTTATTTCCACACCTTTTTCTTACCAACCTGCTAGACTGAATAAAAAAATATTTAGAACTTACCCCATTGTACACAGAAAACTCTTGAGGTGTTCACTGAATTATTGCTATCTGCCAGACACGCATTTAATATATGTCTCATCTAGAAGTGGATTTTATTAAACGAGATATCAAAATGTATTCTTACTGTCTGAGATTAAGCCAAATATCTCTCTTTTTGGGGTGGTTTGGTTTGTTGTTTTTTGTTGTGTGTTTTTTTGGTTTTTGTTTTGTTTTGTTTTGTTTTTTTGACTCTAGCCCAAGCTGTACTTATTCCAAGGAGCTGATTTTTCTGTTTTACTGACATGGTGTCCTTTGAGATATTTTTTTTATAATCTTTGGCACAAGCAAAAGCCTTAACAATTTTCTTCATGTTTTCTGTTTATCTAGGGCCAATGTAAACCATCTATTGTATATCCCAATCCTTAAATGACCCTTAGATGTAAATTTAAACACATTTTTTCCAGAATGAATACTGTTGATGGCAAAAAATTCATACAGTATTGCTAGGGACTAATATTGCGCTGTAATGACCATGGTACTCAAAAATATTCAATCTATTTTACTGGGTCTTCTCCTTCACAGGAGTCCCAGAAATTGCAGATTATACTCTTGTGGAATCTAGATGGGTTTACATTTTTTGTATAAATTTGAAATATGTAATTTCTCACTCTTCACGTCACTACATTTTTGCCATACACCTGGAACAGTGTTTCTCCAGGCATCAGATATCCCATGTGTTTGTATCCAACTTGAAATTTTTACAATTGTCACTAAAAAGTAATCTTTTAAAAAGTTGTTTGCCAGATGCCCATTGCTCACCAGGTCCTGCCTACAGTCCCTTGTCTTTCTGTTCCACTGCTGAACATGCCCCCTGTATCTCTTTATTTTCTGATTGTTGTTGTCCTCTTGCTTTTCATTGTTCCCCCCATCATGGACACTACTTTGAGCTGCAAGTCTCTGTTCAGTTTAAAATAAAGAAACTTCCCATTTTCTTCTGGAATGACAATTCCACCACACTCCAGTGCTCTCGTGTCCATTGATCCCTGCAGATACTCCCATTCTAGCGATCCTGGTCCCCCCAGAAGTGTGGAGGCGGGTGCAGCCTGTTTGCCTATTGCCACTGGCTGTGGGAAACCCCTGGAGAAGCATTCGGGCACAGGCTGGACAGAGAGGGAGCCAACAGATGGGGCAAGTCAGGAGACACATGGCAAAGGCATGACACTGATCCATGGTGAGGCCTCAGCAGGGATAGAAAGAAGCTTTTTTCCCCTACAGGACCATGTAAAATTTGCTGCAAAGTAGAAAGCAATAGAAAAATTCCTGACTGAGAGTGGGAAAAGGGAACACTTCCACTCTTTCAAAGACAAAGAGGGCTGGCAAGTGTTACATTCTGACCCTTTTATTTCCATCTGCTTTCTTTTCAGTTTTTTCTGTTTCATCAGTTACCTTGTTCCAGATATTATGCAAACAAATCTGATTTTTTAAACTTTTTATTCGTTTGCTTTGAACAAGGGTGCAGACAGATCTCAAAATCTTGGCTGACTTTGGATCCTGTCATCCTTCCTAAACTAACAGTGCTCTTGTCACCCTGTCTGCCAATGCACTGATCACTCTTCTGGCACTTTCAAAGCAGTGCATGCTTCCTACAGAGGCTGACCACTGCTCTGGTTTGTATATGCTGTGACAAACATGACAACACAATATACTTTTCTTCTGTACTCAAGTTTCTTCCACTGAGCTATTTCGGACTCTCTATCATCTCCTGGATATGAGAAGATAATTCGCTTTCTACACCTCCCATCTGAATCACACTAACTGACCAACCTCTAATTATTTTATCAGGGGTTTGTTCTGGTCCTGCAGTAGTCTCCAACAAAATTTTGTCCTGGATCCCAGTTCCTGTCTTTTATTAGATTTTCAGCACCCTCCTTTCACATGGTGTTCAGAAATCTCTGACTGTACTTCATAACTTTCCTCTTCTTCTTTCTCTCCCTTGATCAACATCACTTAATTCTTGCACAACACACAAAACCCCAATATTAACATAGTTAGGATGCAGTCTGTAAAAGTACAGTTATTTAAAAAGAAAAATGGGCCAGATTAATTTGCTAAGTAAGGAAGTCTCACATCTGGAAGATCATTGCTTTCATAATGAATTAGCTTGATAATTTTCATGAACGTAATTTTTAAAATACAAGAGAAAATTAGAAAAGAAATTATTTAAATTGAACCATGAGAACCAGAAAAGAGAAACCATGAACCAGAAACTGCTGATTTTCTTTATAGCTTTATAAAACTTTTCCAAGTATTTAATCTCTAAATGGAGGTCTGGATGATGACAAAAGATTATATAGGATGGCTATTATTTTCTGTGGATATCTACAGTAATCTGTACCATGTTATGGAGTTTTAATAGAATTAATTCCCTATGGGATCTTTCTGGAGTTTTATTTAAAAAAAAAACCCCAACATTCAACAGAAACGTTATAAGAAACTACAGAATTTAATTTAGATAGTCCTATAGGATTTCACTCTTGCATATTTTTACTGACATACTTGAAAAAACAGTTATGCAGTGTTGCTGTTTTAGGTAAAGGATATTATCCCATAAAATAGATAATCACAGAATCATAGAATTGTCTAGGTTGGAAGGGACCTTTCAGATCATCTAGTCCAACCATCAACCTAACACTGACAAAAACCATCACTAAACCCTATCTCTAAGCACTATGTCCACCTATCTTTTAAATACCACCAGAGATGGTGAGTCAATCACTTCCCTGGGCAGCCTGTTCCAATGCTTAATAATCCTTTCAGTTTAAAAATTTTTCCTAATATCCAATCTAAACTTCCCCTGACGCAATTTGAGGCTGTTTCCTCTTGTCTTATCACCTGTTACTTGGGAGAAGAGACCTACCCCCACCTCGCTACAACCTTCTTTCAAGTAGTTGTAGAGAGCAATAAGGTCTCCTCTCAGCCTCCTTTTCTCCAGGCTAAATAATCCCAGTTCGTTCAGCCACTCCTCATAAGACTTGTTCTCCAGACCCTTCACCAGCTTCATTGCCCTTCTCTGGACATGCTCCAGCACCTCAATGTCTTTCTTTAGGGGCCCAAAACTGAACGCAGTACTCGAGGTGAAGCCTCACCAGTGCCGAGTACAGGGGGACAATCACTTCCCTAGTCCTACTCACCACACTGCTCCTGATACAGGCCAGGATGCTGTTGGCCTTCTTGGCCACCTGGGCACACTGCTGGCTCATGTTCAGCTGGCTGTCGACCAACACCCCCAGGTTCTTTTCTGTCAGGCAGCTCTCCAGCCACCCTTCCCCAAGCCTGTAGCGCTGCATGGGGTTGTTGTGACCCAAGTGCAGGACCTGGCACTTGGCCTTGTTGAACCTTATACCATTGGCCCCGGCCCACCGATCCAGCCTGTCCAGATCCCTCTGCAAAGCCTTTCTTCCCTCAAGCAGATCAACACTCCCACCTAACGTGGTGTCGTCTGCGAACTGACTGAGGGTGCACTCGATCCCCTCGTCCAGATCATTGATAAAGATATTAAAGAGAACCGGCCCTTACACCGAGCCCTGGGGAACACCCCTCATGACTGGCCGCCAACTGGATTTAACTCCATTCACCACCACTCTCTGGGCCCGGCCCTCCAGCCACTGTTTTACCCAGCGGAGATTACTCCCATCCAAGCCATGGGCAGCCAGCTTCTCCAGGAGAATGCTGTGGGAAACTGTGTCAAAGGCCTTACTAAAATCCAGGTAAACAACATCCACAGCCTTTCCCTCATCCACCAAGAGGGTCACTTTGTCATAGAAGGAGATCAGGCTTGTGAAGCAGGACCTGCCTTTCATGAACCCTTGCTGACTAGGCCTGATCACCTGGGTGTCCTTCATGCACCACATAATGGCACTCAGGATGCCATGACCTTTCCAGGCACCAAGGTCAGGCTGACAGGCCTGTAGTTCCCCAGATCACCCTTCCGGCCCTTCTTGTGGATGGGTGTCACATTTGCTAGATGCCAGTCAGCTGGGATCTCCCAGGTTTGCCAGGACTGCTGATAAATGATGGAAAGCGGCTTTGTGAGAACTTCTGCTAGCTCCCTCAATACTCTTGGGTGGATCCCATCTGGTCATATAAATTTGTGTATGTCCAGCTGTTGGAGCAGGTCCCTCGCCATCTCCCTTTGGATTACAGGGGCTTCATCCTGCTCCCCACCCCTATCTACTAGCTCAGGGGTCTGGGTACTAGGGGAACAACTGACTCTACTACTAAAGACTGAGGCAAAGGAGGCATTAAGTACCTCAGCCTTCTGCTTATCCTTTGTCACTATGTTACAGCCTTCATCTGACAAAGGATGGAGATTCTCCTTAGTCCT
Organism: Numenius arquata; assembly: GCF_964106895.1. Lineage (NCBI taxonomy): Eukaryota > Metazoa > Chordata > Aves > Charadriiformes > Scolopacidae > Numenius > Numenius arquata. The sequence continues at coordinate 35,779,252 of NC_133578.1, forward strand.
CCTTTTGTTACTAATATATTTATAGAAACTCTTTTTATTGTTCTTAACATCCAAAGCCAGGTTAAGTTCTAGTTGGGCTTTGGCCCTTCTAATTTTTTTCCTATATAGCCTTACAACATCTTTGTAGCCTTCCTGAGTGGCCTGCCCCTTCTTCCAAAGGCCATAAACTCTCTTTTTTTCCCCTGAGTTGTAACTATATCTCTCTATTCAGCCAGGCCGGTCTTTTCCCCCGATGGCTCATTTTTCAGCACATATGGACAGCCTGCTTCCGTGCCTTTAAGACCTCCTTCTTGAAAAACGTTCAGCTTCCTGGACACCTTTGCCCTGCAAGGCTGCCTCCCAAGGCACTCTGTCAACCAGGCTCCTGAAAAGACCAAAGTCTGCCCTCTGGAAGTCCATGGTGGCAGTTCTGCTGACCCTGCTCCTTGCTTCTCTGAGAATCAAAAACTCTGTCATTTCATGATCACTATGCCCAAGACAGCCTCCAACTGTCACGTCCCTCACCAGTCCTTCTCTGTTTACAAACAGCAGGACCAGCAGGGCTCCTTCCCTAGTTGGAAGTTCCCTAGCAGGGCTCCTTCCTCCTCACCAGCTGTGTCAGGAAGTTATCCCCAACCCACTCCAGCAACCTCCTAGATTGTTCCCTCTCAGCTGTATTTTGTTCCCAGCTGACATCTGGCAGGTTGGAGTCTCCCACAAGGACAACGGCTAGTGATCTTGAGGTTTCTCCCAGCTGCTTGTAGAATATTTCATCTACCTCTACATTCTGGTTGGGCGGTTTGTATCAGACTCCCACCATGCTATCAGCCTTGTTGGCCCTCCCCTTGATTCTTACCTATAAAGACTCAACCCTATTATCTCCATCATTAAATTCTTGACATTCATAACACTCTCTAACATACAGAGCCATCCCACCTCCTCTCCTTCCTTGTCTGTCCCTTCTGAAGAGTTTCTAGTGATCTAATGCAGCACTCCAGTCGTGCAAGTCATACCTCCATGTTTCCATGATGGTGACTACATCATAATTTTCCTGCTGCACAATGGCTTCCAGCTCTTCCTGTTTGTTGTCCATGCTACATACATTAGTCTAGAAGCAGTTCAGCTGGGCTACTGGTCCTGATGTCTTTTTGCTGGAAGAAGCCTTAACTTCTACCTGACCATTCCCAGGCACAGCCATAGTTTCTAACCCATCAAAGACCCTCACGTCTCTGCTACTGGTTACATCCCTCTCCCCCTTCAAATCTAGTTTAAGGCCCTTTTGATGAGCCCTGCCAACTCCTGTGCAAAGATCCTTTTCCCGCTTTGAGACAGGTGTACCCCATCCACCTCCAGCAGACCTGCTGTCATGTAAACTATGCTGTGATCAAAAAAACCAAAGTCCTGCCTCTGACACTAGGCTCAGAGCCAGGTATTGATCTGCTGACTCTTCTTGTTGCTTCTCTCATCCTTCCCTGTGACTGGAATGACAGAGGAGAACACTACTTGTGCTCCTGACCCCTTAAGCCAGTCATGCCAAGGCCTGGAAGTATCTTTTGATCGCCCTTGGGTTTCGTGTTAACAGTTCATCTCTGCCTGTCTGAAAAATTAGTAGAGGGTAGTAATCTGAAGGGCTTACCAGGGATATAAATATTGATAAAAATGGTATAATAAGCTCATTAAGACAATACTTTACACCGTGAGATTCACAATATATAGGGAAGAGAGAATTGCCTGAAGTCTCTGAAAAATAATTAAATGAGAAAAGAAATTGGGAATTATCATGGTCTATTTTTCTTATACAGATCTCCAAACCAAGAAATCCCTGCTTAAATCTCTGTCAGCATAAATATTTTATTATTACACTTTTTATTTTTTCTTTTAGCTCCATGTGCTGTTGTCTTTAAAAAAGATTTCAAAATCTATTTTAATGGCAAGGTAGTTTAAATTATCATTTTTACAGTTCTAGTAAAAAAGTATAGAGGAGTGGCAATGCTGGTTTTTCAATCACACTTCAGTAATTTGATTTGTGGCATAATAGTCCATCTCTGCTTCATGCCAGAGGGAAAATCAACTATTTTCCACAATAGATGGAAAAAGACCCTTTCCTCAGCATGGATTAAAAGCAAATAAATAAATAAATAATCCCTCTTTTGGTACAGTTATGAAAACTCAACACTTGGCACCATGACACCCAGTAAGGTTGGCTCACAAATGTGTCCCAGAAGACTCCTTATTGCAGATGCTTATATTTTCTGAAGTTTTCACTCAAACTAAAAAATCTAAGTGTCCAGTTTTACCTACTCTCAGTTGTATTCTTTACATGGGAACTAATATTTATTTTTTTTCCAGTGAGAAAACATGCATCAGATCCAGGAGAGTTTACATCACCACCACCAGTTTTAGGAGAACCTACAGATCCTGAGTCTTATAAAATAAGCCTCAAAGCTTTTGTAAAAATCAAAGTACGTACCCTCCATTCAGGCATGGAGTGAGATGGCCAAATAGCCTAATTGCAAGCATTTCTTCAGAAGGCCTGGCATAGGGTGTGCGCTTGCAGTGGAGATGAGGATGGAGGTTAAATCCACAGTACCGAGCACTAAAGGAAAACACCGAGCACAATGGGAGGCTGCACAAGGTGGTCTTTGAGTTGATCAAATTAAATCCAGGGATCAGGCAAGGACTGATCAAGGGACCAAGTGGCTCAAAGTACCCAGAAGTACTCACACCCTTCTTGGCAGACCTCTGAATTAGACATCTGTCTCTTCACTGACAATATCTAAACTTACATTGAGTTGCATCAGCTGATATTTTCCACTGAATTTCTGTGGAATTTGGACAATGAGTCCCCCCTAGGTCCTGAGAAAACCACATTAAAAATGTTGGAAAATCAATCTGCATATAAGTGAGGATATCTAAGAGAGGTTACAACTACATGGGCTATCTTTTAACGCAATTTGATGATGTTCAGTTTTCAAATATCTCAGGTTTGTAATGCAAGGACTCTTTCAAATAGAAAATTTTCAAAGTAAACCACATAATGTCAATCATCAAGAATAAAAGCATGTAGTTGCACTTTCTATTAACAGATGGAAACAGCAGATGAGCCCAGATAATTTAATAATCCCTGGCAATATAAATTTTAGATCTGAAACATTTTGAGAAAAAACACATTGGATTTTCCCCAAGGACATCAGTAAAACCAAAATCAACTAATTCCCAAATAAAACAGTCTAATAAGCACATCATTAAGTTTGTTGCTAATTCTTGCTGTAATTGCGTACAGTGTCACCTTGACACAGAATGCTGTTACAGCAAAGTAAACTACACAAAGAGAGCCATCTGCATGTAATAGAAATTAAATCTACTACACTGTGGTCAGCATTTCACCAGGCAATCATTTAGAAAGGCTGTTATGAAACATTGCAGGCTCCTGCTGGGATTCAGTTTCTATAAATATGTGGCCCATGTAATTGTTCAAAATCATAGCGGAGTGATATGCTTTATTGAAGAGAATTACAGCAATGAAATTAACTGGGCAATACATCCAAAGTAATAAACAGAAACAACTGAAATGAAGACCCTTGTTCTGTTCAGGATTTAGAAAGCAATAGTGCCAAGTCTGATAGCTACTCATTCCACTTCTTTCTCTGCTGTCATTCACAACTGTAGAGCCTGTTACTGAGCCTGCAATAGAGTTTCAATGTGAAAATAAACAGCACTCAGCTCACGTTACATGGATTTTATACCCACAGTTTAAAGTGGTAGGACAAAGTGGCCTATATATATTTCAGTGTTTTGAAAGAACCACAAAAATATACTTCCTATAGGATATATTTCTTACTAATTCCTATTCAATATGTTGTAAGATTATGACAGGAAGCACAAGTATTTCAACACAGCATAAAATAATGAAATATTTTATTATTACACTTTTTCACGTTTTTCCTTTCTTTTAAATTTTTGTTTAAGTCCATGAGCTATTGTCTTTAAAAGAATTTAAAGTCACTTATTTAATAGCAAGGTGGTTTAAATTATCTTGTTTACAGTTCTAGTGAGAGGTATAGATGAGTGGAAACGCTGTTTTTTTCCAGAGTGCTCTCCTAGCTGTCTTCTCCAACTCTCATCTTTCAACATATCTGTCCTCCCTCCCTGTAAAGAAAACACTCCTGCCTGACCAGCCTCCCTTCAGACTGCTTTGCTTCTAATCTTATGGCAAGTATTTCTTCCTCATCTGTTAAAAGAAACAAATAAAAAATCCCAAACCAACCAAGCAAACAAACCCCCGCCCCCCGCCCCAACATATGCAAAGCTGAATGACACACAGCATTGCCGCTTCCCAAGATACCACGAGGCACTCGCAGCAGCCAAACTGAACCACGGGACATCGAAGCCACTTCCCAGGTGACGCACTCAATACTAGCGTGCAAAGCCTGGGGCCACTGAAGCTGACATCTTTACTCATCCCCCTTCGCTTCCCCTAAATTCCCTTGGTGTTTTTGACCACTGTTGCCATGCTCTGGACTAACACAAAGCTGCGTGGGTATTACATACTTGCCACGGTCAAGTCCTGGGAGGTCTTCTACCCTGGCTGAACTTGGGAACCCCACACGGAGGTGAGAGGAAACCCTTCATGCTCGGCTAAGGCTGTTATTTCTGTCTCATCGACATTTGAAGGTACAGAAGTTGTGGCACCTGTGTGGTTTGGAAGGGTTTCTGTGGGCTGCTTTCAGATGTAGGTATCTCAGCCTTCTTTAGCCTCTTGCCATATGCATACATAGGGTGGTAACAATACCATTTGTTATCTGAATGGTAAGGAATTATTGCTGTTATGGTATGGCTGCAGAGTAAATAATTACCAATTCAATATGTGCTACTCCCTCTGCCAAGCTGCTAAAAGAGGACAAAAATGGGCCAGACCTGATTTGACTCCCCTGTTGTGCCAGTGACTAAAATTAATCTAAAATTTTGGTAAGTAAAATGAAGCAGATGGTTGTCAAGGTTTTCCTAGCAGAGCAGCCTGAGATTTGCGAACTGCATGTTCAGACTTAGACCAAAACCACAGAGCATGTTGGAGTTCAGCTTGGATTTGAGCTTTTCCAGAAACAACGGAAACTTGATATCACTTCAGATCAGGGGCAAAACAAAAGAAGTAAAATCTTCATTGCAGAGTTCAGCTTGTGGTCACGTCATAGGAAAGAAGCTCAGGTTACTAGTGAGTGCACTAAAAGCTTTACTCATAAGTGAGTTAAGATACCATAAGAAGTATAAAAACCTCACTAATATTTGACCTAAAAACATTGCAGCCTGGTAGTATTAATGAAATTAACTTTAATTAAAGTTTGCTAAATAGGTAGCTAAAGATTGCTAAAACATCAACTGGGAGAACAAAGTAATTCAGCTCAACAGAAAAAGCACCAATAAACTCTTCCATTGCTTTTAATGGTTTGGGCGTTTTTTTTGCTGTGGAAGTGCTAGCTGCATATTCATCTATATAATTGCATTATATTGTTTTAAGTGTGATTTTTTTGGCTTAAGAAACACAATATTTGTGACAAATAATAATATAATTTATTAATAAACATTTACACTTATTTTTTACTTATGAAATAAACAGGATTTTTTATTTCCACTTTAATGTATGCTATGATGGCATTTGCTAAACACATAAAAACTTTCCTTATAATCTGTTCATTTTGATAATAAGCTGAAGGCCAGAAAATTGGCTAATGGCTGCATCAATGATTATGGAGTATCCATCCTCTGAAGTGTGGCACATTTCTTCAAAAGCCTGCAGCCATTCCTGTGAAATTTGATTGAGGTTCTAAGCTAACACCTGATGGAGTCATTATGGCCTAACCTCTCGGCTACCGACAGTTTTATCTACTACAGGATGGACAACCATAGACTGATTCAAAACTTTATATATTAGAAATGTAGTAATATCAGAATATCTCTTACTATGCGTTATCCTTCTTTCCTTTCTTGTTAGAAGCAAAGCTCTGGTCTTTGTGGATAGATCAAAAGTAATGGTAAGCACAAGAAAAGATAAAATAAAAATTACATTAATGTCCTTAGCTCAAAAAAATATATCAATCTTCTGAAGAATTTTTAACCCTTTGTATGGTGGCTTTGGATGATGTTGTTTTGTATATGTTTGAAGAAAGAATAACACATTAATTATGTTATTTCCCAGTTCATTCCATTTCCCAGAAACACCCCTTCCTTCCTTATCCACCTCAAAGTTTGCTCTATAATCCTATTCTTTCAGCGGCAGCCCTGTGTGAATGAGAAAGAACAAACCTCATTTAAGGAGGTCTACTGCTTACAACATGGTACCTTTAGAAGCTGGTTCTGGCAAATTTAAAAGTCAGTCACTGAAAGCCATGCTGGGTAAAAGCCTTCCACAGAGAAGATGGTCTTGACCTATGGAGGATCAGCAGATGTGGGGAAGGAATAAGACTGGATTCCTGAGGAGTCTACTCACTTCTCTCTTGCACCCAATAGGGTTGTTGGAACACCCAACCCATAGAATGATTTGCGTGAAAGACAAAATTAACTAACTCACTCTTCACAATGCTAACAATTTGTTTAAAAAACCAAGTACCAGGATGTACATATCTGAAAACACAGACATAAAGAAGCGAACGCATTCTGCAAATAACTATAGCTATCTTGGCTTAAGTTGTGAAATGCGTTGATTTTTCTTTGAACAAAACCTCTTCAAAAAGTGGTGTTTATTTTGACAAAACTGCCCTTCAACTCTCTGACATGTTGTAATATATGTTTTGTTTCTCCATAAGATTGCCTTATCCATTTTAGAATAACAGCATGTTACACATATCTAGTATCATAAGAACTGTCAAACTGTAGCAAACCAAAATCTTCTTGGTTTAGCAAGAATTTTCCATTCTTGATCAGTTTCTTTGAAATTCCCCTTTTTTCTTCACCAAAAATATTCCTATTTTCTCATATTTTTTTTTAGATCCACCAAAAGTAAATTTGACATAAACTACATGTTATATAAATTGACATTCATATATGTAAGCTTGTAGATTGTGGTAAAAGTCTGGGTGGAAAATAGTATTTCACAAGATTCATAGCAGCATTAATCTGGCAGTGATGAAGAACACAGATCTTACACCTAATTCATCTGGTTACTTACTGTGCTATTGTAAGGTCTTCTGAAGATCTTTAGGGACTTTTCTGTTTGAAGTTATGTATGTATTTATATATATACACACATATATATACACATACACACATATACATATATATATGTATTTGCATTTACACATACGCATATATAAGCATTTGCACAATTAAAGACAAGAGCTGGAATTTAATGTGTTTGATGATAACCCCCATACTTGCCTTATTCTTAAGAAGCAAAAGGTTCTTATTCTTTTTTCCAAACTGCACGCTGATTCCAAATAAATGTAGGTAATTATATTATTATGAACTTAAACATTTTTCCTTATTCCAGAGGGGGACAAACAAGAATTAAATAGATTCCCTACAGATGAGATTAGAAATACGTTATGCTAATTCTTATAGGGAAAGAACAACGTCTGCCAACCTTGGGGGAGATAAGTGCCTGTGTTATCTGCCAAGTATCTAAGGGTACCTATGGGACAATCACAGGGAGAACCACTGTCAGCTTGAAATAATTTATTATACTCTGTCAATAATGGTTATTATGAAACAATATCAATTAAATTACATGTATAATAATCCATTAAAGGATCACATAAAAATGTACTCTCACACAAACGTAAATATATACCCCTCCAAGGACCAAGGAGTTCATTGCTGTTAGCAGTTAATAAGTTCCATGACTTTGAAACACACATTGACTGGAGAAGGACTGCTTTCTCCATGCGTTGTCATGGGCTCCACACACATCAACCATCAGACATGAAGTCAAGCAGCAAGTACTTGGGAAGCTAAAGAGGATGCCCTAAGTGTCACAGAAGGTCTAACGTAAGTGCGCTGTGCACGTATATATTGACACAAAACACGGTTCATTGCTTCTCTGGCAGCTGCTAAAAATGCTGACACAAGATAGAGTGACTGAACAACAGAATTATGCCACTTTCTCTCTTGCCTTTCCCTGCACTGTCCCCAATTGCAAGTCTTTCCTGTACCTCTCCCTTTTAATTACACTAATAGGCTGCTAACGTGAAAGCTCATCATTTTTGTCCACAACCCAAAACTCTCTCACCAACCCTTGCACTTATGCTTGTTTGCCCAGCCAGAACATCCAGACACCAGCTGCAGCTTCCAAAGGAAACTGATAAAACTGTCATAACCTGGCCTGGCCCAGCCAAAGGCTTGGCAGTCTGCGGACGGACAGACTGCATCCTACAGTTCCCACAGGCTGGGCCACAGCACACACTGCCCTTCTCTCCATCAGAACCATCTCTCATACTAAAGAGTATTTTACCCGCAGCAAAAGTCTGCAAAAGTCCCTGACCACACTGGCAAAGTCTCAGAAGAAAAGCTACTTATATCTAATGCAGTTGAAGATGAAAGAAGTTTGCGGGAGGACTTTGACCCAAGAACCTTCTCAGAGCCTGTATTTTCATTGCTGCTTGACAAATTTCCTCCAACCATCAAGGAAATCCCTCGCACGGGATCCTGACTGTGCCCTGGGGTTCCTAGGCCTTGAGACGGCCAGAGGCAATGGTGCATTAGGGAATTAATCCATCAGTTAGTGGTGGAGGTGAAGCTGGAAGCTTTACAGTCTGCTTGAATGTGTGGTCTTATCCTGAGTTAATGTACAAATTTGGAGGATACACTGCCTTTGGTCTCTTTTTTGAAGTCCTAGAAAATAGCACATGGGCCTGCAGCAATGCACAGGAGGATGAAAATATTAACAGGAATATTGGTCACGGAGAATTGTGTGGGTGGCAGAGGTTGGATAGTCAAGACAGCCAAGCCTGTGGGGCAGCAATTCACTTTTCCATGTGCATTTAATCTGCCATAGCCACAGACTGGTCCTGAGAGAACACTGTGGAAATCAAAAGTACATTTGGCTTGGCCTCAACCAGCATTTCCTCACCAAATGAATTGCTGAGGACCATAATGGCAGCCACACAAAGACAGTAGTTCCAGACAGTCTTTAAAGGGAAGCTGGGACTGATTCATAAGAAGTATCTAGTCTGCCTTTCATGAGGTTTAAATACTTAGGCTTCAAACAGGTCCTATAGCAGTAGTGCTTGGCAGTCTGGTTGCTCTCTCAGCAGAGACAGATTCTCCACAGGAGGCAATTAAAGCTTGTGAAGAAAAAACAATTAAGCCCTATCAAGTGAGGTTCAATAAAGGATCTCATTTCAAGAGCGGAAAGGAAAGTCCTGTATAAACTAGTCAAGAGACCAGATTAATGGATGTGGCTGTAACTGCGCAAGCATGATTCTGGTGCCTGCACAGGCACTGCTGGCGTGAGGAAGAGGGGAGCTGGAAGAGTAAGGAGGAATCCAGAGCTGAAACATCAAAGGCTCATCTAAGTTCAGAGCAGGATGCAGACACCACATCAGTGTGTGTAAGCCATCCCAGCACATAAAGTATTTCACAGTCAACAGGGCCAGCCAGGCCTGGGATTACTGGGCTGCCTTGTCCTCCTGTTCCTACTGACAGGATGGCTCCTTGCTGTCTCCAACAGCTTCAACTATACCAGTCACCCTCTACGGAGAGTTAGTGCAAGATGGACGTGCTGGGCCACACAACCATATTTGGGTCTGATGGGCCTCTATAGCAACAGGTAGATCTCTACCTTATGCCACCTTGCAGGAGGTGACCTTATCCACCTGTCTGACTTGCTCAAGGTAGAGCAGGGGACAGATGGCCTTACAAAACACCACAGAGTTGATGGCGACAAGACTTGTTTGTCCCACTGCATGTATGTACATCGCTGAATCACAGGACTGGAAGCAAGAGGCTTGCCCGCTGCTGAACACCAACATGCTGAGCAACAGAGGGTCACCTGAACAGGCAAGCCCAGAGGTCATAACCCACAGCTGCCCTAAGGGTGTACAGGGATAGTTGTGGCGCCAGAAGCTTGGGGTGAATCTCCTTGACAGTGTGGCCTTCTGGAATGTGGCCCCACTGCAGAGGGCCTTTAACGCCCTTATCCTGAACTTCTGACCTTTTAGTTTAAAGGAATAAGGATCACAGCGGTGGAACAATATAAAAAGATAGACTATATAATATGCAGATACTTATGAAGATAGAGGAACGGTCTGCCATCCAATGACACTAGGAGATATAAAAAGAGGCAGAAGCATTTTTCTGACTTTATCACACCGCACCAAATATGGTAAAGAAACTGGGAAATTTCCAATACAGCAGTACAACTAGAAGGTAAATTCACACTTGCCCTAACAAATCAGCTTTGAAAAGCTAATATGTAGAAGACAATCCCAAAGCAGCACGTGAGGATTTTGGTCAGAAATTATTTGTATAAAACAAAGGTATGGCATTGTTCTCTTTTCCTGCTTCATAAATTTGGCAATGTTTTTCTATCATATATTCATTATGCATTGTTAGGACATAAACTATAACACCAAACTAAAACTAACAGTCAACAGCTGGCTGGATAAAAAACAGACTGCACGGTGGGAGCAACATTGCCCTAGGAAGCTGCATGGAAGAGAATTAAGGAGACATTACTTGAACTACAGAAAAGAGAGGAGGAGAAAAAAACCAAAACAAAACCAAGGTCTTAGCACATTGTGCAGAATTCAAAACATACTATGCACACAGTTTCAGAGGTGGCTGCATCAACTTGTGGGTTTGCAGTGACACCATCTGCCAGTTTTCACTGTCCTGTCCTAGTTTCCCAACAGGAAATGTGATGGTAGTCAACCTGCACAGGTGGTCTTGGCACTGGAAATTATTGCTTCTGGTATCTCAGGTCAGAAAAAGTGGGGCAAGGCTCTTCAAGCAATTTGCAAAACTTCAAAAACCTTGAATTGTCCCTGCCTTTCGGTAGGTCTCGGTACGCACAGAACTTGCTTCTCTGTATACTTGCACATAAATGGGTACAAACTCCCTATTAGCTCATGCTTAAAACAGTGTTCTCATGGAAAGCAGCCACAAATACTACTTTCCAAGCGTATAACACTGGATCATTTTCAGTCAATGCTCAAGCTGTGTGATGCCCTTGCATAAGGTGTGGGAAAAGAAGCACAATGGTAAGTAGACATGGAGCTGTAGATTACAAACAAATTCAGCATTCTATGATCATATGATTCCTGGAAGACAGCATGCTTCTCAGGGCCAACCACAATATTTTTTCCAACTTTCCTTGGTAGGCTTGCTTACCTTTCAAAACAGCAACATGAAATTTGTGATTCCTAGGAAGATGACTGAATTTTAGGTTTTAAGAAAGAAAGGTGTTTTGACACTATTTCTAGGCAGAAACATCTGAAAATTGAAATTTCCATAGCCCATATACTTCACTCTTTTCCAGAAGGTTCTTTAGGAAAATTAAAATCACAAAAAAATAAAAATGAATTCTTAAAATCTAAGCAAATATAAGAAAAAATAAGTAGTATTCAAAGACACAGAAGCTAGAATGCTCTATGTACAAATAACTACTCCAAGTTTCAAAAGTTTGCATTTATAAAACATAGAGGTAATGCATTTTTTATATATAGCGTTAAACTCTCTCTTGCTTACTGTCTTTTTACTTTTTAATTAAATTTCGCTTTTTTAATTAAATATGGAGAGTCAGAATGTGGCCCTATTTAATCTAAATTTTGCCAGACTGTATCTGAAGGTGCTTTTTCCCATGGGTTTACTTTCAGGCTGAGAAAAAGAAAGTTTTAAATGTTCTCTGCTTTGTAATAACTGAGAGATGGGCCAGTGTCTGGAATGCCTTTGACATCTGTCTGCACTTACTTGCATTGTGCTTGAAATCCTGATGGAGATCAACTTGACATTTCCATAACCTCTGTCAGCTCTGGCAATTTGTATGCTCGTCCAGAAATTGCGGCGTATGAAGGATCTCCCCATTTAACCACCTCAAACTCTCCTCCTGACTCCAGAGCTACATTTTGAAGCATCAGTCTCTGTAGGAAAAACATTCAGCATACTCGTTTGCACATTACTGTCTGCATACCACACCATGCCTTGTGCACAGCAACACATATCAGCTTTCCTATTCTAATGTGAATAGATGATATATTATTATATACATTATATAAAGAAAATATCACTTTATATATTATGACCAGTCTGTCCACATTTTTTTCTGAAAAATGAAACCTATACAGTAGTATTTAGAGACGTGGTAGATACTGCTCTGTAGCATTTTCTGAATCAGTTAAAAGTTCACAGATGCTTAAAAAATTATTTTTTCAGAGCAGTTAAACAACATGCAAGTGTTTTCTATGGTCTGTGTTGTCATGTAAATTCAGGTTTTCCTGTTGATAATCTCACTTACATTAGCTTTCTCATTTTACACTGCCTTTCCAATTGCTTCCCAGTACCCTTTGCAACTGTAAAGTTTGCATATGAACACACCAAGGATCAGGACCCCTCAAAGTATATTTTAATATCAGCCTGCTAAAGTCATAACAGTCTCTTGCGCTTTTTCAGCAGCAAATGCCTTTTACAAGTAATGCTATTATTTCTAAATGGTTGAACTCTCACAACACGCAGTCTGCATTACTGCTTGCGATGATCATGTTTCTAGTCCAACCTTGATATAAACTTATCTACAGCAATACATTGGATCAGAGTCAAATACTGTTTAGAATATCATGGGACCTTTTTTTTCCCCCCTTTGGCATTCAACTTTTTAACTGGGTAGGTCTGTGAGAGACTGAATCTGTGATCTCAAGAAAACAAATCCCTGTTTTCCTAAGTTTCATGTAAATTCATTATGGTTATATGACTCATGTGGCTTTACTGGCATTATTGGTTTATTTACTAAAGTGCCAAGTAGCAATTCATCTTTTTTACTTAGGTCTCTGGTAATTTCTACCTTTTAAATAACACTCAGTTCTTTTAAAATACCTACATGTTTAAAGGACTATTAAATAATGGAATTTTCTATGACATTATATTACTTCAGTTTCATACATCAATCCACTGCGATGTTATGACAGCATCCAATTGTGATGACACAGAACACAGCCTTCTCTAGTCTTTTTACAATATACATTAAATATTATGGCAATCTATAGGTACTATCAAAATACACACAGTGAATGCTAACAATCCTTAAACACCCCGAATGACAGATTTTAGTGTAGACGCAAAACTTTAAAGAAGGTAAAACAGACACACAACTTGTAAAGCCAAGATTAAAACTTTTGATCATTAGACACTTCTATTGATAATCTGGAAATAGCATCAAGCTTTTTTTTTTTTGTGATCTGTATGTCAGATCATCAGTTGAAACTACATAAATATTGCATCACTTGGGAATAGAGCATGGCTAAGCCCTGTCAGGCAAGCAATCCCATAGAGCATTATCATTCTCCTGTAAAATTTCTCACTCTCAGTTATCTCGGAAACTCTCTTACTTTTCTTTCCAAATGTAGTTGCTCATTTTGCATCCCAGGTTTATCTGTCACAAATTACATGTGATCATGTCATTATTTGACAGGGTTGAAGTGTCTCAAAAATTCAGATCTATTCTGGTTTCTTCATAGTATTCTAATACTTATAAGGTTGCAAAAACACAGGAAACCCATTCCTGCATTGTTTAAACTGTAGGTGACTTTAATCTGCCATTATAGTAGCTCTCTTCCACTACAAAAAAAAACAGCAAAGTATATATGTGAATGATAATATTGTTCTAACATACTCTAAAAATTAATGATAAGCATGAAATAAACAGATTTTAACAGTCTAAGAAGGCCTTTTTAAATAGGTTTTGTTGGTTGGTTGATTGTCGTCCCGTCCCGTGTCCCCCCCAACACAAACCATATCTTCTGTAGAATCTTATCGCAATGCAGCACACAGACTAAGTATTTTCTCAGTCTTTCCACAGTGTCAAGGATCACTTTATTTGAAAACAACAAAGTTCCTTTAAAGAAAATCAAAAATACCACAAAATATTTAAAATGCACAATACTTTTCAAAAGTGAACCAGTGCAGATTCCTAGAGAATTCACTTAGTTATTTTCAGGGAAACACACCCAAAATACTCCAATTCAAATTTTTGTGCAGAAGCTTCAAAAAGCATCTTGATTTTACTGAATAAAATGCTTACAGAATACAATAATACAAGAAATAGAACTTGCAACAATTTAAACACCACGCATGGTAGAGCCCCAAGTAGCTTTTACAAATGTTCAGTTGAATAGATTTTCCAAGTTGGTTTTCAGTCAGAAAAGTTTGTGTGTAGGATGATGCTGCAAAGGAAATGGAATTGATGAAAATTCTTAAGGGTCTATTCCCAAGACTCCTGTTTTGGGAAAGCGCTTACCGTAACAAGATTAATTTATGTAAACAATTTAGTAATAGGCATTTAGAAAGTATGGATGATCGTTATTCTTTTTGTCACACTTTCCAATCAGTACGGGTATAAGCACAATTAGCTATAGCACTTTTGTAATGGTTTACTACAGAAGACTCTCCTTCTGGAAGCCTTCATCAGACAAATTACCTAGGTCTTTAATATGGTACAAACTACTAGAAATTAGGATAAATGGATGGAAACTGGAGCTTGTGGCAGGCAGGCAGATACCTTGGAAGAGGCTCACTGTGAGTTACCTACTCTGTGTAACATGGCTACAGGTGGTAGGGAAAACATTCCTTGTTTCTGGCTAGCTGAAGTAGTTCCAATAGCAGTTCTTGTGGACCGCAAATATGGCAAATCTGCTTCTTGGCTGCCCTCGCGCAATCCTGAGGTAAGCATAAAAAGTGATGGGGCATAACAAGGGAAGTTACCAAATCATTTAAGTTTCACAAAAAAATGTAATGGTACTAAATCGCATGATGTTGGCACAAGATGACATTTTTCCCCCTTCAATTTTCTTATGTGCTTCCTTCCTAATCTATTTCTGCTTCTTATTATTTATTGCAAGGCATAAGCTTTGCTGAAATAAATACTGGAAAATGTGGGGAAAAAGAAAAAAAAAAAACAAACAAAAAAGAGTTCAAAACCTCAAATATACTGGTTTTGGTCGCTATGATGCATATGAGCCTTAAAATAGGTTCAATCAATTCCAGAATTCACTGCAGGAGACTAAACTTGCAAAGTTTTTTCATCCCAAACTATATATAAATTAGACTCTCGGGAAGTTTCTTACATGCAAATGGTAAATTGCATATTCATATGTTCAGAAACCTTTATCCCATCACGCACAAATATTATGCATGCAGCCCATGAAATCCACTGAAAGAGTCTTGTAGTTCCAGGAAGTGTTTTGGTCTGATGAATAAATAAATCTGCAGTTTCTTTAATCTATGCACTGACACTCACTAAATGTTGAAGCATCTCTACAAGGCTGCACATATTAAAAATGTCAGTTTCATTTTGACAAAACTTTGCCTACCATTCTCAAATAACTGAACAAAGTGATATATTCAAAATCCTGTTCTCTATTTTGTTGATGAGAACTGCTATACACTTCTCACCAGCTGACAAAGCAACATATGTCTCAGTCTCTCAATATGTCTTAAAATGAGGGGAAAATGCAGGCTAATTATGTACCAAAGCTCTTACTTGCTGTCTTTGAGCTGAAGCTTCCACAACACGTACTAGCAGGCATTTTTGGTTTAATTTTATTCAGTTTTTTTTTTTTTTAAAGTGTGACTTCTGCATCCTCTGACTTTAAAAGCAACAACAAAACCTCTAAGTGTCAAATTAAGAAAGCCGAGAGCTTGCCTGCAATTATTAATGTATTTCTTTGCCTTAAGAGGGTGTCCAAAGGGTGAACATCTCTAGGGACTGACAGGATATAATGCAACTAGGAGCACTGGATGTTTGATTAGAGATTTCTCAGACAGTGGCACTCTCTTTCTTTGCAGAAAAAACTCCTTTTGTGAAGCAGAATTGCTCGGTGAGAAGGAGACCATGCTTAGTTCCACAAATTGAAAAATAATCATCATAATGAAGTCTCAGAGCCAGCCATTCCTTGGCACATTCAATCACCTCTGGGATTACACAACCACGCTTACTTCTGCAAGTGTGAGAATTTTATTTTTCCTTTCTTTCTTTCCATAAATGAAGCCAAAATGAAATGTGATTCCTTTTACCACATGAAGGATTTGATCTTTGCCAATTTGAGTGACTTGATCAACTATAAGTTTAGCGCAAATCACATCTGTCACATGCAAGGACAAAATACAGCCACTCAGAAATCAATCTGAAGTAAAGGCAACGGGTTAAGCTTATGAGCATCCTGCAATGATGCTCAGTAATTTATCAAAGGTTAAAAAAAGAAAACCACCATGCATCAGCTTATTTGACTTAAGAATTCTAACATAAGCACCTCAGTTACTCAGGCACAGTGTAATAAGTGAGTAGGAAGAGAAAAATAGTCCATATCATACAAAAAAAAAAAAAAAAAAAGAAATAGAAAGCAAGGAATCTTACTTTTAGGTGTTAATATAGCATGGTATGACATGCCAGTGAAGTAGCTGGACAGCTGACAAGTAGAACCAAAATCTAGTTTTACATATTCACAAAGTGATACGGTCACAGTTAGCACAATCAGCAGTGTGACTGCAGTTTAAAAGTGTGGACAAATCTTCTAGCAGCACCCAATCGCACTCCAAAAAAAGTGTTGTTCAGAACTCATTTAACACTTTATCCCTAACGCAGTTGATGACATTACTCTCCTCTTACAGGTTTCTGTCAAGTGAAATGCCTATGGTCACACAATTAGCAGAATCACTTCACATTCTCTGTCGAAACCAGCTATCAAGCTTTTTTTTTTTTTTTTAGAAAGTTTAGAGAAATAATTGCTCATGTTTATCACTCACAGGAGATTACACATACCCCTTACTCGCCAGCCCTGATAGCGTCCGTTCCCATAAACTGTCCAAGCCCCGTTTCCACAAATGGCAGAGGCTAGATGGGTTTTGAGCATTAGCTTGAAGAGAAATTTTGCAATGGAAGTCAATACCAGATGATTTAAGACTAATTTTCTTCTCTCAAAAGCATCACCATATGCTGTAGCCTGTCCCATTACACACCTGGTTTACAGAAGTTGCTTTCTAGGATTCAGGAAGACTTCAAGTACATCCTTTACTCGTTAAATAACCATTAGGGTCATTTAGTAGCGAAGCATATTGAGCAGCTACGTACAAAAACAGAAGGCAATAAAAAAGAGTCCATTAAATCCATGAAGCACTGTGGAGAAAGTTACTCCCTAATTATTAATATTAGGTAGCTGCATATAAAACAAGATTTTTCTCTGCTGATCACAGATTAGACCAAACTCAATAGTAAAGGTCAAACATTGGAGTTATTCTACACTGGCTGAGATCAGATTCTCTCCAGCATAGAAGGTGACTCTGACACATCTCAGCACTAAACCATTCTTTGCGGCAGGTTCTGCCCAACATTTAAGCACCTCCCCGCCCTCCCTTCCACTAGGCGTTTTACTGAATGAACATTGTGTTCTAGGATGCAATTTATTTAAAAACATTTATTTTAGGCAAAATTAAACAGACGTTTGAGATTACATAGAAATACAATTTCCAATTGAATCACATAATCTTTTCATTAAAAATGCACTGCTGTGTTGATTTAAGTAATTTTGTATGGATTGAGCAGGTATGTAATATTTAACCATGCCACTTGCAGTCAACTATCATAGAAATCAGTAACGAAAAAGGTTTCTTAAAATGTGCAAATATTATCTTAGTGTTACCATTGATAATAAATGACCACTAAATAGATGCTTATTATGTAAAGCTTTTTAAAGTACAATAAAAATACAAATTCTATTTGTTAAAAAATGCCATTGCTATGGCTACTAAACATCCTCATTATACAAATTCCAAAATACTATATGACAAACAAAATTATAAAGACTTTTCTTTATGAAACATATACTATTCTATTTGTTAGTGATTTTATATATTTTTATATATATATATTTATATATAATACTCTATATGAATGTTGAACAGAATAAGAGAGAGGAAGACTAATGTAATGTAGAACATTAAGGCCCCCATTCAGCAAGGTACCTGAACATATGTTAAACTCAGCAAAGGAATAATCCCATTCATTTCAGTGGATTTCAAGGTATATGCAGAAGTACTTTGTTGAACAAGGTATAAAGATAAACATGTGATGACAAATTTGCAAAATGCATTTTTGGTGTAAACTGGAACTGTTAAGGATAAAACTGTAAGTATCACAAAAAACCTCTTATGAAATAGGAAAGAAAAAATATTTTTAAAAGAATCTGAAATTTTGTTTTTTCCACATCTGTATGTTTTGAGGGGAAAATACTAGAGCTTTTCAAGTTTTTGAATTGAACTAACATGGAGTTTGGGCATCAAAACACTAATGAAAATCATTTTCTGAAATAGGTTTAAGATGGTATTTTATTGCTTATGCTAAAGGTTAATGAAGAGTATGCATAGACAGGTCAGTGTTAAACTCACTAACAGCTGAAAATTTTGGTGTGCAGTTATTTCTGTAACATGAACAATCAGTGGGTATGAAGGACTTACTAATTTATATTGAATTCTTGCAGCAAGCTTCAAAATTATAGTAACACATATAACACTAAAGCAGATAGTGAAAAAAATTCTCAACAAAGCGTGACTGTAAATACTCAGGTGTTGAAAGTAACTTACAGAACTGCGCACAGTAAACAGTGCCTGCTTACACACAAAATTACATAAATTTCTAAGTAAATGTAAGACCATAATCTTCTTTTTAAGTTATGGTTATGATGTAATGAATTCCAAATTACATACTTTACAGTTCAGCTATAAAATATCAAAAAAAAAGGGCAGTTACTTTGTCCATTCTGCAATTTAGCAGTTTTATTATGCTCTTAAACACTAATTAGCATACTAACAATTTGTTAGTTTCTAAAACATGAAGAAAGGACCTAAAAATCTTCTGTATTTTATAAACTAATAACAACATATATACAGCATAGTAACCACACACAGTAATGGAAATCAATTACATGGCATCCAGATTTATCTTTTAAGCATATATTAATGGTTAGTATTTTCTGCTTTTTCACTGCAATTTGAACTTTTTGTACTAGATATTAATCATTTTACTGCTTGAATATTAAATAATGACTTAAGAGCATAATTTCAAAATGCTGCCAGGTAAAGTATTATGTAAAAATCATGCTTGCACGTCTGCAAACAGAGAGAGGTATGTGTGAGCTTTCTGAAGAACTTCTTCAGGCTAATAGTCATAAAGCATAGTAAGCTCGGGCCAAAATGTGACAGAAAGAAACACAACAGTGTAATTTAATTCATATTTCATAAACAAATAAAATTTTTTACATTTGTACAGGGAAAGACTGGAACTAAGTTGGATTTTTACAGAAGCAAACCTCACAAGAGTTTACATGTTGAAAAAAGCAATTTTTGGCACATGGATAATATTTGTGAATACGTGTTCAGAATTAAAAAAAACCCAAACCACTGTGAAGGAACTTCACATTTAGCTTCTTGTCATCAGCACCTGCTGTCTAGTGGGTCAAGACAAAATACTGTGCCTTCAAGAGTTAATCCCATTTTGAACCCCTCCTGCAATGAAACAAGACATAGTTATTAAAAAGGAAAGTGATTTCTGGAGAATAAAGCTCTCTTTCTAAGAACATCTAAATTTGAACTTATCTTTAGGCAGATAAACCATAACGATACTTCAGAGTGAATTCATAGACATTTGCATTATTTGGTCAGCTGATTTTTAATGAGTCTTAGTGGTTAACTTATAAAAGGATGTATCTTGTACAACAAAAGAAATACAGTATGTATATAAAATGAAGAAAATATTATAGAATAAAAAATATTGAAAATTCATATACATAGGTTGATAGAAAAGCAAACAAGCTTGACTTGCATCATGCTGTTCCTGAGTAAAGCTCAACATGATTTATAAGCAGGAAAGATTAGGGCTATATGAGCAAAGAGTTTATTATATTTACACTTTAAAGATTCAGATTAAGTCACAGACATTGTTATTAATACCAGGTGTCTCCTACATTCAGTAATACCTTCTCTTAGAAGTAGTCCAACAATAAGTACTCAGCTGCATCTCAGAGGTTTGTTCTGAATTGCTCCCTGTGCAGTTAAATTGACAAGTGTATGCTTTACAGCCTACTGCCATCTGAGCTTCACTAAAGAATGCAAATAAAAATCATACTAAAAATACTAAAATCACATAGAAGTTGTGCAAGTGAATAAACTGTGCATTTCAAAGGCATGTAACTTGGTGAAATAAAATACAATGATCTTTAGAAAGTGCGACAAATGTCTTTAAAAGTTTAGACCAAAACTCCTCTTTTAGTCACATTAGTTTTATTAGAAGAAACACAAACATGCTTATCATCCCCTCCATTGAAAAGAAATTCATTCCACAAGTACCTGTGTGTGGTTTTACAAAATGTACTTAGCTTGCACCTGTTCTAAAATAAGAACAGCACTTTAATACAGGCAAAGTGCTCTTGTTTTCATTTCTCTTTTTTCTTTAAAAGAAGCTGAACAACTGTGGCTTGACCTTTAAGAGAAAAGTCACCTTTGAGTCAAGGAAATGTCAGTCTGTTAGGTGGAAGTACTGTAAAGCTATAAGCAATTGGAAACAAGGGCTCTGAACAGAAACACCATGAGAACATCAACTCCAGTGGCAGCTGTCACAACGTTCAGTTCAGGGCTGTCCTAATACACAGTTCACTTAGAGAATGCTGATTGCATGCTATGGAATCAATAGTATGTGCTTTCATGAAGCAAATACCTTGTAAACGAATCTTTTTGTAAAGCAATACGTATTGGGATTAGGCATAAACTCAAGCCTTTTCTCAAAATGCACAGCAGTACTTCAAGAGCATGCCTTTTGGCTTTAAAACATAAATCTCAAGTCAAACCAGCTTAATTTCAAACAAATTTAAACCTCAGGATAGAATTTTGAAAGCTTATGAGTATTTAATAACCCCACCAGCTACTAGAGTAATGTTGAGAAATAGAATAAACTTTCTTGCAATTGGTTTAACAAGGACAACCAGCTTCATTCTTAGCAATCCAATCCAGACAGTCCTTTCACTGAATACGCATCCCATTCATGTCCTGCATGCCGTTAGCTTTCTTCTATACATCTAAGCACTGTTTGTTGGTGTCTTATGTAGCTGCACTTCCAATGCCCTTTTTCTGGCTAGCTAAGAACAAATCAGGTTATGCATTTTGGAAGCACACACATCTCATTGCTCTTCTGTTGATCATGTGGGGGGGTTTAATTTTTGCTTCATTCCATACAAACTGATATTTTGTCACTTATCACTTAGCTTGTGCTTGCTATGATTTTACTTCGAACCATTTCTACTTTCTTGAAGAACAGCGGTCGTCTCGACCTTTCCATCTGCAACTTCACTCCAGACCACTTTGCTCCCCCATTTAGTCCTCCTCCTCTTTTAAGCTGTGACATTTCGCATTTGAAACAATCACATTTTCACATACTTGCAACGTGATCAATGTTAATCCACTAAGAGATTGCTGCACTAGATGTATCATAATTATTTAAAAAGCCTTTTAACTTTCTTAACATAATGAACTATTGTCTGTTCTAAAAGAAAATAGTAATGTGGTCGCCAGGTGCTGTTATCAGTTGCATACCTGAGAACCCAGCTTCTATTACAGGCAGAACTGTCAGAAGTAAAACCTACCACTACAGTGCCAGGAAACGCAGTGTTAACACAGGCGTGCTTAAAAAAGGGCCATGCATATAGCTGTCTATAACAGGAACGTGACATTTCAATGTTCACTGTTAAATCACACAAAAACAGTATCATCAAGGACCAGATACTACAGTTAGTAGTAAGCTGAAACTTTCATGTCAACCCCAGGGTGAAAAAAAGCCTAAGAAAATAAAGAGACATCGAGGCAATCTAGATAGCCATCTCGGCATTTTTCACATTTTAAAAGAATGTAAAATCCAGATTTTTTTCTTCATAAATATTTAAGTGGAGGACAAGAAGTGCATAGAAGTATGAAACAAAGCAAACTGCATTGTCTCGACCAATATTCCCATTAAATTAAATGCAGGCCTCAAAAGGGAAAAGAAATCACAACTTTCTTGTCCAGTAGACTCTTTGGCAAACTGATTGCAATGAAATTTCCAGAGATTCGGAAAGCACAGACTTGAGATATCCTATAGCCATCTCCATTCCTAATCCCTCAAGTTTTGCAAAATAATTCCAAATGCTTAAATAATTTCTAGAATCTCCAAAACTATACTTTTGCAAAGACACAATATAATTTTAAAAAAACCCAATCAGCTGTCAGTATTCAAGCAAGCCGTGGGAAGACAAGGTTGTAAGAAAGGATTCTCCTTTACGTCCACAGCTGAAACTGTGATTAATGCAGATAACAGAATGCTGTAGTTCTCACAGCAATGCAGAACACTTTGATCTTTATGTCCACTTTCAGGAATACAGTTTATATATACACCTGAACTGCATATGTCTCTCAAGTATTATGGCTCCTACTTAAAGCTTCTGTATGATTATTATAGTATCAATCATACAGCATATGTCCACTTTCAACTCTCCACTCCAACACCCAGCATTTGCAGCTGTAACAACAATGAAGTCAGTTGGAATGACTGAGCAGATTATAACTTATGATTTGTTTTTACATTTTTTCTCTAATAAACTCAATTAACATGTTAAGCAGAATATTTTTTCTTTAAAAATGACATATATACTCAGCACTTGGTACACATTACATACTATGTATGTTAAAAAATATTTCAAAAGTTTTAATACACAGCATTTTAAATAGTTTGCCTCATAAAATTCAGACATTTCAGCTTCTAATAACATGCGTTCTTAACATAACACACTGCCTGTTCATTAAAAAACATGTGTGCTATGACTTCCTGTACTTTAAAAATTCAGGAAACTAGCTCCTGATGTGGTCAGAAAATTTCTTAAATCTGCGGATTATCAGGGAATGAAGAAAAAGGCCGTTCCCTGGCACTGGACAGGAGTGGGAATAGGAAGGACTATGAAGTGCGCATCTATATTGTGCCTCACTTCTGCGTTCATATCCCCATGATGACACTTCCAAGGTGATTTAAACTCAAGGACTGAACATCTTAGTTACCCAGAAAAACGATGGTATTGTACTAAAGGATATGATTGCTCTCTTAAAGAGAAGAGCAAAGCTTGTTTTCACTAGAAAAAGTGACCTGAGAACAACCCCTCTTCCAAAACTTCCACGTTTTTGTGTCTATGATAATAAAACATGAGCTATTCTGGCTAAAAACACTAAACGACAAAAGAACTCCATTTTATCGGAAGACAAATTTGCCAAAGTCAACCTTACGGCTCTGAGGTTAACTTACTTATCACTTCACAATGACTTCACTCAATGAGCTTAAGTCAGCACAAGCCCCATGAACCAATGATAAATTTACATGTCTCTGAGAAGATAATTTAGTGGGCTGAGCATAACTTATTTCAGATGGAAGGACGACAAGCCTACTGACTGCTTCAGGCCATGCAGGGAGAATGGCTTGCAGCTCCTGGAAGCTTTGTGATATTAACTACCTTGAGATTTTAATAAATTATAGCAGCTGTTGCCGGTATGATTCATGATCCAGGGAAACTTCCCTTCACTGCAAGATTTCTGGGAAAACAGACAAATTCATTTTATTAATGTCTGGATACCGTCAAAATAGAGAGGATGAAAATATGTTTCAGCATAAGGGTGGGGGGAAACAGGAGGTTGGAGAGTCATCAGAGAGAGGCCTGAGCTGTAAAAGTCACATCTCAGCACATGTTTGAGTTTTGAGCTCTCCAAAAATTGACTGGACCGAGAAATGGAATAGAAGGAGCTTAAGTGTGAAATCTGGATCCTAACTAAAGTTTAGGACCTAAAGTTCCCCCAGAGGTCAGAGAAATTTATCTGATCTCACTAAGTTCAGAATATCAGATGCAAAGGAAAAGCACCCACTACTCAAGTGTTTATTTCTCCAAAGCCTCTTCTGCTGTGCCTTCCTCCCCCACTTTGCTTACACATCACCTTCCAACACGCGCAGAGAAATAGGATGAGAGAGACTGGACTGAGCTGCTCCCACCAGGCTGTCACTGTGTGGTGCCGAGGCAGCTTGCTTGTTTCTGAGTGTAGGATAAACTGCACTTAATACCCTCTCAGTGTAAGTCTGTATTTTGGACTAATAAGATGTGTTCGTAAACAGCTTACCTTTGTATATTTAATGAAATACATATTTACTGAAACTCAGGCTGTACTTCCATAATGAGAAGACAACACATCCCTTCACTTTACACTCCAGAGAAGGAAAGATGACTAGATTTTTCTTTCATGTTTCTTAACATTAGCTTTCCCAAAGCACATTACATATTGTGTGCTTTTATCTTTTGTAGTGTCCATTTCACCTTCCTTCTTATAGGCTGTGTATCTAACAACCGTTAGCTTCTAGCACAGCTGCCTTCTGCTCATTGCAAGTTTTAAATAATTATTATTGTACTAACGCAAAAATCTACATATCAGAGGTTTTGCTTAAAACATTTCACTACTGACAATTTGATAATGAAAACTGGCGATTTCACTAGTGCACATGGAAAACAAATAGGAATGAAAATGAAGGCTTGGTATTATTAACAGCTGGTAAGACAATCTAAAGAAAACTAAAATCAGCTGTCCATACCTTAAAAATTGTAGGCCCCTAAAAATTAAAATGGCCCTGACTTAGAGTTGCATACATAAAATATAAATCTTAAAAGTTTATATATATATAGGTACACACATATACATAAAAATAAAAACATCAGACGAACACATGCACACTTCAATTGCAAATGCTTTAAATACCATTATTAAAATATGATATACCAACCATCGCTGACGCTAGGCACCAGGGAAAGCACAAGAAGATAAAAGAAGATATTAGGAAAAACATATTGTAATCTGTATTTTGCACCAATCATCTAGTAAAACAACTGCACATAGCTTTTGCTTTGGTCAAAGTCAGAATATTATTTTTCCCCCGCTTCACACCCCATCAGCTTTACACTTCTCAATTGGATTGCACCTGAACAAGTTTTGTGTCTACATAAAGATCCACTAATTAAATTTCAGTGGAAATATCAGGGTATGCCAAAACTGATACGCTAGACTCTCCAATTGTAAGACTCGTTTATAAAGCATACAAAAAAGTTGGAAAAAACAAAATACATATGTGCAGGGGGAATACCCAACCTATGCAATATTCTTTGCAATAGGACACAGTAGTGCCCTAAGGTTTGGTGGTTGTTTTTTTATTAGTTTTGTCTGTTGTTTTTTTCAAGTGAAGACAGTACAAACAATTATAGGAATTTTTAATTTTATGACTTCTTTATGACTTTTAAATTTATGACTTCAAAAATCTTTGATAGAGATTTCTACTGTTCCTCTCACTGATGTTTTATGAGGTGATAACACTTTGCAGCCTTCTACATTAACAATATAAAATTTAGCCAAAAAGTTATCTGTAGTAAGAACTCTTCTGTGTGGCATTTAGCTATAGTCACAGGATTCTTCCTAGTATCCACAGATACTGTAGTATACTTTTTCCTAAAATAGATATATATCAATGTGAAGTGCTAAAAGATTTGCTTTTTGTGCTAAAGGGCTTGGTAATAACATTACAGCATTCACAAAACACAAGCATTTCAATGGACTTGCAAGGAAACCAATTTTGGCTTTTACTGTTACTGGAAATTGTGTGGCCTACAGTACAGGTAAGCAAGAATCTAAATTTCTTACTTCACAGTGAGCAGATTTTGCCAGTGGCACCATCCTAAACTGACATGGAAAGTGAAATTTCACAATGAATAGGAATTAAAAAAATCTTACTTAGGTAAACTAAACAGTATTTTAATCTTATTTCAGCCATTTTGCAATGTTTCTCCTGCTCTCCAGGCAGAAGAAAGGAACTGAAGAAGCCTGAGGGCTAGCTATTGGACTTTGTGGGTTCTCAAGATACAAGAGGTCTGGAAGCCCTGGATGCTAGAAATTCAATTTCCCAGTATTTTCATTTTGCTGGCAGGATTCTGAAAAAAATATAGATAAACAAGCTGGCAAGGAACTAGCAGTTTGGAAAGTCTGACTGAAGAGAGTGATTCATTCCAAAACTTGAAGGCTTTCTCCTAGAACTGTTGCAAAATTGGGTCAATAACTGAACAGATACTATTGAGTGTTTCAGAATCAACAAACGTTTTCTGATAAAAACACATCAGTTCAGAATTCTTGAATCAATTCTCAATAGTTTAATTGTCTCAGAGTGCTTTAGTCAAATACAGCTGTTTTTAAAGGCAGCAGAAAATTGGCGTGGCCCCTTAAGCACGTACTCTGTCTATGCCAATGCTACAAGAAAACAGCCTAACACCACTGAGGGAAAGATCAGGGTATAGGGGGATCATGGAGATTGCTGGAACTGAAGAGCAACAGCATCAGAGTATCTGTAGGGTTCTTGCCTCAGGTCTCTTTTTCAGCTCACTCAGTCCCTTTCCAGGCAGGAGTAGCAATACCCATTTTGATTACACTGCTGATAAAACCTAAATTAGTACAGGTGTTGGTATTAATACTGTGGGTTAATGTTTGTAAGGATCTTCAGGCAAATTCAAACTCCAGCTCAAAGATGATGAGATATACTTACAACAGGAATAGTCAGAAATAGTTTTTTTTCTATGTATTTGTGTGTGCAGTTTGGAATACATTTTCAGAATACTGTAAACATGTATTTCAAGAATAGTCATACAGCCACAGAAAACTGCCTAATCAATAACTCAATAGTTACCTGCATCTCATCTAGTTTGGACTGAATGTCTGGAGGGAAATCTCCTGCTCCGCAGCTAAAAGGGTCAAAAGGTTCTGCTCCAAAAAGGTCTCTCTCTGGAACAACAGAAAAGCGAGTCATCGAGAGAAAAGGTACGGGCTATGACAATAGGTTTTGAAAAAGTCAGTTTACATTCCCTTATAGCTGAAAAATAGGACCTCCAGATATGTAACTGACTAACCACAACTTTTAACATCCAAATTTGAAAGCCAGGTCTTGATTCGTTTTCCAATGTTTAATACTGAAATATTTTTCCAAGAACACCATCAACTTCTGTTTAAACCTTTATGTAGCTTTCATTAATGCTTGTGACTTCTACAGGAATAATAGGGATCTGATGAGAAGTTGTTCCAATTTGAACAGGGCAAATTCTACTGAAGTGCGCTCCGGAATCATCTGACTTAGCATTATGTCAGAAACATATTTTTGCAAGCAAACTAGTCTTCATGTCCCCTGTCTGCCACTTCTCACCGTCAGGTTAAAGACGTCTTTGTAAGGACAAGAAACTACTCTTACTCACGCAAGGTAACGTCTTCATTTCATAGAGTTCCTCAATGCAAAACTGGCAGTAACTAAAACTAACTGTCAGGGTTTTAAAATCTTGGATAAGATCAAGTCAAGAAAGAAAGAATCAAAAATGCATAGGACCATGAATGGTCACTTACCCTAAAAGTCCACTAAATCTGGATTCATAAACTGAATGACTGCAAATTTCCCTCTGTCAATACCGCACAGTTTCTCACCTTTCTGAACTGTAGTATGCTTTACAGTGGTGAGGACTTTTGGCTTGTTTTAGGGTTGTTTTTTTTTTGTGTGTTGGTTGGGTTTTTTTTTATGTCTGGACAAGAAGAAACGCCTCCAATACATATTTTTTTTTTTTTTTTATTAGAACAGTGTAGTGCTGGTTTTTCACATCTGACAGCCCAAGTATTTCTGGGTTGTGGATTTTTGGTTCGTAGGTTTGGGGTTTTTTTCCCTTCTCAGTAATGGGATTTTTTTTTTTTCCCTCTACAGGTAACCATGCCATCTTTACAGACTTTCTATACCACATTGGGTTGAACTAAACCAGTAAGAAAATAATTTTGCTAACCCAACCATACTGATTGCAAAATTTACAGAAGCAAGTTAATACAGTCTTGTCATTGGTGGAGAGAAAATTAATACCACATCCTACCTCCTAACTTTCATGGTTCTCCAGCAAGAAACCTGGTAAACATACTACTTACCTTAAAACAACGTTACCTTCAGAGCATGAAAGTAGAAGGGACCCTTAGTATCTTTGAAATGACTAGCTAGTTTTCTGGTTAAGTGCAAAGTTTTACGCTAAACATCCAAGATATGGAAGCTGACAACTGACTACTTGACAGAAAATCCATGTTGCAGTGATACCAGTCATCTTATCAATGCTGAAGATCATGTATATAGCCAAATAAATGTCTTTATTTTGGCCTCCTTGCAGTCAGAGTTTTAGACCTGTACTTATCTAGGCTCTTCAACATTTTATTGCGCGTGTCAGTCTCCAAGGGTTTTGACTTAATCATTTCGGTGTTATCAGGCTGCACAATAGACATTTTAAATAACCAGCTGCCACCATTCATTCCCACAATAAAGTACAGAAACAAGCAGGAACTTGTTTAATTACATATTTCAAAAACTGTGGCTAAGCAGCTATAAACTGTCACATGGGACCAGGAGATGGCCCAGACTGGAGAGCCTTATTCCAAAATCCCACTTGAGCCAAAATAAATAAATAAGGAAGTTCATTTCCTGGCAGCGGCAGATCACCTGCATGCAAAAGAGACTTTAACTAGGATAATCCAATGCAAAAATTAGGATGTAACTCATCCCTGCCTCTTTCACAGCCAAAATGGGTCTGCTCCAGTATAACCAGCGTACTTACATGCTCTGATGCTCCTACCACGTAACCTTTAGATGTGTAGCAGCTTTGACTTTCAATCTAAACTCTATTGGGCAAAAAGTGATTATGATTTCATTTTCTTTTTTTTTTTTTTTCTTCTCCCCTTCTCCAAAGGTTCTTTTTACCCTTTAAAAGGAGCTGACAATTTGGTCAGACAGCTAAAAGCAGCCAGTTTCAACACCAAGCCTTAGCAAACATTCAAGGAATGTGTTTAGGAAAAAAATGTAGAGGACACAACTCTTGCATTTCTAAGTACTGAAATATGACTTACCACTATTTTTGAAAGCAAATATTTTGTACATTATTATGGATATTTTCTCATTCATGCCTTATTATTGGGCTTTTTTTAATGACAGCACTTCTGCGCTCATTAGCAGGAGAATGGCAGAAGCTTTAGCTGCTTTAATGTCACCTGCCTTCA
Source organism: Numenius arquata (assembly GCF_964106895.1). Lineage (NCBI taxonomy): Eukaryota > Metazoa > Chordata > Aves > Charadriiformes > Scolopacidae > Numenius > Numenius arquata. The sequence continues at coordinate 35,808,574 of NC_133578.1, forward strand.
GGTGAAGGATTACTTAATTTCTATTGTTATTCAAGGCAGACTTCAAAACTAACAAGAGTGTAACTTATTCTAAGTGACAGAGCCTAATAAATCCTGTACGGAACCAAATTCAAAATAGAGAAGTGTTTCCTAGCTGAGTTTCTATGAAATATTCTTTTTGGAACTGTCTCTATTATAACTTGCTAACCATTTCAGTAAACCAGCTGAAAAAGTCCACAGTACAACTGCTTTTCTGCATTTAAACTTTGTCGTATATGACAGAGAGCAGTGCTAAGAGGCAAGGAAGGATAAAGTTCCATGAAATACTTGCAATAGCATCATCATATTTCTCTTTTGAACACAAGCTGAAGAACATGTGGAAACTGGATGAATACTAAAACTGAGTCACTGCAGAACGGCACTATTGCATGGGCTCTCCATAAGCTTATCTGCTAGTGTTCATTCCACTGTTCACAGGGGCCTCCTTTTTAGCAGAGACGGGATAAATTAGTAATTTTTCATTTCAGATTAGAGTATTTGCATGAAGATAAACTATAACAAGAATATCTTGCCTGGCACACTCCCCAAAATAATTGTAGCATAGTCAGGTATTTCTTTCTCCAATACACAGCAACCAGTAAATCTTTGAAAATGACCCTTTCAGACAGCAGGTATAACTTCCTTTCCCTTTCCCATTCTTTTCTCGATGGAAATAAATTCACAGGTTGAAAAATGGACCAATAAATTCAAAACCATGAAATGCTTATGTTTTACATCCGCAACTCAAACCACAGGAAGACATGAACATAATAAATTCTTGTTTCTGTGACCTATCTGACATTCAGGACAAGAAACACGTAATACTGGAGAGTAGCAACCTTGCCTTTGTAAGAAACTCAAATGTAGCAATTACCAATCAAACCTACAAATATTTGGCTCTTCTGCTGCATTTTGCATCCCAATCTTCTTTACCTTAGCTATCATCCAGGCACAGAGTTATGCTGATATATGCTTTCCCTAGATGTCCTAGAGCAGCTATGATAACAAATAAAAATTAATCACAATGAAGACAAGCACCCAAGAAAATATTTGGAATCAGCTGAAGTAGTAAAGTCCAGGAAGCCTTTCCCTTAGCTGCAGGCTACTCCATATTTTTTTCTTTTGGAATTATTACAGCATAAAAAATAGTTCCACCATTATTCTGACAACAGACTCTTAAATCTCTGGAAAGATAGCATCTTGGAGCAGATTTCTACATCTGCCAGTTGTGACCTTGGATTGGTCAAGATGCATTTGAGTGAAATAAATGTTGACAATTCAATAGAGAATGTCCCTCTCCAGTTCTTTTCTGAGATACAACAACAATGCTGCGCCAACAAAAAACACATAAATTAATTCCTCCTTTAAATAATTAAAATTAATAAGTGAATTCCTTGCTTTAAGATAACTCAAAAGATTCTTTTAAGTTTGCAATCCCTTACTCCATAAGGAAGCAGCAGCATGGTGTTTAACATGGCATGTTTGGCTGCACTAACTATACATTGGTCAATTGTTCAATTAAGCAATTATTACATTGGGCTGAAATATTTATGTTTAGTCTGCAAGCCAGTTACTGCAAACTTAGCATTAAAATAGGTATTTCTCAGCAAAATTTTAAGTATAATTACAATTCTAGAAAGGTCTTTTCTTGAAAAAACACTTTTTTGTAATTATTACCTAAGAGACATTTTATCTTTCAAAATAGGTAAAAATAATCTATTTGCTGTCACTGATATACCTAGTAGTGAGCAGACATTTACTGAGAAGCCACATCAGTATAATGCTGAATAAAAATTCAAAATTTCAAGAAACTGCTCCCTTTTATAAATCTTCAATGCTTTGGAGATAATCATCTTTCCACGAAAAGTTCAGTGTTGCACTCTTCCAGTATTAGAATGCTGGCTTTCTTGAACTACGTACTGCAAGTTAGTCAAAGCAAAAGATATAATTTATAACTCCCCTAATTTTTTTTCTGGGAGACCTACCCAAAGGAGAGCTTGCAAGCAGAATTCTAACTCTAGGCATTTCTCTTTATGAAAAGCTCAACTGCCATCCTGGTGCTAATTATCAACTATGAAGCTCTTGGTCTTGGAGGAAACCAAAGTGGTTGGTATCACTACCGATCCTGCAAACAGGACCTGTCTTTCCTGTGAAGTGTTATTCTTGGGTGATTTGTCAAACTAGCCAGTTGATGAGTAAGACGAACTTTGACTTTGAAAAGCCCATTTTGCTTGAGCAGAACAAGTGCCATCCCTAGGCAACAGGCAGCTGAACCTCACTTAAACAAATGGAGCAACTAAGGTTGACACTAGCAAATAGATGCATAGGTGCATCCTTATCTTTCTTCTTGTTTACTACTGGGTGTGATAAAGGTGAAAGCTATAAAAATGATAAAATCCAAGAAAATCACCCTATAATTTCAACAAAAGTGATGGAAGAAAATGCTCAAGTGCAGCGACAAAGTAGAGGTAAGAACATGAGAAGATGTTCCAAACACCTCAGAAAATGGGAAACACTAAACTTTGGCTCCTCTTGGTTGCCACCTATCTGACTTGTACTGGAGAAAGAAATGCCATCTTGCTTGTATTGGCAGCAATAACAGCATATAAGCCAATGTATTACTGTACATTTTTATAGTACTGCAACATTACACAGCTTGAATGAGATTCTTATGGGAGCTGAACTTTCTCATCTAAGACAATAATTCCTTGTTTGATTATAAAATATTCCTCTTCTGTTTCAAATTGCACTTCTGAAATATGCCGAAGGGTGTTAATAGCTGATGAATGCAACAATTTTCAACATAAAGAGCAGGGATCAAAAGTATAAAAGCTATGATGTACTCTATGATGTACTTCTGTAATCTCTGAAGCACAGCAGAGTGAGGAGCACAGAGAATTAACACACAGTCTGCCACATCTCTGAACTACATCATCTTAATATCATGCAAACGAATCAAATGCAGAAGAAACAACTATTTTAAACAGTACACATCACTGAATAAGCAACTTATTTATAGTATTTTCTGTATTAGACAACCCACTGATTAAACAATTACAAAACCTACATAGCTGGAATTCTCAAGACCACTCAGCATTGACTGCTGACTCCAACAAGATTTCTAGCCACAATTCCAACAGAACCGAGATAGGACAACAGGGGGGGAAAAAAAAGATAATCTCATCCTGTAATTCAGTTCAAGTTTTTATTCTTTGAAGCTTGATATGCACATTGAGATTGATCTTATGGCACTGTCTGCAGTTTCAGAGGAACAAATCTGAAAACGCTAAGGGAGTTCTTGGAGGAAGTGTCTCTGAATTACTTGTTTGTTCTTCTTTACAAAGCCATAAAAATTCTCTTAATAGAAAAGTTCTATTCTAGTATTCTATTAGAATATTCTAATAGTATTTTAAGTTATTTAAGAATATTTAATAATAACTTAAATTTTACAGTGCATTTTTATAATTATGCACATCTCTCATTCATACCTTACAATTCTACAGACAAGCAGCACTTCCCAAAACAGGCAGAAACTCTTCAAATGTGGTATTATATGGTGGCAGGCAGTAGCATTAATGCTCCTTACTCATACTAAAATAGCCATCAGAAATAGAAGATACTAAGCACAGATTGCTGCTTCTACAATCATTAACACGATTTATGTATGCTCCACTCTCCTCACCCCCAAGGCATTTCCAAAGCTTTTAAAAATACTTTGTGGACTCCTAAAAGATTTCCAGTAAAGCCAAGAACCTTATTCTAGCTGCTTTCAAACCTTTAGAAAATAAAATTGCTATTGTTAATCATCTTCTGAAGATCTTTTAGGAGTGGAACTGGAGAGGTTCATCAACTATAACTGAAAAACAAAGCTGTGGATGATATGAAAAGTAGTATTAAAATCAGTATTCCAAGATAGTCTACATCTTGAGGGACTTCTTCAGCTCTCCCTTCCACATCATCATCACCGTACTTACACCACCTGTTGTCTTCCCCAGAAATGTAGGCTTTAGATGCTACAACTGTGGCTTGTCACAGGAAAGAACTAATAGGAAGTAAAAATAATTCTTGAAGTAAGTACAAAAGAGATACTGTAAAAGAAAAGCCAAGTTAAAATTCCCAACCCAATTCCTTCAAACTGTTTATATAATAGCTTCAGAAAGTAAATAAATTTGTTTATAATATAACTTGGCAGCAACCTCAATGACTTCGGGAAGATGGTACAAAAATGAAACGGCATTACTGAATGTGATTTACAAGAACTGTATTTGGCTTTTCATGCAAAATGTACGTAAATCTTTAAAGATGCTTTATTAAAAAAAAATAATGTAAGCAAAATTAGGTCAGTTCTTACAAAACTTACTGATCTCTGTAGATCTACTGGGTACTGGAGGAGGCTGTGTACCATTGCGAGTAGGTGTTGATGATTGAGGGGATATGGGAGAAAAGGGAACCATATCAAAGATGTCAGTGGAAGGTGATTTAGGTGTCACACTGCCTGCCTACAATAAGGACAATAAATATTAGGGCAATATTTCACATGAGAAAGATCACAATACTGAATTCTTCAGCATGCAGATAAAAGCCACATTTTCAAAAAAGTTAAAAATAACCATCAGCATGCAAAAGACAGCTCCTGACACCAAGCAAATGGCATTTGCAGTTCAGAGTCTGAGACATGCTAAAACTCAACAATATATAAGCAGCATTGTAATTTTCCCATTTTCAGTCCATCTGGTGCAGCCAGAAATGTATCACAGTTAAACCTGAAAAAGCTGGTGACAAGCAGTTCTATATTGCAGAGGGATGAATACAGGTATGTTGACAAGACCCATTTAAGGTAATACTGCAACAAGAATATACTATGCTCTGGAGTGCACAGAACAAGAAGCTAAATCAAAGATACAATCCCAATATTCCCTGTTTACTAATTCTTCCTTACGTGATAACTTACTTGACAACTTAAAAAACCTGGTGTGATCAAAGCTTCAAATACATTTTTTGGTAAGTAACAACCTAGACATGCAATAAACTGAACATTAATATCCAAAATAAAACTCTCATTCTTGAACGTGGAACAGAAGAGATTTCACTAGTAAGGCCCAAGAATTTGGAAGGGTTCAAAAAATACTGGATAGGCAAAGAAAACCCAAACCTGATAATTACTATCATTCTATAGCCATATTTATTTTTTAATGATTAATTCCTCCTGCCATCAGTTCATTACTTCAGGACAAAAAAGAGGCACGGTCAAGTCAGAATAAACTGAACACAAAAGACAGATGAAATAGATTAAAACTGAGATTGACAAGCCAAAGGCAAAACAGATATGCAAAGCTAGTTTGCATGTTAATATTATTTAGACAATACAAACCCCCTACATTCTGTGTATTAGAAGGACTACAGAGCCAGGCACAGGGAAAGTCTGCTGTTTTCAAATAAGACTCAATTTCACCAAAATATTCACATGAAAAATTTTAAGCACAAGTTAAATCACACAGATCCTTTTACTGAGAATACACAAATAAGACAACCTGGCAAGCAGGTAGTCTTTAGCGCTACAGGCCCATGAGAGTTTCATGGACCTAAACCTTACTTTGGAATGCTACTTTCTTTAGTGCCTCTGCTGCAGCAACTGAAGCTGCCCTCTCACGGCACACAGCTCACAACACACATTTCTAAGACAAGTCTAGAGGTAATTTTCCTCAGAGAGGAGCTCTGAACTCCCTCTGTTTCTCGCTGGAGGCTGCAGTGGCTGCTGAGAAAGAAAGGACATTTATCCATATGTTTTTCCACTGAATACACTGCTTAAAGAGAAAACTAGAATCCATTGCATACACTACTAAGGAGAAAACTAGAATCTGAAGTTCTATATTTCCTGTTTCTTAGGAGGTCTGAATTGATATTTTAAATTTGGATTAGCAGACATCTAGAACTCTTCAATATCTAAAAAAACCTGGGATAATTCTAGATAAGTTTACTGAAGAGCTGGGTTGGGAGGGTGGGATGGGGAAGGGGGGAAGCAACATTTAATATGCTGCATCTTTTTTGTTCTATTTAAAAAAAAAAATTAGTCATGTTATTCCCTGGAAAGACCATATACAGAACTCTTACTGACCTCAACATGAGTTAGGACAGCAATTTCAAAGATAGTCTGTTGTAAAAAGATTTCAGTGCATACTGCTTAGACACAATAGGCTCTTATTACTGTGTTCATGGACCTTGCATTAACCTCCTGGTGCCTTGGAGCATAGTCAGGGAACCAGTATAATTCAAGCCAGGAAGATCACTGGCTGTCATCTGCTTCCACTGAAAGCAGGGCAATGGATGTGCTTGACCCAAAGTAAACATATAATCAATCTCATATCCCTTTATTCATACAAAGAAAACTCTCTCTGACTGTAGATAGGTTTTGCCTGTATCAGGAAGGTGGGATCAGGTTTAATGCGTAAGTACATGCCATGTATTAACCTACATTTCCCATCAACAGTGATGGATAATCCTAGAATGTCTTGGAGATAATAAATGCTAATGTAGACTCTCCTTATTTGTTAAGTATTTATGGCTACCTAGAAGCTAGATAAAAAACCCAAGCAGTATTTATGTTTAGTCTTAAATAAGTCTTTTAGGCAAAAAAAGCAAAACCAAACTTTACACTGTCATTTCCTGTCTATATGCCATTTAGTTGAAGTTACTGGCTATTTTGATAGTATTGGTACAGCTAGTTTAAGTAAAACTATAATTTAGCTATTTTAAGAAATTTATATTTTCAACACATAGGAGCACAAGAAGCAGTTTTATTTAGTGAACACATGCAGAAAGCCAGGATGTTTGCCAAATACAGCCAAATGTTACTTGCAAATGGAAGAAAAGTTGAGACTGTAAGCATATTGCTATGAAAAAGCAGGCAATATGCCCATTTCATATTTAAGAATATTTTTCAACCTTCATTTTGCACAGAGTTTTTATAAAGTACACTAAGAAGTATTTAATAGCTGATTGCTTTTCTACTAATTCATGGGGAGGAAAAAGCCCTTAAAGTTGGACCTTTAGAATTCTTTGTTTTGAATAGCTATTCTTAATATAAGGAATTTTAACAAAAGATTGACATATAACACAGAGGTAATTAATTAATGGACTAATTTAAACATGTTAGAAAAATAAGAATTTACATTTTGGGGATGGGAGAGAAAAAGCTATGTAGAAATAAGAGTAAATCTTCACAAATTCCGTATTTTAAGAGTATCCCTAGAGAACCTAAGATACATCTGCTCTGTCCTTTAACCACTGTACAAAATGCACATTTATAATACAAGTTAACAGACAACAGAAAACAAAGGAAAGCCAAAAAAACTGAAAAAGCTTTTGCACAGCAGGATTACACGAGGTCTTGGGCAGCTGTATTCACTGGTTGGCTTTGGAAGACCACTTTTTGAAGGTGGTGGTATTAATAATCCAGATGGTAGTCTAGAGTCAGGTGAACTCCTAGGAGTAAGCGTAATGGAAGAGATATCTAAACAAGGAGGTGAATCCTCATTGTTACACCAGAAAAAAGTAGAGGGTCTTTGAAACACATGTTCATCATTATCACACTTTATGTGCAGCAGCTGAAAAGGAATCACAGAAAGAGAAAACATTCTGAGGAACAGAACATGGTCACGTCAGGGAAAGAAGAAAAAAAAAACAGATTTCATACTTCAAAAAAGTTTGTCAGCAACTTGCTGCTCAGTGCTATAGTTACAAGATAGAAAACTTGAAAATATTTTAAAACAAAATCTAAAAATATACCACAGTTAAGAGGTAACTCAGTATTAACTGGAATGAAGATGACCTGCTTCTTGATAATTACACCAAATAAAATGAAGACAGGCATCTTTCCAAAAGTGGGTATGTCAGATGCATTGACAAATGTCTAAATCCACCAACATATCAGCAATATCTCATATCTGCACAGGTAAATTAGCAGGTAAGCACTTATCTTGGGAGAAGAGTTACCCTGGTGGTTAAAGCACAGGTCAGAATTTTCTTTCTCTAAACCAGGAGACATCTACTATTTACATCCCACCAATATTTAAAGAACATTTAACTACTTAACTAAAACTTTCTTAGAGTAGAAGCTCACAGTACACAAAATTTAATATTTACATTAATACTAGACTTCATTTCCCTATCTACAGGATTTGAGAACCTAAACATTTATGGACAATAATACCCTTCTGCCATCTTTTCTGTGTGGATGAATAACTAACTGAACTCGGTACTTTCAGTAGCTATCTCAAAAGCTGAGGCTCGTTGCAAAGCAAAGGAATCCTCCTGTCCCTACAACAGCAGCATAGGATGTAGGACTGAATAAAACTTTTCTGCTGGGGAAATAAAAATGTTGAGGATTGTAAGATTCTCTGGATTTCTTCGCAAATACACAGAACAGCTTCGAACAGAGACAAATGAGTAATACCCACATCAGAATACAAGTGCTAAAAGCATTTACCTAAGATGACAGAGTGGTAATTGTAAGGTTCTGGTCTGAATTAAGCAGAAAAGAAACTGAAGCTAACTGTGCCTCATATGACTGGGAATTATTTAACTATATATTCCAGAAAGATTCATTGTGCATTGAAAGCAAAGCTAGAGGGCTTTGTCCACTTTGATAAAAAACAAAACACCTTAATTTTTTGCCCCAATTGGAAATATCTGCAATCCTGAAAGGTTTCAAAAGAAATGGATCTTATGTTGGTGAAATTAGAAACGAAGAGCCTTTAGGACTGATCCTGGAAAGAAAAGCAAAATCAGAAATGTCTTTAGATATTTGATTTAAGAAACATGCCCAACCAATACTTCTGTTAGGGCCAAGTTTGATTTCTTCCTCAAAATCTGAGGAAAACAGCTCTGAACAATTAAAACAAGGCTTTAGAGAAGGGCAGATTAATCTTTGAATCTTAACAGAAGGGATTAAACACTTTTACAGACAGTTCTTGGCTACAGCAAGAGTTTATACACTGACAAGGTGGGAATTCGATCTGTGCTGCAGGTACCTTTCCTAAAAAACCCTCCGACTTGCCCAGGCTGAAGCAGTGGTAGATACATGCAGCAAAAATTTTGAAGTCTACTTTTTAACTCTTCACACAGTGTTACTCAACTGATATGACATGATTATTTCATTAGAACTTTACATAACTGCAGTAAAGCAGGTTTCAATCAATGATTTTAAACCATTTTTTTCATAGTTATGTAGAAAACAAAACATTTCAAATCCTGTTAAACTCAGTCTTAGTTCCTTTCTTCACTTTCTTTAAAGGTAAGCCAGATTAAGGGTACAGATATCCAAATTTAGTAATAATGCCATACTTGCGACATGCAACAAAATTCTCTAATCAAAATTTACAATTCATAAGAAAAAAAAAGTTTTTTACTGCAATTGCAAAGGAATCCTCTGTTGCCAAGCTGGTATTGTGAAATTGGCGGGTTGGAATGGTAATCAACAAAAATGAAAGCAAAAAACTACAAGAAATAAGACTTAAATAATTTTGATTATTATTTCAAGAGCATCACGAGACTATAGGTAGATTTGCAATGCATTGTTCTCCCACTACTCTGTAATACTTGCTTCTATACATATATACGGAAAAAACAGATCTCATATTTGTAAACACTGGAAGATACTAGATGTAAACAGGCAAACCATGTAAATAAAATATTTCCCTGAAATTTAAAACAGGAGAGGATGAGTAGTTTCCATTAAAAAGCACGTATATCACATGAAAATCCATGCAGAAACCAGTAAAATGCAAATAGGATGCAAAGCAGCAAAACTATAAGGATGATGAACATATATTAAATCCAGACAATGAAAGGTTTCAATACAAAACCACAACAGACTACTTGTATCATTCAAGCCCTGAACACCTGGCAGTCACATTTCCTCCTACTTATCTAACAAACAATGATCTTAGGACAATTCACACCACATAGGGTGAGGCAAGATACGTCGAGCTTCATATGATAGTTTCGGCAATGTGTCATGTCAATCATGAATTTTCACTAGTAATTCTTCACTTGCATGGCTGTACAGAAGCCCACCAGTGGGCACGTGGACCTGTGCTGTGAGCGCTGTTCTGCGTGTTGCAGCCCATGACTCGGAGACCTGCGAGGCTGACAGTGGCTGTCTGCTTACAGCCCTACGTGTTCAAGCAGCCCACGGACAGGACGGGCACAGCAGGGAAGTATATTCAACAATCAAAAGTAACAACTGGAAGATCACAAAGAGAAGGATTGCACAGAAGGCTTTTAATACGTAGGAAACATCACCAGATTCAGAAAATGCAGGAAGAGAAGGGAACAGACCCTTACTCTAAAGAATACAACCTAAAAAGTGTGTAACTTCTGAAACTTAATACTCTTACACCAAATTGCAAAGGAGGAAAAAGAGTAAAAATATATTACATTGCCATTTTATATAGCAATTCTATTTCGTCTGAGCTTCCCACTGTGTAACACTGAACAGGTCACATTGGTTTAGTAGATATATTGGTAGTAGATATATTATTTTCCAATATATTGGTAGGCAGTCGATATATTACTTTCCAATATATTGGTAGGTAGTAAATATATTACTTTCCAATTTGGGCCCCATTTCATAACCACAAGAAAACAACATGTTATCTTTCTAAATGAAATTAACATATTAATTCAGTGGACTTGGTCTCTATTATGATTAGATGTTACTATATGCCTGTCAAAGGGGGTTTTTTTTGACTCATTCTGTTTAGCCTGATGCTGAAGATGCTCTGTTTGGCTGCATCATACTAGAAAATGTGGCATGATTGAGTTTTTGTTAATCAAGAAATCATTTCAAAATTGTTTGTTTTTACTAGGTGTCTCAAGACATTGATTGCAATCTCTGTGTCATACCCCCATAGCAATCATGTAAGTGTATTAATGAATTAGAAAATGTTTTTCTTCCTTAGAACATTCAGGTTTGTAATATACAGAATAGTCACAGTGGATAACTGCAGTGAATGTTATAGGGAACTGTGAATGACCCTGGATTGGAAATTATGTGGTTAGTTACAAACCCATTGATTACAAGCTGCCCGAGATTTGGGACTACTAAAGATATATTAATTTACTACCTCATAAAATAATGTATAAGCATTAGCAGCTTCATTAATTAACTGCTTCATCTTTGCTTCAGTTATTACTTTTTCAGTAACATGAAATCTGACATTGGCAATTTCAAATTTTTTTTTTTTTTAATGACACAAACATAATAGAAGTTTAAACCCTCAAGAAGTGCTCACTGAACGGGGTACAGAATATTATGCTGAAAGAGCATAGACAAAGAAAAAACATGTGCGTTTTCCCACTTGGCAGTCTTAATGGAAATATGAATCAAGTGATATGCCTAAACACATTCCAAAACTCTTTTCTGAAATATGCATACAGTTCCAATATCTATCTTGGGGTTTTCTCATGAGCGTGTTAAAACTTTATAATGAGGGTAATAGGTGCAGGTGGCTTATGCTTCTGAGTCACAGTTAAAGAACTTTAAAAAAAAAAAGGTCTAATCAATCAGTATCTTTAATGATCCATTTAAAAATTGAGGGGTTTTGCAAGACTGCCATGATAAGAATACATATTACATACTACTTCATTGACAATACTTAGGGAGAACAGAAGAATACGACCCCTTTCGGGGGCTGTTTCTTCCAATACCTTTTCCTGCTGCCTTTCAGTTCTGCTTCTCTCATATTTCATTGTTCTCTCTTTTAAGTTCTTTTCCTGAATATTGCTATTTTCTTCTGTCTAACTTTAGAGTCATGCAGTTGTCACATGCCTTAAGCATGCTGTTCAAAGAGAAAACCTTAAAGGCATGCCTGAGAAACTTCAGCCAAGCCCAAAATAGACTAAAAATCTCTCTTATCTCATCAGAGGTTCCTCAGTGGCCCACAATGGTTTACTGTTCAGTCCACTATAAAAACAGGGTCCTAACTGTAACTGGTAATCCACATGAAGGCTGTTTGTACAGAAAACCCAGGCTGCTCTAAGAAACACCAACAGTATAAATAGCAAAAAAAAGACGTCATGTGAAACAGCGCTCCCAGGGATGCACTGATCCTTGGAGGTTGGATTTACACATAGGAGCAGCATCCAAAGTCTTACTGTGATACAAACTTGAGCAGTGTCATCATAAACAAACAACAAAATGAAGATCAGATTGTCCTCACATAATCAAGACCAAATGCAAAAAAGACCAGTGATTAATGTATTGCCAAACCACTAGAACAGATGAAAAGCAAACAGCACAGATATAAAGTAATGGAAACTAGCTGTACATGCAAGGGAGCGAGAGACAAAAGAAACTTCCCATGCCAACATTTCCCATGGCACATGTAAGTGCAGCTATAGAGGCAAAGTACTCTAAGGAAACTCCGACTTTGGTATAGTGTATCCTTGACAGATCCATTCAGGAAATGAAAAAAAAAAAGCTGCGGTCTCTATTGCATAACAATTCTGCACTAGCAAATATAGATATTTTAGGGACTAGCTTTTTAAAGTTTTAGCAAGACTAGCATACTTAAAAACATCAACCCAAAAGCAGGAAAAAAGATTACTAAGCAGTTTACTATTTACTGAATGTCCTGAACAAAATTAAATCTAAATAGTTACAATACCCTGTGAGAAAAAGTATGCAGAAGATTGATAATTTGATGTTCAACTTTCACAGTATATTTTATGCAAAAGTATTTGATTATACAACCTAGTTTTCTTATTCTCAATTCTAACTGTGATTTCATTGCTTTCAATGGCTTTTTATACATTCAGAAAGAAATTTTATTTTTCCCATACAGTTTACAAACTGACAGAAAAAACAACTACATAAGACTGATGTTAATTTGTTCGTTTTACTAGATATAGAACAGCCACAGAAAAATTTTCATACTGATACTAATAACCAACCAAGAAGATAAATTTTGACAGCAAATGTATCCTTCTCAAGTAAAAGTTGACTGCTGTCAATGCAGCCACTTACACATTGCAAAAATGTATAGGGTACGTAATTGCATTATTCACGCATGTAATTTGCATCCATTTCAGTCTGCCAGTATTATTTTAAAATACATCCTTAAATAAACCCTTAAAAGGCCTGCAAAAATTAGCAATGCAAGCAAGAAGAATCAGGAAAGCAGTTTAAGATAGATTTCCCTTTGTATTTGCCAAACAAGCCTGTAATTTGCACTACTTGTAAACTGGAGAGTAAAGTCACCTCTTAATTATTATTATTATTATTTTCAATTTTCCCATGTGAGTGGATTTTTGTTAGGTCGAGCAATTAAGGACTCCCAATAAACACCCTAATACTCCTATTTATTGTTATTGCCTAAAAAAAGAAAGTAATTAAAACAATCAGTAATGGATTTTTCAGCTGGAAAAATATTCTCTCGCGTGAAGTTATCAATCATCCAATTATTTTTAATTCTGTGCTTAAAATGAAGCTTCAGCTTACAATTCACTGCTTGCATTTTCTTTTCATAGTTAAAGCACTGATGGATTTTGGATAAGTCACCATCTGTAATATTTCTTTGGACGCATTTTGATGTCAGAGAATAGCAACTTAAGATGTTTTAGCACTATGTTTTGCAAATAAACTGTTCTACATTGTTACCCATGAGTTCAATACATGAATACATGACCGCCTCCTTTTAGAGAAGTAAATCTGTCAATGAAGTCACATAGTGCAGTCCAGCTTGGTACATCTATTTTGTTCTTCAGCATCACATATACAGAGCACCATCTTTGATAAACTATAGATAAAATATTTTTAAAATATTTTGGAAGTACAAGAGGATCTGAATTTTAAGTCTTGATAGTATTACATTTGATCTTGAGTATGAATTCCAGAAAATAGCTTTATGTATGTCCTCATGTTTAGTTAGCAAGCCTATTTTAATTGACAACAGGAAGTTATAAAAGTTTATTTTAAGTGATAGTCTGGATGCATCTGCTTAGAACTGAAGGATGCTGTGACTAGAATTTCCTTTTTTTTTCAAATGTGAAATGAATGAATAAGCGTTTAATCCTCTATGAAGTTATCCATCCACAGTTTAAAGACGCTCTCAGATGCTATTGTCTTTTTGATACTGAAGTGAGAACAGGAGATGCAATCTGGTTCTGTTTATTGGAAAATGGTCTGGGAATCAGAAGACTTGAGCTTTAGCTACACTGTCAGCAAAAGCAGAAATTGCTATTTTAAAAAAAACCCCACAAACCGAACAGTGTCAAGCGTCAGTGAAATAATAGAAAAAGAACTGAACTTGCAATTTCTGAGGGTATTTTCTACCTACTACATTTCATTAAAAATTAATGGGAAGGCTAATGTGTCTAGAATAATTAAAGACACCAAAATCAGTCCATTTCAGAAGGAAGAAGCAGGAGTAAAGAAACGGTAAGACTGGCACTGCATACAAATGATAGAATGGTTTTTCAGAAGAGAAGAGGATGTGGCACACAACGTGATTTCGATGTTTATATTTGTCATGTTCTGTGAACTGTCATCACAGGCCCTTGCAACATCTTCTGCTTCTTTAAGTATATGCTTGTTTAATCAAGTTGCTAGTGTTGACTTTTGAAGTGCTAAATCAATTGCTGATTACCAAGTGTTTCTGTGACCACGCACTAATCACTAAAGGAAGAGCACAGTCAACAACCTATAAGACAGGAAAGCCATTTCAGCACATCTGGCAAATGTTGAGAAGTACAAGCAGTGTGCAAAGAAACAAACAGAAAAAGGAAAGCATAAAATAAGAAAATCCAATCAATTTAAGCATAAACAGAAGCAACTTCACAACCATCTGTAGTTGGCTTGTGAAAATGAACATTTCTTTACAACTTACTGTGATGTCAGTTAATAGTGCATGTGCTTTTATCGTATTGGATATAAAGTATAAGGGCCTAAACTTCCCCTTGATCATTAAACAATCCCACCCTAGACCTCAGTGCACAGAATAAAAGCAAACTGGACTGACAGATAAGGAGTTATACCTGTGTCAAATTAGCTAAATATAAATACATCAAATTAGTTATGATGTCTAAAAAAGCTTCAGAAAGCTCTAGCTTGGCACTGGCATCTCTGTATAAGATGTTGTATGTTTTGGGTCTGTATATGTTTTGGGTCACAACAACCCCATGCAGCGCTACAGGCTTGGGGAAGGGTGGCTGGAGAGCTGCCTGACAGAAAAGAACCTGGGGGTGTTGGTCGACTGCCAGCTGAACATGAGCCAGCAGTGTGCCCAGGTGGCCAAGGACAACAGTATCTTGGCCTGTATCAGGAACAGTGTGGTGAGTAGGACTCAGGAGGTGATCATCTCCCTGTACCCGGCACTGGTGAGGCCCCACTTCAAGTACTGTGTCCGGTTTTGGGCCCCTTACCACAAAAAAGACATTGAGGTGCTGGAGCGGGTCCAGAGAAGAGCAACAAGGCTGGTGAGGGGTCTGGAGCACAAGTCTTACGAGGAGAGGCTGAGGGAGCTGGGGTTGTTCAGCCTGGAGAAAAGGAGGCTGAGGGGGGACCTTATTTCTCTCTACAACTACCTGCAAGGAGGTTGCAGAGAGGCAGGGGTGGTCTCTTCCCTCAAGTCACAGGCGACAGGACTAGAGGAAACGGCCTCAAGTTGCGCCAGGGGAGGTTCAGGTTGGATATTAGGAAAAATTTTTACACTGAAAGGGTTATCAAGCATTGGAATGGGCTACCCAGGGAAGTGGTTAAGGCACCATCCCTGGAGGTGTTCAAAAGACGGGTTGACATGGTGCTGGGGGACATGGTTTAGTGAAGGTTTTTTTTGTCAGTGTTAGGTTGATGGTTGGACTAGATGATCCTGAAGGTCCCTTCCAACCTAGATGATTCTGTGATTCTATAATTCAATAACATAAATATGAGAGCTGTGAAAAAACCTAAACTTTATAGTTTTATAAGCCTGTTTTAAATAATGAGAATGATTGTGTTATGTTCATAGTATGTAACATGAAGAATATCTGCAGGGAAGCAAATTTTCCCTCCATCTAACCAAAAATGCTTAGGAAGTGACTCAGATAAGGTAATATTCCCCATGCTGGATATTCTGTTTCATTTATGCAAGCTATTTTATTTCAGTATTTAACAAAATACTATCATCATCAGATTTGAGAATGTTACTCTGACAAAATGATCTTGCCAGAACTGCGATTTTTCTTTGCTATTTTTGAAGAAATAGAGCAGCAGTAGTACAGGTATTTTTAACAATGTGGTACTTAAAAGTTTTAAGTTTAAATTCAGAAAAAAAAAATCAAGTCTCTAAAAACTTTTTTAAAAATAAAGTGTTATTTTTCATCACAGAAATATACAAATAGAGGAAAACATTCTTTGCACTGTTTCTATTTTTTTTTTCCAATAGGATCTGAAACTTTGCAAAGGGATGCATGAAATGATAATTGATTGGAATTAAAAGCATATAAAAGTAATTGCAAACTATGACGGGCAATTGATTGTCTTATGAATTCTTTGTAATTTCCTTCTTTTGTATATATTTGTTATTCACATAGTAGAAGAGCAGCTATGTATCATCAAATCCTATCCACTGCTATTCCAGGCACTCATCAAACTATCTTAATAAAAAAATCTGTGCTTCCTCTTCCCTGCACTGAACTGTCACTTCATAACCTCATTATTCCATTCCTTCATTTATTTTCAACCTGTTGCACTTATATAAACTTACTCTTATGCTAGCACAATTAAGAGCTTTGATTTACAACGCACACAAACTAGTTTAAAACAGGCCTACTTGAATGATGTCTCTTGGTAAGGTACAAAAGTTGATAGTGTTTGCGGATACAGTTACATTCATAGATTTGAGAAACACATTTTCCTGAAAATGTTTCCTTTTTATCATTGGCTGCACAACTGATCAAAGCATCGCATAAGCAGAAAGTAGTCGAATCCAAATTCCTGCTTGAAGCAGGACCCAATTAGCTGACGCTGCCGAGGACCACGTCCAGGGAAGTTTTTAATATCTCCAGGAGTACAGATACTTCATATCTCTCTGGGAAACCTGTTCCAATATTTATTCAAATCATTTATATATGGTTATTTTGAGGCAGAATCAATTTAGATATCAAACAGGCTGTTAGGTGGCTCTTACTGCAATTCTAATCACGAAGAAACTCAGAAATTTGGGACAGGAAACATTTGTGTAGTTTTTCTCAAAGACTAAGGAGTAAATAAAGCAGTAAAATTATATGTGAAAAATAATAGCTGGTAATGATTTATTAAAATTAATTAATATTTTAATACTAATAATTACCAATAATTATTATATAATTTTGTGGTAGCATAAGTTATATTTAAGCAATATGAATATACATTGTGCCAATAGTAATTAACAATAAAACATCATCTAGGGAGAGAATACAAAAGTCTGGCAAATTTACAAATTTAGATCTTAACTCATTAATAAGGAATTAGATACCACTGTCTTAAAAGACAAAATAAATATAAATATGCACTACACATCCTACAGGAAATATTTTGGTCATTGCTGATACTTTTAGGTTTTTGCTAAATACAATTATGAAGTTGCTCACTAATTTAAATAAAAGAGAAATGCATCTGTCACAAGAGACTTAAAAGCCTGTTTAGTTGAATTCAAAGATATATTTAGTTATTATATTCATAAATAAAAACAAACTAGCTTCCATCCTAATTAAGGAAAATAAAAGATTAAGGAACTCACTAAACTGATTTTAAATCTAGCAATAAAAGTTGATTATCTTTCACTGAATGCTTCATAAGTGAGAACACATCCATAATTTACAATTTTCACTGTGGGAGTTATGCAGTATTTATAATTTATGGGGCTCTCTTCTCTAAAGAGATTTCAGTAAAATGAAATGCCAGTTCCTCACAGGAACAACCATCTAATCAATACCAAGGGAGTGCACAGACGCTACTGAAAATCTGTCATCACCACCATAAACTTATTTTTACATTGCCCAAATTTCTAAACATCCACTGCAAATGAAATGATGTACATTGAGGGCAGAATCAAGGTGGCCCCAAATGCACAGCTTAAAAGCAGTCCATCCTTTTCTAAGATTTTGCTATACCTACTTTAAGAAATTTTACTTATTTTTACAGTTATCTAATGCTGCATAGATAGAATGCGCTTGTAAGAGGGGAGTCATTAGGATCAGTCTGCAATGCAACCTGTATTTTTAGAGGTCCTGCCTAGACACAAGTAACTGTCAGTTAGCCATTTTAAAACACGTTTGTCATGATATCCTATAGAAACTGCAGAAAGCGTTAGACATTTCCAATGATAAGGAATCTGCACTTGCTCCTTTTTACCTGCGCACTCAGTGTTAGTTCCTGAGACCTAATGACTCCTTTGAGACAGGCAAAATTTTGAAAAAATCATTTAGAAAATGTCAGTTGTAAGTGACAATATGCTTGTGACGGAAAGTTCCCAGAAAAATCCAAAGTAGCATTCTTGAACAAGACTCCTTTAGGTGCAGAACAGAGCTTTTCATCCTTAGGTAGCATGCTTAGATGTCTACTAGAATGAGTATTTACTGTCTTTAAGCAGCAACAAATAGGTATGACAAGGTGATTAAAGAACCACAATTTGAGAGACTGGAATTTGCACTTTTGTTGGCTTGTCACAATCTTACTGTTACTTCAATACTGCATTTCAACAGATATGTTACATGATCATTGCATGTTAATCACAATCACTTGAAAGAGCACAGATGCTAATAATCATCATAACACAGTGATTATAAATTTAGAGTAACTTCAGATATTAAGAGTTACGTTCATGTACTTACTGGAGATGCATGCACTTGTGTTATTCTTAACTGGTTTTCCAAATCTTGAACTTTATTTTTCAGTTCTGTGTTTTCAGTTTCTAATTCTTGAATCTACAAAGCAAGTGGTTATTGCAACAGCTATCGGGGTATTAATTCATTTCAACAGCAGCATCCATTGAAAGTAAGTTTAATCTGAGATCTCATGATTTACAAGCATTGTTTAACTAGTTATACAATTACTAAAAATAATTAAATTTCTGTATCTTCCATATTTCAACCTTGCTTTTCTCTTTAATGACCTTGCAAGCGGCAAAACTTAAAATACCATTTCATAGTTATCAGGTATTTTTTCAGTTTTCTTTTTTTTAGTATCTGCTGCAATTCTCAGCAATCCAAGAATAATGCTGGAAATTACAGCACCTTAGAAGGCAGATAACACAAATACAATAGCATGTTCCTTTATCTCTTTAAAAAACATAGTTCAGAACTTACTCTTTTCTGTAAACCTGCAATTTGTTTCCTTGTTTCAACATCTTTTCCTCCGGATTCCAGAAATTTCCTGTAAGCTAAGTCAAATGCTTGACCAATTGTTAAAGTTATCTCTTCTGCCTTTACATAAAACATAAGATTGAATCAGTACATTAAGAATACTATATATAATTACATTAATTTCAGATGATCACAAAATACTTTACACCATGTATCATATTCAAAGGGTTTGCTTGATTCAGCATGAAGTCAACACTACAAAGGAGCATGGCGAATACTCTTCAGCAAAATACCTTGACAGAAAATGCTATGAAAGCAACTTAAAAATACTTTGGATAAAGAAGGGACACTCAACAGTCAGAATACAATTAGCTAATTTTCAGTATAAATTATGCCTCTGATTTCTGTAAATACCGACAGCATGATGTAGTATGTCTTTTTCTGATGATCTGTGAAGCAAATACAGGCTTTTCAATCAATTAATTG
This sequence comes from Numenius arquata, assembly GCF_964106895.1. Taxonomy (NCBI): domain Eukaryota; kingdom Metazoa; phylum Chordata; class Aves; order Charadriiformes; family Scolopacidae; genus Numenius; species Numenius arquata. The sequence continues at coordinate 35,828,401 of NC_133578.1, forward strand.
TTTTAGTTTTAATGGATTAATGTTTTCATGTTAATGGATGTATTGAGCCCTCTTGCTTTTATATTTCAATTTCTACACTTATTTATACAAGTCCTAGAAAATCTCAGTCAGCGTACTGTAGATAAACGTATTTATCTGCGCAAGTATTTACGACTACAAAAATCCAAGTTTTGCATTTGTATGTGCAAGATATAATTTAGAAGTTCTATGCTGATTTGTGTCCTATGTTATGATGTGTATACACAGTTGGTGCAAAAAATCTACTTTAAAAATAACAAGGGTAAAAATAAGTGTACAAGAAGTTGATTGAGCACACCAAGGTTTCAGAAAAAAACGCTGACTTACAAAAGGTACCAATCAAGGTGAATATATGGATATGCCATTTGCCTTAGAAATTCAGCACAGAAAGTAAACACAGTAAGTAATAACTTTTTTATTTTTAAACAATTTGTCAGGTGAAAAAAAATCAGAAAAAAAACATTAATCTGGCTAAAGCTAAACTAGAATTTTCTCTTCTTTACTGAAATAAAAACCTTAAATTGGTTGTTTCTCGTGAAAGCAGAGCATTCTGCTCAATGCCGAGAACATTCTTCCTTCACTACCTATATGAACATGAATGGCTGGATGCACAAAAATGGTACAGAACACGATGTTCCCAGCCTTTCATCCATCAGTGCAACAGTAAAATCATTCAGCAGAGGTGTGTGAAGACCCCTCTGTCTTTTTACTGGGGAAAAAAAAAAACCCATAAGGCCACCTTTATTAAAAAAAAAATCACGAGATATTATTTTAATAAAATTAGACTGAATTAGACCAAAAAAAAAGCTGAACTAGGTCTGCTTTAGAGAATAACTGTTTATGTTAGCAAAGGAAAAGTATGGACACTGGCAACGTGTTCTTGGCTTCTTGGAAGGATGAAGGTTGGCTGAAATGAAAAGAAGCAACTGAGGTGGGATCCTTCAAAATCTGATAATACTAATAAACAGAGGAAAAAGGTACAAAAAGTGAAGTATCAGGTTAGAGAGCAGAAGAAACAGTGCATTGGTCTGAAATAAAAATGGTTCTAGTGTGCAGAGACTGCAAGGGCAATTTAAAATCATGGAAATGTGTGAAAAGAGGCGCAGGATAGAAATTTGAAGAGAAATGAACAGAAGTGTATAGCAATTCTGAACAACATCTACTGAAGGCACTGAAACAACTGGTGCACAACAAAACAATCAGGAACACTGAGGTAACACATAAAGCTACATAATTGCATATAAATAGAAGTCAGTATGCATTTTTTCCTAAAAAAAAAAAAAAAAAAAAAGTATGATACCTCAGCTACTTCAGAATAAAACAAAAAGAGAGGCTCCAGATTACAAAACAAACCCTAAACACCCTTTTTTGGTGTCGATCCCAGTGTTTTTATTTGTTAATTACTTTCTGCCAGGGTAAGCACATGACACGCTTGCAGCTAGACACCATTTTCTTCATTTCCTGTCCTAAAGTATTATTTTTTTTCTGCTATTGCACATTTTTGAACAGTTGCCCTGTTCTGTCTCAGACACGAGAGAATTGTCAGTGGTTGGTGCAATGAATTCTCTGGTAGTGCATCACAGCATTAACAAACTCGAGATGTGCTGGTGGGGTGGGCAGAGAATGGGGAACTTTGCTGTAAAAAAAAAAAAAAAAAATTAAAAGAAAAAAAAAAAAAAGATGTCTGAGGCAGACACATCAGCAGAAGAGCCTGTGAGGGTCAGCCACAGGGTTGCAGCAATCTCTGCAAAACAGCTGTGGAAATATTTCAAGTTTGGTGGGATGCAGTCCGTTCTCTGAGAGTACTGCAGATGCCTGGCCTCAGACCGAGGTGGGCAGTAAGAATTGTCCAGGAAACTACCTTAGATCAATGAAGAAAAAGGCTCTCTTTTAAATTAATGCATCTAAGTTACAAGGCTCTCTACTGGCATGAACGATTATGTCAAAGTGACACCAATTAACAGGCAGGCTATATGCCTTTATTAATCATTCCTGTTTTATTTCAAAGCAGACCAAAATCTGTGAGAGTCATGCTAATTTTTTTAAAGCATCTTGCATACTTACACACTTTTCACTGTCAAATACATAGCACAGATGCTTATTTGATTCTGAGTCTTTGCATATGAAAGTAAATATTCTCTTGTCAGTTTTATCATCAGCACAAAATGATATCCTATGGAGCTGACAGTTGTGCTGGACTTCCTGCAAATAAAAAGAAAGATTAATTTCAATAAACTACTATACTTGCTCAGGAAAAAGATGAACAAAGTAAATCTCTGGATTTCCTTGTCTACAAAAGAGCAGGCAAGTTGCAGTAATATTTTTGAACGTCTCTCATTGTATATGAGAGCACCCAAAAATGGACTTAAAGTATAACAGAGGTTAGCAAACTCATCTCCTAACAAATGTTCCCATTCTTACTGAACGTAAGCAGGAAGCTTTTATTTGGACAGCATTTATCTGGAAGTGTTTATTTGGACGGTAATTTCTGTTCTAGAAAATTGGTTTTACTGTTGTTTTGTGTCCCTATGCAATTTATTTAGGGACTGATTATGTAAATATTCTTTTTCCAGGTGCACACCATCTTCAGATTCCATCATCTCCCAGGGTTTTTTTTTAAATGGTTTTACTGAAATAAATCCTTACCTTTCTATCTTAAATATAGAAAATAGAAATAAAAGGACTTTGTTACCCAAATACAGGGACACAGAGAAATAAATTAGTCATAGAATCATAGAATCATTCAGGTTGGAAAAGACCCTTGGGATCATCAAGTCCAACCATCTACCCTACTCTACAAAGTTTTTCCCTACACCATATCCCCCAACACCACATCTAAGCGACTCTTAAACCCATCCAAGGATGGTGACTCAACCACCTCCCTGGACAGCCCGTTCTAGTGTCTGCTCACTCTTACTGTGAAGAATTTCTTCCTAATGTCTAGTCTGAACCTACCCTGTTGCAACTTGAAGCCATTCCCTCTTGTTCTATCGCTATTTGCTTGTGAGAAGAGACCAGCACCAACCTCTCTACAATGTCCTTTCAAGTAGTTCTAGAGAGTGATGAGTCACCCCTCAGTCTCCTCTTCCTCAAACTAAACAGTCCCAGCTCCCTCAATCGTTCTTCGTACGATTTATGCTCCAGGCCCTTCACCAGCTTCGTTGCCCTCCTCTGTACCCGCTCCAGCACCTTGCTTACAACAATAACAATAATAATACCTTGCTTACAACATAATCAGCTTTTAAACATTATTATTTGCATATTTTAGATACTATAATACACTTTCCATTAAAAAGCACGCTACGGCTATTTAAAGAGTTGCAGCAGCAATGCTTTTCAGCTGAGAGAGCTTGACAAGACTGAAATAAACTATCTCAAGTATTTTTTTATTATTTTTCTTCAACAAGTCTCTTCTTGGTATTTTATTTTGTTTGGCTTATTACATGGGAAAGTATTTGCTTTAACGGAAAATATGCAGTTTAGACGTGAACAATTATCTATTAAAAAAAAAAAAAAGAAGAGTTTCTGTGCAGCACCGGGGTTCCCAGATTGCTATAAGCTCATAAACAGGGGCATGCCCTCTCTGCACACAACCATTTCTTAAAAAGCAGACCACATGGGCAATCTTTCCCCCCCCGGCTGGGTTCCTTTTCTCAGTCTCAACAATCTTGACAGCCATTCTTCTGTGTATCCTTTTTTTCCTATGTTCCCAAATCTCTCTCACATTTAATCTCTTTTTGTTGTAGCTGTTTAACAGATAGATAATAACGTATGCTTGTTCTGGCTCCTTTATGTTTATAGATCCATGTAACCACTTTATATCATTTAAGGACAGTACCACTTTTCTTTAATCCTCCTTTTTTAAGTCCCAAGTAGAGAAATCAAGTCCTGATACACGAGCAGGCCTCCTGTTCCTACCACAATGATGACAATTAATAGTCACTACATGAATGTAAACCAATATACCTATCTAACAATATTGATTTGTCTCAAAAATGCATAGGAAAAAAATATTGTAATCAGTGATGATAACACAGAATTTAAGTCATTTCCTTAAACATCTAAAAATTTTGCAAAATGAAAGAAACTTGATTCAAATTTATATTTACATGTAGCTTTAAGAAACGAAGTGGGGGACATAAAAAGACTACTCATAGTCAATCACCATTTGAGTTATAATAACACTGCTAACAGATTAGAATGTTCCTATTCCCCCAGGAACTTCTGTCCCACAGCTTTCTGTTAACCTCTGCCGCAACAGTCAGGAAGACTAACATATTTTGGCATTTAAAATTGTTATTTTAAAACAGTTTTTGCCAAGATATGGGGTTTAGTACCCCTTTCTGCCCTATGATGTAAGAAAGATGCAAAAACTGCAATTAAAGTTGACATGGATATTTCTTGCCCCCTCTGGTTAAGAACTGTTGAATTGTGGTTGTATCAAGAGTTCAAAGCAAATATGGGTTACAAGTAGATACAACCTTGAACTAAAGCTACCTTTTCTTAAAAGGCAGCATCACTCTATGAATGGTAGCAATTACTCCAGAATTAAGAAACAGTAACAAACAGTTCATTCAAATCCAACATTCAACATATGTACAAAAGATTTAAGAGCACTCAGATGTCAAGACTTGCTGACTATTGAATAAACACTTTTAGCTTGATTATATTTATCTCATTAATCCTCTTTGAAGTCTGCAAGGAGGCTATTTTGCTTACTCTATAACCCCTTCCAAAATACCAGAGCAAACAAAGGAACAGAAAACTCATCCACAGAATGACTCAATGGACTTAACTGCTGAGAACGAAGGCATTGTCAAGCTGCGCCAGATGAACAGCCTGCAATAGTACTTATGGCCTGCTACATGAAGCTTATAGAGAAATGCATAACACGCTTGAGAAACGTGCAATTCCAAACCAGCATCACGAAGCATGAGTCACTGCCAACAAATTGTCTCTTTGTTCACCTGCAAACAGCTACATGTGGGAACCTACACAATGGTGGCCATTTGGAAAGATCCGTTGCTCATATGCAGCATTACTATTTATTTACCACAGTGTTTGCACTTTCCTCAGAGTTTAAAAGTTCTGGTGTGAAAAGATTAAAACAATTCCCACATTAAAACAAGTCCCACATTAGCTACAGTCTGTATATTGGAGTATCATGTACCTTCCTGGGAAGACGTCACCCATGTGTTGTAACAAGAAATGGTATTTTAGAAGAATTTTCCAGCAACAATGTCTTTCATTAAAATACTTTTGTAAAATATAAACCAATAAAAGCATTAAATACAGTTAAAACAATATTTAATTACTAGTTTAGCCCCATAAACTTATATGTCTCTTACCTTTGTTTTTGGATCTAAAATTTTTACACCATAGATTGAGATTTGTAATTCAACTTTGGGTGTTTTCTGGCCTTCAGATTTCTTGATATGTCTGGCAAACTACAAGAAGAAAAATACAAGAAGAAAAATACAACAGCAACCACATTAATAATAAGGTTTATTTTTTATTTTATTACTTCTCATTTCGTCTCAACTCCCTCCACCTGAAGTTGTTTCCCTCCTTCTTTAAAAGGTCTTGTAAACAACACCAACAATTCCCAAAGTCACAATTGGGCACAGAACAGCATTTCTGACTGTACACTATAGAATATTCCTACAGTTCAAGAAAAAATGTTTTAAAATTACTTAGCTGGTCCTCTTGAAACTTTTATCTGCTGTTTATGCGCTTAATTTAAGCTTTTGCATGAGCTTTCTAGAACAGTTTCACGCAGTTGAAAGTTTTCACACAGTTTCTCAACTGCTCGGTTGTTGAGCAGTGAATATTGTTATATTTTCCATATCCCACTATTTCTACACTCACTTCTGTACACGTGCACGGAGGGTACTTCCCGTATATTCCTCTAAGAAAATCAGTTCTTTTAAACAAGTTCAGTGTGAAAGCGCTACATACTTGATCTCTTCTGTTATCTTCTCGGGATTTATTTGCTAACAGTTCACTAGATGATGGCTAGACAACATTTTATATGACTGGGTGGGGTAATGTGCTGTATTCAATACGACTTCCATTTTATATCTCCTTTTCTAGCTGCTAGATCTGACTTGTCTTTCTCCCATGATCACTGCATATAAAATAAGCAGAGTATCTAGAATTTGCTACTGCATGGCAGTTAAGAAGTGTCATGAATTTGGGTAACTTTCTTAGCAAAGATAAGCTAAGAATTGCTCTATATTTTGCTCTGTTACCAGCCCTTTTCCTCTCAAGTCTTTGACATCCTGGAATGGTATTTTTAAATGCATAAATAAAGACGATAACTCACTGAAGGCCAGAGGAGCTGGAGACTCTGCTTCACAGCTATATGTTTGAACACAACATCCTCAAACTTGCTCCCGTTTAAGAAAAATTGAGCACATAATTCACCATCAGTACATGTCAGAGAGGACAACGACTTTTAGTGGCATAAAGAGTCTAGGATGTCAACAAGGGTGCTAACCTATCTTAGGAAGAATCAGACCTGGAAGGCAGAAGCCTGAATTACCTTGTGATTCTGAAGTACTTGGCTGTAGCCAACTGATACAACACCCCCACCCCCCCAACACCTAAACCTCTGATTTTAATTAATCATTTAAGTGAGAGTTGGGAGTTTAGGTTCTTGTTCTGTACCTATTCCCATGCCAATTAGTACTTGGGAAATCTTTCTATGAACTCGACTGCTTTACACAGCATGACTGTCTCCATCTATTTCATTTCATTTTGTAGGAAGCCTGCAGGAAGCTCCATTCACGGCAAATTATTAACTAGTTTTACAAACCACCCTAAAAGCCCATAATTAACCTGTTTTCCCTTTCCTCCCAATTTTATTCCTCATTTTGAACACACACTTATTGAAAATTTTAGTGACTAAAAATAAATTTAGAATTAATCCTGCTAAATTCATACAGTAACATGACCTATCCCATTTATTCCTGATTAATGTATCACATTAGCTGATAAGTATCACATGCTTCACAAGTTAGTTTTTAAAAAAAAGCACCAAACCCCCCCCCCTGAAAAACCCCACCTAAACCACTCCATGCCATTCTCAAAACCAATTCTTAAATCTAAATACCCACTTTACACTTCAACAGCTAGGATTACTAAGTATTAGCTACGTATTTTATGAAGGTTTGTACATGATGACTTACTAGTGAAAAAGAGCTAGTCAAAAGTCAAGCATACCTAACATAACTTCTAGTTATGCCTCTCTTCAGTATCATGTATGTAGCTCTTGCAATATAGACATCCTTTTCCCGTCCTATCTATCATCAAACCCCTTTCTCACATACCCAGAGTATACCTTCAATACAGTTTAATGACTAACCCCATCCTTTTTTTTTAGTTAAGGGGGGGGTCATCTCATATGCATCTTTTTACTTAAAAAAATTAAGTAACTTTATAGAAAATAAAATTTTAAAAAACCTAATTACTGGTTTATGGGCACTTTGGGCAACAACATTTCTTGACTTTCTAAGACAATTCAAATCTGCTACAGGAAAAAAAACATCTTTTCTTTAATAAAAATGACTAATTAATCCCCACCCCCCAAATCTGACTTAAATTTTATATTATCAATTTAACCTGTTTGATTTTTAAGATTCTGCTTTAAACAGGAAAATGATAGGCCAAATCAGCACATATATTTTTTTCAAAAAAGAATATAAAACTTAAATCATCTTTCAGATCATTTTCATACATTTACTTAATACCCCCACCCTGCTGCCTTTCCTTTCTGATCTGTGATTTGATTATGTCCTTTTATTGGATAAAACTTTGAGGACATATGTGACCCCATCTCATAATACAACAGGGCTTTGTGCTTGGCTCACTTTGCTACATGTTAAATAGAGTGACCGCAAAACCCACAGATCACCTGGCCAGTTTGGGCATCTCAGTTTCCACTGTGAAGCATAGCTATGCAATAAATAATCCTGGGCACACCTCAAATTGGAACAGCCTTGAACTTGAGTGAACCCTGGCTTTTTTGAAATGTCTGTTTATAAACAAGATGCAAGCACTTCTGTGTAGTAATGGAGGCATAAATAATATTTGACTTTACTGAGTGAAAGCCATAGTGTATGTTAAGAATGATGATGAAATGCTTGGTTTTCCAACTGTAATCACCTCATCAGAGTCCCCAACAACAGCTACAACATGAAAACTTTTTAATGTAAGTAGAACTGAATAACTTGCACGAGTTTTAGGACAGCTGGCCAAAGCTCGCTCCAAGTAGTCAAGAAGTTTTACAACACTGAGGAAGTTCCAGAAGATAGTTCTGTGCCAATACTAAAAAAAGGTTAAACAAAATGACCCTACCACATCTCCACTCTCAAAAGGCATAAATCAAATTCAAGAACTAGAGAATTTAAGTGAGATGAATTAATGATGATCAATATGGGTTCTACAAAAAAATGCAGCTTGTCAAAATAGACAAAAGCATTTGACTGAGTTTTGCATGCCATTACATTTAGGAAATGAAGCAATACAAAGAAAGTATTAGTTAAGTTAGTTACATTAGTCTCCAGATGCAGTTATAAACAGGAAATTGTCATTGGGAAGATATGTTTCTAATGTATTCCAGCAGGGTTTATTTCTTAAGCATGACATTATTGAACAATGACCAGGAGGAAAATGATTACTGATAAAATCTGCAGGCAGAAAAAATAGGAGGAAAAAAATAGGGAGAAAAGTAACTAACGATCTGAACTCGAAAATCATTACAGAGGAAGGTTTCAGATCACAAAGGTTGATGGAGGGGCAAATAACACAGAGAATACCTCACTGACCAGAACACCACAGATTGCCTGTATGCAAAAACACCCATCTCTGCTACAATATCAACTTTGCAAATCGTACATACGAGAACAAACTTACTTTTTGGGGAGACTACCCTGTGAAGATGGAATTAAGAAAGTCTTGATGACATGGTAGGCTTTCCAGTAACTGTGGACCTTTTCATGAAACTACAATTGAGAAGACTAATGCAATCCTTGGATTAGATCCTTAAGAAGACAAGAATGGCTGCACTGCATGAGCTGCTTGTGAGAAACTACTCAAATATTATGTTCTGAGGTTTTCAAATGCAGAAGGATGTTGAAAAAAATGGAGGAAGATCACAGGATATTTGCAAAAGTTAGCAGAGGACTGGAAACCCACTTTGTAGGAAACTCAATCAAATCAAAAACAAGTTAATGGCAAAAGGAAAAACGGAAAAGAATCTCCAACACAGACATCTAGAGAGACAAACAGCTTTTTAATCAAAGGTTTACTGGGATACAGTGACTGAAAAGTACGTGTAGATAAATTCAGAAAATCTGGTGCAGTTACTGTCTTAATGCTTTTTCTGCCCACTCCCTGTTCTGTGTAGTAACAGATAACATACAGATATGAGCAGTAATTTCTTTTGTATCTGACCTTCTCCAAAATGCCAAGTTCAGCCACCTCCCAAACTTGTGGAGGATTTGAACAGCAGATCCTAACACTCAGTCAGGTATCAGCCCATTTGCTTTTTTTCTTCTATTTTTTCTACTTACTCATTTTACCTAAGAGGACCCTGAGGAACCTCTGGATAGAGGAGATTTACAAACATTATATTTTCCTATCAGCACACATTCGAAACGAAGTAGTATTTGTAGCTCCCACAGTAAAAAGATTATTTAAGAGGGTAAAAATCTGTAGCCTCCCATTGGCATCAAAATGGACAATGATATAAAATTATAATGAATCACAACGTGGCTTGGGAAGAGATATGATGGGCCAAATTCTTAAGCTGTTAGTTTATACATATATTGTTCTCAGGCAAGACACCCAGATTTGGCCCAATAATAATATGAGAGGCTCAGTGGGATGAGCTAACTTTTATTTAACTGTTTTGGAATTAACATCATATTTTTCTTGAATCTTCTAGGGAAAGGAACAGAGACAGATAAATCTATTTTCTGTGGTTTAATTTAGCTTTAAAAAGGAAAACTTCCATATATCTTATCTTTTATTACAGTAACAGGGAAAATTGCATACTTTGAGACTCAATAAAATTGTATTTAAAATGCTTACGTATCAAGTCTTAGCAAACCACAATCAGAGGATTAATCAGCAAAAATAACACGATGAAAAAAATCACATTTTAAAAAGAGCCAGGCGTTTCAGTTAAAGAAATAATGGTTAAAAAAAAATTCTATCGAAAATCAATTTAAGCTACGCAAATCAAAGCTATGTGCTTTTATTTAATATTTACACCTCACTGCACCATTCAAGAGTTTATTAAAAAACCTCGAAACATCAGAGGTAGACATTTCTGTGCTTTGGGTGCTAATTTTCAGCCAAGGAATAGGAGGTCAACTCCTTCATTTTACACTGTCCAGTGAGACATCAGACATTGCACTTCATGTGGACACCTTAAAAGATGTCTCTTTAATGGCAATGTGGTTGTCTACGCTGACACACAGCTTTATACCTGGCTTTGAGAAGATGCTTTTCCTTTTTTTTCATAACATCATTCATTATAAGGAAAGATGCCTGAAAAACAAAACAGGCCCTATTTCTTTCGCAGTGCCTACATATCATCTTTTTGGTCGTATTATGGTCCAAACTCTCAGGCACATTTTAAGTGGGTATTACGACCTCTGAAAAATAGCTGTCAAGAAGAGGAAAAGGATGAAAAGGCCACAGATATGTGACCCTGAGTCTCTTGATAACAGATGGCTAAGGAAAAAGCTGTCTCAGAGATCCATTTCTATGGAATATGTTGTGTTTTATTTTCCAAACACACACCGGACTGAGAAGAAGGCTATTGATCTGTTAACCACAGTGTAGAAGACAATGCAGTAGTCTTTTTTTCTCTCTCTCTCACTCCCTAAAGTTGGGGTTTTTTTGGTTTGGCTGGGGGGAGCTGAGGGAGTGTTGGGTGCTTTTTTTTGTTTTGGGTGGGGTTTTTTTTTGTTTTTGTTTTTTGTTTTTTGTTTTTTTGGTGGTAAGCGGTTTGGGGGCGGGGTTGTTTGGGGTTTTGTGTGGTGGTTTTTTGGTGTTTTTTTTTTTGTTGTTGGTTTTTGGTTGTTTTTTGTGTTTGGTGGTTTTTTGGTTGGTTTTTGAGAGAGGGTAAACAGGTATTCTCTTCTTCACCTCTTCTCATCTGATCTGCTTTGGTCTTCAGGCTATCCCTGGCTGGTCCCAAACCATACATTCTACTTTCTCCAGTACTTTAAAGAGAACAGTCATGGCTTTAAGGCTTGCCTGGAAACCTCTTTATCCCAATGTTAATAGATTTTCTGTACTCCACCCTCCTCTGTTTTTCAACAAATGAAACCCAGCTTTAACACGAAAGGGAGCTCAACGCAATATCCACTGATGGTCAATTAAGGGCAGCAGCAGGATACCATCACAGCATGTGTAGAGGCATGTCAAAGAGCACTCTTCACTTTGTGTATCCTTATGGGTCAAGGAGCTGATGAAGATTATTTCGAGTGGCTTCAAAGTGATTAATTCTATTTACAATATCTGGTCATCTCCACTTATAGAAGGAAAGAGGAGAAGAAAAGGAAACTAGTTAGCAGTTGGGTAAGAGAACAGCCTTAAGTTTGGTCCTCACAAAAACATCCCTTTGAAGACTGCAAAAGGAACAGACCAAAACTCAAGTGTTTACATCTGTTTTCTCCCTAACACCCCTCCATACCATTTTCTTACTAGCAGCCTGGATATGCAGCCCTTTCCATCTGTTATGCTGATCTTTCAAGCTGTTCTCACCACTGCCAGTGCTTCAAGCACTTTTTGAGAAGGACCAAATTCATTCCTACAGTCAGATTTAGAAGTTATAGCCTTCATTAATCAAGGAAAGTAATCATTTCACTTTATAAAATAAAGTGTGATTTACCAACACTTACACATTTAATAATGTAGGTGTGTTCTGACACATCTTGGTATCATTTTCCTTAGTTTTTATTTCATTCTAGAAATTAGTTTGACCAGAAAACTGTTTGTAATAAATTATGAGAACAGTTCATCTTATCTTAGAAATAAAAATACACATTTTAAAAATATTAGTGTCCAACTTTCTTCTTTCTCTTGCAGCATGGCTCCAAGAAATTTGAAAACACAAGGGGTAATCCCAACTAGATAAAACCACTGGACAACCCTCTAGAAACATTAAATATAGATGCTTCAAAAAACTGTATATTCAAATTGCAACTGACCCAGCAAAAATTTTAAGTGTTTAGAAAATGCAGTAGTAGTAGTCAGAATAAAATAAGTACAATGAAGCATCAAAAAAAATTTCCTCCAAGTTATTGTATTTTACTGTAGAACATCAGCTCCACCTGCTGGTAAAAGTAAGCTCACGGAACGGCGTGCTACAGTTTTGCACAAACCTGCTCAACAAGCGAAGAGTCTTTGTGATGTATGAGTTAAGATCTTTTGATTTAAAGAAATAAAAAGTCGTGTATCAAATATCTATTCTGATACAGTTTGGTGACATGATGGCTTAAGAAAAATAGTTTACAGTGACAATATTTCAAAAGGTTATTGGTGCAACATACACCAGTTGGAAAAATGGCTCCAAATACTAAGAAAGAGTCAGCTGTTTTTCTGCTAGCTATTAATTTTCATGAAAAACAAATTATGATTAACATTGTGATTAAAACCAAATCCCTATAATAATACAAAATATATAAATATAGCATCACAAACTACACATCTTTTAAAAACTCTCCTACTCCAAAAAACACTACAAGTTTTCTTTCAAAGTAAGAGATTAGTTTTCAAAATGTTTTCACTGTTTTAAAATTTTTAATTAACATTTTCTACATCCAAGCTAGTGGTGTGTGATTAATAATAAAATCCAGCACCTCTAGGCTTCTCTTCAAAGAATTCAGATGCACAACATAAATAGATGTTGAAATGAGTATTCAATTAATTGAGGATTGTTTCAAACCGAAAACCTCTTTATTGCTCTCTGAATTCTGTTCCAAGGTTTTTCAAGTCATTCCAAAGGTTGTATTTAATTACCTCGTGAGTTTTCTAATAAACTTGTGTTTATATAAGTTTCCATGCAGTATCTAAGCTCCAAACTTTCAAGCTTGAAAAAATAGTGTAATTCTGGCAGCAATGATTCAGACACATATCTCCAAGGCAGTTTATTTAGGGAACGTGTGTAAAAAGTTAGAACAGATACCTACATACTCCAATGACACCACAAGTACATAAAAAAAATTACTACTTTTAAATTTCAGTGCTAGGCTGACAAATGAAAATAGTTCTGGCTCTTCCTACACTTCAGAGGACAGTTATTTGAAATCCTTTTTGGACCCACTTTCAGAGTAAACTATTTCAAAGTACCACATCACACAGTCCAACCCACCAAAACCCTCCAGTGATCAGTGAGGGCCCAGGTTAACCTGGAGTTCCATCAGCGAGACAGAGGCACTTAGCAGTTGCTTTACTTAGGAAGAGTCTGATAAAACATTGAAATAGAATCCAAACTTCTCCACAGCAGGATATTATCTTGATAGATTTCTGCAGAGAAGTAACTTTTCTCAGGGTAATGGAATTTTATAAACAGAAAACATCTAACACAACAGGCTTCACTCCAGTATTAGCTGTAAATTGTACGAGGTGCACACAAAACCATACATTTTGTTTCCGCTGGTGGCATACTACAATCGTTTAAAAAGGGTCATACTTACATTAGCCTAAAACACTTGAAAACAACTAGACAATAATGTCTCTGATGAACTGCAGCAGAGTAAATCTTTTTTGGCATAAAACATTCTAAGAATTGACTAAGTGAATCTTTAAAGGCAGCTGTACTATTTCGGTAGAGCGAATATAATGGCAAAGAACTCCTGTTTTCAATACCTTAACACAATTACTAATCAATCTTGTAAAGATGGCTTTTTCAAGGGAAACCTCAGTCTTAAAAGCTGAGCTACAAAGTAGTGTTTCATGCCTTCTTTTTTCCTTTTTTATGATAGTATAACACACAATAAAATTTTTCAATATTGACTCCCAAAATCTTCTGTCCATTTCCGAGAAACTTATTTTTAAATGAATAATGTAAACCCTACAAAAAGTTATGGAAAGTACAATGATAGGCAGAACAATCGTTACATCTAAATAAACTAATGCTCCAATAGCTCTAAGCAGCTAAGGATGAAGCAGTGCAATTCCACAGCAGTGTGAGTTAGCAGACAAACCAAATCAGCATTCCCTACCACAACTCATAGCATTTGAAGAGCTTTATGCATATTATCTGTCACTCAAACAGTCAAGTCAAAGCCATGGTATCAGTAACCCTCAACACCTCATTTCACTAGGATACTTTCTAATTGTCTACCGAGTCCCTCAGTACCCAAGGACATATAACCAAGAAGAAATTGTAAACATCTGATTTTCTCAGGGGTTTGTGCCCACAGACCTTTCCAAACAAAATATGAAGACCTGGAGGACAAGGCAATAATGCCCCTTGTCATAACAGGCTTGGTTTGTAAACACTATTCTCTCACTACAGCATCATTTCCAGATATATCACCAAGTACCACAGCTGGAGGCTGGAAGACATTCACACTAGTGTCACAAACCTTCACCTCCAGTCCAACAGTCAGTTTATGTGGATCAGACACATTAGCTTTAGATGGAGAGCAGTCAGGGACAGCCAGTACCTACACAGCTACCACAGCCCACTTATAGCATGGTTTGACATTCTCACTCCTGTTCTCTTGCACCAACAGTTTCCCTTTATTGGGTGGGTATTCTATGTTTTGCAACAAGAGGCAACTCACCTAACTGGGGCTCGTAGCAAGCAACACACAGCCCAGAGAAATGCAGGACAAGCATTACTGAAGTCACCAGCTTTTTGGTCAAGGAAGAGTTTGTGTTCTTAAATTCTCTGGTAACACGTTTGGTGTGCCACAATTAGAGACATTCAATAGCCATAAAGTGAGGATGGCAGCTAAAACAAATTGTTGTTACTTAAGTTTGTACCAACGAAGCCCTAAAGTTTCCAAAGAACAAGCATTACGCATTAAGGTACATAAGGTACATAAACTTTATACTATAAATAATTGTATCATCTAGGAGACAACTAAATATTTGCACAGCAGAACAGCTGACAATACGGATGTAATAGGGAAGGGCCTACACACCAGTGAAGAGATTAGTAAAAGCAACTGCTACTAAAACCAATGAATTTATCTAGAAATATTTACAAAGTGTCCCATCTGTGAAAACAAGTTAGGATTACATTCTATTTTTATTTCATTAAACATTCTTTCTTACCTTTAATTTTCTAACAGCATCTCTTACAACTTCTGTGCCTTTGGGCTGCTCCACTTCTGTACTGCCAAGAAACTGAAAAGATTGTGATTTGTGAGAAATAAGGTATGCACTGAAAAGCCTAATTAACTCAAGTAATCTTATTTTCCAATTATTTCCAAATAACATTTTGGAAAGACAATCGTTTCAATAGTTGATAAATAACAAATCTTCCTCAGCTATTTCTAATCAAGAGAATAACAAGAATTAATTACTAATTAGACAAATATGAGTTATCAAAAGCAGCTTTTAAAAAACATTGTATTTATCTCAGTCCTATACAAGTCTGTAAAATAGAGGTTAAGTACCTTTTTCCACTAGGAAATTGTCATTTTGGTAATATAATTTCTTTTGGAAAATAATGAAAAAATGAAAAAAAACCACCCTGAAATATGATACTTCCCATGAATCATAATGAACCAGTATTTTGGACTATGTTACTAAAACTTTCATACAGTGATGCAGGATGAATTAAAAAGGCCTGATTTTGGTCTCAGAGCTGCTTGGTACAGTAACTTCATAGATTTAAAGGAACTAGGCTCCAACTTACATAAAACCAAGGCCCATATTCAAAGAATTTCTACTAGAGATCATATTTTTACTGAGTAAGGTTTTAATGAAAACCAAACGTACAGCTGTTAATATACGAAGCATGATACTTCAAAGGGACCTTACCATTTATTTTTACACTGAAATGCCTTTACAGTCTTTCCTACAGTTTTGCTTGCCTTGTACTATACTGTTATGAAAGGTAGGATAATCCTGCCTGAATTGCATCTATGTAATAATTGAATTAATTTTCAATTGCCTGATTTTCACATTGAGGTACAGTTGATTCAAGTCACACCATTTACCTGTATATGCCAAAATAATGCTAGCAAGAAAGAACAACCCCCCTTTTTTCTCTAACATACATAATTTTCCATATAAAATGACACACAGAGGTATGTATAATTTTTAAGTCTTAGCAGTTTCAAAAGCAACTTAAATTTGCCAAGCTACAGATGCTTTCAACATAGTAACTCTGGAGTTTCTAATTTTATTAAAACTTCAGAACGTGTCTACTGTAGTCAATATACTCAAGCTGTACTCCTGCAAAGAAACTTTGCAGCTCTACCAATAATTAAGTCTCATTAGAATTCTGCTACTGACTCTGAAATATGATGTGCCATCTTGAATACAATAGTGTGTAAATCAAAACACCACGCACATCTGCTGTCAATACTTCCTACTATAACAATTGTCCAGATAGGAGATCAATGTTTTCTAATAATAATGCAGAAACCTCTATTATTGATTTCACGTCTTTCATGCAACATCTCCGATGACTTTAAACAGTGGGTATGTTCTTCCCTGGAAAAGTGACAGTTGAAGAAAATGCAGAAGAAAACGCATACAGAGAAAGAAGAATGATTCTTGGACATTATGGATAAAACATACGACAGAGACAGAGAGGGTAAGGCGAGTGAATATATGCGAGCAAAGGTATGGAAGTAAAAAATAAATAAGTAAAGGTAACCATAAGCTTAAATGGACAAGAAAGATAGTAGATAAGGTCAGATGAGAATCTAAGAGGAACGTCCGTAATACCAGATATCTGTACTCAAGCTTATTTATACAGCACACACTTGGCACAACACAAGAGGTAGAAGTATAATTTCAGTAGTTTGTGAACAGGCCAGGGTATATTATATAGCATAGAGCAATCCTGCATAAACATAGGAAATAACAGCTGCAAGCGTGGATAAGGCCCAACGAACAGAGAACGCAGGTCACCGCTGCCCACAGTGAAGTGGAAGACGGCAGCACGTAATTCATCCACACATGCTTCCTAATATTTGTGCAGTTTTGGAACTTGTAGCTCCAGAGGCATTACCAACGTAAGCAGCCTGGTATTTCTTGCTACACATGGAGGGCTGGACCTTAGGTGGCATTGTGTTGAGCACACTTCTAGATGCCCTGGGGTATGCTGACTCGCCTGCAGACACTTCTCCAGAAGGGCCCAGGGCTGCCCTAAGTTTCTTATTTGCTTATTTCCATCCAGATGACTGAGATGAGATAGCAAAAGACAGCTCAAAAGCAATAGTCTCATTTCCCCTTCCCTTCCCTCTCAGCTATCTCCCTCTGATTTGAAGTCCAAGAAAGATGAAGATATCTTGCTGTATTCAATAAATCCCAGCAGCCCAGTGTCTGCTGGTGACATGATCGTCATCCTGGAAGTTTGATACGGTTTTGTATATATTGCACATATTTCATTATTTTCTTTTTATTATTTTATTAAAATCTCATTAAAGTAGTTTAGTTTCTTCTAAACTCTTAAGTCTCTTTCTCACTCTTCCTCTTCTCCCCAATGGGAGAGGTGGGGGAGAGCATTTGTCATTCGTTTCAGTGGCCAGTCTGGCCCAAACCACAACAGTACCTCATGCTTATTCACATTACTGCCTTTGAAAGCGTAAGCACCAAATTAAGCTTCTGCACAGCTGGGGCATCTGTTAAATTTCACTGAATTTCTAAGTTCATAGTAATATCCCCCAAATCAGAAATTACTATTTCTGATCATGGAGAGGAGGCAGAAGTAGACATCTAAATAGAAAGATAAACTGCTGAAAGCACAGGTTTAAATGACTGTCAGATCCTGAAGAAACACATACTAATTTGGTTTGCCCAACAAGTTACAAAAGAAAGAAACAACCAAGACCAGAAGTATATGGAGACATCATAAGCATTATATCAACAGTTGTGGATAACTTCACTAACCAGAATTCTACCAGTCATTTGCAATGCACTGTCTTACAGGTGAGTATCGGTGTTGACATTAAGCATCACTACTGAAATTTTTATTGCTTTCAGCAGTTTTGAACTGGATGTGAAATTAGAGCTTATGCTTAATAAAATATGCAGTAAAATAGAGTAAAATGCATTTAATCCATAAATACAAAGGAGATTTGTAGCGTGTTAATATCCAGGATAATGAGACCATGCCATAGGTTACAATGTTTGTATCCGATATACATTTTTATCTCTTAACTGCAGTTCCTTTTTTTAAATTTTTTTTTTTATTCCAGTAAGCTCAAATTTTAGTCAGAACTGCTTACACATTTCATACCTGAGTTAATAAGCTTTCTCATTATATTTATTTATTTGTTTGTTGTAAGACAGTAATAAACAGAAAAACAGCAATTAAGAGCAATTACTCTGAATATTTGCATTAATTAGCCTGATCTATTTGGGGGCAAAATATTAAAAGAATATCAAAATCAAGATGATTTATTTACTAATTATAACAAAAGAATGCCTGTGCAATATAGGTTTAATATATAGTTAATGTATTAACTGGAAGCTTTTTATTGTTTGCTCTTCCATCTGCTCTGTACCTTTCCTGTGTGATCTGCCCTATCATCGTATTTTATTTAATATTAGGTACCCATTACTATGGCATTTGTTGCACTAGTTAATCTAAGCCAACACATATCTATTTGCAAAACTGAGACTTTAGATGACAAATTCAATGTGACAAAGGCCTCTGTGTTTGTATAATCCCTAACACAGAATGGATGCACTGCCACCTCCGGGATTTCTAAAGTAAATTACTAACAACTAATTCACTATCGTCATGAAATGGGGAGACAGCCATTTCATTACGGTCTTTTCAGCAGATTTTTCTCACCAAATCTCACACAAACACAGAGAACAAATATTTGTTGTATCAGGAATTCAGAACAGCTGTGGCATGAATAGTATAAATATTAATTGTGGAAGAGTAAAGAAAAAATTCAAAGCAAAATTGGTAAATAAGAAACTTCCCTTTTCAAGATCAGGCTGCTTCAGAAGGCAGTACTGATGCAGAATTTTAGATGGGAACTATAAAAGTCAGCGATTGCTTTGATCACTTCAGGTTCCCTCCTGCAGCTATGGCCCTTTTGCAGACCCAGCTGACGAGAAACAACAACAACATGAAATATAACTGTTCATGAGAGCCAACCTAATACAACTCCTGTGTTTAATTGCAGAAGAGAAAACCAGAAAATAATACAGTAGATCCCCTTCAGATCATCCAGTATTAATCCCACATGCAACTTAATAAACGCATTAAATTCTTAAGTGTTCATTAACACCACATACATAATACGGATGAAAAATGTCTACACGATTGTTACATATATTCACTGTTTGCATCTAGTCAAAAGGTTAGTCTTGAAGTTGGTGTACTTCATGCATACAAAAATGCTCAATAAGTTAGGAATGCCATAGACTCATCTTTTAAAATATTTATATATTGTCTAGTACTAATGAGAAGTTCACCACAATCAGTTGCATACTTTAAGAATTTTGAAGAGGATGACATTTAATATTTTGTGTAAGATAAAGCAAGCTAAGGCAATGTTTCTCCCATATAAAGAACTACACATTTTTCATTGCAGACCTTTTTTGAGGTCAATGGATCTTATCAGTCAATTCAGTTTGTCTGTTCCTTTAAAGTATACTAAGGTTTGTTCTCCCCTCATTAATGTTTGCCATTAACAAAGTAAGCTGTTGACCAGCCATATACAAGACATACACCTCAGATAAAACTATTTATAATCTAATATTAGCAGACAACCAGATGTGCTCACTCCACATGCAAAGATTTGTAAGATAGTGCAGCTGCAGAGAATTAACAGACACTATTTCATCATATTAGAATCAACAGAAGTTTTATCATTGACAGCGACCGGAGAATAATTCAGCCCCATAATGGCCAGAAGGGCTGTTTTACACAAAAAACTAGTAAACAGACCCTTTGTGGGGAATATCTCTTCCATCAGAATGTAGCTGAAATGCAAATTTTCCTGTGCATTTAACTTGAGCAAGACATGTTTTGGTCCAATTCCACAGTCAAATCATTAAAAATGCTTTCAAAGCTGCGCTTTGGCTGGAGAAACTATCTTTTTTTAAATAGTTTTAATCATTTTAAAAGCAAAGTAAGTCTTTTTTACTTCTATTTTGCTGGCTCAATTTAAAGTCAAGTCAAACGTAGGGCAATTTCAGGCATTCAGAATCCTTTACAGTTCTGACAAGCCTATTGCAGTTACCACATGCCCAATAGCTATTAGTAAGGTCAGGTGAATTGTTAAGGTTAACGGTTCACTTTCTTCCTTGCCATTAACAATACACTCCAGTAATTCTTCCCCCATCAGCTTACACATTTTGACCCCCAACTTTCTACCTTTTTTTTTTTTTTCCACATGTGAAGTATATCCAGGTGCCTTTCTTCAAAACTTAAGGGGAATGCAAAAAACCCTACCCATCCTTTGCAAAAGTAAGTTTTACCAGGGTCAAAACAATCATTAAACCTAAAACTTGACTACGAAATAGTTTTAGGTGCACTTTTGAACATTTAACGTAGACTTCCACTCTTCCAGTAGAGAGCAGTGTAGGATATTTTAATATGAAAACAACATCTGTTTTCTTTTGTCATCACATTTCAATCTTTAAAAAAATTCATTCTTTCACAGTGCAACATTTCTTTATTGCTCTGATACCCCTGCGCATTAAAAGTTCGCCTTTATGCAGATTTAAATGCAATTTTATGAAAAAAGTACTTACCAAACTCATAAAATAAAGAAATTAAAAAGCAATGCAAAATTACTGGGTACCTGCTGCCAAAATTTGACAAATTAGCTCCCTCTATAGTAGAAGTTGAAGGGATGTTGATTTACTGATGAAAGGAAGACAAATGTATCCACATTCTGATAACATTAGAGTGACAGTATATAATATAAAAAGAGAATGAAAGAGAAGCAGGATCGCGATTGAAGCTATGCAGGAAACAGTTGAACAAATGCCTAAACTGTTATCACTTCAGGTTTTTTTCAGCCTTGCATAGTGAGTCTTTTCTGTCAATTAAACAGCAGAAGTACAATATGGGCTATAACATACTCACCTCTTTCTATTTTGGCTTCCTTCTCCTTCCCCATCCTGCAGTCCAGTTCCCTACCTGTAACAACTTCATTGGTTCTCTACCAATACACATTTTTGCCAGAGTACATAAAAATTTGGGGTTTTTCCTTTAGGGGAGCACTTCTTTAGCGACACCTTAAAAACAACTGCCTCTCCCAGGCATGATCGCTGCTCAAATGAGAGCAGCAATCAAGCTCACCACATGAGAGTATGAGAGAAGTGCCACAGACATCAGCGCGTTCCCTGAATGTCTCCTGCTTGTCTGACATGTAATGTTCTGCACAAATGGTGACTGACACAGGAAAAAAATTCTACACATTTTTCTGAGGGAGTGTTCAAGTACTATTTGCAAAAAAGAAAGGAATGCATGATTAAAAATATAAAGAAAAAAAGAAGGGTCTTCTAATGGAAATAAAATACTACCAGGTATTTAATGCATAAGTAGAAATAAGCCAAAGGCAGGTGAGAAAACACAGAGCTGAAAATATTTACAATAATTAAGATATAAAGAAAGAAAAAAATCTATTTGATAAGCTACTGAAATGCTGGGGGAGGGCGCGGGGGGGAACAGCATTAGAGAAAGGACCATAAAATAAATAGGTAACTGTTAAAAAACAAATCTTCCAGATGTAATGATATAAAAACACACTGTGCTTAACTTTAAACAAGCTATTAGCAAGCTACACTGGTTTAATTTGTACTTTCCTCTATTCTCTAGATGCGTGTACCTAAGAACTCTTTGATATTGAATGTGTAAGCAATCATCTCAGTCTTCAAGTTTGGTGCAATGCCTAAATAATAAAGAACATAATTTGATAACTAAAGCTTGAGATGCTTTTGAACAGCTGACAGACACAGACAATACAGACATCTCCTTTGAGCAGAATACTCCAAGGAATGCTATCCTGGATGTGGTTCTTGCCAGGAGCCTGAATGTCTGGAAGCAGGAATGTCTACAAATATTCTGGTAAAGAAGCCTGAAAAACTGAGGACATATGGCAGTCCTAATCCTGCCTACACCTGTCTTCTAACTCATGTTTAGATTTGATGAGAAAAGAAATTCCATAGCTACTCACAGGGAAGAAACTTCATACCTGGTTCAAGTAAGCTAAATCTATCTTGGTGTAATTTTAAAGGCAAAAAAATGAGAATAGTTTCACCAGGTCATATTTTTGCTCAAGTGCCACTGCATTTCCATCCACAGCCAAACAGGAAAAACCAAAGGGTACAGAAAAAGGAAAATACAATAGGAGTATACATTTATATTAACATAACCAGTTTATTTGTAAGCAGAACTTTAGGAGAATTTAGGACACATTTTGCAAATAATCAAACTTAGACCTTCTCCAGAGAGACCAGCATATGCTAAGGTGGCTATCAACAAGGATATATTAAAAATAAAATCTTAAATCAGATTGCAACACAGCTACCAAAGCTGTTCTCTGCATAAAACCATCCAATCCTAAAAGTAAAATAATATTAGGAGATAGAGCTAATACCTCCACAAGGAAGATAAAAGCAGACTAGAATACAGAAAGAAAGCAAAAAGGTAAAAAGATTATCTTGTCAAGACTGTCACTATAGAAAATACCAGTTGTACAAGAAAAACACTCAGTATTTCTTCAGTCCATCAATCTACACAGCACTTGAGAAGCACATCTCAAACCGTATCATGCCCTGAAGAGCTGTCAGGCTCAATCTGAAGATCATAATGGAGCTGGGGTGGTGGTGGTGGGGTGTATGCTGTTCTCCCATAGCGTACACCATTATCAGCCACCTTACAGCTACCCAGTTTTTAGCCACAGGATGAGAATAAACACGGCTACATGCAAACTTACTACCACCTCAAACAACTGGATGAGGAAAAAGTGGTTCTTGGACTCTGCTCTGCAGACTTGTTAGCTGGAGCTAACATTTCACTTCTGGTCTAAGTGGGCTCTACCCAGCGGAGAAATGGAGATAGCAGCAGGAGGGCAATACGAATATCCCTTAGGAAAACTCCAGCTTGGAGCAAAAAACCTGCAAGCTCAAGTGATTTTTAGAAAATTCATTAAAAGCTTTTGATGAATAGGAAAAGGGCTTAAAGAGGAAGTTTTCAACAGTGCACAAATGACAGCGATGCTAACAGTAGTAGTATATCATAGTGAAGGCCTGTTTTTTTTTTTAAGCCCAGGTGCACTTCACATAGCTGATATATAAACAAAAAATCAGAGATAGTATCAGAGGAAGATGGTAGTGAGAACAAATTTATCACTGAAGAAAAATAATTTCTTATCCTATGTTCTCTGGTTGTGATT
Organism: Numenius arquata; assembly: GCF_964106895.1. Lineage (NCBI taxonomy): Eukaryota > Metazoa > Chordata > Aves > Charadriiformes > Scolopacidae > Numenius > Numenius arquata. Next base: position 35,851,998 of record NC_133578.1, read on the forward strand.
GGGACACACGCATTTTGATAGCATTCCTTCTTCAGGTGTGCTGCATTGTTCACTACCTTTCATGTGCAAGAATCCTGTGCTCAGAGATGGGAAAAATGAAGGAGTACATTAAAGAAAAACATGCTTCCAAACTTCATCCTCTGGGTTTCAATTCAGACACAGTGTTCCCAGTTTTGGCATGTACACATGCAAACAGATTTTTTACTTTTATTTTATTTTTCTTTTTTTTGGTAGAAACATCTGCCAGCAACAGGAGATGTCTGTGGGTGATTCAAAGGCATCATCAGGTTATTATAGCTCCTTTACTTCAATACAGAAACTATTAACACAGAGATTAATCTAACATCAAACAGTTGCATCTACTATCTTCTGTTTCTCCACTGCTATTCATCAATTCTACAGAGCCTCCTGTAGTGTATCATTGTTACTGCCTGGAAATTTTAGAATAACTAACAAGAGATAACTCATCAAATGAGCAAACTGCTGTCTAACGTGATCTAGCTTGGCCATATTCATGGTCTGAGTTGCTCCTGGCTTGCCTAGAAAATGACTGAGCCATCCAAGTACAAATGCTGAATAACATCCTTGCCAGTTCCTGCAATCCTCTATCATTACTCTCATATTAGTTTAGATTTTATTTAGTCTGATCTCTTAAGTACTGGCAACTCTAAACTCATGGTTGAAACTTAAAATTCAGTATCTCCTTATTTTTGTAACAGTTATCATTATTGAACCAACATTCAATGAAGGCGTTTATTCAAATGGATTATACTTCTGATAATGTGAGCGTACAGGGAAGGGCACCTGTATATTCACAAGAACCATTCTGTATCCAGACAGGGAAAGCAGAACTAATAATCAGACTTGACACTCCATGTAGAGAGGTATATTCTAAACATAAAGCCTCTGATACTCATTCACTGAAGACATATCATACTGCTTGAATGCCTCAATTCAGAAGATTTGTATACCTGACTGCATTGTTCCCAGTAAAAAAACATTTAACGTAAGGGATGAGAGTCCACCTAAAAATAATTCACAGTCACTATTTTAAACATCAACTTCTTAGCTTTAGAACTGCATAATAACAGAGTAGATAGATTTTTCAGCTTTACAAGTCCATAATTAGACAGTAGACTTAGTTCTGCACCACAGGAATTGGATTCAACTCAAGGATCATTTCTTTATGAAAATAGTAAAGTCAGACTGAGCCTTCAAATTTACTGAAATGCTATTTTTTACCAAATCCTAGATATTTTCCAATATCTTAATTTAAGAAAACTGACATCTTGTTTGCATTTTTTTTTTTATAAACCAGATGCCAATACGGTGATTTAATTTATATTAACCATAGGACGACTTCAACAATTCCTATATTGCACTCAAACTGACTGAAGTAGTACAAACAGCTCTACATCTACAGGCTCTTTTGCAAAGATGTCAAATGTACTATTAGAAACTTTAAAACAGAGACCACTTTTGCTTTAATTCCCACTTAATCTCCACCGATGCTAGCTAGCAACACTGGAAGTCTATGGGAAACTGCACTGTACCATAGTGTGGAAAAAAAATGTTGTCGTTGTTACTACGTGTACGAACCCACTAGCCTACCCAAATGGAGATTACAGTTTTTGGCATTCCCATAAAGCTAAAGGACAGGCCTCCCCACCGCCTCAAAACACCCAATCTAGTACAGTGCTACAATAAAGGAACAGCAAGATCATGACCCCAAGTGCTGGCATTCTCATAACAACTTATATAAGAGCTACCACTGTAACACCCTGCATGAGATATGCAAAACCGTAGTCCTAGTTTTTAGCTCTGTTTTGCCTTGCTGTATCAACCCACTGGTTTTCATAATGCCACTGTTCCTTTAACAGTAGCACGCACTGGTCTGCTCTGTATTAGCATTCTGCAGGCTATCTAGCTTTTTTCACAAATTATAGCAAGTTAAAGCTTGAACTCCATGTTCTCAAGCTCCATCTGTCCTGCTGACTTCTTTTTTTCTGTTGCAAATATTCAGCCTATCAAACAAAACCTCTCCAAGAACAATGAAAACTGAACCAAGATTACAAAAAACCCTTACAAAGAAACAAGCTATGCTGTCAAGTATTCGATAACAAAACAAATCTTAGTTCATCAAACTGACAAAACCATTCTGCTTTACCAATACGATGAAGCTTTCTGAAATCTGGAGAATTTTGATTAACTCAGAACTGGAGTGAGGCAGCTGAATTAAGGGTGTACCTCTGAGCCACATGAATAAACAGGCCATGACGTCATTTAGAAACTGGCTGTTCCTACAAAGAGGTATTTCCCAGATGACTTCATTGTTAGGCATGAATCTGAGCACAGGCTTCAGATTCTTTCTTTCATAACAACATGTACAAGAACAGCCAGGAGTTTCCATGCCCCGTTTCAAGATGGGATTGTGCAATTCTGAGCATTCAGCTTGCAATAACTTCTTCAGACTGAAGCTGGACACAAAATCATTAGAGACTTCCTCTGTTCAATGTAAATAGAACTCTACAAGCTGTGGAAGAAATTGTGATGGATATTTATATATATATAGTATATATATTAATAAAGACAAATGGAAAAGTATTGAAGCTACTCTTTTGTACTGGAAAATATTAACTATATCTTATAAAAGCAGAGACAAAATTCCACAGACATTGTCAGTTTTGTGAATAAAGTTTATTTTGCTCTAAACTAGTTTCTACCTCCTTTGTCCTTGACTAACATGATAACGCTGAACTTGCAGTATCACACTCTTTTGCCATGGCAACATGCAATGACATTATAAACACAGAAACAGGAATTCCCTGTGGGACAAAAACCAGAAGTCACAGTTAGTAACAAAATTCTCATTCAAACACAAATAGCCTTAGTAATAGGAACAAATAACTATTGTCCATTACTCTCAGTTTATAAAAGCCCTTTTCCAGTTTAATGTGAAATATGAAGTTGTCTATTTTAAGGACACAGCATCTCTTCTGAATCAGGACTTGTAATACTGTGAGCCTTACTGCACCATAGATTAGGATAAATTACTCTTGGTTTAATTCTTGAGTCATAAAAACACTTGGCTGTCAAACAGAGGACAAGCAGCACACTAGAAAATAGTTAGTGCTTTAGCTTTAGTAGCCTGGAAATTTAATAGCAGTTCTGGTAATTTTTTCATGTAATATAAACATAATTTGACCATTTTCTTTTAAACTATCATTACTACAGACATTCATCTGCTCTTTAAATTCTAGTATTATAGATACTTTAGCATGTACCAAATAATTTATATATAAGTTCTACGAGGGAGATAAAAGACACCACAGGACAGATAAATGTACCAAGGTGTATTAAAGAATAGGAACATGAAGTATGAACTAGCTTTGTTGTTTTGTTTTGGGTTTTGGCTTTTAGAGGTTTTTTGGTTTTGTTTTTTGTTTTTTTTTTTTTTTAATTTCCTAAACTGTAGAGTTCCTATACTGAGAATTACTACATTTGTAAAAAAAGTATGAGCCTAACATTTCTAGTAAAGCATCTTCAGTTGGGAATTATGCTGAATCAGTGTGTTAAGTGCAATCCACAATCACGTGGATAATCTACAAGAAAGTGCTAAAATAAATGCCACATTCACATAAATTAATACCACTGTTTTGTTTATAAGTGTCCAAGAAAATGTCTGTGGTTTTAAACTAAAAATGTCATCTTTTTCTTTGCTCCTAAAAACTACTTCCTACGCTCCATCTACTACTTTAAATGTATTGTTAATTTTACACAAATGACACCTATGGACTTCTTCCTGAATTACTGTATTCACAGAATACCCTCAGAAATTTTTGGAGTATTTCACTGGGGTAGCCAAGTGAAAATCAGATTACCTGTCTATTTGTGGAAATTAAAGAGAGAAGCTCCATGCAGCAGAAAGGAAGAACACAGAGGACAAAGCAGAGTAGTAACTGTGACCCCCAAATTGCATCATGTTCGAAGTTCTGAGAAAATATCTTTAAAAAAAGTGGGTATCTTGTGGGAAAAGAAAAAGGACAGGGAAACCAGCACTGGTTCTGGGTGCTTTGATTATTTTAACTGAAAAGGGGTAACAGCATAAAGAAAGCATGCCTAGGAGGCAAGCTGAAAAACCAAATAAAGAACAGAGGCTGGAGTGTACCAGAACATATGGAAGCTTAAGACTAAATAGTCAAATTTAATGTCTCACTTAATGCCTAAGTAATGTCTCACAAACACAGCAGCGGGATAGCATCTTCATCTACTACAGGTTCGTGACCACAGTACAAGTTAATCTGAGAAAGAATCTTCAGGAATCACATTTAAGATTTTTACGGAGTAACACAAAGATATTGGAAATCTTTCTTTCAAAGACTGGGAACATACCCTTAACATACTCCTGCCTTATTATCTGTGAATGTTCTGCCTGCAAAAAGTCAAATCCTACTCTGAATCCCTCTTCAATTACACCACAGATTCTGGAAGCAAGTATTGCATAGGCAATAAGCCTTAACAAGATAAGAACTTCATATATTGGTTTAGCTGTAGTGAGTCTTTCACTTTTCCTACATGTAAGTGAAGGTGTCTTACCTGTGATGATTACTGTTTTATGAACCTGTTTACGTTCTCTCTTGTTAATCTGTTTTTTAGAAGAAGCTGTCTTTTCTTCACATAATCCCACATGAAAGACAGCTATAAAACATACGTGATCACCGTTAACTCAACACTTGGCCTTCAGATACTTCAAGAATATCAGTAACAGAGTTTTTCCAAAAGCTAGCTAGGATGAGAGTAATTTATTGTAAAATAATACTTGGAACAGAAAGAACTGCCTCTTTAAGCTACCATTCTGTAGACATTTAAAAGGGATTTGCAGAGCACTACCTAAACATAGAAAATATTTTCCCTCTAAACAATACAAATTAGGGAGCTGGATTTTTTATTAGAAAGATCATTTTAGCAAACTGCAAAAATGTTTAATAGTGGCTACTTCAACCTGACATCAGATACAAAATGAAACCACTATTATCATGACCTTAAGATCCATCAGCAGATGAGATGGATCTCAGATGAACTGTTCTAAGAGAACATAACTGAATTGGAAAGGAATTTATAAATTATTTTACAACGGCAATTAATCCAACACTAATGTTGGCTGCCGGCTCTTAGTTCATAAAAAATATGATTTTCAATAAAATATCTGTATTCTGATGCTAAAGTAATATAATTAGTCTAGTCTAGATCATTATAGTGATACTCGCATTGTTAGGTGAACATAAAATAAGGAAAGTGTATTTTAAAATCCTTCATATAAGTGTTTAGAGTCTTCTCTAAATAGCAACATAAATCATTCTTACTGAGACAGCAGGTATTGAGAACACATTTAGTCTTGAGCTCAAGGCACTGAATTAGAATTCAAAATTTGGGATCCGATTTGAGAACACAAATTTGGGGCAGATTTGCAGAAAACCTCCAGTATTAGCTCAGTTCCCTATCTTTAAACTGAGGATAATAATTTACCCACTTCTTGTCTGCATTATCATTTAATTATTCCAACGGAAAAGAAAACTCATGAGAGTCAAGTCCAAGGTCTTCTGTTGCTTACTTACTCTGAACTTTGATCTGTGACTATTTGCACCAGGGTGGCACCTAGAGCCTTCGTCTCATTATTCTGGAGGCTGTACAAACATCAAAAAAATATCCCTTAGCTTCAAAGAATTTATAATCTAATGAACTATGATAAATTACACTAACCTCTCGGAAATAGCACAATCTCAGTTAGTGCCTCTGAGTGCTACTGATAAAAATCAATATAAAACATTGAATCCCATTTTTCTTATCATTCTAATAGCAAACACTAATACAAGTAAAAAAACTACAACTAGTACAAAATGAACAGAGTGCTCTCCAATTTTGCAAATAAAAAACACGTGAAGAGGTCCAACTTTCCCACTTCCCTCTCTTCTGGTTACCCAAAGGCAAGAGGAGGAAGATGGCAAGCCCCTGAAATACATCACTAAAGGAGTAAGGAGGCTTCACTTGACCACATACCAAAGCAAGACCACTTGTACTGTCATTTAAACATCTATTAAGAAAAAAAAGAAAAACCAAAACAAAACCCAAACCCAACATCTATACCTAGTTCTAAAGCTTTTAAAATCAATTTGAACCGTAAGTATGCAGATGCAATTTCAGTGAATGCTTTTTCATTTTGAGAATCGATTTACTTTTAATAATTGCAGTTCCTCAAAACCTCATAAACTACAAGTTGGGATATGGCCTCTAAATTCTGACTTAGGAAGACCTACACATTCCTGACTCCATTTGGTTTTCAGCAATAATCCTATATTCATGGGCAGACGGCACTTCCCTCCCACCTAATCTTATTAACAGAATGTTCTAATGAATGTGATTTGCTTAGTTACTTATCTCTGTCTCCCTAGTATCTCCCATTTCGGAAGCATGTAAGTGCTACTACAATAGTAAGAGACATGGCTTAGGGACATTTTTAGTTCATGTTTCAAATTATCTGTTCCTTCAAATGCAACTCTTGGTTCCACAAATATCATTAAGATTTGATGTATACCCTTGTTTCCACATTTTCCCTCTTTTCAGTAAGACTACAGCAACAAGATGAAAAACAACTTGCAAAACTACAGGAATTGACTAGATTTGATTTCCCTTAAGAATTCAGAATGAAGAAAAGATTACTTACACAAAAGTATACAGTGGGAAAAAAAAATTTTAAGTTTAGAGCAATGTAATCCATCACTTTCTCCCTTTTCATAGCCAACAATAATTTCTAGTGAATATGCAAAACATTTTAACAAAGCTTTAGAAATTATTTTTCCTTTATTATTTTTCCTTTGCTATGTGGCAAACCAGAAGTGATTACTTCCTCTAGTAAGTTACACGTAAAATTCTCAGCCTGAGAGTTCAAAATGCTTTTTAAAACAGGCCAAGCTTGGCTTTACACTTTCTGAATCAGAGTAATCTGAAGGAGGCACTTCTGAGAGAAATATTCATTACAGTTCAGGATTCACATCTGACTAGTGTACGTTATTATTTTATTACAGTTAATAAAGTCAGAGACTGCAGTTGGTGACTTGTCCAATGGTTTCTTGAAGATGAATCCTCATGGAGATTAGTATTTGCGAAGCTTTTCTTTTCTGAACGGTGAACTGCCTGGCTGTTGGACGGATTCCTATAGTCTTATTTTTATTGCTAAAATTGTATGTCCTTGTAGAAGTTTCTGTTCAAAAAGTTGTGCCATTCCCTTATTTGTCGTGATCCAGTTCTATTTAATTTTTCTAGTTTATTTTGGGAGAGTTTCCTAATTATTTTTGGTGAATAGTGGATGTATGAAGAAGGCAGTAGCTCCATAAACATAGCAAAGGCTGAGCAAACAGAAATACCCATCTTTGTCAAAAGTAAAAATGGGAGATGAGGAGTTAATTCATCTGCAGGCCTGATTCTAATTTAAAGCAAGATCAATCTATAAACCTCTGTCAGCCACCCAGCCCACGAGTGCAAAAAATCTACATGTTTGAACTCTATAGCCTATTAGTTCCAGCATCAGACATGCAACTCACTTGACAATTGACAGTCCAGAGCCTAAAAAGCCTGCTTAAGGAAGCCTCACATTGTCACAGCTGACAGCTCACAGGGAAATATAACTGTGCAGAAAGAATGCCCGGAGGGCATGCTAATGAGGCTAATTGGTAGTTTCAAGCAGACTTAAGGAGAGGCAAGGGAATAAATACCAGCAACAGAGAAGGAACAGAAAGGGACATGGAGAGTTGAGTAAATCTTTGCTGACCCTAAGGTCTTTGGAAATTTCATCTTTTTTCGTTGCACGCTTTTTTTTGTTTTGTTATTTCTGTTTGGACAAACCTTTGGGTATTGTTCAGTTGTCTTGAGCAGACATTCGTATCACTCACTGCCTGTTAGTCAACTGGTGCCTGCTCTTGCCCGGGGCTGAGGAACTCACAACTGCGAGTATCTTTCACAGTGAAGTGGAGACTTATGCTCAAATACTAGCTTATTGTTTTCGGAAGAATAAGAAAATTACATTATAGAAGTTGTTACAAATCTTCTATGTCTCAACAGTCTCACTGCTCAGCTCTTTTGAGACAGATACTGCGGAAGGGCAGCAACGCATCTGTTTAAAACTTATTTTAAAACTTTTAGTTAACATAGTATCTTTAGAAATATACTTTAGATGCTGTGTTCAATACTAAATGTCATATTATGAAGAACTACTGTTGAAAGAGAGTTGTTATTACTACTATAGGAAAAATTCTACTAGCCTTTTCTGTGTACCATACATATATACAAACATATTTTTGTACTTTCAAAACTTGTTGGATTAACACCAACATATGGCTGTGCTATGTTACAACTAACAGCTCTTCTACACCAAGACTACTGCAAAGAGTCATAATTTATACAATAAAAATAATCTAAAGAACGTACCTGGCACAGATGGGGCTCAGGTACCATGTTGTTAACCAGTGTACTCTGTTAATCATGCCATCAACAAAAGTCTTCCTAACTGCAGATCATGCCACATAAATCAGTACTATGGAATTCCCCACTGCAGATTTTCAAACTTCACCAAAACAACACACATACCTAGAAGATCACGTCTTACAGTAAAAGGCTGCAAAAAGCCTTGAGCCCGAATTAAGTTTCCCATATATACATATCTATGTAAAATTTATGCCTCATAATACAGAAGCCATGTGAATTCCAGAAGTTTCACATTCCAGCCCTTCCACACTTCTGATTCCAAGATGAAACAAAGCAACAGTATCCCATTCTTAAAGTGAAACAAAATGTAAAGCTTAAAATTACATTTAGGCCTGATTCCTTCCTATATCTAAAGAAACAGAAATCTAGCAGCAGCCTATGCTCCCGAAACTTTAGAATCCCAGTTCCTAATGCTAACCACAGCCCTCTCCAATGAAGAGACCAGCTCTGTGGTAAGCAGCAACACACAGCATTTTCCTGTATGGGCACACCAACAAGACTAACTCTTGAGCCCCTGCAGAATAAATCAGGCCCTTGTAGTTTTATTGTTTCCCTTAAGCTGCATTCACACTTTCAAGCTTAAACTAAACCTAACTTGAATGTGAAAGATAACTAGATCGACTGCTATGGTAGCAGAAGCCTCTTAGTAACACAGCAACATCAACCTTCCTCTTAAAGCCATGGACTGTGGAGCAATCGGCTTGACTGTGTAACTCTGGAAAGCATTCCTGAATGCCGCAACAGCTGACTGTGCGATCAGCTGGGCTGCACAATGCCTGGCACTACTCAAATACAAAAGGGAGCGCGTGGAAGCCGGACATGGGGACAGGCTACTTAGGAGGAATACAGAAATATTTTCCAGGCATGCAGGGATGAACTTAGGAAAGCAAACTCTGCCAAATCCTAGCTGGAGTTGAAACTGGTGAGGGATGTGATGGGCAACGAGATGGTTAGGAAAATGGACCACAGTAGGCAGCTAAGGGAGCTGCATTTGTTCAACCTAAAGTTGACAAGGCTGGACTATGTGTGCACATGTGTGTGTAAGGCTGAGTGACAAGTTGCAGCAAAAGAAATTACAACTACAAACGAGAAAAAAAAAAATAAAAATCACAGTGACAGGGACCAAGTACTGGAAGAGGCTCCCCAGAGTCTGTGAATCTCTGCTCTTGCTGGTATTTAAAGCTTGATTGTATGAGGTTCTGTTGTGTCTCACCTGGAAGTCAGCCCCATTTTCAGATGGGGATCAATTGGATCATCTCCAGAGGTCCTTTCCAACCTAAATTATTCCAGATTCTTACCCTTCAATTCCCTGAACAGAATAAACAGAATGGATGTGAAGGCAATTTACATGAGAGAAACAAACAGGATGGATACCAAGGGAACTGTAAACTTACTCAGAATAGGGAACACTCCAGGGCTGTTCCAGCTTACAGAGCTATCTTCAATGCAGACTAGGGGCTCTGTCCCAATCTTGCTTCATTACAGAGTTTTAATATATTACTTAATACATTACTGAGAAAGGGACTTAAAATATTTCTCAGATTCTATGTTGCGTACACTACCATTAATCGGTGTGATCTATTTTTTCTTCTTGCCAAGAAATTATAACTTCCATCTCTTATTTGCATTGCATAACTGTTTCATACTTGTAACTGAAGTATGCCATAGAGTACCTAGACGTTTCAAGTAAAACGGAGCTATGAAGAGAGCAAGAGATCATAAGCAGAACCTGAGAGAAGATGAGAGCTCTGGAGAATAGATCAAAAGCTGCTGTTTTGTCTCTCAGTTGCAGTTTGCAATGTATAAAAAAACATGACCAATATTTTTTTACCTCACTCCCCCAATTAAATTCACTGATTTATTTTTTTTTACTAGTATCTACCAAAAATATTTCATTAAAACACATGTGCTCTATTGATTGCTTTTCCTGAGAGAGGAAAAGAAATGAAACATTATACATTATAGTAAACTGTCTTGCATTATTTCAGAAGTTTTGAAATCCTTTTTGGTTTTAATTAGCCCTGAGTGGCCAAATGATGATGCTGTGCCAGGTATGGATGTAAAGTGGGTGCAGCAAATAGGCTGTTTTTTGTGGTAGCAACCGTGCTATTGCACAAGGTGCCCGTGCACCCGGGGAGGACTTTGCAATAGCACCTTGCAACTATGCTGGGTGGACAAAACCAAAAAGGGTATCAGCCCTTACACTGACTGTAGTTCATGGTTGCCTAAAATTAGCTGTAATATTTATAAACTAAAAGTTAGACATTAGGTGAAGTACCTTTATGAATCCTTTCAGTACATACATGTATTCATCTGCATACTCGTCTACTACACTGCAGAATTTGCAGTATGTGTGCCTGTAGCATCCAGATATAAACCATTTCCTATCCCTACCCCTCCACTCTGCAAGTGTTTATCACCTTGCCAAATTTTAATTACTTGAATCTAAGCATTCTGTCTCATGTATATGCATCAAAATTATATACTTTTTGCATTTACGTATGACATTGGGAGCTTCAGTCAAACCTCTCTGTGCAAGCTACACACAAATGGACCGTAAGAAAGAAAAACTGGAATTGGTCATAAACTCATTCCTCTCTTGAAGCAAGTAATCTTCTAGAGAATAAGACTGATCTATAGAGCCTGAAGTTGTACAGCTGGATATTTTACAGAAAACTGGCAGAAGGCTATAGACACCTGGAAAGAGACCACAGACATGCCAAAACCATGCTGTTGCTATCCCGCAAATTTTTCTAAACTCCTCAGTCAGTATTCAGTCATGAAAGACACCAGTTCTTCGGTTATGAACAAGTCACATTTTTCAAAGCCTTCAGATAGGCAGTAGTAAATGGACGTGAAAGACAAAACTCTAGGTGCAGATGCACAGATACCATAAGCCACGTGCCTACTAATTCTTGCAAAATGATCTTGACGTGCTAACGTATAGGCGGCATTGTGGGCTACTCAAGCACATGCAACACGCATTCATACGGTCCTTGAACTTGGGGCATTCATATGCAGATGAGATATACAATTGTCTGCAAATACTATTCAACTTCCCTTACTATACAGTGATAAATTATTGATGGGAAGTGAGGGGTGGGTTTGGGCTCAAAACAATGGACCAAGACTCAGGAGGTGTAGACTTAATTCTCCGCCCTTTACAGGCTGGCTATGCAACCTCAGGCAAGACAGACTGACAGCTTTTCAACAGCACTCAGTATCCAACAGAGCTTTCTGAGGAACCAACAAACGGCCAAATTTTAAGGAAGCTGAAATATTAACCAGTTTTCACACAGACAAATGACAACAACTGAAACTACTTGAAGCTGAACAGCTAAAACGCAGCTCCCCTCCTTCAGCAACTTATATGAGATGATGTTTGTTGCTGTGGAAAGTTTAGATACAATCCTGCTGCATCACAGTCATTTATTTTGTTGGCTATTTGTGGACATAATGCTATCCTCCCCTATCCTTCCCCCATTTTAAGTATGTAATCTTGTAAGCAAGATGGAATAGGTAGGTGCGTTTCCCTAAACCAGAGAAGTCTGTTGACAGTACCCTTTGCAGACTCTAAATATTTTATTTACATGATTATTCATCTTTGATATAAGCCCCAAGCTTAATGACTATAATGTATCAGAAGTAACTAAGAAGTTCAGATTTGCATTTCCTTGTAAAATTATAATTTTCTGCTTTCATATTTCATTTGTTTATTTTCACAATACTCATTTTTCTTGTGTTTCAACACAAAATTAATTATGATTACACCCAAAACATTTTGATAATCTGATGAAAGCTAATTGGAATTAAGTTGTTAATTCTAAATATGATAAATTAAATATAGAAAAATTAATTATTTCTTGTAATGCCCTCTTTGTTTCATTAGTTTCTCATTTTCTACATTTTTGTGCTCAGTTTGGAATATTTTGGTATATATAACTTCACCACATAAATTTCGGTATACTTTTTAATAGCATGCCTTGTGTTGCTGTTTACTTGGAAAATCTATATACAATTTTCCCTTTGATATTCTTCCATTAATTATTTCTACTGACACAAACCTACGATCATTCTGTAGTGTGCTGACTGTTAGAAAAACAGAAATTGCTAGTATAGCTATAGCAACAAAAATTTGTAGAAGTGCAGTTTATGCCATGAAAACATGGCTTTGATAATACTGTACACTAATGATAGCAATGTGCAGATATTCAAAAGACATAAGTGTACCTGGAGCCCTGCTATAGTAGTTACATCAATTAGAAGCAGCATGATATTTTTGACCTAAAATTTGTAACCAAAATGCCTGTATTATCTGCCATTCCTTAATGATACAGAAGTTGAAGGAATAAGAAATTACATAGAGTTGAAAACCTAACTAAACTCTGTTATTGTACTACAGTGAAGATCAATACTACTAGGTACTGCCTTTTGCAGGGCATTTATTATTAATGCCTTTTTATTTTCCTTTCCTACAGGTGAAGATATATGTTGAATAAGAGAGGAAAGATCATCCATGAAATTACACAAAAATTCACAAATGTCATCAAAACCCCACAATAATACAAAGTAAGAGATGTTTAGAAGTCTGTTTTGGGAAAGTTTTGCTCATTTATCTTCAAAGTTTCAAATTTAAACTTCAGCAAGAATCATAACTACATACAAGAAAATATACAAAGTTTTAAAATAAGTCTGAAGTAAACATTAGTACAGCAGCTGCCTCAGCACTACGAAGCCATCACATCTCTTGGTAAAATAAACTCCCAAGGGTTTAACATGCCATCATGTCATTATGTAAAATAGCAGCTCTTCAGCCTAGTGTAAGGTCAAAGCTACTGTACTACGATACTAGGAGCCAACATAAACATGAGGCTTGCAAAGCTGAACCTCTAATCAGCAAAATGGAAAGATGTACAAGTGGGAATTTGATATAAGCCAAAAAAATAGCCAAGGGACTAAAAAGTGGAATATGTATGTAATTTACTACAAAGAAACATAGTAAACATTGCGGTTTTGCGCAGTGGCAACTTTTTATTAGCAGAAAGACACCCCTCAGGATAGTATCAGTTACATGATGACAACAATCAGTTCATTTTAAAGGTTGCAGTCAGACTCCACTATAAAGTCACACTTTGATCACTTTTGTTTTGGAGAAAGGAAACTGGCTGAAAATAAAGAGAACTGACTTGAGGGCAAAACCAAACTTTTTTCCCCCTACAGTATGGGCAATAACACAAACATCTCTTCTTAGTTATGGAACATCACAGAAAAAAAAGATGACACAAAAGAGAAATTTTGGTTTGCCTTTGCATTTTATATCCTGGTAACATGAAAATTGCCATGCTACTACACCTAAATGATTCCTGTATCCCCATATTTGATAATATACTATCAAGTTTCTAAACAATCTTTTGGGAAAAAAAAAAAATGTGACCAATGTGCTTTCATTTGGAGTGATATATTCAAGAAAAATATAGGATCACAAACTAATGGCAAAATGATGACCATCCTGAAACGTGTGGTATCTTATTATCAGTGCCTTCAGCAAGACCAAGACTGGGGACATCAGTAAGATTAAAAAAACAAAACAAACCCCTAAAAACAATGAAAGCAACAAAAAACCTTGAACAAGCAAAAAACAACCTGCACCACCCCCCCCACCCCCCCAAAAAAAAAAACACTGAAAAAAACCCACCAAACCAAAAAACCCAAACCCCCATCAACTTACACCATATACCAAACCATGTCAAAACCCAGCAGATTTCAAAATAGCAAGTACCATAAGGACTGGGTATGTTGGAAATGAGAGAAAGAATCAAGAAGCTTTTATATTTAAGGGCATCCTTATGAGACTGGTGGCTCCTGGATTTTACTTCCAGAAGAAACGACTCTGCTTGTATTTTCTTGCAAAGAGGATTATTGCCATAAATCATCCTGAGGGTGTACGTCCTAAGAGATACAAGACGTTATTAATTCTCTATTAAAAACTCCAATTTGTAGAAAAAAAGCCAGTTGTCTATATTGAAGGGTTAATTTCCAGTTAACTGTGCTAGGATTTTTTTTTAGTAACATAACAGTCAACTCATGAACTGCATTTTACCAAGAAGCTTTCTGTAATTCTTAAAGATGTCTTAGGAAACAAGTAAACAAACAAAACCCCATCCTTTCCAGCTGTTGTTAGTAAGGTCTCCTTTTTCTGATCATCTCAGAAGGGTAGTGTCACAGAAGCAATTTTTGTGTGTTATAAAGAAGAGAAAACACTGTTTTTCATCCTTGGTAATTTGCATTGAAAAAACTACGTATCAGAATACAGCTCACTTGCCCATGGAAAAAGAACATCTCCGGTACTGCTCTCAATCAAATTGATTTGATTAACTGAACACATAATTCTGCACTCGCATAGTTAACTTTTAAAATAAATCAGATTAAGTGTTGTCTTTTCCTCCCAACAAATATAAAAGTTATATGAATAGAATGTTACAGAATTGGAAGTGGAATAATATGAACACTTGAAAAAAAATAATCAATGAGTCTTTTTCAATACTTGCTTTATGAATGCTTACTGAGTTTTTAATCATTATTTCACAATGTAGTTACAAGATATGAAATCAATGGGATGTTTTAGTTAAAGATCAAAACGTTACAAAATCCAAATGAGGTACTAACAGATAGATGCCTTCCTCTTAAAAAGAAAAATATTGAAAAACTTAATGAAAAAGGTACTTGATAATTGAGGTGGAAACACCATCTAGATTTAGTAATGTTGTTATGTTTGCATATGCCTGCTAACCTCATAAAAGCTATGCAAATTTATGCCAGGTCTCAATAAAAAACCACAATGTTGAAATCCCATACCCTTTACACTCCAGTTACAAAGCAGAGCAATTTTTTGCTTGCTTTGGAATAATGAATCAAATAACTGACACTTCGACACCTCTAAATTATAATTTCTACTGTGATCCAAATGAAAAAAACGGGTAAACTTTTTTTAAAAAAAAAAAAAGAAAAAAGCAGCACATGCTGTACTACATTGTCTGCAAGTATTCTGACAGACTTCAGAGGCCAACAGAACAGAGGTCAAGGAGGCCCCATAAGGTCAGAACCCACATTAAACAAGAGCAGAACTGGAGAGGACACTTGGGCATATATTAGCCGAAATAAAAGGGAAGAATTTTTTGGACCAAGAGTCTTTCTAACAAGGCTGAGAACAGACTTCCTTTGGATAGGAATTCCCCATCCCTTTTTTCTACTCCAGAAGCTGTTGGTGCCATTGTTTCTACAGTTATCACCGACCTATCACTGTTTTCCATATTCCAATTTTATTTTTTTTTTCCTGCATAGATGTACTGACACCTATTCACGAGATATGCTCTTAAGAAAGGCAATGAGACATGGAAGATGAGGGAGTTTTGGGTTTTATTTCTCTTGAAGACCACAAACAAACACACATTGTTCAGTCCATTAACAGAATTCATAGCTTCAGCTTGCTCTTAAAACAGATGGCACAGTCACCCAAGCAAGTATTCCTCCCTCAAAAACTGTAATATAAAAGCCAAGGTGTTTGGCGAGGTTATACAGTTAAATGGTAATATAACCTTTGGTCAAAAATTCAGTTGGAAAACACACAGAAAAAAAAACCATGTTCACCTGGCAACTAGCAGAATGAGACTGAAATTTCCACTACAAGCACTTGCGCACGGTGTGGCAATACTAAGCAAAAGAAATTTGCAAACACAACAGCAGGGAATACCAATATAGGAAAGTGAGTCCCAGCCTATGAAATAATTTTTATTTTTATATTAAAAAATACCAATCGTACAAGAACTTCATCCTGAACAGACCACTGTTGAATCTTCTTGAATTATCCTCCCAATTTAGTCAAGTAATAGCTGATTACCCAGTTTACTCTGAGTTATGCCGATTACTGCGTATTCCCTCCTCCTTTTAGCAAACCATTTTCTAAATCGTTATTTTGGGAAGATGAATTTCCTGAGAACAGATGTCATTTGATTAATCAAAATACTACTGTAGAACTACGCTGTAACTGGGAGAAGAAAATATGAGTAAGACTTCTGTTTTTACTGTGCAAAAACTCCATTATTATTCTACCATATTTTCAGAGTATTTGACATTTCAATATATCTAGCAGATAGGATCATTAGTCATTGTCTTTGCTATTGTTCAAAAGAAGTTTGTGCTATTAATTTTAATTTTTACAGTACCGTAGACATGCAGCTTGATGCTAAATTCCTTTGCACTCAAAATTTCCATCCATTTAGCATCCATTAAAAAGAAACAGCATCAAGCAGAAGAGGATGACTGGTTTGCTTTGTAGAAAACCATCAAATACTTCAGAACAAGAATCAATTGACCATTATTTAAGAAACAGAAATTTTTCATCTGCAAAACAGACATTTACTAAATTTTTCTTCACTATTTCATCTGGCTAATTCATGTTTCTGCAGTTTTTGAAAGAAAAGCAAGATAGAACGTGCTGTGTTCTAAAGGTAAGAGGACAAAATAACCGTATTTTCTTACCTTTGCATTATAGGGAATATAATGCTTTGATAAGGCTTCAGGAGTGTGCATCCATGTTTTGTCTATAGAAAAGCAAAATAAAAGAAGCACTGAATTGGTTATTCAATTGTTAATTTAACTATTATAGTATCTACCTGGAAAACATCAACGACCCTCCTTTTAGTTAGATAAGTATCTGTCTGAAGTAGTTATTGGGGCTGGTGGGAAATGCAGCATATCTCACAATTTCTCAAAGATTTACATGAAAGAACCTGGTTACTTCTCTTGGGCACACTTCTCATCTTAACCAACTTGATTTACTGTAAGAATTCCAACTCCTCCCCCCAAATACATTTATTGGTCTAAGGTTATTTGGTATTTCTGCCTCAGTTCATTATTTTCTGCATCCTGCTGTTGTTGAATGCATGTTGTGCTTCTAATTATGGCTTTTTTTATTTATTATGTGCTTTTTTAGATGAATTATCCACAGACATCAAAAGGGATAAAGGAAAATATTTTGGAAAAATTATCAGAGCGATAACTGATAGAAAAAAAGCCCTAATCCTTCTACAAGAAAAGAGAAGCAAATCGCATGGTGGTAACTGATTCAGAAGTTTAGATCTTCTTTAATCTTTCCTTACATATCCTAAATGAATTTGCGTATGTTCCTTCAATGATTTTCGCATCACAAGACTACGCTATTGTCTTACTTTTCCCGCTGCACGCTTTGTATGGTGACATGATGAGTTCATTATTTGTGAAATACATCTTCCCTCCTTCTTTTTAACAGCCATTTAGAATGCTCTACATAATTTAAGGTGGAATTCCAAACATTAGAAAAAAATTCTTTTTATTAGAAGTTTAGAAACTATTTTAAAAAGTTTTCTCATTTGAAAGCATTAAAAAAACAAAAAATGTCTCAAAATACTGAATTGTATTACCAACTACATGAGAGATTCTGTAACACTGAGCAGTATTTTATACTCCACACATTTAATATTTAGTAGTATTTTCTAACATAAGTATCATCCTGTTTTAATTAGCATCAATTAAAGTCACAAATCTGGAACTTTATTGAATTAAGTAACTGAATAATAGCTTAAAGCAAAATTCTACCCTTGGATATTCACAGACAATTCCCTTTGCCTTTAATGGGAGCTGCAGTTATAGCAATTATTAATTTTTTTGTTAGTTACATGTAAGAACAATAAAATCCTGTTCACTTCAAACTGTTCAAGAGCAAAAGCTGTGACATTTACTGACGCTAAACCAGTAACTAAATATTTTTGAATATCCATCAGCAAGAAAACTGTTAAACAAGATATTCACCATGGTCACCACAGTAAGAGGATCAAAACTGCAAAGCTACAGGAAATTTTTTTTCTTTAAGCAAATTTTATTCTAGATGACAGTAACGTTCAGCTCCATTACTGAAGAATGATATTATCACTTCTTAATTGAGGAAGCATGATTTGTCCATTCAGCGGCACCCAGGAGTATGATTATGCACTGAAGTGGCTCTTCCTTTCAATTGTGGCTTGTGATTGGAATACCGCAACAAAGAACCGCACTCATTTCCCAGAATATTTTAAGATCTGAAACCTGATCTCTATCTTGAGTACAATATCAAAAGCTGTGAATTAGAAATGTTAGAATAAAGCCTAAGAGAATCATATAATCATAAAGTAGTTATGGTTGGAAGGGATCTTTAAAGGTCATCCAGTCCAACCCCCTGCAATGAGGGGGGACATCTTCAACTAGATCACGTTGCTCAGAGCCCCGTCCAACCTGACCTTGAATGTTTCCAGGGACAATGCATCTACCACCTCTCTGGGCAACACGTTCCAGTGTTTCACCACCCTTATTGTAAAAAATTTCTTGTATGTGGTCCAAATATACCTTTTTAAAAACCATTACCCTTTCTTCTATCACAACAGGTCCTGCATTAACCGTAAGCATTGTATTTCAAGTCAGTGCACTGCTGAAGGCCGGACAAGCAGACTGGTAACTGGGCTTGACAGTAAGTCCCAGACACAGAGGAAGCTGGCATGTAAGGCAGGAATGTCCCTGTCCCATCATACTTACTGCAGCACAGTCAAGATCCATACAGTGCAAATTTCAACTCCAAAATGTTTATTCACATTGCTAATGTCAATGTTTTATTTACTACTACTTCTTACACACCGTTTACTAGCTTCAGCAAGGATACTGTCATATTTATAAATTCATAAGGGAAAATCTGGTAAAAATAAGATGTTGAACCTCTTAAAAAAAATAACAACAATAAAACCAGTCCTCCGCTCATTTCATGCCTTGTACTAACACAAGTGACAGGGCTGTATCTTCTAAAGCCTGTAAAATTGCTTTAGAGTTAGTTTGATTTCACAGCAGTTGAGAAATACCAAATTTCAGACATTTTGCATGCAGAAAAATATGAAAAAAGAAAACCTATAAACCAGGTATTCATTTAAATACATAATGTAGATGTGGCTTGTGGTTTGCATGATCCCTCACTTTTTGAATTAATTTTAAATGGGTATTCACAGCTTAGTACTTAATTATTCATTTTGAAGTAACAAAATATAAAACCCTACTATGAGAAATCACGGTTCATATTATTATTTTATTAGCTATAGAGCAGCAAGAGTTCTAGACACTTTATAGATAAATAAAACAGTAAGTCCTAAAGAAAGGACCAAAAGCCTACATAAAACCAAAACTGACAACTGCATGCATCTAACATAGCAGCAGCAGAAAGTGAAAAGACACTCACGGTATCACACTGGGTGAAAACTACAGTTATTTTAGATCTTGTCTGAGATCTTAATCTAGGTTGCCTTAGCATTTACACTAAAGTTTAAATAAGTGCTCGGTTATTTTTTGAGAATTATGAGTTCGAGCCTCCTAGAGTCCATTAAAACCTAAGTAGAGTTTAGTTTGAATGAGGTATGAGAGATTCTAAGAGGTAAAAGCCTAAATATGTGGTGGTTTTGCCAAACA
This sequence comes from Numenius arquata, assembly GCF_964106895.1. NCBI lineage: Eukaryota > Metazoa > Chordata > Aves > Charadriiformes > Scolopacidae > Numenius > Numenius arquata. Next base: position 35,872,053 of record NC_133578.1, read on the forward strand.
TACTCGCGCTTCATGGGAGAAAAGATGGGAAAGAGGATCACCGTTCAGAATTCAAGGGCGCAGGGTAAGCCACAGCCCTGCTTTAAGAGAGTAATCCTGTAGCCTCTACACAACACCTCTTCATGTGCGTGGCATGTTAACTGTGCGGCACAGGCTTTTGAGAGTCTCTGTAGCAGTAGCCCAGCTTCCCATCGAGTTTTTAAGAGAATTTGACTTGGGTGAGAGCTTCTCAGGTTTTGCTCCCTGCCAGCACACACTGCTCTGCTAAGGGCAGTGGGAAAACTGCATAAAATTAACTCTGGAAGACCTGGGGTTTGACTGACAGAATTGCAAGGGTGGAGGCAGGGGGCTGGGCACTTTCATGGTCAGAGGATTAACTGTGCTCAGAAATGAGACTTCACTCCTTTTTAGTCTCCCTTGAGCCATGCCAGCCCCCTTCCATTACAAAGGAAAGATTCATCTACAATCCGCATTTCACATCAAATACTTGGTCATCACACAATCCGGGAGCGCTGGTGTGAGCCATTTCAGAGGCCTCAGCGGTGTTGGGAGAGCTGGGAAGGAGAAGCGTGCTTACAAATCACACACTGAAGTCAATAGACTCAGGGACTTCATAAAGTATCCAGAACAACTCTGCTGCACTTAGTGGAGGATGACACTAGGTTAGATAACAGCACAGCTGACCATTTATCTACCAAAAAGGAAAGTAGTAACAGTGCCAAGAAATTGTTCTCCCTTTGAGATTAATTTCTCCACACATTACTGCCCACAGATATTATAGAATGTATTTAGTAGAGAGGCACTGATGAACTATTTTCTAAACGGCAAAACAATGCTCAACAGTGCAAGTTCAGTTAACTGCTTCCCTAAGCCCCACTCTCATCATTAATTCATGCATGCTAAAATGGCTCTACTTAACTATGTTTCCAAAGTGTTTACCAAAGCATACGAGACCTAGTGGCCACTCCATTTAATATGATGAACAGAGAACGACTCTGGTTTTAACTTACTTTTTTTTTAGTGCCACAGTGAAAATACAATCATTTCTAGAAGGTAAAAATTAAATTGCCTTTATTCTTTATTGAATTAAAATCTCTTGGACATCAATGGATGATTTCCATGCTGAAAGAAAAGAAGAAATCTTTGAACTGTCTTTTTTCCTGTTTTACAAAACCTGCTATGAAAAAAAAGATCTTCTAAGACAATGAGCCTAATAAAAGTCTCCTCAAGAAGAAGAGAGCATCCCACAAGGTCAGGGCTTCATCTAGGTATTAATGCTTCAGGGAACAAATAGCTTATTTGCTTCAGTGTTTGTATACAGGTATCTATAACTTTAATTTTTCCTAGGTTATCTCTTTTTTTATAAAGAAAGAAAACCTTCACAATGGGACATACAAGAAGTCACCCTATGAAATCATTTCCTTTACCCTGCACTGCAACAGAAGCAGGCAGGTTCTCACAAACCTCAGTTACGCTAGTCAGACAGCGAGGTAGAATTTGTCTTCTCGACTGCTGCAGGCAATGAATCAACTGATACACTGAGCCATGAGACTTAATGCTTGTTACCAGAGCTTTCATCTTAATGCAATATCTAAGTATTATTAACAAACATAAATCCACCCATATTCTTCTATAATTCAGCTACAGTATTTATTCCAACCACCTTCTAGGTACAATCTGTATGAGTACAATCTGTATGTCTAATAGCAGTAATTTATTGAAGTTACTACTAGGTTACTATGATTAAGCAACTGAAATTATGAGTCAGATTCTGCCCTAACCACGTATAGGCAAATGCCCACCAATCTACATAATTAAAAAAAAAAATCACTTTTGTTGTTCCTTTTCCTTTTTTTTTTTTGGCAAACATAAAATGTTCTTTGGAGACTTATTTATTCTTTGCCAAGACAACAAAGCTGTATCTCCCTAGAACAGAGTGAGCTTTGCAGAATGCTTAGCCTCTCTGTCCTCCCCTCTAATATCTAGGACCTCATGAATGGTTTTAAACAGCTGATTACTAAAATAGCAAAATGATATATAGAATGCTGGCTTGGCACAGCTACAAAATGAAAAAAAAAGTCTAGTGTTTTCATTTCCTCAAATAGTAACATTCACTGCATAACCTACACGTTTTATACTATCTATTTTTAAGATACGGATGCTAATATGTAGATTTTGACAAGAAAGGAAAATAGGATCAAAATAATATATCAGTGCAATTAACTAGTGATTAGCATATCTTTGCTTCTGCACTTCTAATTTGTTGATGTTAAGAACATTTAACAAGTTCAACTTCCTAAATTAAAGGGAAAAACAAGAAAAGCATTCTGAGCTACTTAGCCTGTACCTCTTAGGTCTTCTTGCCACTAGAAGAACTACACTGTGACTTTTATAAAAGCTTCTAGCTGAAGTTGAAAAAGGGGTTACTTGTGTACCATGATTTATTTTAAGTGACTACATTTTCAACAAGTTTTCACTAAGACATATGTATAGATCAAACCTCCAACTCCACCTTTCACTTTTGGAGTCAGAGTTCAGTCAACTATTCCAGTATAACTATAAATAAATTTTGAAAAGTGTCAATTAAGTTTGTCAAATATTGTTAAAAAGGCAAGTTTTTGAAGAGTTTCAAACTGTTAAGGTAAGAACATTATGTGTGTCAAACAAAGGAAAAGTAACAGAAATTGGAATCTCAATACAATTAAAACAGGATTTTAATTTTTCTAATTCAGGAAGATTAAAATAATGTAATAGAAAAGTTGAATTGGAACTTTTTTTTTTTAAATGCCAACAAACTGGAAAGGGAAGAAAGGAGAGTGGCAGCAACCAATCAGAACAACTACAACATGCATATCTGCAGCTCCCTCTTGCTTATGTACCTAAGGTACATCATTTTATGTACCTAAAGGATTTGATTTCACAAAATAGTATTGTCCTGAGTGACATATTTTGGATGTTCTTTGCATTTCCCAACCGCTCTAAAAGACAACGTCCCATAAAAAGAAGTAGTCATTGTGATTCCTATCAAGGTATGGTTGGTACACATCCAAATTTATTTCACACAGAATAATACGTCCTGTTTTTAATCAGACATTCATCCAGTTAACTAGCAGTGTAGCTATGAAACTCATGAAGCATTTAGGGTGTATGTAGCTTGGGGAAGTTACTTGCAATAGTCACTTGGACAAGAACTCTACATCATACACCAGTAACAACTTAAATCAAGAATTTATAAGGTTGTAGATCTCAAAAGATATGCTTGTCAAACCACTGGGTGAATCATTAAACATTCTGTAAATTAGGCTGTATAAATTTTAATAGGGTAGAAACCAAAAAGCTTAAGGCTCCTTCAACGCTGTTCCCATTCTAAAGTCAGTATTTAGTGCTTTATGGTTAAGCAGTATGCATATGTTTTTAAAAGGAACTCCTTAGCTTTTGCAGAAGCAACAAATAGTTATTGTGGTAAATATCATTGTGAACTTGCCTAGAATAATCTTTAAAGCAGGCGATAGATAAGATGATTTCTGCAATATCTTTCCTATGATAATGCAGATAATATAGCCAACAGGAAATTATCTTCTTTCTGTTCTCATATTAACAGAGAAAAAAAAAAAAAAAGAAAAATTGGGCTTATCTGTGCAGACTCAACATGAAACCTATAGAGAAACTTTCGAAAGCATACTCCTCACTTGTAGCTATTAATGCTCCGAAGACATACTGTAATAATTTCTTTCCTAAACAATTAGATCTGTTCCTTCTGCTTTCAGCATATAAATACAGAGTTGCATACAAATGCTGCAGGACTAGCCATTTCCTCGTCGCACCAACAGAAGATGATTTGGTCCTTGCCAAATTAAGGTACTAACCCTTCAACTCTCCTTGATGGTGTACTTGAAAGAGTATCACCATAGTCTAGTGAAAACAGTATAATAGTACAAATGATGCTTAAAAAAACATATTCAGTTGCCAATCCAAAAAAGAGACTTGGCCACTGAATATTCGTTTACCACATGATCCCATATTTCAAAACTCAAGAAGCAGTATTTGGAACACACAAAACCTCTTTGCGGAGGTATCACAAAAGTATTAAGATAACCGATTATTGTGTCGAGTGAGACTAACAGAATATAGAAATATTTGGTATACAAAAAAAGCACCCGTTTTTCCCTTCCAAACTTTGCTCTTGAAAAAATTCTTATTTTAAAAAATCCTACAAACATCAAGCAGTTTTTTGGGAGTGGAAGAGAGGAAGACATTTAGACCTAGTTTTGTTTTTTCCTGGAAGGTGATGAGTGCTTTATGAAAGGACAAATTGCAGTCACAAGAATATCTGAAGACCATGATGAGAAAAATTATGACTACTTATACACCTTTAAAGTGTATGAGTATCTACTCTTTCTGTATGTTTTTTAGTATTACTGTTAGTGTGGGAGTCCAGCACACAATAACCCATTTGTTTATATCACTGATGTGAAATACACTCTCCGACAGAACTGAAGTATTTGCTTTAGGCCTATCCTTATCCCCTTCACCCTTTTGGGGCTTCACCTGTTGTCTACTCAGAAAAGGAAATATAAAATATAACATTTGTCATCTCTGGAATGCAGCGTAAGTTTACAATGAAAATAAAGATCGTATTGTAGCCAGTCAATTCACATAAGAGAGCATCCTATAACCTTTGATTGCATTTTGTTATATGTCAGACCCTGCCCATTAAATGCATCTGTCTACACTTTCATAAATGAGACTCATAAAAAGCCACTGCACAGAAATGTTATTGCTGACTTATGATTTATGACAGGCCATTACTTTAATGTATTCCATTTAGCATTATGAATACCATCTACATCTCATGAGCTGATAACGTGGCACCAGTTACCAACCTTATGAACTGCTACTATATGGGAAAAAATTAGAAAATTCAGATTCCCGCATACAACAGCAGCTTTGGCATTGAACTTTGTGCCATATGTAAAGTAAGGCTGACATTTATTCTGGGACGAAGAAGGACCATTGGGGTGTAATAAAGAATGAACTAAATACAACTATGACTTCCATCCTCCACAACCTCACTGAAGCCCACTGCATTTAACATTTTATAATTCAGTACTACATTTAGCCCAAAGTAGACATGTACCTACATTTTTAGCACTATTTTGAGACACTCAGAAAGTCTCACTCTTTTTCTCCTAAAAGGTTTGGATTACAGTCATTCCATATTTAGTTGGTGGCCAGTCATGAGGGGTGTTCCCCAGGGCTCAGTATTGGGGCCGGTCTTTGTCAACGATCTGGACGAGGGAATCGAGTGCACCCTCAGTAGTTTGAAGGCTACACCAAGTTAGGTGGGAGTGTCGATCTGCTTGAGGGCAGGAAGGTGCTATCGAGGGATCTGGACAGGCTGGATCGATGGGCTGAGGCCAATGGTATGGAGTTCAACAAGGTCAAGTGCTGGGTCCTCCACTTGGGTCACAACAATCCCATGCAGCGCTACAGGCTTGGGGAAGGGTGGCTGGAGAGCTGCCTGACAGAAAAGAACCTGGGGGTGTTTGTCGACAGCCGGCTGAACATGAGCCAGCAGCGTGCCGAGGCGGCCAAGAAGGCCAACAGCATCCTGGCCTGTATCAGGAACAGCATGGTGAGTAGGACTAGGGAAGTGATCGTCACCCTGTACTCGGCACTGCTGAGGCCCCACCTCAAATACGGTGTCCAGTTTTGGGCACCTCACTACAAGAAAGACATTGAGGTGCTCAGCAGGTCCAGAGAAGGGTAATAGAGTTGGTGAGGGGTCTGGAGAACAAGTCTTACAAGGAGCGACTGAGGGAGCTGGGATTGTTTAGCCTGGAGAGAAGGAGGCTGAGGGGAGACCTTATCGCTCTCTACAGCTACCTGAAAGGAGGTTGTAGAGAGGCAGGGGTCAGCATCTTCTCCCAAGTTACAGGCGATAGGACAAGAGAAAATGGCCTCAAGTTGCACCAGGGGGGTTTAGATTAGATATTAGGAAAAATTTTTACACTGAAAGGGTTATTAAGCATTGGAACAGGCTGCCCAGGGAATTGGTGGAATCATCATCCCTGGAGGTATTTAAAAGACATGTAGATGTGGTGCTTAGTGAAATAGGTTGATGGCTGATGATCTGAAAGGTCCCTCCTAACCTTGACAATTCTATGATTCTATGCACCAGTTCTTATACTAATGGCTTTGAATGGAAGGCCACAGAATCAGTAAAATGTGCCAAACTGATCTGGGAGAGGCACCTCCATTCACTAAAACAAACAAACAAAAAAACAATCAAAAAAAACCCAAAAGCAACGATCCCGTTGCTAATGTTTTCTGTTTTGTGTATACACATTACCTGTACACACAATCACATATAAATTAAGGACAAATAGGTAATTCAATTTAGATAGCAATACAGTAAAAATGAGAAAAATTTACATGAAAATAAAGCATTTACAAAGAACTCTTAATGAAGAATAATATTAATATCCTAAACTACTTAAAAGAGAGACTGGAATTATCAAGATGCAAACATATATTGAGATTAACAGACTTCGATCTGTACTACAGGATTTTCGCACTGCAACATTTCAAAGTGAACATCCTACCACACCTGACTTTAGAGCAAAAATCAAAGGAAAAATTAAGAGGGCTCTTCAGAAACTGTGACCCAAACCAGGACCACATATAAAAGCAGCTCCTGATACTGATAGATACATAAACGTTTTCACAAGCTTTGTCACAATAACAAAGCAGCAAGAACATATATAACACTGTTCTTTAATTTGTTTTTGTGGGTGAAAGAAAGAGATCCTTAAAAAAAAAAGAAAATCTATAAAATCTACTTCAATAGAGTATACTGCACTCATAGGTCAGTGAATGGAAAAAGGAATATATATTTTTGTACAGTTTGTTCAGTCATATAATATTGCTACAAGATAGTATCTTCTCCAGAACATACATAATTGGTAGTCCAACCAACTTCTACTGAAGTCAACAGAGAGGTTGTTGTATTTTGAACAGGTACTACATTTTTTCACATTAAAAGATGCAACTTCAGCAGGTGCTGATACCAGCTTTAAACCAAAAATTGTCTTTTTTTGGTCAGTATTTTCATAAAGTTTGTTTCCCTGTTATATGAGCTCATGACTAACTGATGAGAATAGATATTACAACTTGGACTGGAAAAAGATTCCACTTATTTAGGATTGCTTATGCAAGTACTTCCTGAAACAAGCTGAATTTCCTTAAAATTCACGTTTTCTTATATTTTTCATTGTCATTATTAGGATGAAAGACAAACAGCTCAATTTTATTCACAATCAATTTGAGATTTAAGCACATCAATTAAGCCTTCGATTAAAATTACTATCAGCCAAAAGAAAACAAATACAACTAAAATACAAACATAAAGTACCCAGGTTAGAATTTCTGGATTGTGTGAAATCTCTGGGAATCAGACAGGCAATGGCTGTAATAGGTGTTTTTAAGGTCAGAGCACTCAGGACACCTTGTCACTGGAAGTGGCTATTTCATGCTCAAATCGTGGCCCTCAAAAATAAACTTACACCAAGTACTTGCACTTAGAAGAAAAGTCCTGCTGTTTGAATCAAGTGATGGAGCAAGCACGGAGCTTTTCCGCAAGTACAGCACAGACCGAGTCATTCTAGTCACCAGCTTATCTCGTTCAAGAAGATAAGGAGCTGTGGCAATAGCTACTATGTTCTGTATATGCTTCGTATTGAAAAGCTAGTATAGACCAAGCGTGTCAATGAGGATTAGAGGACACTTATTCTGTAAATCTGCACAATTCAGATAACCTTTGGCTATTGTGAAAGTACCACTTACATCTGTTTAAATTCCCCTCACAATCCTATATATTTGAGACTGTTGTTTACGTAACTTCAAGGTAACAGACTGATATAAACTTGTCATTAGCACAAACCCTACCAGCACAGCCACCAGGAGGCTAATTTGGATTTAGAGAGAACTCAAAATATACATGTTCTTGTAAACAGAAGAAACCCACAAACAACCCCACCAAACACAGGTGTGGAAATTGTTCTCTCTCTGAGGTCTGGGAGTAAAATCAGGAAAAAAAATATAAAGGAAGTTCAGCAATTGAAGCTGTTTGAACCTGCTCTTGAATGCAGTCATTAAACACAAATACTGATACAGCTGAGCTTTTCTGAACTTCAGCTGGCATGAAAAATATGTAATTTTCACTTATTCTTGACAACTGCTTAACTGAAATTTGTGTTTTTCCTAGGATACAAGAATGGAAATGTTGTGTGCATTACTATGAGTAAAATTAATACATGACAGTATTTAATTCTTCTACTTAGTCTAAGTTCTGAGTCATTTTTAAGAATCCACAATAACTGCACTTCATTGCAGCTTCTTTTATGACACTTTTTTATTGCTGGGGTAAAGAGAATAGCACACAAAATCAACTGAACAACACAGCAAATGGCCTTGAATACACTGACATTATAAGAATTTAGGTGAGGTTAGTAAGAATTTTCTTATGAAGAAGTAATGAAAACAGAAATGAATTAATCTAGACCGCTCAAATGATCCCAGATACCTGAGGATACAACTTCACAATTTGACCATAAAGGCAAGATGCAGACACTGGCAAGGGCAATGAGAACTAGCAAAAGAGCATTTTAGAGCTCTGGGTGCAACTCAAAACACCAAGGAAAAAATCCCATAAAATACAACTGGTCTATTTCTGAAACACACAGCAGGCTGAGTTTCAAATATTATCAGAAGTCACTAGAAAAAAAGGAAAAAAAAAAAGTATTCTATGGTTGCCTAGACAAAACAAAATCTATAAACCCCAAGCTTCTTTCCCAGCAGTGATAAATAAAAGCACAGTTAAAGAATATTGAAATGGTCTCTCACAGTATTTGGAAGAAGCTAGGCGACACTATCAAGCAGCTGGTAGGTACAGATCTGGATAGAGGTGTTACAAATATCTACATAAGAAAATATATCAGTGCTTAAGAAGAGCGTGGGCTATGGAATTGAGCTTCCTTCCTCAGCATCCATCATGCTAATGGTTATCAAATGATCTTTCATTAGGTTTTGTAGCCTTTGTGAATAAGTGCATCTTCTTTTTGCGATCAAGCTATGTCTACTGATATTCTGGACTACTTACATTATCTCGATTCCTCTGGTTGTAACAAATAAATGTACTAGACATGGAAGGATCCATGTTGGTCTAATTTATGGCAGATTCCTTTTATTTCCAGCTTTGATATCGATACCAAAGTAAGAATTCTTGTTAGATAAAGAAAACTTTTATTTAGATAAACAAAACTTTTACACTTACTCCAACTGAGTTTACAATTAGTTATTAAAGCAAGGGCTCTGGCTCAGTGTGTATCACACTTAAGAATCTTTAGAAGAAAACATGAAAAATAAAGAAATTATACCTAGTGAGTATTTTCTACATTACAACAAGCTGTGAGTAAAAAAAGCTGCATCTCTAATGCTCGATCTAAAACTTAAGTTTAATCATAAACAGACCATGAAAAGAGAATAAGCAAGCCAGAAGAGCAAAATACATAACTCTGAATTTTTAGTGGTTTGATGTTCTTTTGGAAAGCATACCATTTCAGGTTGCTACAAATTCAGAATAGCTTCTTAAAGCTATGAGACATTCTGCTGCATGAGATATTTCAAGTATATTAAATACGGTTTTCTAAAATAGCTTCTCCAAGAGTAAGAACGCAATGAATATATGCAATAAATACAGAAGTCATTAACCCTTTAGAAGTTCTAAAACCCTTCAATCCACAAACCCTTACAATCCAGAAAGCTCTATAACTATCAATTGAGAATGCTTTGCTCTGTACATCTTATAGTAGGCTGCCCATTTCTACCTAGTTCACTAGGTGCATTTATTCATAAGTACTTCCTTGTGTAATTCTTGATACTCTAAAGAATTTACATAGGATACTTATGTCTCCCATGGAACATAAGCAAAATTACTCACCTTTCTTCCTGCTAAAAGCACGATTCATGTTGAAAAATCTATCCAGTCAACAATGTTTCAGGGTTTGGATTTTTTCCCCACTTAAACCTGCAGAATAATACACATAAGAAAACAGAAAAGTTGATTATTATATTTGAAGTTACCTCATTATCTTCATATTAAAGATAACACAAACTATTTTAAGGATTCTGAAATAATTCTGAGAATAAAAGGGAGTTGTGCTTTGTCAAGGAAGAAACTGCAGAATTGAGAAGATTTGTTTCAATGCCCAGTGGTATGTAATACAGAAAGATATTTTGAAGCTTTCTGTGGAGGTCTTCTCACTGAGATTTCAGAGACGCAGAGCAGATGGTATTATATATATACGTGAAGACAAATACTACACACAAATAGGTTGGAAAGAAAGCTTTAAAATGAATGTTGACTACAGAACTCCATAAAAACATTCAGTTCACATTTGCACTGCTCTGTTTTGTGTCCTTTAGGCTGTCAGATTATTTCAAGCTATGCTTTCATCTTCATGTGGGCTTGTCATTGAAAAATAAAAATAAAAATCACAATATAGAGACTCCACCCAGGGATTCAGGACTGAAAAAATTGTCTTCTGTCAGAGCAACTACCTCCTTGCTCTAATCACATCAGACTGTAGAGTAAATTCTGTATTTTCTTCATTTAAAAATACTCTTATTTAAGAAGGGAGGGCGCAATGAAATAAGCAAAGGTAGCAGGACATACTTTCCATCTAATTATTTTGATATAAAAAAAAATCAAGAAACAGTGCATTTGGCACACTACACAGTAGTTCTTAACAGCAAAACTGCAGAAGCCTTACATACATCCATTGCCATTCCCACTGGCTGCCTTCACGCTCAGCAGGGCTACACAGAAAGCTGTGGATACTGAGGTCAGTGAAGAGAGCAAAGACCCGCAGGGGCTCTGAAGCCCTAGGAATGATTTCAGCAGCATCCCTGGAACAGGTAGTGGCATTACTGAGGTAATTCCAGTAAGTAATTGCTCACCCATGAGGGAGTTCCACCAAAAGCTGCCAACACGCAAATACTTCTCTTCGCAGAGAAGGCAGAGGGTAGGACTTTCAGCCGTGTAAATGCTGACAATCACTTCACTTTAAATGAAGTAGCAAGCAGCTACCAACATGAGAATTTCAACTGTTCAAGAAATTGACAAGCATGTTTAGCTTAGAGGTTTACTTTCACAGGGAACACAGGCAGCCTATTACATACACTTAGGATATACACACAATGGCAGAACTTAGTTCAGGATGTTCACCTTCTTCATGAACTATTACAATCAGTGATGAAAGCAATTTTGAGTAAAAAAAAATAAAGAGTATGCTTTCCCCTCTTAGATACCTTTGGCAGTTGTCCTGCACAGCACTAGACCAATCACTTCAGTTCTCCTCCACGATGGATCTTAACTTGTCCTTTTTCAGAACCTTTTTTTTTTCTTAAGTGTGCATTCCTTTTCTCATCCAAGAAACTACTAAGTAACATATTTGAGACGGCTTACTGAGTATAGGATCTCCTAAATAGAGCCTATGCACGCACATCATGAGGCTGTTGGCTGGCCACATTTCTAGAGATCACCACTCAAGTATTTTGTTTAAAACACAGCTAGCAGTAACTAAGTATGTGGTTTTTCCTCACAGACAAGGATACATTACCATTAAAGTGATGTACACTAAAACCAGCCAAAATTTATTTACTACTTACCTAAAAATGGACAGTATTTTGCCAAAAGTGTGTTCATAATTTCAATTCCAACATCAGTAGAAGAAAACATACAAATGGCTTAGGCAGCAACTAGTACTAAAACACTCAATCAGCGTACTTCCACTTATCACAGAAAATGTTAAACAGGAAAAGAAACACAATTAGCTACATGCAACTGCTTTTAAAATTCCCTCAAACTCTAAGATGAACAACTTCATCAACCTCTCAGATGCAGAAAAAGCAGATGGTTAAATGCCCCATAAAATTTTGCTATTTAGATAAAGCAATCCAAACATCACAAGCCTAACTTCAAGTTCATCAGTTGGGTTTGGGACAAGAGAGTGGTATCAGACTGTTGTTAGCAGCACAGTTAAACTTTTGATCAGGGAAAAAGGAAAGTTATGGTTACATGTATCTGTGATATCTTTGCTCAAAACATTCCAACAGTCAAACAAACAAAACTATTAGGAGCAAGCAAGCTGTCCTCTGATCACAGATGCTAGACAGGTTTTCTGGTAGAGTATCATTTCGTTTCTGACAATGCTCGACACACAAAGCCACTGGAATAAACTGAGCTGCAAAACAGTCTGTTAAGAGCTTGTAATGAAGTCTAAAGGAAGGCAAGTCTGAAAATCCCATTATGGTAGAGGGGGGCCCGTGAAGAAGGGGGAGTCCTTCCTATGAAACCACTTGTTTAGAGAGCGTAAAGCAGTTGCAACAGAGGCATCAGGGAATAGAACCGTGGACCAAGCCATTTCATTACTCATCACGTAGGAAGACACACCTATGTAAAGAATGTTCCTCCACCTTACTCCTAGGAGTTTTCTTCAGCTTTGTCCAGAAACCAAACGCTACTAGGAAATACAAAATGGTTAAATGACAAAATATGAATACTTCTGACAGGTATAAACTAGAGAAATTTTGGGTTATATCAGGTTATTTCTTTTGGGGCAGAGAGAAAAGACAGAGAAAGAAAAGAAAGAGAAAAGGCTTAGAAAGTTATTTCATTAAACTAACAATAATAAAAATATAAATAAGAGCCAAACATTCTGGGCAGGGGGAGACAAGACATTCTCAGTCTGAACAGTGACATGGGCCTGTGGCATGGAAAGTTGAATATTTAAGCTGCCATATCAAAATTTAAACAGTAACAGGGTAAAGCAAACACCTTCGTCTCCTTTCCCTTTGTCTTTGCTGTCATTAACCCCTTCCTTCATGGCGAGGTGCTTCTCACCGTGAGGAGGAAACTGCAAAATGGCAAGGGGTGCAATGAAACTAATGGATTTGGGTGACTGCGGTGTTTGCAGGCATTTGGACTGGTGAGGGCAAGGGTGGCAAGATTTGAAGCTGAAGCCGTCACCTCTGTAATTGCTTTCTAACACTAACACTAACGTTGGTTGCTGTCTTCTGTGCTTTATGCAGCAAAGGAAGCCAAACAAAGGAAGCAGAGTGGCAGCTTTCCAGCTTCCAGCACAAGCAAACGCGGTCCTCCCTGGCTGCTGAAACACCACCGAAGCTTCCACACAGACATCTTTAAATGCCTGCAGGCTCCTTCAGAAATGTTGTGTTTTGATGTTTTCTAAATTTAGAGCTGTCTCAGACAAGCCAAGAGAGAGGGTACTTCGGAAGGGGATGAAACAAATCACCAGCGTAACTGGTCACATTTGTCTCTTACTTCCTCTTAAAAATTGGGTATTCCTCAGGATTTATTTGAGCTCCCTCCCCACCCCACCCCCCCCAAGCCAGTCCCTTTGAATGGCCCAGGCTATCACAATTACCTGGGACAAGCCCCCTTTTTTTTTTTTTTTTTTTTTTAAATTTTGTGTACCTCTTTTTCATTCCACAAATAACTCTTCCAACAAAACCTCCCTAAAACCCCCAACTTGCACCCATCCACTCAGTTTAAAAAAAAAAAGAATTTTTTAAAAAGAAATAAAAATTCGTCCAATCTGTTCCTTCCTTCTCAAATGCACACATACATAGTTTCCATACAAAGCCAAATTTAGCTTCAGAAGACCTGAGGATTCAGACTTTTTCCCCTCTCAGACCCCAGCCTTTCAAGCATACTGGATAACATTTCTTAAAGAATAAAGCACAAAATATCTTAAACCCTGTTTTCAAAAGGGCCGCAGCACACAGGAATGTGTGATTCATTGACTTGCAATGAAACTTCGGCTTATAAAGTTATTTCTGAAGGTAAGACGAGAAACTTTGGAATACGCTAACAGCTTTAAAACTCTTTTTCTGAGTTAGACCAAAACACCACAAAAATATTGCCCTGATATGACATGTGACATAATGAAGGAAAAAATTATGATAATAAAAAAGTACATTAAGTGATACACAAAAACAAACATCATCATATCATGATGTACTCCCCTTCTTTTTGTATGACAATTAACTGAAACGTGAACTTGCCACAACTCTTTCTCCTCTGAGACAGTAAAATGATAAGAAAAAGATGTTGACACGTCAATGAACCAAATTCAGCGTAGACCCAAACCTGCACTCACATACAGCCTTTCTTAATATTTGGGAGGTAAGCAGTTCCATTCATGTTATGAAAATATGCGTGTCCTTTATGTTTATAAGTGAAAATAGCATAGTCTATAGAATACAAACCACAACAGCATTTAAATAGAATTCAGTGCTATAAAAACTAGCAGGAAAGAAACCTCTTCAAGATCCTCAAAAACAGCACAGCTCTATGGGCCTCACCAAAACTGAACAGCATTCTGCCAGCTGAAGTCCTCAGCCTATACTTGGGCTTCATAATTGCACAGAAACACAAATGGAATATAAAGGAGAACATTCAGTCACTGGAAAGCTTTACTTTTAAAGTTTTATTAATCTCCACATTTTCAAAAGCATTCATTATCTAGAATCAAGTGGCAGGCATTCTTTCTGGCTGGAGGCAAATCTGCAGAAGTCCGAGGTTAATTCTTCTAATTTTTCACATATGCAGAGGAGGAGGCGCGGAACTGGTTAAGAACTGGTCTTCTATGTAATACTCTCCCCACTACTAAACTATACCTTGCTCTTGAGACGATCATATTCTCAATGGGGCAGAGCTCAAGCAACAACTCTGGTGGACTGTCAGCCTGCAGCGCTGGCCCTAGAGCCTGCAGTGAGGGAGGCATGAGAGCGACCAGATGTGTCACCGGGGCTCACCAAGTGCTAGTGAAAAGAAGATAGAATGGACTGGCAAACACCAAAAACTGGAAAACACAGCCCTGAAACATAGCTCACCTTCCAACATGCTCACTCTCCTTCTGTGAAAAGGATGGGCAGGAACACCCTAATCTGAAGTCTAAAAACATTCCTCCTGTCTGACAAAGGTGACAGCCCCCGTTCTCCCCAAGCTCCTGAAACCAGCTGGAAGCTACAGAAGAATCACACAAGCACTATTTTTTCTCCTCTCTCAACCAGTATAAGCCTAGTAGCACTGTGACAAATGTTTTTCCCCCCACAGCAAGAAGTCTTTCAGACCACAGGTAAAGCACTTCTCATACAGTAGACCTGCCAAAGCTAGAGGAGCATTCACAGAAACTCTGAAGACAAGCAGACAGTAGTGTTTTGCTATAAATATCAGAGACCACAGATCAGAAAATCTGTATGAAACTCATGCATTTTATACTAGTTTCCAAAAAGTTCTGGTAACTGGCTTTTTACTCTCCCTTTTCCTAAAAATAACCTGCTCCATCCAATAGGAAAAAAAGGAAATACAGATGAGTAACAGGTGACAAGGGGATATTCACTGAGACATCTGACAGCAAAAACAACTCCTTAGGCAAGGTTACCACTGAATTTTGTTTTACAGGAAGAAGAAATAACAACATCAAGAAATATAACAAGAATAAATTTTACTACTAAAGTGAAGAAAATGTGTTTAAAACTGCTGCAAGCACCAATAAATCCTCAGAGAAGTTCCTTATGGCACAATCTTAATTAAAAACAGAAATACAAAATTCACTGGTTTCACAAAAACAGTTCTCTAGATGTGGCTTTTAAAGTATTAGAAAAGGTATTTAATTTTTAAAATATTACATTTTTCAGCATATTTAATTGTAAACAATTCTTTTGAGTTATGCTTATCAATGATTACACTGATATGTAGTGGATTACATTACTCACAGAACAAACTATATTTTATACTGTACAAACAAAATTAGTAATTTTATAAACATTAATATTCCCTTCTTCCCAAGCTTGTTATATTTTGTATGAAAAATCAATACTCTTATTTTGTTCATTATTATGAACAAGAGGAGCTTCCCTTTTCCTCAAAACCACAAGCGCTAGTGTCTAGTGAAATTTGAAGGATTTCATTCGTGTCAGCCTAATTTTTTCTCTGCTGTACAAGAACTTACAAATGTCAGATGCTCAGAGTCGGTAGAAAGGCTTTATACATGTTCTCTCTCAAAGAACTCAGGCACTTCCATCTGCATCCATAAGACAGACAGATGCCAAACATCTTGCTTACTTGCAGACAAGAGGGGCTGTATTTGACATCCCATTGGTGATTTGATCATCTATATGAAATCTGAACAAGATTTTTGCCTGTCCCACCACTTTCAGCTGGATGAAGAAGAGCCTGGGGAGCTTTATTAGTGTTTTTTTTTTTTTTTCAACAGCAACAGAGTGGGATTCAACAATGGGGTCCACTATGAACAAGTAAACACAGAACAGCTCTTAAAAATAAAACAGCTCTGGTAGAAGGGACATTGGACTCTTGACTTTTTTGACTCGCACCACGAAGAATTCTCCAAAACTTCAGACACAGTCCTTGCTTGAATGGATATATGCCATTGAAAGGAAAGATATGTCCTGAAACTGAATATAGTTACTTCTATGTTGACATAGTCATTTCTCCTCTGGAAGAGCTGATAGCTTATGTAGATTGTGTATGGAGCAATTTATTTAATTACTGGCAATTCAAATCCTCCATTTCTTTTTCTTTGCAGGGAGGAAGAAATAAAAAAAAAAAAAGTATTTTAAATCTTTGAGTTTCCAAACAATAGCAAATTCTTGTAAGCCTTCTGAAATTTTTAAGGTTATATTTATTGTACTCATTGCATTTTCCCAATCACATTGTTAAAAGTGCTATTGACAAAAGGCAGAGATGGAAAGACCCATTAGGTATTCTAAAGGTCATCTCCAAATAAAGCACAACAATTTTAAAAATAACTTAGTTTAGTTCTACTTACAATGAAAAGTTCATCATATTTAGCAGATCCATTGTAGAGGTACAACAGTTTAACAAAAGGTACCATTTTACTACTCTACCAAAGTATATTTGGCCAAACTTGAAAAGTCCATTAGATATACCACTGTGCACACGTGCTCAACACGTCCCACAAGACCACTCTACGTGCTTCCCTAAATGTGCATTAAACTTAACTGAAGTTGAAAAGCTAATTACTGATGTTCAAAAGATGATTAAGAGGAAGTGAAAAACCCAGATGTCTGTTTAGACAGAGGCAACCAGAAAGTTTCAGGGAAACAACCAGCAAGCAAAGAATGAGGAGAAATGTGCCTGCATCTCCACCCACCCCACCCACCCCTGTATTATCTTTGATCCTGTACAGACTTCACAGTACACACTAGATGTTTTCTCTGCTGCAGTCCTCTCTCCAGGAGTTCAACAGGCTTGCTCCAATTTATCATAAATGCAAAATGAGAGAAATAATCCCTTTTTCCCCCAAGAGCTCTGAACCATGACACTACAAATGCTTTCATAACTCTTTAAAAATCATAGTTTGGGGTTCTTTTAAATGTAAAAGCTTTTGGGGTGTTTTTTTTTTTGGGGGGGGGGGGGGTTTAGTGCACAAGATCAACACAAAATTAACATAAATTGTCCTCTTAAGAAATGAGAAGTACATGTTAAAAAGTTATAATCATGTCAAAAGGAGGGGGGGGGGGGAGGGGAAGAGAAATATATAATGATATAATTATTTAAACCTATTTATCTGCAGGACTTTTAAGTCCATACTTATTTACCTCAACTAATCTGGGGACCCTTGTTCCACAACTCTCCCTCAAAGCAGGACAAGAACCCTGTATAAATTCTAGGTGTGCAGACTGCCATGCAGAGTGTATGTATATATACGTGCTTTCTCATCTTTTATAGTCCAATTCTTATAATCACTTCTCTTCTGATGCTGAAGGTCACATGCTGAAAAAAAATCACTGCCATACAAATTTCTAACAACCGATTTTCTCAGAACCAATTTATTAACTTATTAAATACTTCTGAAACAATGACATACAGAAGTGTCATTCATTTAACAAAAGATTAAAAAAATGTCATTCACTTCACAAAGACTTTTAAAATCCATGATACTGAACACAATCCCTTACTATTAAAGACAATAGATCTCTCATTAAAGTTATTACATTCAGAATCTTTGCTTTAATTGGTTAGCCTCAAGGACATCATTAAGTTGTATTTACACAGATGAGACAGGCTTTATTAAGTGATTGTGACAGTTTTCAAAATTGAGAAAAGTTAGTGATATCCATTTTTTCACTTCTACTAAATCAGAGTATCTCAAAAACTGGATTATATTATTTCTTAGGCTTTATCATATTACATTCCTTTAGCTTATCTTCTTTAGCCCTTCTGAATACATTCTGAATAATCCCAACATTTCAACAAGGATGTGATATGAAGTTAAAAGCACAGATATGAAACCGACAAAATAATATTTATGACGAACTAATTTCCTCATCTCTGTCTTGCAGATCAGAAATGTGTTCAGGTACCTCATTATAATGAGTATTAAGGAGAAACATTCAGGTTTTGTATGCTATTATGGTTATTATGAATCTTATGTCAAGATTTTGGGAAGCGATCCATCCTAGTGTAATTTAGTGGAAATTACTGACATAAAGACTACTACATAATAAAATTTTCAAGCTAGCAAGACAAACTTCTTCAGTTTTCCTGGATAGGAACCTTTTAACACAGTTAGGACTAAGAAGAATGTGTAAGTTTTTAAAAGCATGAAAGATCAACAAGTTTAGACTCAGACATTCACTGCATCACACACAGAATGGTACTGGCTACTTGGGACTGGAAAGACATGATTCCAGTCCCTGCTCCAATTAACTTCGATGTAGTTGAAACTTGCTGCATGTCTAACATCATGTTCACAGTTTGTTCAACATCCTATAGAAAAAACCCTCAGTGAGGCATTTCCAATATCTGGGGATGAAAGAGTGTCTTCTCCTGTCCTTTACAAGCATATGATTCAGCTGTCCTCCTACATGAAGAGCAAAACTCAACCAGTGTTCATGTTCTCTTTCATGAGATCCTTGTAACACACAGCCATAGAGAAGCTTCTCCTAGATAGTTATCACCAGACACTGTTTCAAGAGAAGAAAATGCAGCAAAACCACAGAACATAAAATGACTCTCTACTGTACTTGAAAAAATGCTGCTTTCAAAAACCAAACCTAGGAGTCAGCTGGTGAAACAAAACCAGAACCATCAACATAAAACTGTACCCTACATCCCACCGTTACACCAAACTACGTGTTAGGCTCTCCTTCTTCTTCCCCCAACAACATACATTGACACTGCCAATTTTATGAATCACACATACCTATTCAGATTATTTAAGTTACTCCTATGATAATCACATACAAGTTATTGTATGAAATGCTAATGAAAATTAAATTACTCGATGTTTTGGATTCATACACAAACACAACTTCACAAACACTTCTTGAACACTGCTTTTCAAAAACACTGTTGCTTTAAAATCAAAGAATCAACCACACAAGAGAGTGAGCTGAGCATCTCTGCTGGTATTTATGCATTTCATTAAAGTTCATTTCAAAAGAAATAGCTAGGAGTACTGAAAAAGAACAAGCTTGTGTGAAAAAAAAGTCTTGCTTCTGCTGCAGTTTTAATTTTTTATTAAAAAATTGAGCACAAAGGTAATAATTGAGTAATGCAGCAACATACGAGAATTTCTGTAATAGGGAATAGGCATTACGGCCCAGTGCTATAAAAATCCTGCTCAAACACACCACATCGTTATCTACAGGTTTCTGTGCTTTTCTAAAACCCATTCTGTTTTAATGGAAAATTTATGCAAGAAGAGTCAAGCAAAGCTCATTCTTTGGAAGGTGATTGAATATATATGCACATGCATAGATGTGCACTCTCAACTGGTTGACTGATGGCATGCGGACAAAAAGGACTGTTACTGAATTCTTACAAACATCTTTGACTCTGCCTTTAAAACAAAACGAGAAAAATGAAGTAGCTATTGCAGAACAGCAGCATTTAAGTCACCTGAGAAAAAATTGTACTTCTCAAAGAAAGAAATCAGTATCTCAACAATACTGATGCAAACCACAACGCAAGTTTCTGTAAATAAAGACAAGAATATGAAGAAAAAATAGTTCTGTTATGGTTGGAGGGGACAGAGATGAAAATCAAAATGCACTTAGCATTTATGAAATCTTTCAACAAAGGATGTAGAAGCACCCATTGACATTAGGAAAAGTTTATAAGTTCTCTTATGACATTATTATCATTCCATCTTGTAGATGCATAAATTAAGACAGAGGCACAATACATGGCCTCCCAATGCCACTGAAAGATTTGACAGCTGCAGTAAAACCCAGAACAGAATTTCACATTCCTGCTTAAGGATTTCTCTAAACTGCAAATATTCTGTGCCAGCTATTCAGCACATTAAAATTCTCATAGCCCTTGTTTTTGCCTTCTGTGACTTTGGGCGGTGTGACCAGAGCCCTTGTCAGCAAACATCGAGGCAAAAAAGTCATTCAGTACCTCAGCCTTCTCCATAACCTGGGTGACCAGGTGTCCTGTTTCCTTCCAGAGAGGGCCCACATCTTCCCTAGTCTTCCTTTTACCTCTGACATACTTACAGAAGTTTTTCTTGTTATCCTTGATGTTCCTGGCCAGATGTAATTCTATCTGGGCTTTAGCTTGCCTAATCTGGTTCCTGGCCACTTGGACAGTTTCTCTGTATTCCTCCCAGGCTACCTGTCCTTGCTTCCACCCTCTACATGTAGACCTCCTTTTTGCTTTAGAGCATGTCCAGGAGCTCCTTGTTCACATTAGCAGTCTTAAAATATTGCAGAACTGGTCTAACTATGTGTTACAAATATAAGTCTGCACTGTTACATAGCTTCCTGTCAAAAGGATGTTATTTACTTTTCAGGGTTTTCTTTGCCTTATTTTTTTTTTGTTAAAGCTACAAGGGACCAAATGCACCCACAAAGACCAGTAAAACTTTCCTTTGCATCCTCCCTAGGTTGCCTTGCATGAGATACGTACTTTTGCCCTGAATTCTCATCCACGTATCACCTTCAACTCTATCCCACAACCCACAACTCACATTACATAGAGTGCGGGGTGGGTTTTAGGGGTTTTTTTGTGAGGATTTTTTTGTTTGGTTGGTTGGTTTTGTTTATTTTTTTGTTTTTGTTTGGGTTTTGTTGTTTTTTGTTTGGTTTTTTTGTTTTTTCCCCACACATCTGCATTCTGGCACTGTGTCCATGGTTTCCAGCACTGAATAGATTCATTCACATGAAACCAAATCTTTGCTTTGCTCAGGGTGATGAACAACCTCACTTGTGACATTTACATCTATTGATTTGTCTGTTTTGTGAATATTCCATTACAATATATTGATCAAAATTATACAAATTGATTGCTCACTGCATTAGAAGATCTGCACTTTTCATCCCAAAGTCAAAATGATTTATTTATTTTTACCCATACAAACAATCACCCTTTGATACCTCTTTTACTTGTCTGTATTGTACCAGTTTCAAATTGGTACTTTTTCCAGACTCAAAGAGTCAGTAACCAGATCACATAGAAATTCATCAGTGATAAATCGAAAGCGGCCAGCAGACACTGCTATTTCCCCCCTGTTGAAAAAGATAAGATAATTTTGAGAACTACCTTTATTCAACAGACTGCTAGCAATCAGAGATCTGTGCATCTTCTTCTTCAGTAGGAGTTAATAAACTGCATTTCTGCTGTTTAAAAGATACCTACCCAGTAGCATCAAAATTTGAGCACAAAATACCACTGTAAAGGCCAAGAACATAGCTCAAGTACTCTGTGATATCCACCACTAAACTCTATGCTAGAACATAGTGCAGTCCAAGCTGTATAACAACACAACCTTGTGATTTTTCCAAGTACAAAGTCAGTTTTATCATGTTATCAATTGGGGGTATTTTTAGGAGCAAAAAGATCCACAATTCCCCAAAACAAAGAAATAAAGAAATATGAACTTGCTTTTAAATTTGTAACAAATTATCACTTTCACTCAAAATTAAAATACTGTTTTATCTTGTACTTGTCATGAAGCCGTATCTGTGTAACTAACACGATTTTTTGATTAACAGAAATTCACTAAACTGCAGTAAATGATTTCTCTAAGCTCAAGAGCAATTGAGTTACTAGAAAATCACCTGGTTTAGCTATCTGTTCTTAAATATCCATATAGCTGCCGTCAGCATATTATTTGACAACTTCTTTAATAACATAATAAGGGCTTGCCAACTTCATAGGTCAGAGTTGCATTTCATGGATGGGAGAGCAGAGACACGGAGGCTGATGTTCAGGAGAATACATTTCTCCCACCATTTAGCAGTAAAGGATAGAACACAGTGGAGAGACCATTATTTAAAAGCATACATAGAACACAGAATCAGATGCTGCGAACCAAACACCCGAAAACGTGCTCTGTGTTTTGAGAGAACACCCACAAAATAAAACAATCAGCAGTGTAGAGGAATATTCAGATGCAAGTTTTAATTTTGAACACTCAGCAGAGGGGAAGAATAAACTGAGTCTTAAGATTGGCAGTTTTAGATGAACAGTGCTGTTCAGGTATCTGTGGAAACACTGAGCGAATGACCACTCACAAAATATACAGTGCCTTAGTGATAAAAAATTGCAAGCCAGTGAGCTGTGTCATTTATTCAAAGGTAACGGAGTACTCTTTGTAGATCATGGGAGCACAGCACCCAGCCCTTAGGGCTGTCGCCTCAGCCCTGAGCTGCTGACACAACTACTGCTCAAGGCAGAGGGGCAGTCAAGCGCATATGCCTTTTAAGAGTCTTACATATTAATGTCCCAGTATGGCAGAGTAAACACGTGATAATGGAAATGCCTGAGAGTTACTTTCAGACAGTAAGTCTGCAAAAAGGATTCAATTCATCCAGGAAAATAAAACATACTTGAAGAGGAAGGGATGGAAGCAGCATGTAGAAGTGGACCTGTGAGAGAATCCCTACTTACCACCACACAACCATGAGCCCTAGATCAGCAGAAGTTAAAAAATTAGAGTATAGTAAGTTAATCTTCACGTTTCTGATTCTTGAAGTTTATCTTTAGAGATGCTTTTATTTTAGATTCTACAAACTCCATAGAAGGACTTTTATAATTTTTCAAAAAAAGGTCCTAGTGTTAAAAACAGTAATATGGCAGGTCTTTATTTTCTGTTTTCTGCATCATTGAAACATGACCTATTTGGCTATCCAGGTCTGGTTTTTTCTTTTTTTTTTTTTTGTTTGTTTGTTTTCTTTTGGTTTTGTTGTGTTGTTTGTCTGTTTTTTTAATAGACCAAAATTTAACTGTTCCTATCTGTTAAAATAGATTTTGGTTTAAATCTAGCAAGATTTAATTACATTTATTCAGAAATCTCCTTTGTTTGGACTTTTTGTCTCCATCTTGAATTCCACAGTCACTTAAAAACGCAGAAAAGAGCTGCTTTAAGTAGTATACGTGTCTAGTGAGCCAAGTACGTAAATTTTTATTAATGGATAAATCACGTATCAAGTTTTTGACCTATGAAAGTACAGACTTACATAAAACCCTTCAAAAAATTATGAAAAAGGCTGCCATTGACAGCCTGGAAAATATTTAGGTGAAGCAACACATGGTTGCTCACATTGTTTTTCAAAAATTTGTAAGCCTAGGTGGTCTTTGTACTTCCATTTCAGGAGCCAGAGTGTCCCAATTACCAAAAAAAGTTAAGAAATAAGAAACAACGTTACAGAACTGTGGAAAGATCATTTCTAATACACCTAGGACCTTGAATACACTTTGGATAGCTCCAGTCTTCCCACTTCGGTGCTACAACATGGTTGAAGGTGAGGATGAAAACAAAGTGGCAACATCTTACAAAAATGAAGTAATCCAAATGGGGGGAAAGGCACTTTACTGCTTTTATGTTATTAAAAACTTTTAAATTAAGTTATGGTACTTCTGTCTGTAAAAGGACAGAATCAAACAGCCTCATAACTTAGATAAACATGATAAATCTGTAAATTTTCCAGTTTTGGAGCTGAATTATAGGCAGTGATTTATGAATATAAAACCAAATAAATAAACAATAAAAAAATAAATACAACATGAATTACAATACAGTACCTTCATTTTTAGCATGAAATCATGTAATATTCCTGTTAAGTCCATAACCATTGAGATGTGAAATGTAATTCTTAAGAATTACATGTCTCAAGAGCAGTCAAAAAAATTATCACAGTTGACCTTTTCACAAAACCCTTCTTCCTTGTTAGGAATCTTAACTTTTGGAGAGAGATCTTAAAGTAATTTATAAATGAAAATAAGAGGTGGCAACAGATTGCATTTAGAAGTTTACAATGAAGTCCTTTTCAATTTCGCATATCACATAACAGGTGTCAGATTTAAAAAAAAGAAACTACCTAATAAATAAGTATCTGTTGTGCAAAGCTACTGAGCTTCTTGGCACAGATGGATTGACTGGTTTTTAATTTAATGCTTTACCATGACTCAAAAGTATGGAAAGAACAGACTTGTATTTAGAAACAGGATTGAGGGTTAGATAGGAGAGCTGCGTAACTTTTCTATCTACATCTTTACTGTAGAGAATAAAACATTATAGAGTTGACTCACAAAACCACTTGAGTTGACCTCTGATACTTTGATTCATCTGCTTACTCATAGCGTAAGTATACCTCTATAAACGCAGAATGTGATAGCCGTTATGAATCCCTAATAAGGCCAGGTGTCCTATTTCTTGTAGGTAAGTAAAGAAAAGAAGCAAAAAGAGGTATTTCAATAGCAGAACATCATTAACCCAAGTAACCGTATAGATAGCCAACGGGAAAACTACAGACACACAGATTTCTTCCAAACACAGTTCAAGTAATGTTTGTGGTTTGGGGAGATGAATGGGAAGAATCACAAATGCAAGAACAAACTCCATTAAGTTTTTGTTTGTTTGCTTTTTTAAACACAGATTACATTTATTTAGGCTGCTGACAAGCCTTTTTCAGAACCACTTAAGACACAACTATCTCCACCTGTCATGCTGGAGAGTGATTGACTGGGACACCATTTCATTCCTTGTGTCATGCATACAGTCAACCAGGCTATTCTGTTAAGATTACAGCAAATTGCAAAGACTGGAGCACTGATGCAGCAGACCATCCAAGAACTTCATCAATTGCATCAAGAAGGTTGCCTGGCTGCCAACACTTTTGAAAGACAGAGCAGGTCTTGGTACTGACGAACCCCTTTCTTCTATAGGCCAATCCTCAGTTCTTATGGTTATTTAAACTAACAGGCATAAAGCAGCTGGAATTACCTGTCTCAAACATATCTTAAACTAAAGGGTAATTAGAGTTTGACCTTACACATTATGCCAAAAGGCACTGCACTGCACCCACCTTAATAATACTGCAAAAAGTTTGAGATGAAAACATTTTAAAATTATATAACTGCTTGACTTTCAGAGACATTAAGCCTAATGCTGAACTAAAAATAAAAATAATGCAACCTAGAAGCAGGTCAAAAAAAAAAAGATAATTGCCTATAAAGAAGCATTTAATTAAAAATGTGGCAGAATCTTCACCACCTGCAAACTTTCAAAAGTTTAATGGCCCTCTAAAAAGCAGCGACTCCCTCCCAAATGGCAGGATGCCTATAATACAGCTGATTGCAAGAAGCTCAAGGTAATACCTTGAAACAGACCTGGAAAAAATTTTACATTTTGAATCATTTGGCTTCAGCCTTGGTTGGCTCTTTGCCAGTACCAAAGGCAATAAAGGGAACAAAGAAAAAGCAGTGATAAAAACCAGTCTAGCTATTTGGAAGGTGAATCAGAGATCCAGCGGCAGACAGATGGGAGATATGGTGGCAGCTTGGCAGAAATAGTGAATGAGAGAAACAGAGCTTTAAATAAGCGTATCATGATCAATATTGAACACAGAGATTTTTACTGGTACACCAAAACTTGTTATGTCCCCTAAAAACAGGATCCACTTTTGAATCAAGAACATCAACAACACACAAGCAAAAAAAAAAAAAAAAAAGCCCAATCAGGCAAACACGTTACAATTAAGGCTAGATTTCACTGCTTTTCTTGTAGCCTTAAAGATCTATAGGAAGAATTTTCAAAATCGAGACTGTGTATGTAACAACTCCACCCTCATATTTGAACATCATCTTAGTATAGTTTACTCACAAAAATTGTTTTAATTTTTTTAAGGGAAAAAAAATCTTTTAAATGTATATATTTATTGGTTATTTATGGTTATTAATACTTGTTAAAACATCGATCGAAACCATGAGCCATCAATTTAGTTATTAGCCTATGAGATGTTTTGTCCAGTTTTGATTATCACATTAAAGTACAGCTACTTACAAAACAATCTAGACAGTACCTTCTGATTCTTTTAGAAACTTGACTAATGCTCTTTAGCTACTCACCATCTAGCTAGCTGAAAACCGCTTCACAGAAACATAGTCTTTCAAACGCATTTAGCTCTGACATAACTATCATTAGTCCCATAAATAGTTTTACATTTGATTTAATGCACTCTTGGAGCAATTGTGCTCCTTGCTGCCTTCTGTCCCCCAACACTTATTCCCACTCACACTGCCCTTGTACACTGGCACGAGCACTCCTGCACAGCCAACTCTGTCAGGGAACCGGGCAGAGGGGAGAAAAAAAACCCAACAATCCAATAAAAAACCGACCAAACAAACAAAACTGAGTTGAAGTTTTCTCCTACCATGTGCCCACAAAAAGTAAGGGCTGACAATCAGCCCTAGAAAGTGGATGAAGGGCAGGACCATCTCGGCTAACTTCCACACTAGAGGTAGTACTAAACTGGAAACCACAGCATTAATGTACGTAGGAAGTCTTTCAGTAAATAACAATCTTTTCTTGGGTGAAGTGACAGTCATGCTTCAGTCCACAGAGGGGTTGCACCAAAACAGTCAAGAAAGGCACGAATCCAATTTGTTTATCCTGTCTTTTGCTTCTATAGAGCATTCTGAGACATCAGCTCTGCTTGACAAAACCATTTAGATGCTAACATGGAGACAAATTCTCTGTATCTTATAAAAGCTGTCTTAACTAACTAAACACAGCTCAGCACCAAACTTAACAAGAAATGCTCATTTATTTGAATAGGACACTAACATAGAAATCCAAATACAGAGTCTGGGCAAACAAATACTATGACAACTGATGAAACAAAACTTTCCTGATGAAATGTTAAGTGGCAATTTTGCATTAAGTGCTACTGCTTTCTTAGTCATCCTTCAGATTTTAACTTCACATTGAAAAAAACACAAGGGTAATTACATGTTCCACTGGCCCTTCCTGCAGGTCTCTAAAGAGTACTTAACATAAACACTAATTTATGGTATTACACTCTTGGACTTCAAGTATCTCAAATTCCACTTCAGGGTATTAGGCCAACTGCTGTTTAAATTATGGGTAAATTAGCTGAATCATGACCCTCCACTGGAAAAATCTGCCTTATAGATCATGTCCTTAGGGAGTCGAATGTTGTAATGACAACTTACCACTGAGCTAATCAAGACTCAGAAAATGAAGTTAAAATTAACTAAAGCAGAGGCACTGGAAAAAAAAAAAAAAATCAAAAAAAAAATCAATAGTGTTATCCAGCTGAACCAGGTCATGCATGGTAGAACCTCCTAGCATTTACTACTGTAGTACATCACTGCTGAGGTAAAAATAAATTTCAGTCCTCTGCAAAATAATACAGGGAAGTTGAATCATTTATTTTAACTTCATCACAGTGAAATCAGAACACGTTCAACATTTTGGAGTTTTTATGCTGGTCAGCATCCAATCTTGATAATGCCAATGATTAATCCTGGCCCTAAGGATTTCTGTGTGCGAGTCTATGCATTTTCCATGTCATTTCTGCTATACTTTTGCAATGCCACACTCTTCATTTACTCAGAATAAATGATGGATGCCAGAACGACAAACACCTTTAAGAATCCAAGGATTGAATGTTCTTTAAGTAAAGGACTTTGTACATAAAAAGAGCTTTGTCTTTTAATTCCAGAATTCCAAATACTACATAAGTCTGCTGCAAATCAGCAAAAGAATTTGTATCTAAGCATCTTAAATAAATCTGTTTAAAGTAAGTCTACATCTACAAAATGATTCTGTGTTTTGGACCCGCAATCAGGCCTATCAACAACATTTTTGCCAATGGGTCTGGCTTTTCCCCACCCTGTGGAAGGAGACACCCATTAAGTAGTCTTTTTCAAGTGCAGAGATAAAAGGACAATCCAGTACAGAGATGGGAGTGATTTTCAGTTGCTGTTGTCAGAAAGAAAGAATGTGTCTCCTTCTATTTGTTCTCGTACTACCAGATCCTTCTGCAACTGGCATGCTTTGATTTTTTTTAAATTATTCTCTCTCTTCTCCTCCCCCCCTTTTTTTTTTTTTTTTTCCCCTCATGGGGCAGCTCCCATCTGCCCCATGAGAAAGATCTTAACACAAGAAACTTGCCTAAGTAGTGAAAGATCTTAAGGAAGAAAGCTAAGGACTTGTATACTCGTTTTTTTGTTTTACAAAGAAAGTCAGAAACAACAGCCTTTCATCCCAGCCATCCAGGAAATGAGAACCATTGGACCTATCTGAGACGGAATTGGGAAGTAATAGCATGAAGTTGTAAACATACACATTGATTCTGAAAACCAGGAGTAAACTGAAGTCATCCTTGGTCATCCTACAAGATGATGTCATACCAGTAATTCCAAATCCAAGGAACTTTTATTTGAAACATAGTATTTGCATACCACCTATGCTGAAGGCATCAAGATGCACAGGGGAGGTCAGAAGGGAACTGCAGGCTAGTGACCTGTTTTTGAGAAGTGATGAAATCATGTGAGTAGATTGAAGAGGTTATAATATCACAGTAATACCCATCTTGGTGCCAGATTAAAGATAACCTTTGGGAAAACCAGCAGAATCAACACTGACTCAGCCTAATCTGACTTTAGCTCTACACTTCCTCAGAGGTACTTCAATGAAGTTTTGGATTTATAATCAAATGAAGTGATATGCATTTGCTCTAAAGCACACTGCTGCAACTGAAATAAGCAAGCCAAGAGAAAATTTTTAAGCACCAGATTGCTAAACAAATACTTTTGCTTACCCTCATGTCAAACAATACAAATTTGCTACATAGTTTCTGCTTACCTTCCTTTCACTGAGCTAAACAGAATCATAGAAAATTCAGTTTTCCAGAGCCTCCTAGTTCCCTACCCACACTTAGAAAACATTCAGCTTTATTTAATGTTTTTGAAAAGTATATAATGACTTCCATAAACAAACTCTTATCCGTAACATTTTAAGCCCCCATATTTTGCCTTTTTTTCCCCAATAAATCGATGGGAGCTTCACAGCTGCCGCCTTTCCTTTATCCAAACAAGCCCTTCTCTCTAGAATAGAGAGAAAAGAAGTAAGGAGACTGGACCTTCAGTGGACTGTAGCAGTGTTTTCAATCTAAGCACTGAGTTATCAGGTGTGGAGAAGGATGGAACATAAGGAAAAAAAAAAAAAAAAAAGAGAAGTAAAGCCAATTTGTAACAGTCATGACAACAAGCATTATCCCTCACTCAGCAACAGGGTTACTGAAACACAGTTACTTAGCCTGTAAGGGCTTTGGGTCAACAATTTGCTCCTGTCATACACTCAGCAGTTAACTTCATGTCGAGGGTACTGTTTAATAGGGGAAATGGACAGAAGCACCTCTCTAACCCCCAAAGTCTATAAACTTAACCTTTTGGCTTTGTTACAAACACTTTAAATAGAAAAGAAATCAGAAGTCTGACTTGGTCACCCATTCCAGTCTTTGAAAAACCCTCTACTCGACCAAAAAAAAATTCAATAATTTGCATAATCCTTTTTTGTAAAGTAGATCATAGCAACAATTAAAACAGCTTACCCTTCTGCATTCAAATTTCTTGCCAAGGTATAGAGCAGACACTAATTCTCATGTGGAATAGATCACTCATTTGTCAACATTTTTGAACCTTTGTCACTGCTGCTTTATAGTTTCTCATGTACTAGAATAAAAAGAAACAATAACAGATATTAAACTAGTATATTACCAAAGCACAGAAATTATTGCCTCATTCTAGGAAGTTTAGTGTAAACGGTTTAATGGAAATATATTTCACACAATCTTTTTAACAGAATTCTGCTGAAAAGGTTCAAATCAGACTAAAATGCTGGGACCAATAGAACTGTAGCTTCAAACAGAAATTTCAGTTCCAAGTATTTTTCCATAATTTCCTTATCCACAACTGCCCTACACCAACAAAATAACCACTTAGCATACAGAACAACAGCCTGACCACTTATTAATTTATTCATTTCATTCCACTACATATGACATGCGCTAGGCACGCAGCATTAGGCATCCTGTTCCTTTAAGGAGAATGCTGCACTCCCACAGATGCTAGGAAATCTGTCTGTAGAAACGGTACCACATCTTATTTCAACATAAGGAAGTTCAATTCACTCTCCAGCAGAACCAGGATCCAAAGAAGTCTGCTCCTGCTCTGTTTCTTATTTTACCAGAGAGCAGCATGTGACCTGGTCCCTCCTAAGTAACCACCCTGGCCTTCACTCCTTGACGTTCTCCATTTAAAGATATTTTCAGAGGATTTTAAAATACTCTTACCCTCTTCACTGAACGTTTAGATAAGCCATACCAACTTAAATCTTGATATTTTTGATCATTCACTCTGAGATGTTTACTTATACTATCCCCTTCAATCTTCTTGGATCTATTAACTCTCAGGTATTGAGATAACAAGACGTAGAATTTTACCAAATCAGCAAGAAATATTACTTCCCAGATCCATGAAATGAATAAATGACCCTACATCTTCCATACATAGTTTTCATTGGTCTATCTTTTGCTGCCCTGAAGTAAAAACTCATCTTTGTGAGGAATGTGAACTCATGCTTTTTCCATCATTTCTTGTTTCTCTACTTCATTCCTCTTTCACTGACATGGTGGCTTTTTTTTTTCTCCTTCACTTTAAGACAAAAAAAACCCCAACCATAATACACACAAACTCCTTATATTACGCAGTCCTTCCCCAACTTGTACCATTTCAGCTATTAATTGTCACGGGGTGTTTTTTCATTAGTTCTCAACTAAGTTTCACCTATATCAATCCAATTAATTATGATTGCCCTTTTTCCGAAGTCATTACTCAAGGTGACAAGTAAAACCAGGTGACAGCAATACCTCTAGCACCTTATTTGACAACTCCCTCCGATTTGATTTATAATTTTTTTTTTTTTTTTTTTTTTTTTTACAGTCAAGATCTATAAAGCTCTTACATTCACGGATTTTAAAGTAATTTTCAATTCCAAATTGGAGAAGCACAAATGTCAAAGGCTTTTCAGGTACAGCACAGAGCCCATTGAAAATAATTACAGCCCAATACTTACTCCACTACAATGACAGTGATACAATGATACAATAGGTGATACAATTTTAAAAAACCCCATTTTTTCATCATATAGCTCAACAGGATAGCATCATCCAGTTTCACTGGTGACCTCTTCTCAACCTACCCTTTCTTAAAGGGCCTTGTTAACACCTACTAAGGCTGGAAAGGGTTTACTATGGTCTGCTACTTCATAGTACCAGCCACAGCTAGACCAATTTATTTTGGCACCACATCAGAACTAGAAGCCCCACTCACAAGGTACTCAGGAGACGTTTACATTGGTTACTACACTGCTTTCTGCAGCCTGTTGGAGGTAACATACCTTAATTGTCCCAGGCTGCAAAAAGTCTGTTTGGATTTTTTGCTTCCAAAGAAACAACACACCTAGCAATTGCTGCCATTATGTGAGGTACTGAAGATACCAGAGGTATCATCTAGGGAAATGTAAAGAAAAATATATAGCAAATAAGGAATGTATTCTTCAAGGTGAAATTCTAAATTTAGGTGCAAAAGTGAAAATAAGCCAAAGGAAGTTCTTGATTATGCCAAACTTCTAGGGTTTTCAGTCTTTTCAGTGATTCAGCTAATTTACAAGGATGGCAACATTTACCTTTCCCCAGAACTCTAAGCAGCTTTATTTGGGTTCTTGTACTCTCAAACATTTCTCAAGGGTGAAGTAGCTTTCTTGCTAGTTTTCTCCCTTTTATTCAAACTAAAGTTACTTGCTAAAGTTACTTGGGTTTTGTTTTGGTTTTCCTTTTCAACCATACTTGTCTATTCGTTTTCATATATTTTTTTCTTTAGCCTGTGTCTCCCAATTTTATTCAAGTCAAATTTCAGTAACTGGCACTGAATCTATTACAATGGGAATAGATTTGTAAGGTTACCCAGCTGAGGAGCTGTTATTTTCAAGACTATACAATATTATGTTATGTTTAAAATGATGATTTTTAAGTATTCCATTCATTAGCAAACACATCATTCTTACCACTAGATCACCCTTATATCTTCATAGAAACAAAAGAAGAAACAGCAATGAAACAGACGACACACTTGATAGTGATTGTCTGAACTATCTTTTTTCATTTTTCTCGTCTCTAAGACTTTATACCATCACACATACACTAGATAATTATGAAAGTGAAATTCTGAAGTTTTCGCTGTGGTCTCAGCATAGTAAGAAAGTTAAGCTCGTATTAAACTTTAATGTCTGATTGTCTCTACTGAAAGCTAGCCACATGATCAAATATTACTCAAATCTAGACCTAGATTCTTAACTAAAGTTTATTTTAGGTAAAGGTACTTTTTGTTGATTTTGTTTCCCTAGTCAAGAAGCAGAATAGCATCAGAGGCAAAAATGCTTCAGGACCTCACATCAGGTGCTTACTTACTTTATTTTTGCTACTATTTAGAGACTCAAGTCAGACCTACCAAGCAAAATGTATTATCTTTGAATACTAATATTCCAAATAATTTCATCTAGTAAGTTGCTCATAGTATCAGTTATTTATGTACCTCAAAATAATTACCAGTGGTTCAGCAAGTTCATTAACTAAATCCTTTAATATTCAATAGGGTACGTCCTTCAGACATGCTAATTTGTACTGTTTGCATATACCACCCCTTCATTACCAGCTTTTTATCAATAAGTTAGCAGAAAAACTCCATGACTTTCTCCCTCGTTTTTTTTGTATAAATCTCTAGTTAAGAAACAACTGATGTCTTCTAAAAATCAATCTTTGACAAAACCCCCTTGAAATAGAAAACCTGAAAATTATTCTCGTTTGCTAATTTGCCTCTCTTTCTATAATTAGCAAGAACGCATTCTGCCTTTTGTGCTCTTCCTCTAACTTGGTAAGCTAAGTCCAAAAAAGACCCCAAAAGTATGATTAATGATATAATATACTAGTAGAATAAAAGCCGAGCACTAATACATCAGAAACATTTTCTAAGAGACTGTATACTGCACCACAACATTATAATTTCACGGCCTTGTTATTCTGCCAAACTAAATGTGTGTCAATTTTATTAATTATGCAATACACCATGCTCAACTAGTTCACTTGCTTCTATCATGCCTTTATAGGAACACCAAGATATTAAATGCTGAAGGTCATTTGTGTAAGAGAGTATGTTCTGGAATTACAACATACAAGGATTTTTCCCCTTGGTCTAATGTCAAATGTATCCTGTACCATTTCATCAACGTGACAGTACTGAACTCAACAAGCAAATGCTCTTCCCTCACACTGATGACTTTGTGGCTTAATTAGGGGAGAAGAAAACCCCAAGTTTAAACACTTTTTCTTGCCTCTTGGTACTTTTTGTTGTAACTATACAGTAACAGTATTCTAACTGTACTTTCCACAGTAAAAGCAGAACAAGAGAAAAGATCATAGGACACTGGAAGGCAACACTCAATGCAGCGTTCAAGGCTGGATCAGAAGGAGCCATGGAGATGGGAATCACTAACCCAAATGGCTCCAGTCTTTTTTGCTTATTTGTAGTTCATCCTATAGCACCTGAAGCCATGGACATAGCTGCCTGCCAGCAAATTGTTATTCAGAATCATATTCATATTGCACTGTACAAAGGCACTGTGTACACAGGCACTGTAACCAGTATTTCAATAATGACATTTATAGAGCAGCTCTCAGTAGAAGGATATGCAGCAGAAACTTTAGGCAATTCACCAGCTGTATTCAAGGTACAGACATTTCAGAAATCATGCAGAGAGGTTCTTAAACTGGAATTATCACAGGAAGACATGGAAGACCCTTTGCTGTGGTCTGCTGTTGTATAGAAGGCAACAATTTGTCTCAGAGTACAGCAGCAGCTCTTCAGCTTTAAGTAGTTGGTAAAATAGTATTTGTTACATTGAGTAGCGCTACTTCTCATTTACACTTTCTGATTATCATAATAACAATAAAAATATTTGTAAGTGCACTATATACAAAAATTGTAAAGAATTTTTTCACTTACACATGTCAAAAGATTTGGCAATCATGCACAGGTCAGTATTACCCACATCATATAATAACACATGGGAAGAGAAGCACATGTAACAAACTCAGCTATCAGAATACCTTCCAAGTTACAGAAGTCCCAGTACATAGTATAAATTCTTCCTAAATATTCCAGTTTTACTCTGCCTTCAAGAAAGGGAGGATGCCTCTTAATAATTATAGCTTAATGGAAGCTATAACAGTTTTAGAAGACACCAAATATCATTTAGTCAAGGCTATAAAAATCTTTGCAAGGTACAGTATGCTTGACATCATCTCAGAGCAAAATGTTCCAAATAATTTAAATTTTGCTCTTTGAAAACCGTTGGAGGAATAACCACACTTGTCCTAATGTCATGTCCAGTGCAAATACACTTAGCTCGGTTATACTACTTTTTTTAAAAATTTCCAAACCTTAAATCCACATGAAATGAAACAGTCTCCACAGCTCCAAATGATCTCAAGTAAACTCCCCTTTCCAACTTTGGTTATACCCATTCCTGTCAACCTATCTTCTTTAGTTCATAGATGCATCCCCTATTGCATTCTTACATCTTTTCAGTGTGATTAATACTCTCTTTTACAAAATACTTTACATTCTTCTTCTTTTGCAGTATCATGAAAATATTTTTTATACATATTCTGGTCCAGCAGACGTAAAAAAGAACTTGCTATTCTATAGATAGGATTAAAAGTCTTCTATGTCTCAGCACTTTGGTAACGATGTACTTCATACTACAATTGGCTTTACTTACCCATAAACTAATGCTGACAGAATAGGGTATTTTTAAATCTTGGAACTGTGGCGTAATGTGATATGATCTTGACTAAATCGTAACGTTAACATGTAAAGGTCTGAAGTAAATTCTAAAGTGGGTGATAAAAGAAAGAGAAAGCAAAGCTGAAGTACTCAAAAGAATGAAAGCCACCCTGCAATATAAATGTTACAGTAGTGTCATAAATTAATGAGCTATGGCAGATTAAGGAAATTCAGTATCTTGAACATGGATTAGGTAACAGAACTGCATTCAAGTTGAAAAGAAACCTCTTGACAAGTCCTATGGTTGTCTAAACAACTTGTTTACAATACAGTCTTCAAAAAAGTCTGGGCGGAGAGCTTTCTGATCTTTAATGTGGTGATAAGATCTTTCAAGGAAATAAAACTGAGCAAAACAATTACTACAAAAATCAAAATCCACTAAGCCAAGTTCTCTTAAGGTTGATTTAAAGACTAACAAAAAAAAAAAGGGGTGGGGAAGAATTAAGCAAATTTTCAGATTAGACATAGTCATTTCTCACACTTTAAATAAGAATGTATTTGCAAAGACAAAACTAAAGATGCAGGCATTCCTTAGCAGAGAAGAAACATCAAAACAGAATATCACTGAATTCCTCTGTATGAGTGGAATTTATTCCAGGGTTATTTTGAAGATCTCTAAGACTAGAGAAATGAGCAATATATACAGCCCTATAACATGATGCAACAACTATTTTATTCCTATAGTTTAATTTATGCCCAAATAACAGCACATCTCTGATCAGAGCAAGGAAAATCTTACAACTGCAGAGAAGTCCCCAAATGTGACCACACCCTAAAGAACCAAAGGCAAACTGGAGAAATGCAATCTTTCTAAAATTCTACTTATCATACAGCTTCTTGATAGGCAGCAGGTCCAGTTAAGGGTATGCACAAGTTGTCTAAACACATTAATACGGGATGCTTAAAACTTGATTCAGAGCACAACATCTTTAGGAGATACATTTTCATTTGTCTCACCACCACCAGTCCTCACCACTGACCGGTCAGCAGCTGTGGGACTCAGCAGAGATCATTCCTTCATACTCCCCGACAGATACTGGGGAGGTGTAAAGGGGCATTTTAGTCAGCTAGCAAAAGTCACTGGCTAATCTTAATTACTCTGCTCAGCACAGACAAGCCAACTGTGACTCGCTGACTCGCCTTCACTGCTGTGATGAGGGTTGATCTAACTGCCAGAACAAACAAGAGAGTCAATGAACCCATTTTATTTTCAGACAATACATTTCATGTTTTGTTTTTCTTGATAATGTCATGAATTTGTTTGCTGCTTGTTCTATTATTATTCTCAATAAAAATCAATAATGTGGAAAACATGACTATCACATGCTGCAGGACTGCTGGTCAACAGAAGTTTTCAAAAAAATCCTAAAGAACAATGAAATATAAAAAAACCCAGACAGGCCAGTGACTTGAGAGTTAAGATACAGTTCTATGCTCATCTGACCATGATATTTCTTATCTGACCATTAAATGTCACCTGGCTGCACGTTGATTACTGACCTGAAGAATGGAGACAGTATGAGTGCACCAAGCTGAATGAGGAAGCAAAACACTCCTGGAAAAAATAGAAACAGACTCACAGGAGTTTTCAGCTATTGGTAGCTGGTATGCATTTTGCAGGGCAAATTAAGTAGGAGAAGCTAACAGAAATTAAAATATATTTTGTTGTATGATAAGTACTGTGTATAATACAGATCTTTTACTACTATACCGCATTTTCTAATTTTAACCTCCAAAATATTTATACAAAACTGAATCAAAATAGTTATCAAACAAGAACTCCATACAGTTCTACTGTGAAAACTAACATGCAGCTCCTTGCCTTACAATGGATGCCACCAGCCTGGAGTTCATTATTTAAGAAATGATCACACAACTTTTTCCTCAATACCCACGTTTTTGTTTTTGTTTGTTTGTTTGTTTTTGGTTTGGGTTTTTTGTTTGTTTGTTGTTTTTTTTTTTTTTACATACATACAAAACCCCTATTCTCATATAAACTGATCTGCAGATGTACATAGAAGACAGTTGTTTACAAACATAAATACAAAAGCTTGTTATGATACAATTTAATACGTATTACAAAAGATGCCACAGGAAGAAAAATTCACTGAGCAGCTAATATTTATATTCTGCTAGAAAAGAGCAGGATGAGAAATCTTTAAATATCGACAACGTCAATGAAAAAATCGAAAGCAAAATATTTGACTGTCAGAATATTTTAATTCATGTGGAGATTTTAAAAAAGCTTTTCTGATCCATACCCACAGACGAGCTCAGAACACCTACAAGATTAAATAGTTTCAAGCAGATCATGACAGTCTCATGAGCTGAAAAGAACAGTGATAAATCAGCACACTAATTCACTTTTAAAAAATGTGAAGGCAGTGAATTACTTCTTCTTATGTCCTTGAAGAATGGAGTATGTATAAATGCAAGCACATATACTTGTGTGTGTGCATATACATGCATGGAGCACCAATATATAATTTCTCTGCATTTTATACTTCAGTTACTGATCTTAGCTGTATTGTTCCCAAGAAAGCCTCAAAAGCAGGCATGCAATCTTTCCTTCAGCTTCCCCTTCAAGTTTGAGTGGTGATGAGACAGGGAGAACAATGCAAAGCTCAGAAGCTGATATTTTGCAATCAAGAAGCACAAAATTCTTCATTTAGAAGTTGGGATTCAGAACTCTTTCCTCTGTACGCTTTATAATGTAATTATAGTATTGCTTCTTGCTCCACATGACTCACGCAATGCCACTTTGTTTTCTGTGGACTCAAAAGTGTGTGAGGACGTCAAGAGTCAGAGTTCCTCACTGACAATAAAATTATACCTCTGCCTTCAAAAGCAGTTTTGCCCTCTGAAGCTGTTCTGTACTGGGCTGAATTTATTCCCACAGGATCTCTCTTCATCGTAAAAAAGGTTTATGCTGTAACCCTGTGTAGCGTGATATTTACCATTTGGTAAGGATGGTTTCCTCACACGGCTGCTATAGCTTGGCAAGTTCAAAGTGCTGCTTCCATTACCCAGAAATACCGCCCATGCGCACCCATTGCGGAATTAACAGAGACAGATACATTCTGGGCTGATTTTTATCACACTCACTATGGAACAAGAAGTCTCTACAGCAAGAAACACCAGTGATGCCTTGAGGGTATACTGAAAATGCATCTCTTTGACTAATAAATTTTGTGTAAAGACAGGGAAGTAATTTATCACTGTAAAATTATGAGTCAAACATTTAAGAAGAGCTGCTAAATAATTAATGGGAAGTCTCATGAAGCATCACTAATAAATGGAGATGAAAACAATTTAAAAAATCCACTTTGGTTGTACTATTCCAGATTTCAGTGTGTACTCCAGACATTATTGGTCACCACAGTAGGAAAACAAGGCAGTGATTATAAACATTGTCTAAATGCAGATAGAAAGCTGGGAAGGGAGCTAGAGAAAGGAAAGGTGAAAAACAGACACAAACAAGTTAAATTTCATTGCTGGAAAAGGGGAAAGAAAAATCTATAGTAGACGACCGTACTAAATTGATTCCTCTACCTCACAAAGCCTTGGGAAATACTCCTTTTACATTTCAAAATGGACAATCTTGTGCTTAGTATGTTAAGCAAACAAAGCTGAGAGTTGAGTGAGGAATGCCAGAAAAGTTTTCCATTTTACTAAGCTGACACAAAAACAGAAACATAAGGCTGCGGTTAAGTTCAACTAGCTACCACACTAATTACTCACTCCTGTGGACGTTGTCTTTTTCAGGCTTTAATGGAGTCCAAATCGCAATACATAAGATTATTTCAAAATAACCACCACATAAGCCTCGTCCCATGTCCTAACTTCTTTTTTTAAATGGGATTTCAAAACACTTGTTCAACCCTAATAGCCCTCCTCAGCCACAGAAACAGATTTCAAGTTTAAGACACTGAGGTGTGTCATACAGATTAAGCTTGAATTTTTCAGCAAGCACGAACTTTTTTCTCAGACTTACAACAGTTTCACCATTTAAAACCCATGAAAATCCAGCGAATAGATCGAGAGCTTCAACAGAGGCCTGCTGCTCAATCCCGGAGTCAGGCATGAATATAGTCACATCACTGTATTGAAGCACCTGGATACACTGATTTCTCAGCGCAGATTCCCCATACCTAGTAGTCCATAAAAAACACCAGCAAAATTAGAATTCAGATTTTTCTCTGTAAACCTGCAATCTACCTTTCTCAAGCTGATTTAAGGAAGCATATACTCTGCTTTTTCCCTCCTGTCTGGATAGCAATTTGATATAAATACTCTGACAAGTTACTCATTTGGGGCCAGTTTTAAAGAAAGAATTGTTTTTATCCAGTGATAAAAGTTCTATTAGGCTTGTGATTTATGAGAAATTATTAAAATAAGGCCAGGATACAGATGACAGATTGCCTAAATCCATGCAACCCAGAGCTGAATAACTTGAGCATCACAGCCCATGAAAACATGATTTATGATGATTTAATCTTTTCACAAATGAGTATAGAAAGAAAACATAACCATTATGCCTGGAAAATAAAACTGCCATCACAAATACTGTAGCCTGAGTAGTTTTACTTCCCAATAATAAAATACATTTGCTCTGTATCCAGACAGAAAGTAGTGAGCAAATGCATTGAATATCAAAATATATAATTTAGGTTAATTCTTCAATACTGGGTTTATCTCAGAAGAGAGCCCAAACAATTTGAAGTTTTCAAACACTAAATAAAAACACATTAAGAGCTCCAGATCATACAATACTCAGTCTCAACTGACTGATATCTCTTTCAACATCATGTAGATAGCAGCCACATACTGATAAACAGTTGTTTATCACATTTGGAGCAACTGACAGTGACATCACTTCATACGAGAAAATGCCCTTAGTACAGAAATTATCCAAAAGATAAAATTTATATCTTATGATGTATTACATGTAGCTGCCGTAATTGCTGCTGTTATCAAAACTCATGAATAAAAGTGCTGTCAACATTTATTGATTCAGTAACATTCGGGACTGTTTATCAAATATGCCTTTATTATTAAAGCTAGAAAGTTTTGTACATTGACGCTCACCCAACGGCTAAGGATTGGCAGGGTTCAGAGATGAGCCCCTGCCATCTGTGCATGAATATGTATCAAGTGTAAAAGAGAAGTTACGGTGATTACAACTAAAACATATAGAGCACCATTTAAAGAAAGACTAAAGAAGTGATTTCAGCCCACAGGATTCCTGCATCAGATACAATAACACCGTCAGAACATAAACTGACTTTCCACATATTCTGCAGCACATCTCTTCTAATCAAGATTTCAAATAAGTAGTACCAAATCGTGATGGACAAGCTGAGACACTACCAGTTCCCAACATGAAAGACTAACATTGGTGAGTCTGTCTGAAGTCAAAACCCCCATCCAGCTCCCAACAAAAGTTGTACTCTGACCCACAATCTTTGCCTAAAAATCTGAATTTACATGATTCAAACTGTGGAATGATTTGAGGTCATATAATGAACACTGCTGCCACATACTCCTCACAAAATGTCTTCACCTGAGCTTTCAGGTTGTCTCACATATTAAGGTCCCATGAAGAAAAAAAAGTAAAAAGGAAAAAAATAAAAAAGAAAGAAAAAGAAAAAAGAAAAAAAGGAGGAAAAAAAAAAAAAAGAAGTGTCAGGTATCCAGTAAATAAAACATTATTCTAGAAATTGTAATAGTATTTCCCTACAGTGATCATGGCTTTTAAAGAACCTTACTGTTACTCTACTCTTGGCTTAACTTTGCACATGGGACACAACATTATAACCTACTCTTGGCTGTATCCACTTTGTCCTTAATTATAGGCATGGAGCATTCTCCAAAGGCACGATATGAACCATGACTGCCCTTGTGGATGGAAGAAGTTAAAGAAGTGAGGATTATAAACTTCACTCAAAATCCTAGGATTATGCCAATATTGCAACAGCATCACATAGGGAGATTTACACCTACCTTAAAGAAAATTGGCTTGGTCTATGCAAGACCCAGTAAGACTTTAGAAGTATCACCCAGCTTCATCCCGGATATTTCATCCTGTTTCTCAGGAGTAATCCAGGAAAGAAAAGAAAGAACAAAAGTGGAAAACTAGAAGTTGCACAGCACAATGCATGGAACACTAGAGTTGTAAAATTGTTAGCATTCATGGCAACTTCCTTGGCATTATCTCAAACTGCCCAGACATTCTCTTTCTTTTAAGAAACATCCTAGTTGTCATTAGACAAGGTTGGTGAGTAACAGTTGAAATAACAATCTACTGTTTAAGAAACATTTCAGCATTTATTTATATGATGTAAAATGCCGGAAGTTATATAAAGCACAAAAATGGAAACTTTGATCTTCAAATATGTTTTAAATGTAAAGAAGTAGACTGTATGCAGGAAAAGGTGACGTGGGCAATACAGAAAAGCAAGACTGCCAA
Source organism: Numenius arquata (assembly GCF_964106895.1). Taxonomy (NCBI): domain Eukaryota; kingdom Metazoa; phylum Chordata; class Aves; order Charadriiformes; family Scolopacidae; genus Numenius; species Numenius arquata. Next base: position 35,913,875 of record NC_133578.1, read on the forward strand.
ACTACAAACTACATTTAATTATCGATCACTAAAATAGACTATATAGAAATAATTTGTGATTCACTGCCTATTTTAATCCAAAATAAAGATACTGTATCGGTACTTACACAGCAGAAAAACTCCTTCAGCAAGAAGTAAAACAATTATAAAGTATTTTAGAAGGATTTCTCAACCGTATCATCAGATAAAGGTATTAGGCTTTTTATAAATCTGTAAGATGGTTAAGTTCAATTTTCATCTGAATTTTTAAAAGCTCTCACAGCTTTTTATTTGCTAAACACATTCCACTACAAAACTCTGTCTAGCTGTAATCAGTGAGCTAAAGCCAGATATACTCCAACTTTGTTTTGCAAATCACATTACATAAAGAAAGCATAAACCTAAGTCATAGTGAAAAAAATATATTAGATTGATAAAACACTTTTAGATAAGAAGCTCAAAATTATGCCTGAGCCAAAGCTATTAATAGGATTAATTTTAAATATCTATGACAAGTTTCAAGGAAAGTAAATTCTAGATGCTACCTACAAGAAACACAACACTCCTTATAACATTCTTTCAACATTGCCTATGTTTAATTACGGATCTTATGGTCAACCTGAATGCAGATACTTAGCAATGCAAAGACTAAAAGACAATTTTACTAGATGCCATACATCACCCTTCCACAAGTTCTCATCACTAGAGTAAGCAAATTCCATGAGTTCACACGAAATAAGAGGCATCCTGTAGTATTTAGGAGGATCTGGATTGCTGCTTTGAGATTTCACTTACAATAGATAGAAGTGCTTCCCTTGCCATCTTCAAATTCATTACAGTAATGACCTCTAGGAAATCAGAAAGTGTCACTTCTCCTACCACCACAACTGCATTTCATATAGATATTCTCTACAATTTTAAGCAAACTCACTCACACCGGAATAAAGTATGACATTCCTGGTCAGGCACAGGCAATGCACTTCATCTTACTCTGGTTCCCAATGGCTAACATCTTCCACTAAAACACAGTATTTGGCTTTGTCATAATTTGGACCCAGTCACCCCTGCAATGGATAATGAACAGGCCAAGGTCTTGGCAAGGTCATTGATCATTGTGAACACATTCAGTCTGGACTGTCATAGAAGCAGGAAGATACACAGTAAGTTAATTAGGACAGAAGATAAGGTATAGCCCCCTCCCTTTCACTAAATCTTGTTTAGATCTTTTAAAATGGGTGAAAATTTTCTTTACAGAAATTCTAAACTAGTTAGAGTTCTTACTGTTCATATTCTATGGTATGATCCTGATTCTAGTGCTCATTTTTCAATCAGTAACTGGTCTTTTACCTCTCTCTATCTGAAACTATTTTTCAGTTCACATGCACGTCCCATCTTCAATTTTTCCCTCCATTCCTTTCTTGGTTACAACTTCTCTGTTGAGATGATAGAAATCGCAACTTATATTGACTGATGATGTCACTGATGTGATGAATATTGACTGAGATCAATACCTGCAGTAATCCACCATTTCTCGATGAGACTGCTAGAAGGACCTTGCATTTCGTGCTTTGCAACAGACTGCTATTGCTGGCTTTGGACAGCATACTATTCCAGTTAAACACAGCTACGATGGAGTTCTGGTGATATCATGCTTGGCAAACACTTGACTAAATAAGGGAAGATACTGCTTCTAAATAATCTCTAAACACAATTCTATTGTGAAAAGGTCCAAATGTAGTACTGGCTGTACAAAGGAACTCAAAACTTGCATTGCTACTCCACAGCCTTTGATGCAATAATTTTTTATAATATCGTAACTTCAGCCCATCAGCATCTTCTTGCCAGGTTAGGATTTGAATCAATCCCTCCTTTCCAAATGAGATGAAAAACCTAGCAGGTATACTTTCATTTGGTAACCTTCATGATTATTAAACATTTATACTTAGCAAAAAAGAGATAAAGAAAAGGTCATCCCTTCTCTTTTCCATATTACAGGTGTGTCTGCTTCAAACACAGGTTCAACCCCGCAACCATTCAATTTCCCATCAAGTACTATAGAGGGTAAAAGTCTGATGAACTCATTTGGACACTTCAATTTTGTTTTTCTTAGGAATGTTACTAGACATTCTGTCATATTCTTTATGATGTGCCCTGCCTTTTCGTGCCTAGAGGCACACTGTAATACTACCCTCAAAAAACCTACCTAAAATTGTATGAATAAAATTCAGGTTGTACTACAGAATTATAGTCTTGCTACTGTTTCTTGCATTTTGTTTAAACACAATACTATATTCATTTTCACAAAGACTAATATTTCATTATAACACGTTATGCCTGGACCATCTATGTGCACATGTAATGATCAAAAGCACAATTGCCAAGTAGGAAAAAAACAACTGGCAGTTTTTGGATTCTATAAAGCATATATTTGCAAAGTAAAATACTACAAACAATAGCATATAGAGCTCCTCTATTCAGACATTAATTTTAATCCCGAAATCCAGCTCTACTGGCCATACCAAGTACAACCACATCTGAGGGTTTCCACAGAACAAGGTGGGAATGCTGGTGATGTAACTAATACAGCCAATAGACCTAGACACAGTGAAGCCCCATACAAGCCCAGCTCCAAGGGGATAACAAGGGAACTATATCCTCACCCAATGCAAGTTCATGCCAACATCTACAGGAATTCCATCTGATCCGAATTCTGCCTTCTCTGGCTGCATTCACTTCTCTAGGAAATAATTACTTCAAAAAAACCAACACCTAATCCCTGTATTTTTCCATTTCAGATTAGAAGCAACCTAAATCTGCAGTGGAGAAAGCAATTATCTACTTTTAAAAACAACCAGGTATAAAATCATAATTCATTCTTGTCATACAGAGGAAAAGCATGGATAGCACTTTTTATTATATTATTGAGAGTTTATATGTATGTGCATAGTCCAACAGTAAACGGGTATTTCTTCATAGAGGCCTGGACTACTACTATACTAAAACCATTATTTAACTGCAAAAATGCAGCTGACCTCCTGTTAAGGCACAGTAATGACCATATAGTCAAAGCCAAGAAAAATGCAGCCCAACTAGAAAAACAATGAAATACATAGAACTCGGGGAAAATCCAAGATATGAGCTCCTTAGTAGAGACCAACAAAATATGGAATCAGCATTTTGTACCAATTAAGTCTTTGGTCAAGTAAAGTTCAGAGTCTCATAGTAGAATTTGCATTTATTTTACCTACTTTACTGGCTACTGAGTTAGGTCCAACTTCCCTCAGTAGGGAAGAGGCTAGTCCAGCAGAGAAAGAACTGCAAAAACTACAAGAGTTGATATCAATAAATTAATGATACCAATATACGGGGATGCTACATAAAGGAAAAACACCCCGCCCTCATTTCACCTGAATGTTTTCTGTAATAAAACACTAATTAGCTCTCGAAACTCAAGAGCATGAACATACCCATACTCAAGCACCTTATTACCAAGAAAACAGTGAAAAGTTTTTCATCGCTTCCTACAAAACTCCTAGCAGAGTACTAACCCTAACCAAGACTGTTGGGTGAACAAAGACAAGACTCTTTAATTTATCAGAGTAAGGTGGAATGAGTCGTGAAAACCTCTTGGCAACTTATATCAAAGGCTCTGCAGGTTATCAGTTTCCCTTAGTGCAAAATGCCTTGGATGTCATCCGAAATCATTAAAAACCTTGGTTAATACTTAAGCTCCCCTGACAGGTAGCTGGGATGGGGGGGGGAAGCTGATAGGAGCCTTTCTCTCTAGCTAAGTATGACTTGAATCAGACTCCTAATGCTTTGAATCCCTAGAAAATATTTTTTAACTACCAATGTGATTATTAACAAAACTTCAAGTGATTAACATATACATGTTGATAATCACTACAAAGTTATCTTAATTCACTTCATTTGTACTTCTCATTTGCTATATCTGTAGAATTAAATTATCACAGTCTTACCAATTACTGTCTATGTGTCAAAACAGATTTTATACAACCAGACTTGTAAACAGATCAGAATCCCCAGGACACCCTTGTGTATCAAATCTATACCACTACCACAAATAACCACACTAAAGCAGAATATTCTTTGTGGGTGAAAACATAAGCAAAACTGTGAACAACAGATTTATTGCAAGAAACATTGACTTTGTGATCATATAAAAAGACAGACAGATGTCAGAACTGCCGCTGTGAACATTCAACTCACATAAGCAATAACAGTTAAAACAGGCAGTGACTTGTATTGTACTGGAAAAGCTCGAATTACAGCATTAAAAAAATTCTGCATGGTAAGCTTCTGAAGGGATTCTTCCTGTGTTGTACATGGAGTTGTCTCTTTTAGTACAACCATCCTGAACAAGGTTTCTAAGATGAAGGGATTTTTAGTTAACTCCTCTCGCATATTGCCTATGTCATCCAACCCTCTCTTCCCCCACGGCTACTACATCAACTGTAAAAGATGGATCAATAACACACACTTCCTAAATATTTTTTTGCCTTCTTTCTGGATACTTGCCAGCAGCACAGTGTCTAACCTTGGCATTTGCTATAAATTCTATTTAAACCTTCCTTTTTTGTAAGGTATTTGCTATCTAAGAGTTTTAGATACCCCTGCTCACATATCAAACAGCTTCCAAAACTATGCCGCAAGCCCATTTACCTCCTCCCTCATTTTTGTAAAATTCTCCCCATACAAATGAGAAAATATAAGTTTTACACTTTCTCCTGCAGCGCATACAGTCCATCTCTTTACAGTGTTAGAATTTCTGAGGCTTCATTTGTAGCATAACTAAATTTACTAAAAGAGCAAGACAAATGGTACATGTTGGATATAATTCTAATATTCCAAAAGCCAAGTAAGGTACAACCCTCTTGAGTTTATATCAGCAAAGCCTCTGAATTCAGAGAGCTCTAGTTCAAACATATTTACATATGAGAGACTGACAGATATCAAAAATGATTTCTAGCAATCATTTATTTCAAAAAACCACAACCACAAAGTTCATGAGCCAGTTCTATAAGATGTTGCATGCCTCCCACAACATTCTCCTACAAAGGCATGGTGTATATTTCACAAAATTAAGTACAACTGTTCGTTTTTTAAGGTGCACAGAACTGCGAAAAAATATACCACTGCTTTGATTTTCGTTAAAAGCTGAACAGCTGCTACAATAGCCCTGTTGTCTCACAATTCAGTTATTCACTAGATTTCCTACCCAGTGAAATGACATTCAGTTTACATTATTGTGTCCAATTTCCTTTTGAGAAGTTCCTTCAAAAGCATTCCTACATCAGCTTCTCATTTTCTGGAAGCAACACAGCATTTAACTATACATGTAACTAGTGAGATTTCTGAGCCTCTTCCCCTGCCCTGTATCAATGATTTAACAGGAACACGGTTTAGGATAAAAAAAAAAAAAAAAAAAAGGTAAGCTAAAAGAATTTAAAGCTAGAACCATCTATTAACTAATTATTTCAAATGGTATACTTGAATATTGAACAGATGTCCACTAATCAGGTAGTTGGCTCCTGAGAAATCACCCAAATATACTCAAAACCTCTTAATCAGTCAATTTAAATCCACATCCTAACACAAACAGCCCAGTACTGAGGCTTGGCAACTGTATCAACACCATTAAAATAACAAGTCCCCCCTGTGTATTCAATTACATACACAAACAGCATTTCTAACTTGGACACTGATAGAAGCTTTTTGCATGCTCCAAACTTCCTCAAGTATTCAAAAAGTATCTGGACAGACCTAGGGGGTAAAATGTCCATGAAGTTCCCTTAAGCACACAATAAATCATCTTTGATCCTAATTGTTCATTTACAGATCACTAAGAAAGTGTCTCTGTGTGCTACTTTATTCTTATACTCTCCCCCAATAAATTGTAAGGAAGAAAATTAGTATACAAATACGATAGTATGAAGACAGGGTATTAATCTGATTCCACACAGCCATTCTTAAAATTACTTCTAACTCTTGTCATAGGTATATTCCACATCAATTACAGCCTTTGTTGCTCAAGTCATTCAATATTAAAGTCCACTGGTCCCACTTAACTGCTGTATGATGCTCTCCTAGGACCCCAAGCTGGCCCGAGATAGAGCTAAATTTGTTCAGTGAATTTGTCCTACAACAATCCAGGGTTTTTTAAAACTGAAAAGACAAGTCTTATCAAAGCATCTGTGAGAACAGATCAGTTGAGAAAAGAAAACTCAACATGACTGGTCCAACAAAAGACCGAGCTTCCCCACCAACGAATCCTCCTTCTGGGCTCAGCTTGAGCCAAGTCAAGCAGAAGGGACATCGTTGAGACAAGCAGAAGGGTCATCGTTGTGGGTGACTCTCTATTGAAGGGGGCAGAGGGACCAATATGCCGTCCTGACCCGCTTCACAGGGAAGTCTGCTGCCTCCCTGGGGCACGGGTCAGGGACGTGTTGGACAAAGTTCCTGCTCTAGTCAACCCTTCTGACTATTACCCCCTTGTAGTTTTTCAGGTAGGCAGTGATGATGTATATAATACATCCAGGAAATTAAAAACAATCATAAAGGACTTTAAGACACTGGGAAAACTGGTTGAGGGATCAGGGGCACAGGTAATTTTTTCAGCGATACCCTTAGTTGCAGGAGGAAATCCTGAAAGAAACAAAAAGGCAACTGCGATAAACAAGTGGCTCAGAAACTGGTGCCATCACCGAAATTTTGGGTATTCTGAACTCAGGGAATTTTATATGGCACCGAGTCGGATAGCAACAGATGGAGTACACCTGTCTCAGAAGGGGAGAAAGATACTGGCAAGTGAGTTGGCGGGGCTTGTTGAAAGGGCTTTAAACTAGGATCGAAGGGGGAGGGGGTTAAGCGTAGGTTGAGCAGAAAAAAACTCAAAGAGAGCCTTCAACCTGCCATCTCAGCTAATAAGTCGGCCCCTTTAGGCACCCAGCTGAAGTGCCTTTACACAAATGCACGCAGCATGGGGAACAAACAAGAGGAGTTAGAGATGTGCGCACGCCTCCAGGGCTACGACATTATTGGCATCACCGAGACGTGGTGGGATGGCTCTTACGACTGGAGTGTTCGAATGGAAGGTTACAAGCTCTTCAGGAAGGACAGGCTGGGCAGAAGGGGAGGGGGTGTTGCCCTCTATGTCAAGGACCAGCTGGAATGTATGGAGCTTCACCTGGGGATGGGTGAAGACAAGACAGAGAGCTTATGGGTCAGGATTAAAGGGAGCACGGGGGCAGGTGATGTTACAGTAGGAGTCTGCTACAGGCCACCAGATCAAAGTGACAGCGAGGATGTGGCCCTCTACAAACAGATAGGGGCAGCATCGCGCTCACACGCTCTGGTCCTCATGGGGGACTTCAACCACCCCGACATCTGTTGGAAGGACAACACAGCAGAGCACAGGAAATCCAGGAAGTTCTTAGAATGTGTCGACGACAACTTTCTTCTGCAAATAATAGAGGAACCAACGAGGAAAGGAGCAGTGCTGGACCTTGTCCTCACCAACAAGGAGGGGCTGGTCGGGAATGTCAAGTTCAAGGGTAGCCTCGGCTGCAGTGACCATGAGATGATAGAATTCAAGATTCATAAGGCAGCAAGGAGGGTGCGCAGCAAGCTGGCTACCCTGGACTTCAAAAGAGCAGACTTTGATCTCCTGAGAGATCTGATTGGTAAGGTAGCGTGGGAAAAAGAACTGGAAGGGAGAGGGGCCCAAAAAAGCTGGGTGGTATTTAAGGATTGCCTCCTCCAAGCTCAGGAGAGGTGCATCCCAAAAAAGAAGAAATCGGGCAAAATAGCCAGTAGGCCGGCGTGGATGAACAAGGAACTGCTGGACAAACTCAGGACCAAAAAGGAGGCCTATAGAGGGTGGAAGCAGGGAAAGGTAGACTGGGAAGAATACAGAGAAGCTGTCCGAGTCACCAGAAACCTGATCAGGCAAGCGAAAGCCCAGGCAGAACTAAATCTAGCCAGGGATGCGAAAAATAACAAGAAGAACTTCTATAGATATATCAGGGATAAAAATAAGACGAGGGAAGCTGTGGGTCCCCTCCGGAAGGAAACGGGAGACCTGGTCACCCAGGATGTGGATAAGGCTGAGCTACTGAATGACTTCTTTGCCTCAGTCTTCACTGGCAAGGGCCCTAACCACACTGCCCAAGTCACGGAGGGCAAGAACAGGGGCTCTGGGAATGAAGAAGCACCCACAGTACAAGAAGACGAGGTTCGAGACCTCTTAAAGAACCTGAAGGTGCATAAGTCCATGGGACCTGATGAAATCCATCCACGGGTCCTGAGAGAACTGGCGGACGAAGTTGCTAAGCCCCTCTCCATCATATTTGAGAAATCGTGGCAGTCTGGTGAAGTTCCCACTGACTGGAAAAAAGGGAACATAACTCCAATATTCAAAAAAGGAAACAAAGAAGACCCGGGAAACTACAGGCCGGTCAGTCTCACCTCTGTGCCTGGCAAGATCATGGAGCAGATCCTCCTGAAATCCTTGCTAAGGCACATGGAGAATGAAGAAGTGATTGGAAACAGCCAACATGGCTTCACCAAGGGCAAATCGTGCCTGACAAATTTGGTGGCCTTTTACAATACTGCCACAGACTTGGTAGACAAGGGCAGAGCGACTGACGTCATTTACCTGGACTTATGCAAAGCATTTGACACTGTCCCGCACGACATCCTGGTCTCAAAATTGGAAACTCATGGATTCGATGGATGGACCACTCGGTGGATAGGGAACTGGCTGGATGGCCGCATCCAAAGGGTTACAATCAATGGCTCAATGTCCAGGTGGCGGCCAGTAACGAGTGGTGTTCCGCAGGGGTCGGTACTGGGACCAGTACTGTTTAACATCTTTGTCGGTGACATGGACAGTGGGATAGAGTGCACCCTCAGCAAGTTTGCTGATGACACCAAGCTCGGTGGCGCAGTTGACACGCTGGAGGGAAGGGATGCCATCCAGAGGGACCTAGACAGGCTGGAGAGGTGGGCTCGTGCAAATTGCATGAAGTTCAACCAAGCCAAGTGCAGGGTCCTGCACCTGGGACGTGGCAACCCCAGGCACAAATACAAGTTGGGTGGAGAATGGCTGGAGAGCAGCCCCGAGGAGAAGGACTTGGGAGTGCTTATGGATGAGAAGCTCAACATGAGCAGGCAGTGTGCACTGGCAGCCCAGAGAGCCAACCGTGTCCTGGGCTGCATCAGGAGAAGTGTGGCCAGCAGGTCTCGCGAGGTGATTCTGCCCCTCTACTCTGCGCTCGTGAGACCCCTCCTGGAGTACTGTGTCCAGCTTTGGAGTCCTCAACACAGAAAGGACATGGACCTGTTGGAACGGGTCCAGCGGAGGGCCACGAGGATGATCAGAGGGATGGAGCACCTCTCCTATGAAGACAGACTGAGAGAGCTGGGGTTGTTCAGCCTGGAGAAGAGAAGGCTCCGGGGAGACCTTATAACAGCCTATCAATACCTGAAGGGAGCCTACAGAAGAGCTGAAGAGGGACTCTTTGTCAGGAAGAGTGGTGACAGGACAAGGGGCAATGGTTTTAAATTGGAAGAGAAGAGATTTAGATTAGATATAAGGAAGAAATTCTTTACAGTGAGGGTGGTGAGGCACTGGAACAGGTTGCCCAGGGAAGTTGTGGATGCCCCATCCCTGGAAGTGTTCAAGGCCAGGCTGGATGGGGCTTTAAGCAACCTGCTCTAGTGAGAGGTGTCCCTGCCCATGGCAGGGGGGTTGGAACTAGATGATCTTTAAGGTCCTTTCCAACTCTAGCCATTCTATGATTCTATGATTCTAAGTCAGTAGGTTCGTGAGCCTGTAAACTAGCTTAGTCATTTCTAGTCCTTACAGAGAACTTGCCATAACCTCTGGGCATTGGTAGCTCGCTTTGCTGCTCACCGCAGCTTCTGACGCTTCATGTGAGTTGTGCCCTTCTGCAGCGCTTGTCAGGTGTCACGCTATCTCTGGAAATTCCTCTCCTGCAAGCAGACTCATTTACCCCAAGGAAAGAAGTTGTCTCCCTTCTTCCAGTTGGTACCTGTGATCCACACACTCTAATAAAGGAAGGAAAGCATACAACAGAAAGTAAAATGGAAAGAAAACTGAAACAGTCTTTCAAGGACAAATTCAGTATTATCACAGGGATAATTCTACCTCAAGGAAAGGCAACAACCAAAAAGGCACCCAATCACAGCTACCATGCCTACCTTGCCAGTTGTGCTGTTAAATCTAAATCATGCTAATTTAAAACACTTCAGAATTTTTTAGATCAACATTATACTGCAAGAAAATATACACAGTGGGGAATTAAATGGACCCACTACGCAAAAAAATGATGAGGTGTTCCACCCCCTGGATTTCCTAGGTCCCGTGTAAAGAACATAGTTGTATTTTCAACCCCACAAGAACGAGAAGAGCCCACAATACTAAGAAAACAATGCTACAGAGCGCTCTACTAGAGGTTCATCCCAATGTATTGGTGAAGGCACCAAAGTATTTCTGAGTAAACCCTGAAACCACAAATAATAAAAAGTTAAAATACCAGTAAGTAAGACCAAGTCTTTCTTGTAATATGGCTTGTTACAATATCTGAAAGAAAAAAGTGCACGTATACCTGTCACTATCCTAAGAAGTGGCTCTTTTCTCAAATACCAACACCGGGAATTACTGGGTTTTGAACAATTAGCAAAACCAAGAAGTACAAATCAAAGAGAAGCTACCTATTAAAGACATTCACTAAGATGGCAGAAGCTTCTACAATGCCAATAGGTGAGCAGTTTAAAAAGTGCTTTGGGAGCCTATATCTGGGCCCTATGATCACATCACATTTTAGTGAAAAAACAGTAGGTAAAGCAGACTGTTCCTTATGCAGCAGCCAACAACACATCAGAATGCAAAGCTAGGAAGCAAAAGCATTCCTAAATTTAAGAACCAAAATTACCTGTTGTACCAGCCACAAGCCATTAAATTTCATCTAGTAAAGATTTCCACATCCAAAAAGCTAAAGCAAAAACTTTCAGTTTCAATTTAAACATTTCAAAGGATGGATACAGTGTTGTTCCCAAATGGTAGTTTGATCAAAAGATTAATCATCCTTATTGTCAAAAACATATGCCTCACCTCCAAAGTGAGTTATCCAGCATCTGGTTTAGTGATTGATTCCTGTTATGTGTCTCCCTCCAAATGAACGCATGCATTACTACCTGCTGTTTTCCAATATAGTAAAGGCATTTCTCATTTCTGTTTCTGATAAGCATTAAGTCTCTAATTGACAATCTTCTACTCATTTTTATGGATCTTTTCTACAGCCACCCAGTTTCTCAACAACTTTGTCTGTAAGTAGACATCATGGTAATGGTTGTATTTTAGAATCAAACTTCATTAAGACGAAGTTTGCAAAAATCAAAGCAAAAATCACCTACTCCATTTATGTTTCACCTCATTATCTCTGCCAGTGCTATATCCTTCACCATAGCTCAGTAATATGTAGGACAAACAATGCACACACAATCCAGACTCATGGGTGTCACCGCAGGCAGCCTCCTTAGAGATCCATTATTTCAGACACCAGTGATCGGTAAGACCTCAAAACTGTAATTCAGATAAACACTAATACAACCAGACACATCAGAGTATCTCAGAGTCACCTATGGCCCTGAAGAAGTTCCAGTAGCATCTGGAAGACACTAAACAAACAAAAAAAGCTCACATAAGCATAGTTTAAGAAGTAGCTGGCCCAGATGAGACTTCTGGAGCAGGAACACCTATCTTCTGAACGTCAGCACAGTCAAGGGTACCATCTGTGCATCTCACCTGTTTCATTTAACACCTCTTACATAAGGTTGACAGAAACAGAAACTGTATTTTGAGAAACAGGCAGCACATCAAATGTAATTCCAATCCCCTGGCTTCCAGCCCTGTCAAATAAGCCATAATATGCAGATTATACAAAACAAAGTGCCTGCAGTACCCTGCATACCAGAAAATTACCAAGATAATCTGCCATTCCATTATACCATAAAACCACTACCACTTCTCTGCTTAAAAAAAAAAAAGAAACACTTTGGAATATATACTTCACATTTTTTTTGGCAGAACACAACGATCTTGCAACTAAACAGCGTGAAACACAGGCCACCTAGGAGACTTCAAATAAAAATTCCCTCACAGAAGCAGCTGCCAGGATTCATTTCACCTTGACAATACTGGACCCTAATAAACTTCATTCAAGCAAATCACAGAAGATGCATGTACCTTTTACAAAAACGGAAACGAACATACTGTGACTGCAAACTTCAGGCTGCTGCTTACTTTTAACAACGGGGGGATATTGCTAATGCTGGAGAGGTATGAAAGGTAACTAAGACTTTATGGATGTAGCAGCGCTCCATTGCTTCACCTCTCCTCCCGCTATTCCCTGATCTTTTTCAGAACAGTCTGGTAAGAGATACAAGCTACTAGGGTCTGGAAGCAAGATGTTTCTCAGACTATAAAAATCTCAGAAGACTTGTTCCATGGTTGTTATTAAAGTGTTAGTGTATATCAAAGGGAAAAATAACTGATGAGTCAAAATAATTGCTGATACAGGGAGGTTCTAAACACTGAATTACATAGAGCTGTTCCACTTTGTATTAACACCCAACTGATTACTAATTACTCTTACAAGAGACCACCAGTAAAATAAACAGATTTTTCAAGTTCCTGCCATTACTTCTACTACTACATGAGGAGAAATCTGTGATAAGCAGCAGAAATACAGCACTAAGTGGTGTCTCTTCTAGGTGTGGCCAAAAACCAGACAATGTCAGTATATAAAAAAATATAACGTAGATACCAAGTTAGTGTGGTTATTTGGAAGACAAATATAATTTTGTAGCTTCTTCTGATTCTTCTTTATACACTTGGAAAGAAAACAAAATGAGCTACTTATTTTTTTCCTCCGTCCTTAACCAAATGATTTCAGGCATCATTGTGATGTTGAATAGGTGTAGCCTTCTGTAATCTTGTCTTGCAAAAGTCTGCACCTTTGCTACCTGGGATACATTTGTCCCATACAATATTTCAAGCCATCTACCACTCCTTTGCTGTAGGCCAGTCCAGTAAAGCTGATCATGGGGGTCTGTCTCCTCCTTTACCAAGCTCTCCTTGAATTTGAGTCTATTCATACCCACTAGTTCTCTTACCAATCTCTCTGCCAGGTTGAACCTTTTATTGAGGAGTCCAGGTGATCTAGATTTAGCACGTGGCTGAAAACATCAGTAAAAGGAAATTGTTCCACAGTTAGCGCCTTATGTATATACTCTATGGGAATCATCTTTAATTTCAGGCTCCTTTTGCTAAGATCACGCCTACTTCTTCAGCCAGCTAATAGATTTTCAACCACTGCTACCACTACAGAGCACTTTACTGCATTAACAGCAATGAAAAGAAAAACTAGCAGGCAGTCTAACAAATGGAATGACTTGTCATTTATTTCTACCTACAACTATGCCATCATCAGGTAACTGTAGAAAGTATAGCACAGATGACATTGAGTTTAAAAAAAAATACTACAATATCAAGCACGTTTTTAGCATTCAACAACAACGAAAAAAACCAAAAAAACACAACAAACAAACAAAAAACCAAACAAAAACAAACAAAAAAAAAGAAAACCAAAACAAAACCCAACCCACAACCTAGGAACAGTCATCTTCCAGAATTAAAGAATAATCAGCTACTTCATGGATATAACCAATAATACTCATTAAGATATCGTCAACTGACTACAGAGTTACCCGTTCAGGGAAAGTAAGGTCTCCTTCAACTCTGAAGAGCTTATACCTCTAAAAGGTTCTGTGCAATGAAATATTTTGGGTAGTGCCAAGTATTTTGATTTGAAGAAATCCAAAGTCTCTTCATGATATAGACAAGTACTTTGCTCAATAAAAACTTTCTTTTTTTTTTTTTGCCCCTCCCAAGACATCTATTAGTTATACTACTCTTAACACAAAGTAATAGTGACAATCTAGATAAATTTTAATTTTTTTTTGTCCTTACTGGGATCTCACAAAGTAACTTATTATAAATAACCCTCTGCTTCACTATAGGCACACTAACTCACAGCTTTCCATCCATTTGAATTCTGTTAGAGATGAACTTTTTTCTACAGAAGTAGACAGGCCTGTTAAGAGAGAGTTTCTCTCCTCTTCTGCCTCTACTCAGTAAGTTTTTCCCATATGCCTTACTGCACAGCAGGACAAGTGTCCCTCTTCCGTAAGAGGCACAGGATGACCAATTGCCCATGCCACTGTCTGCAAGTAGGGCAGCTTTTGAAAGTCTCAGAAAAGAGATTTGTTAAAAGCCATCCTATTCCTTCCTCCTAACTTCCCAGGAAGATTAACAACTAAGGCTGGTGGAAAAAATAGGGGCTTTACCATGAAAAACACTTCTAGAACTTGCAGGAAAAACATCCTGGGACTGTCAAATTCAGAATGCAGGCATACAGAGCCACATCCAGGAAAAACGCCAGCCGTACTGAGACACTGCAGAAGAAAATTAAAGATTATTTCCAAACAATATTCATGCTCATATAGCTTCTTACTTGATTCATATCTAATATCTGAAACAACATTAAACATCTACAGGAAGCATCAGGTACAAACAAATGCAAACCGAAATAGTTATTTTCATAATCCTTAGCTAGTATTTGGCCAAGTCACTACTTGGCAGAAGTTGGTAGCCAGCATCCTTTTAATTTATAAAAGCAGGGCAACATTAGTAAACCAAATCACACTAAGTAATGGTATGGCAATGCCAAGTGCAGTATTGGTGGGAAACTGGATGCCTTATTCCACTTTATCGCTTCCTCAGTTAGTAAAGTTTTGCATTAACTGCCTAATAAGAAAATGTATCACAATATTAGCACAAAGTCAGTCAAAGTTTGGAGCATCAATTTACCAAAAGGTATAATTATGAAAATGTAGTAGAAACATTCCATATTCCTTTCTCCTTGTACTGGGTTTGTTATCTCTCTAAAAAGCAGATAGTCTCTAATGAATATCGTAAACTTGAATCAAGCAGCAATTACATACAGCATCATCCATCTGTTGCTCTAGTTCTTGCTTAAAACTAGATAGTATCACTATGCCTTTCTTTCACATGCAGAAAGAAAAAAGATTTTGTGAAGGGTCACCCTAAAGTGGGTAAACACATTTCAGATTCCTATTTTTAAAAATTTTAAGAGAGAACACAAAATTTTCCATAAAAACCAGGAATATATTAGTTATTTCTACTTTCTGAGGAGACTGACACCCATGTTGTAAGCAACCTACTGTGTGTTCAACAATTTATTTCCCATAAATCAATTAAAAGTTCCCACAGTTGATAACTTCCCATCACAGGCATACCAGATGTACACAAGATGTATTCATACCTACATTTTCTTTCTGATCTCTCCTATAGAGATCAGTTAGTTATTTTTTTTAGTATCTGATGTGTCCATATAATCAACACATTTCTGCTGCTAAGAATGTCCAAGGCCCCAATAAATAAGGTTGCCAGATCCCTGATTTGAGTGACATAGTTTATAGCATTAATTCAGTTAAATCACACCAGCATATTCAATCACTAACTGGATGTTCTGAATAACTATTCAGTCAACACCTTACACCATACCTGGCATTAAGTTAAATAGGGCCTTTGAGGCTAGAGTGATGTAAGCCACTGTTCTCCAACTTCTGCTAAACACAAGTATCTGAGGAAAAAAAAAAAATCCTGCGTCTGTATGCAGACACTCTAGTCTTACCACATGATTTTAAAAGATCACAAATACCATAAGATATGAATACCTTGCAAAATTTTCTTTCGTAAATTCAGAATTAAGATCCAGAAAAACACCACTTCCCAGAACCACAGAAGTACTTAACTCCTTTTGAGACTTTGGGAACTGCCAGATGCCACATAAAAAGTAGAATGAAGAATTTGAAACAGAATTCTTGCCTAACATGCTAACTAGTAGGCACCATATTCAGGGAGGGGCTCTTCATGAGGAGTGGAGCGACAGGATGAGGGGTAATGGTTTTAAACTGAAAGAAGGGAAATTTAAATTAGATATTAGGAAGGAATTCTTTACTGTGAGGCGGTGAGGCACTAGAACAGGTTGCCCAGGGAAGTTGTGGATGCCCCATCCCTGGAGGTGTTCAAGGCCAGGCTGGATGGGGCTTTGAGCAACCTGGTCTAGCGGGAGGCGTCGCTGCCCATGGCAGGGGGGTTGGAACTCGATGATCCTGAAGGTCCCTTCCAACTCTAGCCATTCTATGAGTCTATATGCTGTTTTTATTGAATCAAAAATGTAATATGAGTTCATTTTACAAGAACACAATGGATCTTCCTGGACTTCCTGGAAGTCTAAAAAGTTTAGGTTTCTACTTCACCTGAATGCCATCTGCCAATTAAGGCCAACTGCTAATCTGAAACATTCTTAAGAAAACTGCATAGAGTGCACACATGTATCAAGATAGGAACACATCTGTCTCCTGAAAAATATTTTTTAAAATATTGAACATTAAAACTATTCTTACAATAAAGATGAAAATGCTACATTCATAATTATGGTGTCAATACATGCTTGTAAAACGAAACTCCAACTTTGTGAATAACAAATCAAGTGGCACAAGATGATAATTGGTAAACACAGGAGTTTCAGACACTAAAATAAACATTTATTTCAAGATGCTGCTGCTTAAAGAATACAAGAAAACATATTTGTGCAGTCAATATGTTTTGAATAATACATTATGTTGTCATAGGGAGAACAGGTACCAAAATCTAATCCTTTGAACAGAACCAAGTACAGTGCTTAACATTATCCCAAGCAGTTTAAAGATTAGAATTTCCTGTATTCACAAAGCAGTAGGTAACATGTGCTAGTGACCGAGTCTCACCGATTTATCCCCTAGCAGAAAAATCCAAATTTTATAATGGTTTTGGACATTCTTGTTTATATGTCATTTATTGGATATTCAATATAAAAAAATCTTTTTATTCATCTTACTTCTCAAACTTCAACTCCAGATAAAAGTAGCTGTTCAGAGTTTAGATCTCTTCAAGAAACAGCTCTGAAACTCACAGGGTAAATTAGGTTATTTAGATATTTGCCAGGAAGCCTTTCCTCAAGCAGTATTCTTTTACCAAATCAGAAGTAAATATGACAATATAAACTCTCCAAGAGCTAAGATTCTTGGCCATCAAATTAGACTAGAAGTGCCTCTAACAATATGTTATCTTACGTCAATGTAGCTTTACTCCACTATAGATTTTCCTGTCAATTCTCACTGTCACTACTCCATGACCATTTCCTACAAAGTAACACACAAAGATGTTCTGCCCCAGGTAGCTGCCAATTTGCTCCACAGAAAAATGAGGGGCCAAAATTTTAACACCTGCTCAGCTGTGGTAATAACCTGAAATATGTTTTTTATCCCATACTCTTAACAGCATGTGCAGCAGTTAAATAGAATCACTTTTTAGATAGTAAAGCAAACAAAAATGTATTTCCTATTAACTGAGTCTTCTTTAAGGTATTTCTGAACTTAGAAACAAGTCATCATGCAATTAGAAAATATTAAAATTACTAGATGTTATGATCCATGCCAAAAAAAAAACCCAAACAACCAAAACCATCAACCCACACACATTCCCAGGAACTAAAATCAAATCACTTGCCGCTTGTCAGGCATAACCTGCCAAGCTATTAACTTGCACTTTGAAGGCTTGCATTTGCTCAATGACTGACCTGCACATCGCAGTCCTAGCATGAAAAATGGCTTTCAAGCTCAGCTGCCTTCTAAGTGCCATCCATCATCAGAAGAAACAGATTATTCCCTTTACAGCTGGCTACTTTGCCAAATTCTTCTGGCTCTATTCCATCAGTCACACCCACATCACCCTGGGGGGAAAAGCAAACCCTAGCTCTGTATCTCGCTCTTTCTGAAGTGCAGAATGAACAGCAATTACCGTTTGATGCCAATTATAAGAAAACTGAGGTGGAAAGACAGCTCTATCACTTACCAGCCTCCCGCTCCCTGCACCAGTCATTAGTTCACAGGGGGCAGATAAAGGCAGTCTGTGAACTTAAAACAGGAGGAGAGTTGAGCTGGGAATATACTGTTTTGCACAGCACAGAACCACAAACAAACCAACAAGCAGAAGGCTGCCCTTTGGGAGCCCTTCTAAAAATAGACGTACACACACACACTTGTCACTGATACAAAACACCAAAAGGGTTGTTACTCGCTGTCCTGGGACCCAGTCTTACAAGATGATCTAATAAGGTTGTTTTGGTTTCCAATAAGGTTTCCTCTCTGCAGTTTGTTTATACACAAGAATTATAAATAAGATTCCCTTTTCAAATCAAAACATCCGCTCTTTCATTCACAGTACAATTAATAAATTGTAGAGAAGATTTGCAACTAGAAAACAAAAAGAAAATGCCTCCAAACCTGGCCTTTGTCTACCCATTACTTCCCACAGACCCTGCGAAAGGATCTGTCAGGTTAAACCTTCACCCACAGTGTCCTGCAAACAGAGTTCATAATGCTGTAAGATGCTGCTACAAACCAAACCACACCACAAACACAGCAGGATTCTGCACAACAATCAACAGGTATTAAAACCTAGATGCATCTTAAGGATGCTAGTTCCTTCCCCTCCTTTTTCTTCCCCAAGGAAAAGAGAGAATAAGAGAGAGAGCTCATAAGATTATCAGCTCATTGTCCAAATCCAGCCCAGAAAATGAGGGACACTTGGAAGAGCCTTTATTGCCTTTTCTAATTAGATATGTAAGAGGCTAAGGAGGAAGATTATGGTCACCGCTTCCTGTTTGGGGTCTGTGTTCAAAACAGTATAGTCACTTTCTGTGGAGAAACACAGCCAGCTGGGCTCGGTTCTTCTCACATTCCCTTTACATGCCAACTTAATTCTTGTAGCCACCAGCATGCAAAGCATTTCATAGTAAGTTAAGGATGACTAGACCTCTTTGGGTCCATTTGCTGTTGTGCCACAGTCTGGCTGTCTCAGTGACACACGCCATTAACCTGCTTAGTGAAAACCTGGCAAGAGAAATTTTAAAAGATTATCCTTAAACGGAAGAATTTTTTAAAATAGTCTATCACTGGAAATGCATACATCTGAACCTGTGTTCCTCCTTTTAAAATATATGCCCAAACCACATTCCTCAGACATAACTGACTACATCTTAAAATGTTATTACTCCTTACTGCCAAACGCAAACCTACTGTGCCAGCAGAAAACAGAGACATCCCACATGTTCAAAGGATTCTTGAGGCCTCAACACAACAACGTGCTTTGAAACCTAAAGCAACCACTAGAGATATAATACACTATACTACACAGTCAAATAGCCAAAAGCAACTACAGCAGCACTGGGGTTGGTTTTTTTTGAGGGAGGGAACTACACTTAATCCCCCCTCACCCCTAAAACAAGATGTTTTCAGCATCCCATTTCTTACCTGGAAATCAGACAATGGACAAGGAATCAGCTGGTATACATCCTAACACGGTCCTTCAGCCTCCCCTCCTCACCAGTATTTCAGAGAGGGAACACCCCACTCTGTCCACCAGCCCTACACCTAAGCAGCTGCAGCAGCAGCCACTGCTTATATTTTACTTATACATGTAGGAAGAGCTCCAGGCACTGAAGAACTCGTATGCGGCTGCTCTAGAGAATCTTTCCTCAAATGGCAGATGCAGACATCACCAAAAAAGTTGCAGCCAGGGTAAACGGGCAGCATTGGATAGGCCCTTTCTCACCAAAGTCCTCTGCTGAATATTTGATCCCAACCTTCACCTTGGCTACAACAAGCACCACTTTTTGACCAATATTGCCCGCTCGTTTCCACTGCAGAAGGTACAGTAGTACCAGACCACTAAGTCTTTGGTTCCTCCAGTCCCATCCTTTTTTAAAAACAAAACAGTCCAGCAGCTCCCGCACAAAGTGGACTCCTTGCCAGGTGCCTTCCTGACACTCTGTGGCTACACCAGTAGTGGTCTTGTGTCTTTCCTCCTTGAACGACAGCGACAGATCGATTGGTATGCCACAAAGTTCTCCCCTCCTTCTACCAGAAAGGGCTATTTCATTTACAGAAAAACAGTTGTCTTTGAATTGATGACAAATTGCAAGATGAAAGTTATGTTAAATTATAAAGTTAAGCTACCCAAAAGCAGAGAGGGCGCATTAACTACTGTTTGACACAAAACCCTATTCTCAGCCCTCCCTCAAGCTCAGTAGACTCAAGTCTATGTTAAATTAATTGCTTCCAAATAGTTCAATTCCACTGCAAGTGAGGCTAATCTATGTTGCTTCAGATTAATTACTACCTTGGTTGCAAAGGTAGGCTTTTTTTTCCCCCCAAAAAAAGATTAAAACTGAGAATTTATTCTTTGAGTCTCCAGAGTTGCCTGGCAGGTCTACTGAAGGAACCCTTCTATCATGGTAATACGGTCACAGCAGAAAATTCAAGGCTAAATCGGTCTTGCTTTTTCTGCATTTGTTCTGTATTTCGTATGTCATGCTAATTGAGGCTGTTAGCTAATGACTTCAGTACACGGGTCAGTAGAGTTGTGCCTTTCCTTTGAGAAAACTAGACTAAATCTTCCCTAAATCTAACAGAAGAATATAGAGTAACATGTAAAGGGATATTAGGTTCTAAACACAGGCGACCAACACTCCTGTGTTCATTGTGTCAAGGACTATTGCCTACTCCTGAGTTTTTTACAATAAAAAAAATAAATCATCAGGCGATTGCATTTATCAAGCTAGTCAGATGTTTATCACCTTGTCTTTATGCATGCTATAGTACATCAAGATATCCAAAGGATGAACATAACTCATGTAAAACTAAATCTGGTATGGTGAAGGCTTCTCTCATGGTAAAAGCATCTGGATCTGTAGCAGGGACAGGAAAATTATTTCCTTTTTCACCATACAGGCTCCACTATTTTTGCTTCTTACTTTAGATAAGTGCTACTACCAATGTGTAAAAATAAAAAATAAAAATAACATTTTGGCTTATTATACCCTTAAGTAACAGTTTTTTTCCTTTGCAATTTGAACATAATAAGCATCCAGCATTACTGCGTAAATAAATACTAAAGGTAGAAGGGAAAAAGCAAAGCAAGCAAAACCTTGCATTAATCCCACAGGTGGTGTTAAAGACGCCAAGACAGAATTTCAAATTAATGCCACTTATAGTATATTAGCCTAGCAATATGGAACCATAAGATCACATTGGCAGACCAGGCTTTGTTCAATAAATAAAACAAACAATCCACAAGGCAGTTTTTCATTAGATATTTGGCATGCTAAATGAGAGTAATAATGGAGTGTAAGGGAATATAAACAACAGTTTTCTATTCATCCCCTCTCTTCTTTCCCAATAAACAATACACTGGATGAGTAGTCACTGTAACTAAACACATCTAGCAATTTTCATAATGCAAGTACTAAAATTTGGGGGTTTATTCCTATGCAGAAAGGCAAATGATAAATAAGTGAACCTCATACAGACTCTTTTACACAAAGGCTGACTGTCCCATGTGACAAGTGCAAGCAGAAAGGAACCATTTATATTTCTCTGTCACTAACGATCACAGCAGAAATGTATCTTTAGGAGCCTGATCTGAAGGTCAGAAGACTTTCAATACACTGCTCATTCTGCAGAACTCATATTTCTGGATTCTTTTTTATGTCTCCCAATTTATGCAATAGTGAGTGAGGGCTGAAGACACACTGAATGCTACCTTGAAACACCACCTCTTTATGGATAAAAATTAGCTTTATATATATATATAAACCCAACCAAAAAAAAACCCAAATAAAACCAAAACAACTTGTGTAATCCCAGCAAATCCTGTTTACACAAGACTTCATTAAGCTAAGAGGCCAAAGCCTACAATTTGTGGCATGTCAACAGAACATCCAGCTATTTTTGCTTTATTTCTCAGAAATATTTTAATCGAGAAACTCCAGCATCAGCTATGATACTTTGCACATGCCAGACCATCATTTGTTACATAGCGTAACTCCCCACTCAGACTTCAACAGCACAACCCATACTGTTTTAATATTGCTCATGAACACGTGTCCTCCCACCTAACATTCCTTTATTTAATCATAAGCCTCATATCTGAAATGCAACTATATTCTTACAACATAAACCATACAGATTAAAATCCATTTCATCTTGAGAGAAAATGATTAAAAGGTTTTGTAAGAAAGTCAGCTAACCAAACAAAAATATTGTGGTACTTTATTTTGTTGCTAACTCTTGGAACAAATCCATTCTTACCTAATTGCACATTTTTAGCACATAAATGCTTGCTTGTGAAGCTCTAAAAGGCAACAAATACAAATTAACTCTATCTACATCAGGTAACTAATATAACTGATTATCTATTAGTGTTAATAAGTGCATTTACATGAACAGGTGTAGATATTCAGTAAACCAAATACAGATGATACCAAAAAAGGGTTATTCCTGAACCTGGTCTGACAGTTCCCTCCTCTCCACCTGTCTCACATCTCACCTCAAAGGTATCTATCAAAAAGCTCAGAAACCACAAACACTGGAACGAACTCATAGCTCATAAAATTACTTCAAAATCTTCAGTCCATGCTTGCATATATTACTAATACTTTGGACATCAGATTTATCTAGCCTAATACTTGATCAAACATGAACCAAGAGATGATTGTAGTACTCCTGATCCTTCGCATTTAAACTTCCAGAGGAAAAATTTTCTGGTGCCAAGGACTGATCAGCTCCCGAGGGCTGAATGCATCTAAGAATTTTGGTGAGGTACGTGCTCTCCGGGACACAAATCCACCACAACAATCACAAGAATTTAACAGGCTCTCAAGAGCCGTTACTGCAAATCACTGAAATGGCTTCTTTGGGTGATTTTAACATGTCTAGTATAGGGGCTTTGCATATGTTTACCATCTGAACAATGTGTTGAATAATATCATCAAATGCATTAACAATCTATTTTCCCAAATAATACAGACTAAAAAAAAAAAAAAAAAAAGTTTTAATAAGCAGAGGCATTTCCTCTAAATATATCAAATGTGGAGAAATAAAACAGAAAAGACAATTCTCAGTGGCCTGAAGAGGTCCATATTGAAAAAAATGTGGATCATCAAAAAAAAAATCATCATCCACAGACGTGTGAAACTAAATGCTTTACAACGCAAGAAATGGCTTGTTCACTACAGAACTCTGTGGGCACAAAACAGCTCAGCATTCCTTGCCCTACAGGCTTACGCACCTGGGATAAGGTCTACAGGTCATTTTTCAGACTTGTCACAGGACTTCGTAGACTTCGGGCACCTGAACTCGACATCCAAGAGAAGCCCTTCATCTTTTTCACCACTGTGAAAAATGAGTACTTCTGAGACCCAGCCAGCGAAGTCATGCAAAGACATAATACCAACAACCAATTATTTGCTAATCATGCCTTGGTTTTGGGATGAATACCACCAGAAATACTTCATTTATTCTTTTAACTCACATTAGACATTCACTGTTAGAATTACAAAAATTGCAGACAATTCCAGAAGGCTGTCTCTAACTGGCAAAGATTTTAAAACAAGCTCCATTTTGTAACTGCGACTTTAACAGATCATTCCACAATCACCATGCTATTCAGAGCTAATCTGCAAATGAGAAAGAAGTTCTGAATTTGAGAGAAGCCATATGGCAAAAGTTAAATATTTTGATGTCTAAATACCCATCACAGCTTAATTCAAACTTATCAGATTCTTCCCATTTTAGAGAAGTTAAATCCAGAGACCATTCATAACCATAGAATTTTTCCACTGATTTCTATGGACAATGATCAGTGAATGAATTTTCTTGACAACAGTGTGACATTTAAAAGCTGCCTTTCACCACAGAGCTGCCTGTATTTTCAGAACACAGACTGTATATTTCATTTATACGTGTACTCAGGCAACCAGAAAACATTCCAAAACATTTCAGAATGAATAAGACAAGTTTTATGTAAGCATCAGTATCATTTTATTTCCAGGTTTGCTTATGTTTAAAGAGTTCTAAAACTTGATGAAGCTGAATATAGAAAGTTAAACATTTACATTCCAGTTGACAATGACCTCGTATTACATTATTAAAGAACAATAGAATAGCTGATGTTCCTATCAGCATGGGTTAGGACAGGATATGCTATCAAATACGTGTATCTAGTTTTTTACTGGGCAGTAACTAATGATCACTGGCATACACTGTACTTTATGTCTCCATAACACTGGCTGTCATAAACATCTTTTAGTAGAATGCTGCAATATAAACATTTATAAAGCAGACACAATACACCAGCTTAACCACTAACGCATGTAATTGCTAATACAGAGCCATATGCTGAAGTTTCCTCTCTCTTTACATTTAACTTTTACAACGTAGGCAAATCAGACAATTGCATAGCCCACAGCCTTCCAAAATTGCTTACTGAACAGAAAACTGGAATCAGCTGCCAGTTCAATTGTTTTTACAACATTCTAAATAAAACAAAGGAGGTCTATTGCCCTGACTTGTGAAAGAGCTCTAATGAATGCCAATTATAAGAGCAATTAGGGGATCAAATCTCACATCAGAGGTTTCTCTGTAAGATATTAGCTCAATGACTTTTTTTATAAGCTAATTAGTCATGGATGTTGAACAAGAAACAGATGATCCAGAAACAATGATTCTGCAAAAATGTTTGCTGTCAAATTGCATAAATAATTTACGCTCTACAAACTATTAAAAAAAATAAACCACAAATAAGGGCAATAACCCTAGCTTTCCAACAAGAATTCTGTCTGTGACTGTCAAATCCTTCAACTGTACTAACAGTAACAACTTATGAACAAGAACATACAAAGTATTCCAAGCAAGAGAGACCTCTGCATAGTTCTTACGTGTCCAGTATTTACCAATATTCCCTTTGGCAGAAGCTATGTTGTTAATCAAACGAAAGATAAATCTGCAGAGACTGAACATCAGGATGACAGAAGGAATTCCGCCGTAAGATAGTGAAGTTGCCTCTTCCTAAAAGAGCAGAAAACATAGCACTCGGAAGTGGATGCTTCAGTCGACAGTTCCCTTCACAAACGAGGCAAGCCTGGCCACCAGCATAGCCCAGGAGAAGAAAAGGACTTTCAGTATTTCTGACAACTGACTCAGAAGTCCTGTGTCACACCAGTCCAGTTTAAGGCCCTATCCTCTTAAAAACTGAACGACTGGTTATGCTAATGTCTCAGATTGTAGATGAAAGGTTTAAGCAATGTCAATAATCACTCAAAAGTTGTAAAATGGAAGAATAATGTCTCTGTGATCCCAATTGGAATCCCTTACATGTAAGCGTAATGACAGTATGCAACTGTGTAATGAAAGACCTTTTCTATAGCCTATTGCCTCATTCAGTACACAAAAGGGATGCTGTCCACCAAATGGGCAACTTGTTCGATGTTCATTGGAAAGCCTGGTGCATTATTTACTGCAAACTCCTCAAAGCAGAGTCTGAAGACAGAGGTTGTTCACAAGAGCAAGCTCTATGGCAGCTCTCACCAGAACACTCTGTGGCCCACAAACTTCAATGTATTTCAAAACTCAATTTCAAAAATAGTGCTGTCTTCATTTTACAGTTAGTCACTGTGGCTATTCAATATTATCAAAGAATTGGAGGTCCCAATCTGAAATTATCATAATCATCAAACATTTAGCTGCCTACTTATGTTAGAGGTAGTTTAAACTCGGCTACACTTGAGTACTCCATTCAACTGATTTGCTGTGGGTGCAGTAAACCCTGGCAGAAAACTACAGAAATTACCTGCCAAGAAAACGTGTGTCTAAGCCCTCAGGTGGTGTTTCCTAAAGAGCTGTAAAATGTGGAATACTTTATGTTCAAAGCAAGCTGCCCTTGATTTCAGGTAGGAGAGTCAGCACTTCCTCAAATCAGAGCCAAGAGCTAAAGTCAAGTATTCCTAACATTAGTGAAAAGCTTACAACAGCATTTTGACCAGTATCAAGTAGGAAAAACAGGGAGAAAAATCACATTCTCCAGAATAATACTTGATTGGTGAAGTTCCATTTGAGGTTCTGGAGAGGGAAATAAGTTCTCAAGGATGAAGTTCTGTCTTCTCATCGTATGCAAGACTAACCCTTTCTGTCCAAATCACTTTCAGCACCTTTTGTGCTTGTTCTCCAGTTTGGCTGCATAAATTCCTTTCCTCTTATACCCCATGATTATCCTGAGTCCCAGTCCCTCTTCAGTTATGGAAAATGCACACAAAGGCTCCTTGGCCATTTTTAATATCAGCTCAGTTCATGGTCACTGCCTTTTTATCAAAGTCGTCTAAATTTTACCTTAACAAGCAGCTCCTCACATGATACCTACTTCCTCTGAACAGATACTCCATCTTCCCAATGGACCTTGCTTTTCTGTTCCCCTCAAAATTACTATCTGATCAAGTACTGGCTCCTAGTTCAAGATCTATTTTCCTCCCAGCCTTAAAATCTTAATCCAAGTTATCCTCAGTCTCCTTCTGACTACAGGCCCAGTTTCTCCACTTCAGCATGGAAGAGAGAGGCAAACTGGTGACCTCTAGCAGCCTCTTTCAAATTATCTTGTATGATTACTCCAGATATGAGCACAAAGAAAATGTCAGTATACACAAATTGATTCTGCAAATTTCCTAAAATCCGAAGTAGTAGAAAGTACATTCTCCATAACGAATTGCTAAGAGAAAAATTATACTACACGTCACTAATTCAAAACAAGTTTTCAGATATTTCTAAAATTTTAGAACCAGGACCAAACCATTTTAAATTAAAGCTTTAGACAGTTCTACTTCTTTACTTTTCTGAATATATTTTTTTCCTTTAGCAATATAACTCAAGTAAGAGACCAGAAAAGTTAAAGAGTTTCTTAGTAAGTAAAATTCTATCCTCTGCATTGATGATGTGCACATACATACCACTGCTAGCAGAGAGAATTCATAATTATTATCTAAGTCTCAGTTTATATTGTAGATTCAACGTAAGATGCTTCTAGAATAACAAGTACATATTCAATCACGAAAACCAGTCATACAGTTCAATGAAAAGGCAGTTTCTGAAAGCTGCAAATGAAGACATAGAGAATGAAAATTCATTTTTGAGAAGACATAGATGTGACAATTAATGCTGTGATCATACATTACTATTCCATCAGCAATAGATCTGATTTAAGAGCTTGCCACTCCTGCTAAGGCACTCCTCTCACTACCTTTCCTCACTGTAGTTATCAGTCGACTATTTAAGTACACAAATTCCAATGTTTTTATAACCATATTCTTATCCAGCTTTTTAAAAATATTAAAAATACCTAAGTGCAGTGCAATAATTTGACCAAATTCCCAAGGCAAACAAGAGCCCAATGTGCACAGTTTACAAGTGGTTTTTTTCAATATCTAGTTTGAAGTAGTTAAAAAAACCCCACACTATTGTTTGCTTTCTGTTACAAAGTAAATAATTTAAGTAAATATTTTCTCTTTAGCACTTCCATATATTTGAAGCATTGTATATTTCTGCTTTGTAAAAGTATCTATTCTTAAAAATATTACAACTGTGTTTGTCTGCAAATTACAACCCAACCACCTGAAATACACCAAGGCTAGACCTCTCTCACGTCTCCGTTCTCTCAAGTTGACGTTTTCCTTCCATTTGGCACACAGAGCAAGTTCAAACTATTCAGTTCAACTCTTTAATTCAAAAAGTCTGGGAGCAAGTTTACTTGTACATATTTTTTTACATGTACACATACCTTTAAAAAAAAAAAACAAACCAACCCATAGAGAAACCACATCAAATCCTTAACGTTACTACTTATACAGAGGGAGTCCAAAGCAAGCATCAGGCAATACAGACAGAAGTTTTTACATGGACCCACAGCTTTCCTCAGCCTAACATACAAACTCTTTTTCCTTGTTAAAATCACAACCTGCTAGCAAATATGAAAATGAACCTAAAGGCTTCTCTCAACATGTTACTCCACATAGCTTAGACTAAGTTACTCCAAGTAATTCATGACACAAGTGCTAGAAAAATCTACCACAACAGTGATACCTGTCAAGAAGTTGCAAAAAGATTCTGATCACACTCATGTACTAAAAACAAGTGATGTAGAAACAGTGAGACATTGCACCAAGAAATATACAAATGAACAGAGAGGGGCAGTAAGAAACAGGTGCAACATGGATATTAGATGTTGCCTTTCAACATCCCATTTGGGATGCCATGAATCTTGGAATCTTAAGCAACCCGCTTGACCTCTGAAACTTCACATTGTTTATGACCACCTTATGTCAAACACACTCCCACTTCAGAATTGTCTTAGAATGTATTAAAGCATGATAACATACACACAGTATTTCTCGAATGGAACAGTCTCCCATATGGTTTACTTAAACAAGAAGTTGATAAGCTCAGATCTGTCTGCCCTCATCATGTGCATGATCCATAAACAAGTTCATAACCTCAAGCGTGGGACTGCACAATTTTTCTTAATTTAGAAGACTCTCAATAGAATTGCAAACATTATCATTATATGTAATTCTGTTTTTTTCCTACTTCTTTACTCATACTAAGCCCCTGCTATCAATGTTACACTGCTGCAATGAGTGTCAGGGTTCAAAAAATAGAACTAAAAAAAAGGTACATGAAACAAAGCACCATGCGCTCTATTAAAAACTCCTGCAGCAATTTAAAAATATTAATTCAGCAAAAATCTTTTGTATAGTGTAACCATATGTTCTCCAACAAACCTTAGGTCTATGGCCATAAACAAACAATTCCACAAGAATTAAAAAAAGACAACAAAACAAAGTTATACTGGCTTTGCTACTTTGCAAATCAAAATTGTCCTGAGATACACCCCACACACAGCCATTGACCTTTATGAAACTGCAAGCTACTCAGATTTATCTTAACAAAAGCAACTCCTTAAATGAATCACAACCACTTAAGAATTATGTTATTGTGGACTGTACATAATAATGTACTTGCTAGCTAGCATGGAAAGATACTTCTGTTACTCCTGGATCATATATAGAACAGGATTGCAAATTCCAGATTTATAAAGTCTTCTCCTTTTTAGGTACCGACTTCAGTATTTTACTGAAGGTTACAAATATGACAAGCCACTTTGGGTCTGTACCAAAATTAACCTGTCTAATATTCAGTGAGAGGAGTCCTCAGTGGTCTTTGGCATCAGGCTCCTTTGGGCTGGTTCAAATTAAGTGACTGAAACAGACTGCTTTGCACAACTGTCAAATAATTTTTAAAAGGAGCCAGGAACAAGGCGACCAAATATTAAGGCAATATCAAGTTGAAATATTGAAATGAATCATAGAATCATCCAGGTTGGAAAAGACCCTTGGGATCATCGAGTCCAACCATCTACCCTACACTACAGAGTTCTCCCCTATATCATATCCCCCAACACCACATCTAAACGGCTCTTAAACACATCCAGGGATGGTGACTCAGCCACCTCCCTGGGCAGCCTATTCCAATGCCCGACCACTCTTTCTGTGAAAAATTCTTTCCTAATGTTCAGTCTAAACCTACCCTGTTGGAGCTTGAAGCCATTCCCTCTTGTTCTGTCATTAGTTACCTGTGCGAAGAGACCAGCACCAACCTCTCTACAGTGTCCTTTCAAGTAGTTGTAGAGAGCGATGAGGTCTCCCCTCAGCCTCCTCTTCCTCATACTAAACAGTCCCAGCTCCTTCAACCGCTCTTCATATGATTTGTTTTCCAGGTCCTTCACCAGCTTTGTTGCCCTCATCTGCACTCGCTCCAGCACCTCGATATCTCTCTTGTATTGAGGTGCCCAAAACTGGACACAATACTCCAGGTGTGGCCTCACCAGTGCTGAGTACAGGGGCACAATCACCTCCCTACTTCTGCTGGTCACGCTATTTCTAATATAAGCCAGGATGCCGTTGGCTTTCTTGGCCACCTGGGCACGCCGCCGGCTCATATTCAGCCGCTTGTCAATTAGAACCCCCAGGTCTCTTTCTTCCAGGCAGCTTTCCAGCCACACTTCCTCAAGCCTGTAGCGCTGCTTGGGGTTATTGTGGCCCAAGTGCAGAACCTGGCACTTGCCCTTGTTGAAACTCATGCCATTGATTTTGGCCCAATGCTCCAATCTATCTAGGTCTCTCTGTAGAGCTTCCCTATCCTCCTGGGAATCAACACTCCTGAAATGTAAGACACTTCACATAACTTTAACGGTATTTACATTTTAATCTGCAGTTCAGCTAGTCATACTGATAAAAGGTATCTAGAACCCTTTTTTTAAACTAGTTCAAGAGTTTGTGAGAGTTGAAACCCCAACAGAGCACGAATGCATTCCATTACATGGAGGAGGCGCGGAGACATTCTGCTAGAGAGAGTAAAACATGGTAGTCCTGTTTTGTGGCAAGTGTCCCTAGGGTGCTACGTAGATTTGGATCCTATGCAGAGAAAGAGGCAAGTCTGTTTTCTGAAATAAAGATAATTCTGGAAAGTAAAAAAGCCCATGGCCCATATTAATGGCAATCACTAATGTGTCATCTGCCCATCTGGGATACAATACGCACACGAACTTTTAAGTATTTTCTGTTTCCACGAAATAAATATAAACTCAAGTTTTGTCAACGGCTTAACCTGTAGATTAAACAGATGCAGATGCAGGAATCTTAAAGGATAAACCTTTATTTCTCTGACACCAATTTCCCAGTTTGCCACATCAAAACACCTAATTTATTCACTAGTGCAGTTTAAGCTAGGGGTTGATTTTAAACCCTTCGTGCACCACAACGAGATCTTTCAGCATGTTCTTCACATTTTCAATCCAAATATCTGTACGATCACACATATTCTCCATTCACAGATAACACCACACTCATAATGTGTATTTTAGGACTGGAAAAGCAGGAGAACACTGCAGTGCCAGTTGTGACACTAATAGTACAATGCTATTATTTCAAAATCCAGGACATCAAGTATCTATGTGTTGCACTCACAAAAAAACCCCACTAGGATTATTGATATGACAGAAGTATACATCACAGATTTATTTTTACTTGAATGGTTGTTCCCTCTTTGAACTTGAAAACTGGAAAAAATATACTGTAAGCATATTGGCCCTAATAGTTACCATAAATCTCCAGAAAGGCTTGCTGAAACTTGTGATATTATCACACTTGCATCTTGGAGTCCTACTTGTTACTCAGGTCAGCAGTGTATTCCAGTTAAAATTATACATAGTGTTTTCTTCAGGACATTTGTATTTCTCATCACAGAAGACAAGAGAACAATAAGAGGAAAAGCCTCCTTTGTA
This sequence comes from Numenius arquata, assembly GCF_964106895.1. Classification (NCBI taxonomy): domain Eukaryota; kingdom Metazoa; phylum Chordata; class Aves; order Charadriiformes; family Scolopacidae; genus Numenius; species Numenius arquata. The sequence continues at coordinate 35,945,313 of NC_133578.1, forward strand.
AAACATATTAAGTATTAAAAAAAATCACAGGAGGTTAAAAACGTCCTGTTACATGACATCATTGCAATGCAGCAGATGAAGGGAAAAAACCATTTTGAATAGTATTCATCTTTTGATCCAGAGGAGAGCACCAGATCACATTTAACACAAGAGGTTTTGGTATATTTTTATCATCTACAATCTGCATCATACCTTAAAAATCAGTTATAAATCTGGATATGTGGAGAGTCACAGAGTCATCACAGGAAAAGAATGTTTAAGAAATGTGGTAGAGATTGAAATTGCATCTTTGGTTAAAATTGCAGAGTCAGACCTGCAATGGCAACGCAGTAGCATTTCTATCAAGAAAGCCGTAAAAGAGACAGATGTGAAAGTAATTCAGTCTTTATGAGTCACACCTATTTCTTGTTTTCTCCTGCAAAATCACAGATAGGGTACAATGACCAAATGTGGTCGATATTCCTTCACAGAATCACATGGGGTTGGAAGGGACCTCTGGAGATCATCTAGTCCAACCCCCCTGCCAAAGCAGGTCCACTTCGAGCAGGTTGCACAGGAACACATCCAGGTGGGTTTTGAATGGCTCCAGAGAAGGAGACTCCACCACCTCCCTGGGCAGCCTCTTCCAGTCCTCTGCCACCCTCAAAGTAAAGAAGTTCCTCCTCTTGTTTAGGTGGAACTTCTTATATTCGAGTCTGTGCCCATTTCCTCTTGTCCTATCCCTGGGCACCACTGAAAAAGACTGGCCCCATCCTCTTGATGTCCTCCCTTGAAGTATTTATAAGCATTGATCAGATCCCCCTCAGCCTCCTCTTCTCTAGACTAAAAAGACCCAAGTGCCTCAGCCTTTCCTCATAAGAGAGATGCTCCAGGCCCCTAATCATCTTTGTAGCCCTCTGCTGTACCCTCTCCAGCAGTTGCCTGTCCTTCTTGAACTGGGGAGCCCAGAACTGGACACAGTACTCCAGATGGGGCCTCACCAGGGCAGAGTAGAGGGGCAGGATAACCTCTCTCAACCTGCTGGTCACACTCTTCCTGATGCACCCCAGGATGCCATTGGCCTTCTTGGCCACAAGGGCACATTGTCGGCTCACGGTCATCCTACTGTCCACCAGGACTCCTAGATGGAGTCTTTCTCCTCAGAGGTGCTCTCTAGCAATTCAGCCCCCAACCTGTACTGGTGCATGGGGTTACTTCTCCCCAGGTGCAGCACCCTACACTTGCCTTTATTGAACTACATCAGGTTCCTCTCCGCCCAACTCTCCAGCCTGTCCAGGTCTCGCTGTATGGCAGCACAGCCCTCCAGCATGTCAACGACCCCTCCCAGTTTTGTATCATCAGCAAACTTGCTGAGGGTACACTCCATCCCCTCAAATTTTGAATTCTTGTTTGCATCAATTAAGGTATCACTAACTTCTGTAAATGAACTGGGAGATGCATAAAGACACATGCATACAGTTTAAATGCAAAAAGAAAAACACTGAAGTGATACTGAACTGCAGAAATTAGCAAATGGAATCAGTGACCAAGTCCTGCATTTGCAACGTTAACAAAAATGTGGTGGAGAAACGGAGGTATAAAGGGAATAATAAAAAAAGAGAAAAGAAAATCAGCAGCTGAAACAGGCAACTGAAGAAAACACATGAAAGCAAAATCTAATGTTTTAAAATTTTATCCAATTAAAAAGAAACACAGGAAGGAAAAAAAAAATCCCTCCAAGCATAGATAAAAAATTAATAACCAGCAAACAATAAGCAACAGAATTAATACATAGAAAAGCTACCAAAAGCTACAAGCACAGTTGATGAAGCAACGCTGGGAAGTTTCCCAGTAAAAGACAGAAGACCCTAAAATTCTTTAATGTAATAATAACCTTCAAAGCCTCTAGACAGACATTACTACATTGCTGCTTGCAAAGGACAGACAGCAGAGACAACAGACAAGATTTCCAATTCCATTAGTTTTTGTTTTAGTTTGTAGAGCACACTAAAAGCATACCGAGCTATAAAAAAACACAAATATAAATACAAAAAAAAAAAAAAAAAAAAGAAACAACTGGCAAGTCTGAATCTTGTGCACATAGAGAAAAGGGCCACTTAGAACACTGCTGAACAAAGAATATTGAAATGAGATCTGAAAAATAACAAGCCCAATTGGGATCATAAGTTTTTCCTCTTAAAAAAAGAAAAAAAAATACACAGAACACAACCAAACATGCTATGCAGTTTAAAGCCATCCAGGTTCTTGAAAGAATTTGCAAGAAAAAAATTAACTGCAAATTCTGGGAACATATGCACTGTGTAGAATTTCTTCAGGCCAGTAGAAGACATCTACATCAAACTGACAATTTCTACAGAAAAATAGGCAAGCTATTTGATCCACGCCTCACTCCAAAAAGTCTGGAACACTGAAGAGACTTTGGCAAAAAGAAAAAAAAAAAAAAAAATATACCAAATATGCTGTACATATATTGGATATCTCATGCCAATTCTGCTAAGCACAATTAACTGAGTAAAAGATTGTGTCTACCGAAAAAGCTGACTGAAGAGGGCTAAAATGAACGTTACAAAAAAACAGAATGTGATAAAATGGGACAAAAATAGAAAATAAATAATAAATAATAAAGACGACTGACCGAACTGCATGAGCATGATAAGAAATGACATTAAATTCACAACATCGTGCACCTGTAAGGCTACTCCAAAATAAAGTGCTAGAAGGGTTTCATCCATTATGACAAGGCTTAACGGATACATTTTTAAGAGCAAGAAAAAAAAAAAAATCTTTTTGTCAGAGGTTTTATTACAGGTAACTGTCACTAAAAATCAGCAGACTTCAGGTGATAAGTGAGAATCCATTGCTTCTGCCACATCATTCTCCAGTCAGCTACATGTCTTCTACAGGAACAGTAATGTCAATCTCTATTTTCTAACCATTCATCAGATTTTGTGAAATGTGTAAAAGTTTTCTTGGAGCAAGCCAACATGTTCCAGAATCACTGCTAGGGAGAAAGGCAAAACGAAAAATGAGATTACTCTGCCATAGCCCAACTCCAACAGAGAAAAAATAATAAAAAAATATTTCCACTAGAGCTGAAAAGAATCAGTTTAAATGGTCTGGCTTCATTTTCAAGATCAACCAGTTCCCATTCTACAGAAATCAGTATTCACCTAATTCCAATGTAATAGCACTAAACGGTAGAATTAAATAAAAAACATTCTTAATCTCTTATAAATACATAAAATCTGGGACCAAAATTCTGCAAACTAACTTCAGACACTTCCAAGTAGTTCTAATGAAGAAGGACCAGCATAACCACCCAGAGAATGAAATTAACACTTTGGCTACGATTGGAGTGCCACAAAAATACACATTTTTTGCCATGAAATTCAATCTACACGATGGACAGCCTGATGATTACCATGATGCTAAGTACAACACCATAAAGGTTTGATTAAGACATTCTTGCTTATTTGTCACAGAGCGCACTGAATCCACAGTACTTGTTTTCTGCAAGTGATAAAAGATTATTAGGCTAGTAACAATAATACGGAAAGAAAATCATGTACCCTAATTCTTTTTGTGGTTACCAGAGCCAATCAAGGAAGTCCACATTTAAAAAAGAACAAGAAAACACAATAAAGATTCTCAATTTCTGCAATTTTTCTTCAATTTCTGTTTCTTTTCTATTATTATTTTATCCATTAAATAAGTGGTCTGTTGTATTCAGAAGTCAATGCATTCTCCATTTCTAAAGAAAGGTAAGAGCAAAGAAAAAAAACCTTTTGTGTTTTTTCTGATAGAACTCAGCAGGAAAAAAAACAAACCTCCCTAATACACATGCCTAGGAACCTGAATTTATGACAAAGCTAAATAAACTGGATATAGTAACAACAAGCTTTTTGTTTTTCCACAATACAGCACTCTTTATCCTCACTTGTTAAAGTGGTGGTGCCTTGAAGAGTATAAAATGACATCAGTGAAGACCAGAAAGAGACTATGTTTGTACAGATGAACCTGTTCACTGGTCAGTGATGAACTACAATGCAGGCAGTGAAAAAACCTGCACACCTAGAAGCTAAGCTGTAAGCCTTGGTTCAATCTACTTCGAAAAGCAACTTTATTGTATTTTACACTGTCACTCCACAATCAGACTGAACGTGTATAAATGGATCTATTTCTCCCACTTCCCAGTTCTTGGTCACACTTGACCCATACAGTTCCCAAAGTCATATTGTAAATACCTGAGCCAGTAACCAAAGGCAGGCACATCAGGCAGGTAAAGGGTGGACAGGGATAGAGAAGGGATCCAACCACCATTTCAGCAGCATCATTGCTATTTCAAACAACAGAACTACGGTGTAAATGTTCAAACCAAGCATACTCTGAGAAATCAAGGCACAGGCATGAGAGAATTCATATATCCATAACAAAACATAACTAGTAACCACATAATTGCAGTCATTCACAATGCAGGTTTTCACATATCAGCTGTTGCACTTGCCATGTATACCTATAGGTTTTCCTAATATCCACGTCAGGGCAGACTCAAATGAATAACTGACATATTTCCAGATAAGTGACAAGATAGGACAGAGCAGAGAGCGCTCTCTCTACCATCCTCCCCTCCACAGTGTAAGAGTCTGAGAGTACAGTTAATAAGTCGCCTTCTCCAGTTATGTTACAAATACGTCTTTGAACTGCAACATCTCTTTAAAGATCTTACCTTGTAAAATGTTCCTAGCTACATAGTGAAATGCGAGTTTCAGAAATCTGTCAAGTTATGTCAAGATTCAAAAGAAGTTTGGTAGCTGAGAAGAAATACGCTTCATTCTACCTTACAGGAACACTGCCTGGTACTTGCATTTTTATCACGTCTTCTAAAAAGCAGCTGAACCTAATACACAATTGAATACTGCTGTCTGGGAGGTGGGGGAAGACCATAAACAAACAGGATCAAATTGCCCAGAAGTACATATGCCTCGCAGCAAGCACAAGAAACACCACAGTAAATAACATACACAAATATGCTTCAGGAGCATCTGGCAAAATTCACCATAATGAATTCAAAATATTCAAAGCAATTATTTCCAGCCAACCATTTATTTCTTTCAGAACTGAGATGTTTAGCATTTATTATGTTCTTTCCTGTTGAGGCATATTTCTTCAGTAGTTTGACATTCCCCTCTCCCCCCCGCTATTTGGCTAAACAACTAAGAACTTTATTCAACAAAAGTAACTTCCAGATGACCTAGCAAATGGAATTGATTTGGATTAAATAGCAACAGATTATTTCAGTGTTTAAGCAGTCACGGGTATGCCAGTAACATAACACATCTCAAATGTAGTCCACTGATCTTATTAAGTATGCTTTTTTTTTTTTTTTATCTTTCACTAAACATCTATTTTATGGTCCATTTCTTCATACTGTTTAATCACTGCTCAGTTACAATGTCAAAAAACTTGAAATCCCAAATTGAAAAGCACATAGAGTCACAACATAGGTAATTCTCTGAGTAAGAACTATATAAGGGACTGCTGTGGAATTCTTAGGGTTTATGACTATATGCATATTTACTGTTTTGCATATTTTACACAACAGATTTGTTACAGTTGAAAGCTTTCCCTTTGGGTTTTTTTTAAAGAAGCACATGCAGGCATATCCCACAAAGTTGTCTGAGGAAGGCATACCAGAACTGTCCTTCACGATTTTTTTGAGGGTACAAGGGCAAGAGAAGGGACAAGGAAAAAGGAAGGAAAAGGTGTGCATGCAAGGGAGGGAAACTATATCTCTAGTTTAAAGCTGCAAGGAATTAAACTACACTTAAACCAAAATTTTCTCTCATTCCTCAGCTTTAGCTTGCTCAACTTTTGTTTATTTTTCTGACTCACTACTCAAAAAGTTCCTAGATCCTAATCAAGCCTAACAATGCTACAGAGGAAACACAACTCCAAAATGGGAAGAGGGAGAAAATCTTATTTAGGAATTCTTCATAAGCCATAAAATTATAAAAACTCAGGATATCCTCCACAAGCAGTAAGAAAACTGCTACATAATAAAGTACAATATCCTTAAGCTATCAAAATATGACCTGGTTCTGTATTCTGGATGTCAAAAGCTTAGACAATGACTGTTCATGCTGATAATTGAACTTCTGTTTGAGGTATGCCAGATTCCTCCAGGAGTGGGGTTGGAAATAAGTTAAATTTCAGGAAACGAGTATCACAGATGAGGAAATTCTTAAAAATATCAGAGAATAAGTGACCACCAAAGATATATGGATACATGGGGTGTATGAAACAGTCAGTCTTCCCAAAAAGCCTCCATAGGAAGATGCTTTCTACTCCCTTTTAAATTATCACCTTGGCCAGCAAAAGGAGCGACGTGTCCCACTTCATCAAAAGTCTCATCTATAAGCATTTCAAAATTATTCACTTTCCCCACACAAAACCACCTCTCATCTGTATGAGCTGTCATTTTCTTCATATGGCTTTGAATAAAAAGTGTAAACAAATGATGCTGGAACCTTTTCATCAGTTTTTAGTGACTACGTTTCTATCTTTAGAGATCTAAAAGAAAATATTACATTGCTGTTTTATTTATGAAATTCAGGAATTTAAAAGTAAAGGAACTAGTATAACAGTAAAATTCACATAAAGACAGACATTTTGTAAACCACAGAATGGTTAGAGTTGGAAGGTCCAACCCACCTTCCATCGACAACCTGGTATTAAACACTTCCAGGGACGGAGCATCCACAACTTCCATGGGGAACCTGTTCCAATGCCTCACCACCCTCACAGTAAGAATTTCTTCCTAGTATCTAATCTAATCTCCCCTCTTCCAGTTTAAAAGCATTACCCCTGGTCCTGCCTCTACACTTGTTGATAAAGAGTCCCTCCCCATCTTTTCTGTAGGCCCCCCTTAGGCACTGGAAAGCTGCTATAAGGTCTCCTCGGAGCCTTCTCTTCTCCAGGTTGAACCCCAACTCTCTCAGCCTGTCTTCACAGTAGAAGTGCTCCAGTCCTTTAATTATCTTTGTGGCCCTCCACTGGACCCATTCCAACAGGTCCATGTTCTTCTTACGTTGGGGGCCCCAGAGCTGGATGCAGTTCTCCTGGTGGGGGTCTCACCAGAGTGGAGTAGAAGGGCAGAATCACTTCCCTCGACCTGCTGGCCACGCTTCTTTTGATGCAGCCCAGGATGCGGCTGGCTTTCTGGGCTGCCAGTGCGCATTGACAGTTCATGCTGAGCTTCTCATCTGTCAACATCCCCAAGCCCTTCTCCTCAGGACTGCTCTCAATCCACCCTCTGCCCAGCCTGTATTTGTGCCTGGGATTGCTGTGATCCACATGCAGGACCTTGCACTTGGCCTGGTTGAAATTCACGAGTTTGACACAGGCCCACTTCTCAAACCCATCCAGGTTCCTCTGGATGGCATCCCTTCCCTCCAGCATGTCAATCACACCACACAGCTGGTGTCGTCGGCAAACTTGCTGAGGGTGCACTGAATCCCAACATCCATATCACCAACAAAGATGTTAAACAGCACCAGTCCTAGTAACAACCCCTAAGGAACACCACTCGTCACTGCTCGCCACTTGGACATCAAGCCATTGACTGCAACTCTTTGAGTGCGGCCATCCAGCCAACTCCTTATCCACCATCCATCTGTCGAATCCATGTCTCTCCAATTTAGAGACAAGGATGTCATGCGGGACAGTGTCAAACACCTTGCACAAGTCCAGGTAGATGCTGTCAGTCGCTCTTCCCTTATCCACCAACCCTGTAACTTTGTCACAGAAGGCCACCAAATTTGCCAGTTAACAAAACAACATTTTCTCTTAGGGTATCCTTTATCCTATTAGGTTCAAGCTTGGGACAAACAGAAATTTAAACCTTTAAGAAAGCCTCTGCAAATTGTTCACTAAAGCACGTCAATCTTTTCTGAATCTGATACTGCATTTAGAATTCATGGCGAAAATTACATTTTGAAGACAGATAAGATTGAAGGCCATCAGTTATACTGGGAGCAAGCTGAAGCATACGTATTAGTGTGTACATGTTAAGCTTGCCATCAAATACAAAATGTTCATATAGACTAGTCTATATAATATACACTGCCTTATCTCTTAATTACCTATTTTAAATGCGTAGCTACATGAAGAATGGTACCACGCATCATGTTATTGCTACGTAGTCACCCCCTGCTCCTGTCCCTCAGAAATTCCAACAGAAGAGAAAATCCAAACATGACTATTTTACATTGACTGCTGTGGATAACGACCAGCCATTTCCTGACATGTTTATGCAAGACTGCAAAGTAAACATACATAATACAGAACACTGTGCATTAAAGTAGTTACTAAAAAGTATAGCACAGTATCCTTGCCTATTGTAATATAGATATCTTCCTTCCTCGGAGCAGCAATGTCACTTGTGCAGTAGAATCATTTTTGCTTTCCCAGTCAGTACAAAAAGCAAAGTAAATACTAGCACTCTTCTAAGAGAAACAATCAACAGTGCTGTCAACTGCACTTCAGTTTCCTGACAGATTACTACGATACCTACGTAGACTGTGCTTGCCCTGTGAATTTTCCACGCTGGCAGATTTACCATGTCTGTAGTCATCAGCTGTTTCATGCCACCCCAGTCAAAACCAGTAAAAGAGTCACTGACCACAGCCAACATAACTGTACTGACAGGTGTGGATATTACCAATGCAAGCACATTATTCGGTACTACATGCCTGAAATGCCAGTTAATGATTTGGATTCAAGAGTTACTCTTCATATTGGAGAAAATTACTAATACAAAATCAGTCTAGCAGTTTAGTAGCTACATTCAATATTCTCTGACACAAAACATGGGGAATGAAACTGACACGTTGGGGAGAAGTATTTAATTTTGAAAGAGAAAACAACAGATAGCTCATACGCTCTTCTCATTTATATTTGCTGTCAATGACAGGCTACTACTGACAAACATATGAGATTGCGAGTCAGTATGGCCAGGTTAAAACACCGCTTGCAGCTTCTTTCAGTGCAGAAGCAATAGTCTTTGAGAGAACTGAAGCCCGAAACTATAAAGTTCCCAAGTGCCCTCTCCCAGACTAGCTGGTTTCTTAAGAAGTACGATTTCAAACCTGTGGGGACTAAGCCAGAAATAGAGCTCCCATCACAGCATGGGATGGGAAGGTAGGTTGTAGAATCATTTTTACAAGTTGGAATGCTTCTAGGTGAGTTCTTTTGGTCTCCAAAAAAAAAAAACCCCTAATATGCTTTTTTTAAAAATTAAAAAGGTAGATTCAACTTTGGAGAGCTGCACTAAATTATAAGGAGAGCAAGGATTTAATGAGAACCCCAATTTTTTAAAGTGGCTGTGTAAGAAAATATTATTTTCTTTACAACTTGCTTTCCCAGCTGTGGACTTTGGCCCAGCCCCATTCGTTTGTTGCCTTTTAGCTCACCAGTACAATGCGTTACACAAAAACAAGTGTGAAGACAAAACCAACCTGTTACTGAGAAAAAACTACAAACTTTCATTACAAGAAAATGTATAGTGCCCTGCATTGGTAGTTACATGAGCTGTTTCATCCAGTTAGGTGAAATCTGGAAATTATCTCTTTCAAGAACATTAGCATTATACACACTAATGTCACAGTTTAGCAATGTTGACATACTGCATTTCACACCACAAAACACAGCAGAAGCAAACAATTAAGTGCAATTACTGTATGGCACAGAAAGATAAGAGAATTAGCAACAGCTCCAGCTACAAAATTTGTTGGAAAAGTATTTCTTCCACTCTAAGCCTATTTGCACAACAGGATAAATTGAATATTAATACAACATATAACTTACAAAATTACTAAGGCTGCTTGAATAAAGAAAAAGATTGTACTAATCTCAGATGTTAAAGACCTTTGTGTTTACAAATCCACAGTATGCTCTGCTTTAAAGCTTACACATGTGAAACAGATTAAGGGGCACAATGGCAGAGGTTAGTCTCTCAACTATTTTCTACTGGCTACTAGTCCCCTGCTATTTTCTGTCCCAAGTAAAGAGTCACCATCATATTATACCACATACACGTCACCCTCTCACTGTTACTTATTACTTTGTTTCAACATGTTGTCTCATGTTATTTTAACTACAGTTACTCTAAAATAGGTATGACTTGTGCATACTATACCCCACAAAATGAAACCACCATTTAGCTGTTACCCCAATTTGGTTCACTGCTTTGGAAATGATGGTTCTGTCACCTTATCAACTGGAAAGTAGAAAAAAAAAGATATGCTATCGGCTAGTATTTTCAGCTCTAGCGTTGAAGCTTCTTTGACTTCAGCACATGAACAAGCAGTTCAAACCATCAGTAGAGGCCTCTTTGTTACATCTGAATACAAACACAGATGAAAATGAAACCTTTTGACCAGTATTTTTCTCATTTAAGACTGAAGTGTGTATCAGCAGACACCCAGACACAGTGGTGACATCATTCATCATTTCAGGGCAAGTCTCATAAGATCCGTTTCTCTTGAAGACCCAAGTCCTGAAATTTTGAGCTTTTGTTAAAAAAAAAAAAAAAAAAAAAGGTTCCTAGGGAACCTGACTCATGATCTTTGAATGCATACAGCTGCCAACACAGCATGTAGGAAGAAAGCATTAGAGACAGCACATATCTGCACAGCAAGGCATTTGGAAAGATGGTCTGGACAAACATTAAGAAAATAGGTTTGAGGACACACCAAACTTTTTTAAACAACTCTTAATGGAATTGGCATGCAAAGATGACTGCTGCTCCAAACAATATTTTGAGATGCAATTGCAGGAAAAATCATTTTTTACTGGGAACACAGTCCTTTATCTAGGCTCATTACCTCACTTCTGTTACACTTTCCAGAAGATTTCACAACAGATTAAGCAAAAAAATGCTGTTGTTTCAAGAGATACCTTCTTTAAAAGATGTAAACACACACATAAAAAATAGAAGTTTTCAATGTGACAAGAAAAAAAAAATTGGTTAATATTAGGAGTACCTTTATACATAGGAAAAACAATAGTTACACAGGGCAGCAGATGACAGAAATTGCCAGCTCTAGCAAAATAGCAACTTGCCAAAGCCCAGATGGCACAGACTGCAGCTGTGAAGAAACCAGCTGTCCAGGGTGTCTCCCTGCCACCAGGACAGTTGCAAAACTAAGGTGAAAATGGGCAACGACCTCCCTTCCAGCCACTTTTCCCCAATGCAGCAGCTGCTCTACACCAGCCTTTCATCTAGTGGAAACAAAGTCTGATTTTGTATAGGCTGCTGAGAATTCTGAAAAAACTTAAGGGCTACACGGATTTAGAGTGTCCTAGATCACTTAGAAAGTTTAAGCACAATGTTTAAGTTCCTAATGGCCCATCCTGCCTAGAAGGAACTGAAGATCTAACATCTGCTTTTAAAAGAACAAAAATGAAAATAGACTAGACTATTAAATGCCACAGCAGGTGGTAGCCAGGATTCGGTTTTGCACATCGTGTTACTACTGCATTTTGCCTTTGTCCAAGATTGGCCCCATTAAAACTAGGAGGATGGAGAGAGCAGAGAAAGAATGAAAAAAAAAAAAAAAAATCACATTAAAGATCTTGAATAGTTTCATAGAATCCAGCAGTCCTCCAAGAACAATTTTGTTTTATCTAAAAATAGTAAGTAAGAATTTGAATACAGTTTTAAAGTTCTCATGTTATTTTAGGGACTATGAGAAGATCGAAGCACCTTGAAGATTAGGCTCCCCTATCCCTATCTAACTCAGGTCTTGTCTCTTCTTCAAAAAAGTTTGTTTCATTCTCTCTTTTTTGGGGTGTAAATACATATTAGGCAAAGGAAGTCATTACAACCCGAGGAAATGATAATATTTTAATCCAGAGCACCCTCCTAGTTTAGTGATTAGAACAGCTGCCTAACCTGTCAGAGGAAAGAAGAAAGTAAAGTGTAAACTGTTTCCTGGGAATTCATGAGTTTCCAGAGGGACAAATTATCTATTGAAATCCTGGATAAAATCTATGCGGTAACATCACTTTCTCTTGACGTTCAGTTTAGTGTAACACATTTTGAGACCATACAGCAAGATAAGGAGGAGTTTCAGATGATCCTTCTGCTTATTAGATGGGGTGGAGCTGCAGCCTAGGTAGAAAGTATTTTTAAGACAAGATCAAGTACTGACCATTTACAAAATTCTTTCAGTGTCCCTGGGCAAATGAAATGGCACAGACAAGGTCTACACTTGCATATCTAAGACTAAAAGCGTGGTTAATAACCCACTATAATGCCACTACTGCATTCTACTATTCCTGTTAGGTCACAGGTATGTGTCTTGAAGATAGATCACAAAATGACAACTAAAAGTAAATGTAAGACCTCCTTCCTCCTGCCCCTATCTACCACCACCACCACAGGCCATGACTGCAAACCCAGATGAAGGCTACATATTAAATGGTAATAGTGGCTACTCTGCAACAGCAAATCCACAGAACAGTTTGATGTAGTATTTAAGTCATCTTCAGCGAAGCACTGACAGTGGGGCAGTGAGACTAACTGCATGAAAAACGCCAGTGTTCTGATCTCAGTGATTTAGGACATAAATAGGAAGAAACTGATTTCCACTGGGAACAACATTATCAACAAATATTTCTAGACAAAAAGTTATATATTGAGAGTTAGAGAACGTTATTAGGCAGTGATAACAGAGGCACTATGTGTTCTAACAGCAACAGTATTGTTTGCTCTGTTCTGGGATACAACCTGGTTCTGTAAAGGCGCTTACCCCTTCAAAAATAGGATTGCACTAAGACAAAAAATGGTATGGGGTAAACGTTTATTTGAGCCCAATTAGCATATTCTTATGTAACAAATCTATTAAGTCATTAATTCAGGACTTTGTCTCAAGAGCCAATTTACTGAAACACAGCCTCAATCTCTGTCACTCATTTCACTGTCAACAATAACTGAAAATTCCAGGGGAGCAGCGATTTTAGTGAAGTGAACCTGGTGGACTTTTCAGCTCTCAGTGCTTGACTCCCTCTCTTTAAAAAAGTAACAGAATTAGAATTCTGCCACGAGTCATATTAGATACATCAACAATTGAAGGATAAGGTAGTTCATTTTTTTGTTCTCTTTCAAGCTACATTAGTCCCCCAGTTCAAGCTGAAGTTGGCCTTTAATTCTTTCATGCCGTAATTCTAATTATTTTCTTGTGACACATTCAAGCTATACGCTATTGAGGGATTATCTCAAGAAAAAATAATTCTATAATCGTAATATAAATGCCAGTTTATCATATTTGACCTCTCAAGTTCTTCATGTAAGTCTTTTAAGATTTTTAGAGCATCCAGAAATATTTACAAATGTTTTATGAACACACCCATGCAGACACACTGCTATTGAACCATGAAATGTAACCTTGTCTACAGGCAAAAGACTAACAAATTACTTTAATCAGCCTGTAAAAGAAATTCTGAAACAACACATCAGGTGAGTATTTTGCTGAGCAGCAGATGCACAATCTTTGAACTCTAAAAAGACCTTGCAAAGATTACAAAGTTGTTGCCAGAGGCTAAGGAGGCAGTACTAACTGTGAGTTTGTGTAACAACCATTCTCACTGGCCCCTCCTACATCTTCCTCCTTTTTGGTCCTCTGGTATCAGTTTTGTATTTTCCAATGTGATTTAAAATGCTTTACACAGAACATCGTAGTAGTAGTTCCCTGTTGCGGTCTAGCATTTTCTTCTTTTTTTCTGGCATCAAAGTCATTTTAATTTCTGCATTCATCACTCAAGAGACATGCCCAATGCTACCCAGATCACATTTCACACTGTCATCCTTACTTCTAAGGCAATGTGATTTCTACTTGCTTCTGCTTATTTCCAGTCTCTTTTCACTGATATCCCTGCCACTGTAACTCTGTTAAAAGCACAAACCAAAGTGCTACCTAGCATCCGTCAACACTGTGCATCATTCCCAGGCTCTTAATCCATAAATCACTCACTCTATTCAACCTCTTCATGTAAATATATGCCTTGAAGGAGGCCTATAATCACTAAACCAGCCATACACTTAAAAATAAAATGTGAACCAAAAAGTGTAAGGCTAATAATCATGAAATTATTGCCCTTTTTTCCCCACTATTTTCCCTGAGTCCATGTGGATAATCTCCAAACATCGGAGGTTGTCCCTGACACACTACCACACAACAAATCAACCAAGCAAATCCGAAATTATGAGGCAAACTTTTCTGTTCATTTTGAAATCGCCATAAAAACAGAAGCTTGACCTTCAAAAAAAATTTTTTTTCCTCTCAGGTGAATTATTTTGTCTTATTTTGATTATCATCATAAATGGCAGAGGTTTGAAGCTCTGAAGCATTGCTTATCACAACAACAATTGAAAGGCATGACTAAAGTTATGTTAGTCTAAAACGCAGGGGAAGAAAAATCACAGAAAAGATAAAAGTATTTCTAAAAAAACAGGTTCATAGTTATCCACATAAAATGTAAAAATGCTTATTTATATTTATACTTAGTAGACCGAATATATTGCTAAAACATTTTGTACTTATCTATACACTCAAAGTACTTTCATAGTCACCTTCATGTATGGCTTGCTTTCCGGTTTATTTATTTTTTTAACATCTTTGTAGTTACGTCTACATAAAGACGACTTTTAAAAAACTTGCAAGTGTAAGAACTGAAAATTTAAAAAGTGAGAGTTGCGTGGTACTTAAATTAGAAATGTAATGAGCGTCCTAACTTCAAAAAAGACCCCAGAAATGTAGTTCTTTGGAAGGTGGCAAATTCCTTTGTATGAAAGATACAATTAACCTCTACGGGCCTCGACTGACTCTCGGTGCCTTTCAATAAATGACAAGGATGGTGAAATTAAACGAGCAACGCACTTTCCCCATTTTCCTCCAGAGAACTATCACACAAGTTTCAGACCTCCTTAAACTGAGAATTTCTCCCTGAAGCTCCCTCGCCCGACTTCAACCCAGCGGCTGCAGCCTTCGCTCAAATTTCAGTCTTCTATTCACATGATGATCCGACAAACCACGCCAGTACTCCACCCTCCCGACACCCGCCCGCTCCAGGGAGCAAAAATTAACTTGGTGGTTTGGGGCTGCCGACGAGCAGAAAATCCTCCCTCGTACAACAATTGTGCGTTCATCAGCCCCGGCGGCCAGCTCGGCTCGGCTCCCAGCACCGCCGAGCTGCCACGGCGAAGCCCTCAGAAGGAAAACAAAACCTTGCCTCCCAGATAATGGCTTTACTGTACTTACTCAGAGAAAAAAAAAAAAAAAGGAAAAGAAAAGAAAAAAAAAAAAACCAACACGGAATGAAAGGCATTTGACTATTTTCAGTTGCTTGAAATTCAAAAAAACCCCCCAAACCATAGCATACCGCATGTCTAAAATCCCTAAGTCCTTGCGGTTTTGAAGTTAGGGGACGGCGGCAAGCTGCGCCCACCCCACGTTTGGCGCCGGTCTAAGGAGCACCCAGGCGGAAGGGACGGAGAGGTCTGACCCCGCCAAACCCGCTGCCGCTCCCCGCAGGTGAGACCTGCCAAACAAGCACGCCAGCCTCGACGGGCGGGCGAAGCTGCCCCCCGCCGCTCCGCTCGCCCCCGGCAACGAGCCCCGTTACTCACGCCGGGCCCCGCCCCGCGCCTCCGCCGACCGCCCCCCCCCCCCCCCCGCCCCCTCCGCCGGCTGCGAAGTTTCCAGCCAAGGGCAGCGGCCGGGCGGCTGAGCCCGGGACAGCGGTTGCCGCCGCGGCGATCAACAGGCTCCCAGACCGCTCTCCCCGCTGCTGCTCGCCAACCGCGCCTCGGGTACCCGCGGGAGGCTGCGCCCGACCCCGGCTGCCCTCGTCCCCGGGAAGGATGGCGAGGAGCCCGCCCGCCTCACCGCCTCAGAACCCCGCTACCCATGAAAACTACCCCCGGGGGGCCGGGACCCTCAGAGAGGGAAGCACCGCGTACCTGGCGAGGTGATGGAGGCCGTCCCGCTGCCTCGCCGCGCCGGCACACGGCGCCCGCTCCGGCCCGCTCCCGCCTCAGCCGCGGAGAAAGTTTCCTGACGTCAGCGCGGGCGGGCGGGGGGACCCCGCCTGCCTGCCGGGCTCGCTGCCCGCCGGGCCGGGCCGCCGCCGCTGCTCCCGGGCTCCCCCTGCCTCCCGCCGCCGGCCGGCAGGGAGGGGAGAGGGAGGCGGCGGAAGGGGCGCGCCCCGCCGCGCTCGACAGGGGGCGCCCTCGCGGCTGTCGGGGCGGTTGGCGGCGGACGGCCGCGCGCGCCCCGCTCCGGGGGTCTCTGGCGGCAGCACGGAGGCTGGGGAAGGCGTAGCCGTGAAGTCACAGAGTGGCCCTCCGTGACGCCGTGGCTGGCTGCAGCGTCATGGCCCAGCAGGGGCTGCCGCGACTTGTGTCCCGGCCGCGGCCCCTCCGCCGAGCCCCGGGGCTGTGGGGAGCTGAGGGAGGCCCAGGCCTCCGAGGAGCAGGAGGCGCCGGCAGCCCCGTGCGGGGTGTGGGATGTGCCGCTGCCCCGGTGCCGGTCCGTGGAGGGCGAGCGCTGGTTCAGCCTCCCTTCCCCTCGAGGATGGCGAGTAAGGGAGGCGACTGGGAGCGTGAGTGCCCCTCTCTGAGCAGAGTGGAAGGGGCGCCTCAGGGCAGTGCTCTAAACTCAAGGATGGGCACACCTCACCTGGCATCACAGCTTATTTTAATGAAGCTCTGCCTCGAGTAAAGTCTGATGAAGTGAAGAAATGGAAGGAAAAAAAGTCGTGAAGAGTAGGTAGTTGTTGAGAAAGTGGGGAGTGCAAGTTAGTAGCTCAGCATTCCTCAAGGAAACATTGTTAGAGGAAAAAAAGTTAATGGAGATACTTCCACCGGTCTTGAGTAAATCTACAGTGAGGAGTAGAATGATGGAATGGCAAGGGTTGGAAGGGTCCTCGGGAGATCATCTAGTCCAACCCCCTGCCAAAGCAGGTTCACCTAGAGCAGGTTGCACAGGAATGCATCCGGGGGGGTGTGAATATCTACAGAGAGGGAGAAGGAGAATAGAAGTATTTTGGTAGGGTTCAGATATGTAATGTCATTCTGTCTTTGAAGATACTATCTGTGGCACACAACCCCAATTAAAACGTGTTTTAGAAACACTGGAACAGTGTAGATCAATATATTTTTATGACAGTCACGGCAAATACAAGTTAGAGACAAAGTATTTCCTGTAGAAAGGCAAGGAATTCATGTCTGCCATATCTCTTTTATTCCTGGTGGCCTTCTGCCGTGATACTGCCAGTAAGGAGCATGTAGTGTCTTTGGAAAGGCAGGAAACTCACCTGTCATTACTCTGCCTGATTGTTTTCACAGCAAAGTGAAAGATGCCTTTCATTTTTCGTTAATCAATTGACAAACCTCAAGAATGGCTATTTAGAGAGCAGAACAAAACACGTAACAAATCAAAGCAAAGGTATTTAGTCTGCAGTGGGTGTTTTCTTCTTTTTTTTTAAAAGGGAAGATGGAAAGCAGTTCAGGGTGGCAATTTACAATTAGAAGTGGAAGGATCATGACAGAAAAAAAACCATGAAGGGTAGAAGTCAAGAGCAAGCAGCTTTTTAAATTAGTAAGACCTAGATAATTATATGCATGATGTGAATTATGTAAAAAGTTAATTAGCATGGCTGCCTTTTCCATTCACTACTAAACTACAAAAACCCTCCAAAATACACGCACAAAACCAAAGCAAATTAGTAGTAAATTTGTCTGCTCTAGAGATGATTATTAAGCTTCTGAAATTTTCCATCAGTTCATTCTCTCCCACAAAGGAAACAAATGCTAACTACTTCTACGGTTTCAGAGTTATTTGTAAATTTTACTAGGAAACTAACAGGCTATGAAGCAGTTGCAAAGGATCATTGTGTGGAAAGTTGTGACTGTGGTAGAAGCATACCAGCTGAATTCCAAAAGATAAATAGACAGAAGTAAAATTCTAAGAAGGAAGGGAAATGGAAAACACTTTGGGGGAAGTTGTATGGGAATTGTATTCTAAGTACCAACAGAGTCAGGAATTGTTTTCAGCATCCAGAAAATAAATCTTAACAAACATTTTTCTGGAAAAAAACACCCAAACAAACAAACAAAAAACAAAAAAACCACAAACAAACAAACAAAAAAACAAACCAAAAACCCAAATGCCACACCTTAATAAACCTGTCTTTACTGCACTCTTAAGACCGTTGAAGCTGTATCTAATGAATCAGAGCAGAACATTCCTATTTCATTAACAGCTGATCCATGACTGGTCAATACAGAAACTTTTTTTAGTTTTTTTGCTGTTGTTACTGACAGCTATTCCCATAGACACTTCCACCGCACCTTGTTGGAGCTGACAACTGCATTGCGTGCTTCTCCTTAGCCATTGGTGCCTGTCAAAATCAGTGACAGGAAGGATGGGAAGAGAGATAATCTGTAAATTCAATCTGTAAAATCATGGAAGAAAAATAAAAGTAAATTGCTACCAAGAACCTCGGGTTTTAGTAGTTTCTCAGAAGTAAAAACACAGACTAATCTAGTCTGTCAGGAGTTTGAATTTTTAATTGTGTTAAACATTTAGACTTTGATTACCTGTTTTTCATATTTGTGTGATTCGTTTTTCAAGCAACAAGGCACTTCGTGTACTGCTTTCTTAGTATATTTCAGTGTCAGGAAGCATCTTTATGTATTTGACGTTTCATAACATACATCCAAAGCTGGCCTTTGTTGTATGTTGTAAACAAGTACTCAAACTTGTTCAGTTACAGTACTGTTTTAATTTTGATTAGACAAGCTCAGCTGCAGTCCGGTTAGTGGATAAAGTCTTAAAGTTTTGATCTACCTATTAAAAATGTATATATTTATTTGTAAAGTTATGGACATCCTTACATATTTTATGTTTCCCAAAACTAAGCCTTGGTAGAATTTTACTAAAACTCTAATAAAAGTTGGTAGCTCAGTCACAACAGCAAAGAAGAGCACACGCTAGACAATAGAAAACATTTTGGCTGTTGAAATACACGTTATCTTCAGTTTTTCAAAGGTGATTCAGAAAGGAAGTAAAATCAAGGGCACTTTAAAATACTTTTGCGGTACCATAGCAGGGTGTTTTTTTAGTTACCAGGTTTTTCTGAAGTAAAGTGTGTTTGATGAAGTTAGGGTAGATTTTGTCCAAAATCAAATTAGACCATTTTAAATGCAATAAAAATATAAGTATAGACTATATTACCTCAGGAAAGCACATTTTTCAAAATCCTTTTTGCATGCAAATTTTTTTCTTAAAAAAAGTGAGACTTTTTCTAATATGAGAAAAAACACTCAGTATGTAGGAAGCTTCATAGTTCTTCTGAGATATATTTTGGACATAATTTGTATTGCAATGCTTAAATAAAAGGAGTGTAGAGCAAACAATTCTTTTATTTAAATTTGATGCATATTATTTGAAGGGAATAGAAGAAAATGTGATTTCTTTCTTTTACTGTCATTCTTTTCCATCAACAGTGGCAACCCAGGGATGGAGTGATGACAGTATTTGAGAGGAAAAATAGAGCAAAAATATATGAACTCTAGCATTAGTACCTCTTCATCTTAATTGTTAATTGGTGTGAACCAGGAACAAAAGGCTAGGAGCAAAAAGAATAAAACAGGGACTTTCTCTGTGGCCTAGGTCCCCCAAAACCTGACGGGGACAAAGTCAGGGCATTACTGGGGCTGTCATCCCTGAGTGTTGCAGAGAAGTTCAGCAAAGAATGAGGCACTCAAGAAATGAAAAGAGCATACTCAAGAGAGAACAAAATCACATTCATAAAGACAGGCTTGCGTCCTGGCTCCTTACCGGAATTGATTGGTTTTATTGTTCTCCTGAGGTTGTAAATGTCAGTCATGTAAACAGATGGTGAAGACTGAGTGGAGATGATAGAAGATGAGCAAAAGCAATGGAATTAGTATTCATTTAGATCTGGAGCTATGCCAAGATCAAAGAGTAAATATTAATCACTTGGGCTGATTTAACAGAAAGCAGTTACTAGAAGGAACCAAGATCAAAGGGCTGCACCAATTACAAAACCTGAGAAGTTTCACCTCCCTACTGAGCACTCTCACCTCTCACATAGACCAAAAGCTACCTAGCATTACTCTGCAAGGATGTTAAATAAGAAACCAAAGCAATCCCCCTCCAGTCTTTCTTAGGACGAAACGCTGCCTGGGAAAATTTCACTCCTGATTTCATATTTACCTTGTAGGCCTTTTAGTATTGTCATGGTAGTGTAATGTATGTCCCCATTTTAAACGTTCCTTGCTTTGCCAGAGAACCATAAATTGCCACATTGTAAACAAAAATCATATCCCCACATTGATCTTAATGATCATAGGAGAATGTGAAAAAAGCACTGAATTTCAGTCAAGGGAAAGATCATTACAATCATTAGCAGTATGATCGGTTTCCATATCAGAGACGGCAAAGGCCAAGAGGGCCTGGGTACCCAGACAACGAGTTGCCTTATCTTCTATAAACTTAACCAACCAGGAAAAGGGTAACTGTTGGTCAGGCCAACAGAGCAGATACTGGTCTCTTGAAGGCGACTATGTAACATCATATTGCCTGATATTTTCACTTTTTTTTTTGACATTTAACCAAAAACTCTTTTGAGACAGGTTTTACTGACAACACATAAGAGAGGCTTGTATACATTAGAAGATCTGACATGGAGGGCGTTGGGAGAGAGGGAAGAGCATGAGAAAAAGGTGTCTTTTCTAGCTTGAGTAACTGGCAATGCAGTTGTGTTTCAAAGATGTGAAGGGTTATTGATTCAAAATCACAATATTTCTTGTGTTTCTCTTATGCTCCCATTTATGAAAGGATTCTTGCTGGATATTTGATACTGTTTTTCCTAATTACTGTGCTGTTACTGATTTTTTTTCATCATTGTTAAAATGTAAGTGCAGAAATAACTATTATGTTACTTAGATTCGGTAGGTGTCATAGGCTATTCAATTTTATCCAGGTGTCTTAATTATTGTGTTGTTAAACTCCATTCAGGGCCTGAGGAAAATAGTGTCAGAGAGATGAGAAAAACAGGGTGTCGACAATGCTGAAGTGGGGTGGTTGGTGCAGGTGACTGATTTAATGTTGATCATTGTAAACCTGAGCGTGAGATTAGTATCAACTAGCAATATATCTAAAGAGGAAGGTGATCTATGCCATACCTCATAGAATTTCCATCCCAGAGGTGGTCAGTCTCTGTATCCCAGAAGCTTTTTGTGGAAGTATGTAACATTAGAAGTACTGTAGCCAGCATTACAAAATATTTCCAAAGTAGAAAAGCAATTTTTCCTGCAGAAATTCACACAGACTCATGCCAATTATATACCTTGCATTTACAAAGCCCAGAGAAAGAAACAGACTTTGGGCATTTCATTCTAAAGTTTTGAGAAAAGGAAGAAGAAACAGAATTTTCATTAAAAACAAAAGATGAATATGTAGTAGTCTTTGCAGATAACAAGAGTGCAAAATGGTTAATACAATTGCTTTTTTCTCTTCTGAGCAAGTTATCCTTTGAAGTATGGCAGAACGTCTACTTCTGAAACTATTTGAAATGGTTTAAGTTGCTTACTCCATGACAAAAACCTAGAACAACAAGACAGCCTAAAAACTAACCATGCTGTTAGCTTAAGACAGAAAGAATAGAAGAAACCATTGCTCCTGTCATCTACACTACACATGGACATCAGTTTTTTAAACTGTCTAGTATTTGAAACCAATGTAACAAAATTGTATTCAAGGGTGCCTAAACCAAGGTAAAATTTCAAGTCAGCTCTCATTGAACTCACAAGGATTTTTCCTGTGGATTTCATTGAAAGAAATATTGTAATATATTAATAAAATACTTATACAAGAATAAAACCTCTAAATAGAAAAAAAATTATCTGTTTAAAGTCTTTGCTTTTAGGGCTTCTCTTAGATGAAATGTTAAGAAGGAAACTGAGTTCTGGAAGAATCTCTAGTCCCTTGACATAAACACTACAGCATCTATCAACAGGTAAATTGGAAACTAAAATCTTCAAAGCTACTTAGTAAAATAGCCCAGTCAAGGCCTCATGAAAGCCCAAAATTATTTGAGGCCCTCAGTCAAGGCCAAATCAATATTTTATATGCATGTGTCATAACCCAGACTTTCCTCTATTTTCCTTTGCTTCTTTTCCATATGTAACACTTCATTCTACTTTATGCAAGACTGGCTGTAAATGCATGTGCAGTTGAGGATGAGTTTTACTTATTTACATTAGATACATCTCACCAAGACTGTGATTTATATCTCTAAGACAATATAAGTGATGCATGCATTTAGTATGCACATTAAAATCCCTTAGATTATTTTCCACATATAATGTAAAATTGAAAAGTTACAAAAGAGAAGAAATTTGCGGATACTGGTAGAAGCCTAGAGGAAGGATATGAAAGCTGAAGGTAGCACAGGGTTAATATTGAAAAAAAGAACCTAATACTGGAAAAGAAATAAAGCCGTGTTATACAATATGTATTTGTGATCTGTAGGAGAGGGAATAAATATCCAATTACAACTACAGTGTAGTTGAAAGTCTGAAGTGTAATTAATTATCTACATTATTTGTGTTCTGCAGAAATGAAGTCTCTTCTCTTGTAGTCAGCTGTACCATAATTTTTAAAACCACTTGTCTCCATCATGGGTCATTAATACTACCAAAATCCAAAATGACACATTTCTTGCATACTCATTTCTCATAGAAAAAATGCGGGGTTTTTTACAGAAGTTCAAAATATTGTAAATATTTTTATATACGCCCTCTGTCCTGGAATATACGTGTCTGGAAAGCAGAAAGTGCCATTCATTTCTTCCATTGGCTGTTCCACGTAAGGCCAAGAATCCTCAGTAAATTCTAGACAACGGCTTTATCTGTTTAGGTAAAACAATAGGAATAAGCATCACTTTGGAGTTTAGGCTTGATGGTTGCCAGATTCTCATGCAGACTTCTGCAGAACTTGCTGCTGCTTTCAAGCAAGGAGAACAGAACACCACCTTTTAATTGGAAACGAACACGTGAGTTAACGTCTGCAAATAGAGACTTTGAATAGACTTGTTCAGATATTGGAATTAGCTTCCATGTTTTCCTCTAAGCTTCTTAGGTATTCTTATTGAATTACAGGAGTGAGAAATGAACTATAGAATTATTTCTTAGTTGACAATTGATATATGTGATTTATGAACACATTCATAAGCCTTAAGTGCTTTCACTGGACACAAGTTCACACATTTCCATAGCTACCAGACCATGAGACTTTCCTGTTATACTCTGCCAAACATTTCAAAATCAGACTCTTTTTTCCATTTTCTTGGTAGATATCTCACGTCATTATTACTGGGTTTGTCCTTTCATAGTAATCCTTCTTTTTTATGCTTTAGGATGAAAAACAGCTCAGCCTGTAGATGGCTTGTAAATGGACTTTGATGTTGCAGGTAAAATTCAATTCTTATCTAAAAGGTAATAGTCCATTATATAAAATAAAGTAACAAGTGCAAGGAACTTGTACAATCTGGAGAACATTAAAACACACATAAAAATCCACCTATGACTGATATCATACTGAACCCTCTCAAGTAAATATATTGTCTGTCTTGGAGTTGTAGTTCTTACGAAATTAAACTGTGGCCTTTCATGCCCATGCCTTCAGCACTCCCATAGATGTGCCTTTAGTTATGGACAAGGCAAACCCTTGGTCAGTGCTGTCCATTTGCCATAAGTAGAGGTTAAAAACTGGCTTCCCCTTACTGGGTGTAGTTAGCATTGCTGTTAAAGTTCTATTCATGGCAATGATCTTCAGATGTCTTTCATGAAAAAGAACAATAAGTTAAAGAAGTAAACATTCCCCAGAATTTGGACCATATATGAGACTACCTCTGAAATAGCTATTGCTTAAAACTAACTTGAAGCTGGTCAGGCAAAAAGCCCAGTTGACCTTTCAAAAGAAATGCCATAGAAAGGGCATTTAAGTTTATATATAATTACATGGAGTACAATCTTTACCCAAAAGTTCAAAAATTGCTATTGATGAAGCAGGATTTACTGTGATAAAAACACATTCAAGATGAACCCTAAGTCTATCCAGAACTCCTAGATCCCTCTAGTGACTATTTAACATTCAGCACATCTCAAAATGGAGCCTAAGCATCCCTTTGAAAGTAATAGCTGTTCTAATTTATGACGATTGATGTTATTATTATATTACTCTCAAAAAAGTCATAGGTGCTTATCCACTAAATAAAGAGCAAACAGTTCACAGAACTACCCTAATGCAACACGTTGCTGGGCAAAACACAGCAGTATATTATAGCCCTACCAAAGACAACAGGTATTTGTTTTTCTGGGTGCTCAACCTTGTAGCCTCCCTTCGTATAAGGACACAGGGTTCTTGGTGCTCTACGTGGAGTTCTCGGTGCTGCATTTGGGGTGCTAGGTGCTGCATGTGGGGGTGCTCAGTGCTGCATTTGGGGTGCTGGGTGCTATACCTGGAGTGCTTTGTGCTGTATTTGGGGTGCTGGGTGCCGTACAGGGGTTGCTCAGTGCTGCCTGTTGGGTGCTTGGAACCACACACAGGGTGCTTAGCACCCAGCGCTCAGGACCTCTCCCCCATGACCACCCCAGGATGGGTGCCACCACCACAGCCAACTCCCCTGAGACACTCACCACCCTCAGCCACACTCCCCACCTCACCCCGCAGGTTTCTCCCCTGGCAGGGTGATGGGCACCCCAAGGACCCATGGGTGCCAGGGCTGTGCCATGACTCCCCAGCAAACCTCTTCGTCCTCCTATCCATCACCCACTATCCAAAACCCACCACTGGGTCATCACCCTGCCTAATTATGGGGTTGTGGCCACCATCGCAGGTTGCATTCATCCCCATGTCCTTACCCGCCTCCCCCCCCCCATTTTAATTCCCCGCTGGGTGGGAGATGAGTGCTCCTAGCAGCACTCAAAAAATCAGGTTTTGGGGGTTTTTGTGTAGGGCCTTGGAGTTTGGGGGTTCCACTGCAGCAGCCCCATCCCTATGGATGGATGTAGGGTGAGGGGTCACAGGACGCTTGGGTCTGTGGGTGTCCCCACCCTCAGGGCTTGCTGTCCCCACCCACCCAGGGCTGTGTGTGTGAAGTTCAAAGTTGACTTGAAGCACCCGTGGCTCTTCCACAGGCCAGCCAAGGGCCGGTTCGGCTACAAGGTGCTGCAGCGGGTGGGCAGCAGAGAGAAGTGGTGAGTGACAGCCACGGGTAGTGGGGGGACGACATGAGGACAGCCATGGGGCTGTCACACACACACACCCCAGCACATCCCATGGGGTGGATATATGGGGCTGGGCTAAGGCCTGGGGAGTGCACAGCTTGTGATGCTGCGAGGAGAGGGAAACTGAGGCAGGGCTACCCCGAGGTAGGTACCCAAATAAGCAATGAATACCAGAAATTCACTCTACCCACATGTGTGGGAGTGTTAAAGTGTGTGTTTGTTACTCAGCTGTAAGGATAAATTTGTGAGCCAATATCAGGAAGTATTAGCATGCAAAAATGAATTTACTTGCTAGGTATTAACTAGGAAGAAACAGGTGGTTGGAGAAATACCTTATCGTTACAGAAGGTTAATGACTGATTATTCATTACTAATGTCATTATCAAAAGTCAAATTTTCCTCTCTTCATGTCTGGGTAGCCCATCCTATCCAAGTCAATAAACAAGAAAGAAAACATCATATTTGTTCTACCAAACAGAAGACAGTCTCAGATACAAAACTGGGAATAAAGTAACTAAAGAAAACATCAAAACAATAAAATGCCCATCTGCTATCAATCTCCTTTCCTGCCTGTCACTTAAAATTTCTAAGGCATGTTATAGCTGTGGAAACAAAACAAGCAATTCAGCACTGTTTCCCTTCCCTTATTCCCCACCTAATAATCAGGATCACCTTCAAAATTAGTGTGAAAAAGGGAAACTACATCTAACTCTGAGTTAAGATGGTGACAATACTTTCTAAAGACAAATATTTTTATAAGAATCATGCATACTCTTTGTCAGTTGTGCATACTTCCTAGCAATCTCAAAGTCAGTGTGACGTTTTCATAGAGACCATATGTAAAATACACAAAGATGACTGAAATTTGGCATTTAAAATTGTTCTTCTAACTTGCTCTTTTTCAAATTTAATGTTACCCTACCATTTTGCAAAAGAAATGCCAAATTGTTTTTCTTACTTAATATATTTATCCTTTTCTTGGATGGATTTTATTCTGTTGAATTTTCATTCTCTTTTTTCTGGAGTAGAGCTGTCCTACTTTTAACATTGCACTCACTGCTGTGTTTTCTCCCTTAATCTTTTGATGGGATGTTGCAGTTGTGCGGCTTCAGGTGAGTCTCTGCTTTCCTCCTCACTCTGATGGTTCAAGTTTTAGTAATAGGAGGGAGCACCCCAGGGGTGTCCCCACCAATTGAGATCATTTAACATGAGACCACAGTCCTAAAAGCATAGCATTTTTCATTTACATGCCTGAGTTAAAACAGCAGAGAGATGGTTTGGAATTTGTGCTGTGCAAGTGTTGCAATGGAAGAGCTCAACTGGCTCTGAAGTTAAACTTCTCAGCTTTCTGCCCCTGTTTTACAAGTACCATGGTTTTGTCCAAAAAACAAATTCCTGCTGATTCACAACCTCAAGTAGCTTCTGGACAATCAGACCTCCTTGTGTTAGCTGCTCATGCATGAAACGCTGATGAACACTACCAGTTTCCATTTTCTATATGCTTGAAGGGCACAAGATGGAGACCTTTTTTTTTTTTTTTTAAATTTAAACTACAACAGAACTACAGCTACTTGACAACAAACACAGCAAGAAGTAAACATACAGCACAGATTAAACATGTTGCTATGAGATTAATGCCAACTTCATGGTTACAGCAAACATCTGCCTTTAATCTGTATTGCTCATTAGCTGGAAGTATTGCATACCTGGGATTTGTTATAGTAAATAATGCTGGAATGGATACCACATCGATACATTTTTCCTGTATTAATGCGAGAATTGAAAGGATACAAAACAAAGTAGAACTCCCTCAGTAAAGGCTGCTTGGCTGTAATTTCAGATTATGCACAAAGTGGTCAAAGAAAGTTATCTGATTCCTATGATAATTTCTGATTGCAAAAACATTTTAAAGGATTACTGTCCTTCTTCACCCTTGAATGCTTGCTCCCTCATCTTTCATTATGCTGAGCTGTTTGTGTGGCCTCTTTACAAGTTTATATACAGATTTTCTGTGTTGAGGAGAAAAACCTAGAAATATAGGATTCATTTTTGCTTTTTCACTTACCTATTTGAGAGGAGAGTCTTAAAAATGACCTATTAGGACAACTAGAGAGAGCAAACTGTAACTGGGAAAGAGTGAGGAAGAGGCAAGAAACAAACTAAGATTGCAGGAGCTGCTTAAATCAGCTGTAGGTCGACAGAAATCATAGGATGGAATCACATTGTACAGTGGGATGTTTATTTACTTCTTTCACAAAAAGGAAAGTGCTCCAGTTTTAGCATTGTCCTTGGTCTAACTGATACGGCCGTTTGGTCAACAGTTGCCTAAGGAATGCAGGATTGGCTTCTCTACACGAAATGCAAATGAACAATTTTCTTAGTATTAGCTTCAATGTCAATGATTTAAGTTGTTCTATTCAAATGAGTGGGACTTGGAAGATTATTTTTAGGTTTAGAACTGTAAATTAAGGTATGAACAACTCATTTTCTAACGACTTCTGCCTTTGTTCTTTTCAGCCAAAAATCTCTTCTCGTCATTAATACGACATTTTGGAGAATTTAATTAGTTCCTGTCTCCTTAGAATTACTGTTTCGCAGTGTATGCCCCCAGTTATTTATGTTTGTTTTAAAGAGCTCATAGAATGTTAAAATTTGCTTTAAAAGTAAAATTTATATTCTTTATAACCTTCTAAAAAAATCCACCAAGTGCATACTGTTACTTCAAAAGAACTATTGAGCATCTCCAAAGATATACATTTCCAAAGAAAAGCTTGGGACTTAAGTTTTGAACTCCTTTCTCATATCAAATGCATATCAACAGAAGAACTGCAATCATGTAGTTACATAATTTTACAGTTCTGTAAAAATACAGCAAGAGTTAACTAATCAGATTAACTCAAGAATTAACTCATATATATATTTGAAAATTAATTTCTTGGAGTTTAAAAACCCCAAAGACAAAGAACAAAACAACACAAAATACATCCAGATCTTGGGAACCAAAAAGGAAAAAGTAACAAAAATAAAAATCCTTCATCTTGGTGAAATAGTAGCAGAAAGTAAATCAACATCCTTTTCTTTCAGTCACTTATTGCTGTGTTTGTTTCCACTCTTCTGGTCTGAAATCTGTTTATGATGTATACCAGCAAATAGAATAAAGAAATCCTCTTGCCTTTATTCTCAGCTGATGAGGCTAAAAAGAAAAGCAAGAGACTAAAACAATGCAGCCAGCAAAAAATGTAGTCTAGCAACTCCACATATCCACAACCTTAGGGTGGACAAAAAGGAATTCTTGTGAATGTATGTATATAAAAGAACAAAGAGCAGAGAGGTCTCTGAAAAGAGGAAACTGGCAGGTAGGAAGCAAGAGAAAATAATGACAGCAAGGGTAGCAGATGACCCAAAGAAAGGAGGAGACGATAAAACTAACTGGATTTACAAGCTGCGAGACATACTTGACTTATGGTTTATGCATTGATTCTTTACTGTCAGGGCTTACTAGAAGACATATCTCTAATTCAGCAGTCAAATGAACTGATGTTTCCCTCCCTGACAATCATTAATCCATCTCATGTAAAAAAAAAAAAATTAAAAAAAAGTATGAGATGAGAACATTAACTTACCACAGTTAAGTGACATACATCTTCTTGATAGTTTTCTTTGGACTAATCTTGCTTTTTATACCCAGACATAGTTGTTTAGCCTTATTGTAAGCTAGGTTCTGGAATCAGATACTGAAAAGACCCAAAATATCACTTAGCATGTACCCTCCTATTTCATTGTTGTTTCCCACATCTTTTTTTCATACCTTATCTCGTCTAAGTTTTTGAAATTGTGACCTTATAAAATAATTAAAAAAGGAGAGCAAGAGTGAGGGAACATTATAGGTTAGTATGATTTTCACAAGAAAAAAATTATACTAGTGTATGTGAAGCTAAATCTTTTTATATCTCTGCTTTTATATGAGAGCTTTTTATCAGCATGCATCACATATCACTGCATGTCTCTTCATCGTGGATCTTGCTATGCTACATAATGCCAAAGAACATTCAATTGTTAAAAGTTTATGCATTTAAAAAATGCATTCACAAAGGCACAGCTATTTTTGCCATCTTATTACAATTTCTTTTTTGTTTGAGACATCTTCAGTGTCAATACAATTGGGAGCATTCTTTTGCAATATTATTAAAGAGGAAGGATGGATGATTAATGTCTCCTTATTGAAATCAACACCAGCTGGATTTTATGTCCTAGTCATAATGCATAAAGACTGTATGTGTTCAGCATATGAGCAGCAGAACAGAGAGGTTCTGTTGCCTGTTTATTTTTCTTATATGGCAAAGAGAAAAAAGAATTATAAAAATAATAATAGGGGGGAAAGTAACATGAGAAACAGAGTGGCTTTAAAGATTCAAGTTCGAAGAAAGTTAACATCAATGGCAGTCAAAAATAGTGCTTAAGCCTGTGGATTCATTTCCAAAAGAAACTTTTAACATTTAACCAAAGTATAGCAAAACAGACACAAAGTGCACAGAATCACAAGTTTAAACAGCTGTTTTCAGAAAGAGTAGATTTACTTTGCTGCAAAAATATTTTTGTAAGAAAAAAAAGTAAAAATTCCAGAATAAAGATGACCACAGTTGCAAGTCAGCTGTTTAAGTTAGAGTACTTTGATGTTCTTGGTTAGGAAACATTAACAAAAACATCTAGAATGAAGTAAGTAGCCTGTATCGATCCCCATGGATGGATAAGACCTTTTCAAACTAGTTTGTTGTATCAAAAAAATATAGTCTTCCAGCCAGTTCTGCCGAGGAGCATTTGATATGACTGTAAGTGCGACCATTCTGCTAAAAAATTCCCACCTTGAAACGTAGAGTGTACTTTTAGAAAAATAAAGTAGGATTAAATTATTTTATCAAAATAGATGATCTTTTCTTTTTCCCCTACATAATTTGGCTTGCATTAAAACAACAGAAATAGCAAAGTGTTTAATAATCTGTGCAAGGATACTGCTGCTCAGAGCAAAGAAAATGGTAAGATGACATAATTTTCCCTTTTTTTTTTTTTTTTTAATCCATAGCACATAAAAAGTCATAGGAAAAGAAGAATTAACAGAGCGATTTGATAGGAAAAAATTCAGCTTTCATATTTAAAATTATTTGAAGTGTTTGAAAGTTGACAGACTCAGTTGCAGTGGGTGTTTAATTGAACTTGCTGTGTAATACTGATTATTTCTAAGAGCTAGGGAAGTTAACTGCTATAGGAAGCAGACATTTAAGACCAAAAATGACTTAAGACCACAGCTTACAGTGAATTGACTAGTAGCATTCTGTCACATTATCTTAGCATTTGCTACTAACTAGGACAAAATGTATTCCTGGACATGTATTCCACTATAACTCTAAGTTTGATTTTGTGTCCTGCAACAAACTTTAGATAATGATGCTGTCATTTAGATTGGTGTTCAATTGTGGGGTAACAGAGCAAGCAAGAGAAGAATCCGTAGGACAATAAAATGTGAGCAGAGTAAGGAGTAAAGGTCTTTGAATCTCCAGTTGAATGTATTGAAAGCACTACAGATAGATAAGGGTGTCCAAGAAACATCTGGCAATTCTCTCTAAACATGTGTATGGCTGCCCAAATACAAGTTGCTCTGTACCTTTTTGCATTTGATTTAGGGTTAGAAATAAAAAAAAGCCCAGTGAAATTCCTAATAATTTAAAAAATAGGGCATTGTTGGAATAAAATTATTAATTTTACCTTTTTATAAAACCTGGTGATCAATACATGCTAATAGAAGTTTTTCTCTGCATTTAAAAAAATAGTCTAGTAAACAGTAATCAGAAGATTTTGTGCATTATTCACAGTTCAAATACTGCAAGATTAGTTTATTAATGCAAAAGAACTTTGGCCCTTAATTTTGTTGGCAGCAGCATGGTGTCCTAAAAGTAGTATTTTTTAGAAGGACACTGATTTGACTTTATTCTTCATTCCAGATGTGTTTGCTGACTGAAATGAAAACAACTCTCCCCTTCCCAGTTCTATGTGAGGTGAAGAATATAAACCACACTACTTAAAAAGCCTTTAAGAGCTGATTAAAAATAAACCTGAATAAACAAGAAAAATCAGAAAGTTTTGTGTGTGGACCATTTGCACAGGGAATCAACCATTTTCTATTAAAGCAAATTCTTTGTGAATAAGAAAATAATCTAATTATAAAGAAATATTAATACAGTATTTGTACAACTCATCTGATCATTTGGTTACATTCTATAACTAAAGATTCTACAACTTTAAAATGCACCTGTCTTTGTATACGATTATGATTTAATGTTATGACTACTGAAACAGATACAATAGGTTGTTTTTCCTATGTTACAAAATGGAAACGAGATAAAAAGTTGCCTTAAGGGAGGCCCTGGGGAAAAAAATGCATGCAGAGAAAGGTCTCTCCTCTGCATCTTGGCAACAGGATAAAGTGGGTACATTTAATGGTATTAGAATCTGCTACTTTGCCTCAGAGTGCAAAACATCTTAAAATACATCAGAAGGTTCAAAGCACGGATGAGGTCATGGCCCTTTTCATTACATGATTGCAGAATAGACTGGGTGTTCCTTAAAAGCCAACTGCACTGTGTATAAACTCTAATTTGAGTGATACTTCCACCACTGTGAAACTGATGAAAGCCACACTTAACTTCAGAGACGTGTTGTAAATTTGCATACAAAATGCATTCACTATTATGCATTTCTTAAAGTATGTCTTCCTATTTTCCCTAAATTTCATGCGAATAGAAGGCTATATCTTAATTTTAGATTATCATTGTGGAGGCTGAAAAATATGTCTTAATATTCTATCTCTCATTTTATTTAAGTGATTCACTTCCTAGTGTCCTAGTTTTAAAATGGCTTTTTTTTTTTCTGCTGCTCAAATTATGCTCACTAGTTCCTGTATTAGCCCAACTTCCAGAGATTAAGATAGGGAATGAGGGAGAAAGTTTACAAATTCTAATACATAATGTTAAATGATTGAATATATTTCTGAAACACAGAATTGCAGACTATCTTTACAATGCAATAATATGTCCCACATTAATCTTACTGTGATTATGCCCAGCTAGCATAATCATTTCTAATAATTTCTTAGACTAATGACTTTCTATCAAACAAGCAAACTCCAAAATGTCAAAATCTTATTGCAAATCACTTCCGAAATGAACACAGCAAATGTTATCACGAGTTAACATACTGAATCTCTTCTTACCTGAACTCCTTTTCAAGCCCATGTAGCTTATTTTTAAGTCCCTGCAGTTGTTACAGCACTTCTGCTTCTACTATAGGAAGTCCT
The DNA here is from genome assembly GCF_964106895.1 of Numenius arquata. Classification (NCBI taxonomy): domain Eukaryota; kingdom Metazoa; phylum Chordata; class Aves; order Charadriiformes; family Scolopacidae; genus Numenius; species Numenius arquata. The sequence goes on from NC_133578.1 coordinate 35,978,042, forward strand.
CACAGACACTAAGTACAGTGAAGTACAGGTGAATTCTCAAGAAGGGGTTCAGCTGGATGACAGGGTGGTACAAAGAGAGCAGAAGATAAGCAAATTGGATTACCTGCTCAGTGAACCTACCTGCAGATATACTTCACAGCCTTTTCTGGCTTCTTTGATGAGCCTTTACCAGGGAAGGTCCATATTCCCTATGATGTTGGCAATGTATTGAAAGCCTGAAGGATGACAGTTGCTCTGGATAATTGCTTGCTTGCTTTCTGTCTAGGCAAGAGGACTGAAGCAAGCAGTCTACATGGTGCCAAAGCGGTGAAAACCCTGCAAACAAAATGGCTGTCATTAACATTAATTTATTAATACATGGAAACAAAACTCATTCATCTGTTTATTCTAGGAGATAGCATCTCCCAACTGCTAATCAATTCGTATACAAGTTGTTTACCTGTCTCTGGGAGTTGGCAGAGTACTTTCATTACAAATTCACAGCAAAGAGGTAGCAAGCCCTTTTAAAGATATTTACTAAGCTACTGCTGCACCTTGCTGCGAATTAACCTCGTTAGCCTCTCAAGGGTACTCTTAGTAGGTACATGACACCAAAACAAGAGAGTTCCCATGCCTCCCCTAAATTTATCTTACCTCATATCTCATCTGATGATAACAAAATAAAATTTATCAATCAGGCATGATTCAACAATAAGTAACTGGTGTCTGGATAATGTGATTTTTCTACATCACTAAGTTCTTCATGGGAAAAAAATCTTATTTTTCTGCCTACTTACACACTGGAGAAAACACTGGATAAGGTAGTTCAACGCATGGACTGTGTCTACTCATTTAGCAAACAAATAAAGACAAGTTATCTATTGATGCGTATTGTGCTGTCATGCAGTAATCTAAATTATGTTTGTTATTCATGGTTGGAATTGTTGCTTGTAACACTGCATCCTGTTGTTGCAAACAAGAACTGGAGCCAGAAAAATGCTTCTCTCAGAAATTATGGATCTGTCCCTTTAGAACAAGTTAGACTTGTTCAAATCTCTCTATCCTAGTAGAAGGAGAGAGGATGTCCAATAGCAGAGGAAAAGAAAGCAAACAAGAAACAACCTCGGCTTTGAAGGACATTGCTGGAAAAGACAACACATTGTACTGACTTTTCATAATAAATTCCAAGGAAAATATTCATGCCTCTGTACCCTAATGTCTAATATTCCCTGATATACCAAGTTGTGGTTTGGATTTCTTTTCCTCCCCATTGCTTGGCATATGTTATTATACTGGACCCTGAAAAGTAAAGGTTACTGTAGAGCAGAGATGGAATAGCTCTACTTCAGTGCAAAACTGAACTAAATACAGACAATTCTTTCTGGGTATGGATATGATCCCTGCTCAGATTTCTGAAATTGGTTTTGTGTAACTTGAAACAAATAAAGATTAACTTGTTTGGTTTTTTTTTTTTTTCTTTAGGTTTTTAAATTGAGTGATGTAAACTAGCTGGGAGAGATGTTAGGATATCTTTTCTTTAAACCTGAACCAAACCAACCCCATACTCCTCCCTGCTCTCCAGGTTATTTTCTTGACAGCTATAATCCCAAGCAAGAGCCCAGGGGAAAAATACTACGGGAATTCGAGAGGATTGCTCAAACTGCCGTTGTGTTGTAGTTCCCAAAAGAATCCTGAGATTTTTCAGAGTATCAAAGTACATGAAGATACCATGTAAACAATACCCAGATCATTAGTATGGAGGGAAGGAAAAAAAAAATACAACTAGAGAGAAATAAGTATCTTTCCTAGGGCAGATTTTTCTTAGAGAAATAGTCACTTTCCCTTTTGTCCCTTGAAAAAATTCATACATATGATATGAAGAAATAAAGGGCAGCTGTCTTTGATAATTCTTCTGTGGAAGGAAATGATAGAATTTCAATAAGAAAACAGATCTGCTAGCTACATCATAGTGGATTCAGAAATGTCTGAATTTACCCAAAGTTTTTCAGCCAATGAAATATGATAGCTAATCCAGTCAAAATACAGCTATTGTTTAGTTGCACATAGTCCTTTTAGGGCACTTTATTGCATGCTTCTTTTTTCTTTTCTTTTTTTTTTTTTTTAAGTGGAAAAGAAAGAGATGGGGCTTTTTTTTGTAATTGGTATTGTCCTTCCTGAAGCAAAACTTCTACTTGAAGAACTTATAGAAACCACATGGTCAAGGAAGGTAGATAGGGAAAACATATTTCTCATTTGACATCTTTTGTAGACTCTATCAAGGAGACCTTGATACCTACTCTAGTCAGTCTTGAAAAGAAGAAAACACTGAGAAGTCACTGGACTGAAAAGCAGAGTTGCTTGTGGGAATGTGACTGGACACTCATATTAAGACACAGTTATTGTATTCTCTAAGCAAGACAGCTCTTTTTCAAAATGTAATATTTTGCTGAAGGAAAAGTATTCATCGTTGCCCATATGCCTCATTTAGTGTTTATGCTAGAAGAGCCTGATCTATGCTCTCTTTCCTTTTGTACATTTCAGCCACTCACATTTCTGCTTTGGTCTAAATTATAAGTAGTTTAGATAAAATACAATGTGAGCAGTGTAAGTCTTGAAACCTGACGTACCATATGGATATCATGTGCCATCTCCTCAAAGCATTTTCTTGCCATGTGGTTAAACTCACAGCTTTTCCTGCACCTGAGGTTTCTCCCATGTGTCTCAGATATTTAGTTTAGGGAAGCTTGTAAGAGTTACAAAATATTTTCAGTTCTTGTCAAATTTGGTTAGAACTGGCCCAAGGTTCAAGTAAGAAGGAAAGGAGAAGGTAGGAGAACTGGAAAAGATGACAATTCCTTAGATAACTAGCCTAAAATATTTAATCCAACTGGAACTGCAAACATCTTAATTCAGGTTGTAAACCATTTCACTTGCTTGTGAGAAATAGTTCCTTTCAAAACAGTATGAAAAATAACTTAGTAGTGGTATACCTTTTTCTTGGAATGATTAAAAATTTCCTTGGGTGAAATCATGACCCCAGCAGGACTAAGTGAACTAAGTACTGAGAAGTTAGTTAGGGAATAAGTATTGAAGACCCTCCTTTGTTCCATGACAACAGCCATTAATCGTATGAATTTGTACAAAGATAAATTGTGACTTGACCAGCTCCTGTGATACTTCTGGGCACAGACCCAACTGCTTAAGAACTCTTCCCCTAATCCTTCCTAACCCAATCAGCCTGCCCCAGCTGTTATACCTTGCATCATGTGCTGGGTAGTAAACGGTATATATCCACTCACCAGTATTCCTCTTCCTCTGGGAGGCTCTGAACTGTTCTTTCTACTTTATTCTTTCCTTTGTGCTTGCTGGGAAGCAGGATTTTTCTCTAATTCATAAGATGTGTTCTTACAGGTTATCATGCTCTCTGTTTATTAACTTGGCTTTATAGCTGGCTACCTGGTGTTATGTTGAAAAAAGCCTCTATCTGCAGGTTGTTCCTTCTCCTTTAAGAATCTGGATGATAAGCATCACTTCTATGTTTGCTATTCTGAACTATTCCCTATCATCATCTCTTTGTTATCACTGGCAAATCTCACTGTAACAAAGTTTTCAAGTCCATGCATGCAGCCTCTTTGAAAACATCTCTAGAAACTTGAAGGAATGCACACTGTAGTTCTATAGTAATTTATTTCTAGTCCATTAATTTAAACACTATATAGTAGAAAGCAGTGATATTTTACAGTGATAAGTATCAATTCAAGATACAAGGTAAGGCCTAATTAGGACAGACAATTTTATTTACATGGGGAGAAAAGTCATATCAATTCTTTTTTGCCATATAAATACTTTCCTAATATTTTTTATTAATTTGAGGACATTAGCCCCAGAATGAATTCTAGAAACCAAGCTTTTTAGCTTCATTTGTCAAGCCGTGATTGCAATTTGTGAGAGTATATGTCATGGACCAGGGTTTTTATTGCTGTAAAAAATTGAAAAATCTATAAAGTTTAATTTTGTTACATGTATTCTATATTCAGAAAGACTACTTAAAGTAATCAAATAATAGAAACTTGGAATCATTCTGGGGGCTGTTTTGTGATGGTACTTTTATTCTGAAAATGAAAATATTAGAGTTACAATTTTAGAATATTGTACACTTCCAAAATGTTGCAGAGATGAAAAGAATCAGCCAAAGAAACCTAAAAGACAGATTAACAATAAGTACCAACTCTCCTGGCCAGTGTGGATGGCAATCCTTTGTCCTCATGCACTGTTGAACCACAGAGATTCTGACTGATGCAGGAGAAAGTGAACTTTCTCCTTCACAATATAACCTTACTATAATGGGCAGCAGGTGTTACAAAGAATATTCACATTAAACTGATTTCTTGCTAGCTCAAAATACATTAGAAGAATTAGTCACCAGTAACAAATCAGAATGAGACAAATTCTATGAAATCAAGGAAGCTGAAGTGGAAAGCTTCAGTCTTAAAGGTCCACAGACTGTGTTCAGACAGTGGGGCGATGAATGAAAACTCAGTATAAACATTTAGGGATGAGAAGAACTTGTAAACTAGTTACACTTTGACTTTTTCACCTTTCTTTATAGAAATGTTGTTCTTTAAACCTACAACAGAATCTGCAAAAAAAATTTTCCTCAGCTGAAGTTCAATTAATGGACATACTAGCTTGAATAAGAATAAACACTGTTGAGAGGAAGAAAAAACTCGAGAAATATAGAGCACAGTGTTTTTCCACAATGCAATGTGAAATGAAATGTTTTTCATACACCAAAAGTACATCTAATTCACAAAGCACTAACTACTCTGCCCTCTGCTCCATTATTTTTCACCTGTGTATACAGCTCTTACATGGAAGTAAAAATACAAAGCTCTTTCCTACATTTGTTTTGTTCCTATGAAAGTGAGAAAGCCCCTTTTTCCTTCCTAAAATGTTACCATATTGTGTTTCAGGGTAGAAGTACAGATTTTCAACTTTATTGCATTAACAGATCATAGAATTCTGCCAAAACTGAGGAAAAAATTAGAACAGTTCTAAATACTTTCATACAATGTTTAAATCTATACAATTTAAAATGCAAAATATGAATTGTATAACAGCTTTTCTAGATTTTGGTTGTAAATTATTTTTAATAACTTTTTGAGATCTGAGCTGTGGCACTGAAATAAGTTTTCAGCTCTTTCTTCTTTTCCGTGAGAGGCTATTAGATAAGAATTACATTTATCAAAGTTATCTTTCTTTATTGTAACCTATCCTTCAACGAATATAAGCTTTAGTATGTATCAGATAAGACTATTTTAATTTTAACACTACAAATAGCATAAGAAAATCTTTCAATATCTTGTAAAGGAAATATAAATAGTATTGAGTCACGATGTCTCCCATCATCCCAGAAAAAGTTAGTGTAGTCCATAGAAGTAGGGAAAAACCTGCTGCTTTAATCTGCTCATTTGCACACTCTCTTGTGCCTAACAGCCCACAACAAGAAACTGTAAAACTTCTCCTGCATAAATTGCATTAAACTTTATGGAAATTATTACTGTCTTTTCTGATCCATGCTAAATTATTTTTCCACTCCTTCCAGATGATACATAAAGCCTCCCCTTTTCCAGGCTTGGCTTCCTCACAGAAAGCTGTTGCCGCCTGTGTCATTACCTCTGCATTTTACGTAGGGGAAGTAACCTGCTAAAAACAGGCAACCATTCCTTTTACCATATGGCTTCTGGAGTCTTTGGATACTGAATCAGTTCACACGCCCAATACTGCACGCCATATACATTAAAAACCACAAACAAACAAACAAACCAACCCAAGGCTGGAGTACTGTTTATATACAAAGGAGCAGCAAGAGCAGAGCTATTACCTCAGGGGGCTGAGGGGAGCTGCAGCCCAGGCCTGTGGCTTTACCAACACGGCGCCATCCCCAACACCAGTGGTGGGCAAGCAGATGAGAGCAGCAGTCTGGTGACCACCAGACACACTGGGGCCACAGCCCAGCCAAAGAGACCACATAGTCCCTCAGGAACAGGGCTCAATCAGGCCCCAGCCTGAGTTTATATGGAGTCCCCATTCAGAGCAGGCCCCAGGTAAGAAGGCTGCTCAGGGAAGCTAAGGCCCACTAGTGCACTCGGGGCTTTGGCATCATTTACCAAAAAACTTCTTTCTTTAAGGTGCTGTATTTTTGTTATATAGCAACGTTGCCACTCTGTGTGCTAGTAACTTGCTGTAAATGACATGGGTGGACATTGTACCCATTTGGTATGTAACACCCTGGCTCTTCACAGAGTCACTCAGGGCTCTTCAGATGGGGTTTGCATTAAGAGTGGTGTATTTTTTTACTAGAAGCTGATTTATTATACAGTCATTCTGTAAGAATATTTTTGGGACATTTCTGAGGTCCTTCATCGTTGTGAGTATCACAGTATTTTCAGCATATCAGTGCATATGTCTGTGGGTATGTGAGTCAGAAAAGTACTTGTAAAAGTATCATTTTAAATTTACTTCTGCAGCCGCTTGAGCTCCAGTGACCTATTCCACAGAAGGTGCTACATTAATTCTCACAAGTAAGGTCACGTAGCTGGCATTGTGCAAACATTGTGGCAGTTGAAATACACGGCCTCTATACTTTTCCTGCATTTTGAAGAACTTAAGGTTGATGTTTTGGGTTTATTTTAAGAGTTAAGCAATATTCCTCTGAAAATCAGAGGGATTTTTTAAAACCGTTCCTTTTCCCACACTTTCTCCAAAGGACTTTGGTCTGTTGGAACGTATTGTTTCTCTTCTGATGAGATCACAGCTATTTTTTGAAAGTTGGCAGTTGATTATAAATAAAACACAAAAAATCTCTTTCTAGTCCGTACAATACTCTCAATAAGTCACCAGCAGATTATATATAATACCATATATATCATCTTCCAAATATACTTTTTTTTTTTTTGTAGCTACAAAATTTCATTGGAACATGTCTATGTTTTTACTTAATAAATTTACTTAACCGCCCTAGTAGACAAACAGTACATGCTTTCCTCCTAATGGCTTTGAAAGCCCAGCTTAACACTGAATTAACAAAAATGTTGAAACAGCAATGACAGAGACTTTCATGCTTTTGTGCCTCCAGAAGATCCCAGTAGTTCTAAGGGACCTCAGGTTTAATTCCTAATTAAGGTTCAGAAACAGATTGGAGACATGCTAAAAAGCTTTGATCACATTAATCAGAGACTAGCACATGCAGGAAGTATTTATGCTATATCTAAGAAATGACAGGACGGTATGGTTTCTCTCTGGCATGCTTGTGCTGCTAGCTGTGAACTGGCCAACATCTATAACTATAGCTGTGACTACAGAGCTTGAGCTGGACTGGCAGTTAAAATACTTATCAGGTGATTTTCTGGATCCTCAGCGGAGCTATCCTTGAGGTGATGCTCCATGCAGAGGGCCCTCCTGCAATATCTGGGTTCTTACTGCTAGGTTAATATTAGCACAAACGTGCTCAGATGTGCTACTGTCACACTCCTTTTGGCTGGGCAGAGATATTCCTTTAGAGAGCCTTGCTACTCTCAGAGGGGGAAGGAAAGACAGAGATGTTCCTCTTGTGTTGATCAGAGATGGAGCATTGTTAAAAACACCGAACCTGCCCAAAATGGCTGCTGCTTTTGATTTTGTCAAATCAGCTTTACATCAAATTAAGGCCTCACTAACACAATCTTATTAGAAAGTCCTGTTTGGAAAGAACGATGTGTGTGCATAAACATAGTCCACAGCTCTCTGTCACAAACCCTGCAAAATTGTACCTAAGGTGATTTACACAGGCCTAAATCTAATCATGTTTTGAACAGACACAAAGACAGCCTGACTGCTCTCAAACTCTCAGCTTAAGCTACATAGTGCTTACTTTGAGCAGCCCTCTGATTTTTCTGAAGAAAACTGGATTTATCAAAGCCAGTAGAAAATATCGGTGCAGAAGGCATAAAATATGTCATCAACCTTGACAAATATCTCCAAGTATATCCACAGACGAGCTTGCTGAAATTCATCAGAGAAAGCCTTGCAAAATGTACCTAAGTTCCTACTAGCTAGAAAAAATCTGGTAATACCGGTGATAACCCAAGTATAGTAGGAGTAATCGGTGCCTTTGTCAGGGAAAACATTATTCAGCTGTATCAAAACATGCAGCTAATTATTCTCAGCTTCAAGAAATCAAGTCAACTTCAACTAACTAGTTTTTAGGGGCCTGAGTGCACCAATAGGCCTTAATTGCCCAAATCAGCTTCTCCTGGGATCTCTACTCATACACCTTCTGCATAAAGGTATTTAAGAGCCATCTTTGTAGCTAGTGCTGTCTTTTGCCTGTTGATGGTGAGTGCTGATCTGACCTAGTGCTTGTCTCATAATCACTGGTCTAGTGATGTTACAATGAATGTTCTGCTATGATCTATGGTTCTGCATCCTTGCTGGTGAGGACCCTGCTCCTGTCTGTGTTGTAGCTGGTCTTGTCTCCTTGTTTGCTTTCCTTATAGACTAGCTCTGTTCTTGTTTCTTTCTGATACTAGTCCACTTGCATGTTCTCTGAACTTAGTGCACAGAAGTAAGTTACTCCACACTTAATGTTTCTGTGTTAGTCTCTGTTTCTCTGCTGATCCTGAAGGAAGGCTTCTGAGAAGCTGTTATGATTAGATAGGAGGAATGGTTCTTATCATTGCTGTTTTGATTCTTTATCCCTTGGTTGTTTGTAACTAATTTATGCTTAGGAAAAGCATTTTTTACTAGATTACACAGTCTGGTAGGACTTACAAAATCAGGCATTCTCATGTCTTTACTTAATTTTATTGGGAAGCTTGGAGAAATTAACATGTTCAGTAGAGTACTACTAACATTTACTTCATTTGGTTTAACAGAAAGAGCTTAAGTTTGCCACACCAGAAAATGAATGAAGATGGTTATGCAGTAATCCAGGAATGTCTGAGATGATGCTGTTAAACACGTGGGAAAGACAGGTAAACAGGAGGTAGACTTTGCACTCTACAAAAAAGGTCAGTTCATTTTTCTGCCTGTCCTGTTGTTAAAAGAAAAGCTGTATATCTGGTTATAAATACTGCTATAATTCTTTTTGTCTTTGACAAGGAGAAAAACTAAATGTTTCTTATAATTAAAGATTTAGCTAGGGAAAAACGCATTCCTTAGTGTAACAAACTCCCTGAGGATGAAGTTGTAATTGTGAGTAGCTTCCTTCTAAAGAGATAAATGGGGGGGGAGAGGGAAGAGGGGGAAATACAAGACTGTAATAGTATTTGTTTCATTACTGGATTTATTGCAAACTTTTAGACCTCTCAAGCCTTAAGTTTGTGCTACTTAAATAATTATCCTCACTGTCTAAATATCATAAAGGTATGTAGTGCAGGAAGGGTTCTAGCTAGGGTAGTAGCTCTTCAACTTGCTTTATCCTATGCAAGCTAAGTAGAATATTCATCAGTCATTCCATGTCTTTATGTATGAGCTGAGAAGATTTGTTCAAAAAATTACCTTTTTTTACCCAAAAAGCCATATAAAGTATTACTTTGTTCAAAATCCTATAAACTAGAGCTATAGGATGTAAAGTATCACTCTTCATTGATTATTACAGTTGTATTAAAGGTTTGGCCGGAAACACTATCCTTCTCATGATCAAGAGACCCTGCCTGCTGTTAAATATTTATCTAGTGTTTCAGAAACTGTGTATAAACTGCTGGAATTGCTTAGTTTTCTAAAATGAATGCAGATAAGGACCCAGTGAGCATACTAGCATATTATTTTCTTGATTTGCCTCATTAAGGAGATTTTAAATTAATTGAGGACTCTCCAGCCTTACCATGTAAAAACTAACTGGCATATCTTGGATATTAATCTCTCAATTAAGACTACTTAAACTTTGCTGTGCTAATACTACAAACCAGAAAACTTGAAATCCTAAAAGCTCATGTAGAGTTGCATCAAGTAATTTGACTTCTTTATAGTTGATACTTCTAGCTTCGTAGCTAAAAAAGTCAAATAATAAGGTTAAGAAAAATCGGAGGTTGTTTTCCATGTCGACAAAGAATTCCTGCTACCACTGGGGAGTAAAACTTTCTTGTCATTATGCTCTTCAAAGTAACCACAATAGAAAGATGTGCTTTGCAAATATTCCTTGGTCCTCTGTCATTCTCGGTGGAAGGTCTTGTCTAATGCATTTGCTATGAAAAAAAATTGGTCTCTTTCCTTTATTACAGTACACTGAGTTGCTGCTAATGCTGTTGACTCAAGACATTTCATGAACTCCTACCTTATCTATATCCTATCCTTCCTTTCCAAAAAACTTAAGAGTAATACATTGTGCTTTGACTGTCAATTTTACCTGTTTGTAGCTTTTAAACTTCCTGAATTCTGTTTAGTCATTATTTACCTTATGAAAGTTATATGCACAGATATCTGTGGAATGCTGAATTATTAGCCTTGATGGGGATAGAGCAGGTGCTCTGAGGCTGTATGCAGGGAAGAAGAGAGTTGGAGTGATTAGATGTCCTGTATATATTCCCATGAAGCAGTTGTGAATTCTGAATTTCGGTGGACCATGCTGTAGTAGGTACTGATTTGTGCATTAAGGAAAAACGTTCTGGTTGCATTTGCCACACTGTTTATTCTGCAAGTTTTATTTTGCAAAGGCTGTTGAATTTCCTGAATAGATGATTAAAGCTAGTGTATTTTTTTTATAAGTCTTCACTTTTTTGCAGCTAGGAAAACACTTTGAATTTGCATTCCCGCTGCTTTGCAAACACAGAACAAAGTATATTCTAATAGTAAGTATTTATAAACTAATATTTCACTCTGCTGGATGTAAATGGTTGTAATGACTTTTATTGGGTTCTCCCATAAATAGGGTTGTGTGCAGCCACAAGCTAATAGAGGACTATTCATTACATCTCCCTTTTAAATCAAGGAGCACGTTTACTTCTGTGGTTGTAGGTTCATGGTGATGGATCTATTTATTTGGCTTTCCACAGCTGTAAAATGATGTTATATATACCTGGTAGCATCTGAAGTAAATATTTGGGAAGAAAGCTCTCACACAATTTCTTTGTGCTGAGTAGGTTACAATCAAAAAACTTTAGTTATTGACTGTTGATAAGTTACAAGCAACATGGACTGGAAAGAAAGTCCATTTCTTCTATGTTTTGTATACAATCTAAAATTTTATTTCTGAAGCATCTTATCTTTACTAAATCTCAACCTTAAGAGAAATTTATCTTAAACTAAAAATAAAAAAAAAAAACATTACTTAAAAGGATTCAAACCAGCATTGCAGCCTTACTATGGAATTAACAGATAAGAATAGAAAAAAAAAATTATAAAGAGCTAAAATCAGAAACTTTAAGCACACTTTAAAGTGGGCTTTTCAAATACTAAACTGCTGAAATCAAAACTTCCCAGAAGAATGTAGCAGGCTTTATGGGGTTTCTCTACCTTCCCACTCTGACTTCCCCCAGGAAGTGCTGGGAAGAATCCAGGGATGATCAAATCTTTCCTGAGAAGACAAAGATGATATGTGAAGCCCTTCCTGCTCCAGACTGAGGCTAGCAAGTCTTGTACAAATATCCCCATGTTGTGAATAAGAACAGTCTATTCTCAGAAAAATAGTGAATTTGTAGTGATATATTTCATTGAACAGGAAGGCTATTTTCCCCTGAGAAATACTGGGGTGAAAAGCAATGAAGTAAAGACAGCAAAGCAAGCTAATGGCTTGAGTATGGATTGTCTACAAAAATATTTTTATTAATATTTCTCATGTTGGAGGTCTAGCTCATGAGGTACTGGGGATTTAGTTGTGAAGTTTAGAATGTAGCAGAGAAAGAAGGGACAGTCTAAGACTTTTTTTTTTTTTAGTGTATTTTGATGATTTATAAGCCTCTTTACTTCTATACTTTCAGACTTAGCTTTAAGTCATAGTTCCCTTATCCATCTTATTTTAAAATACTGTATAAATAAAAATGGATAAATGATAGTCCTGTGGGCATATACTTCCAGATCTTGTTTGTAAGTGTCCTGGAGCAAACTGTTCCAAAGGAAAGAAACTGTAAAAGAAGAAAACTGTAATTCTGATCCTGGGACATCTGGGTAATGTGCAGAATGTTTCCATTGTTCTGTTACATTTGGAATATGGAGTAATTTGTGAAGGCAGAACTGGCTGAAGAAAGCACTCAAAGGGCATGAAGGATAAGACAATAGGCTAAAAAACACTTTTTCACATAGGCATTGGTTATACAGGGTAATGCAAAGACAAAATTTTGGGTTGGTCATTCTCTCTGCTACTATTTTGTATTATATTTTCCTATTATTTTCAGAAGTAACTGTCTGGTTTTATATACGTCTGGTACCAGTTATGAATCTTAATTGGAGGACTGAGTGAGTAAAGGATAAGGAGGAAAATTGTTGTATAAACCTAGGCTTGTGTATAGATCTTTCTAGGAGCAGGGTCTGGCTCCTGACAGGAAGATATAATTGAAATTAATAAAGGAAGAAAGTTCAGCATATGAAATGTGAAAAATGAAACATGAAACACCTCAGAAAAGTTTGAAATAAAGTAAATTAATATATGAATCAAAGATGTCTGTGATGGGGAGTCCTGGATCTTAAGTGACCCATTTATCCTCATCTTTGAGTTATCTAAATTATATTACTGAATCTGTTCTTCCATCTCAACTGGTAAAACTGAGTGAAATCAGAGCTCCTGCACACTATGATTTTATAGTGAAGTGTCAGCATAAAAGGAAATTGTGATGAATCTGAAAAGAAGGGGACTGATGGAAGACTCTCTGGATATAATTGCACTTAATTGCAGTAAGATATAATTACACTTAATTACAGTAAAGAGTTTTATATAATACAATACAAAAGACTAACCTACAAGGTCAATCAGTATTGTACAGGGAGCAATGCATAAAGCATTAGTTTGAACACCAAAGACAAATGATACTTGGTGAAATAGAAACAACTTAAGAAAGGAATGTTAAACTTGTAGTGCTTCAGTCATCAGTATTGCAGATGAAAAACAGTATTAACACACTGACTATTTGGGGTTTTGTCATTAAAATGTTACCTTGCAGATAAGTGTTATTTTAATAGTAATTCATATTTTTAAAAAATATTAGGGTCTTAAACATGAAAATATATTTGGTGAGGGGGATTGTCATTCTTGGGATTGTCATTCAGGACAGAGAAGACTACAGCTGAATCCTAATGTTCTTTGTGTCGAACATGTTTTTTACTGCTGCAGAAGAAATCTGAAAATAAGAACTCAATTATATAAGAAAATGCCTTCTAGCTTGTTTAAAGATTTCATTTTACCATTGCTTTTTGTACTACTTCAATGTAAAAATCTAGTTGCTGATATTTTTTTCTGACATGTAACCTCTTTTAGTGAAAGTTAAAGTGGGAAGAAAGTAAGAAGAGCAATTTATTGAAGTGTCCAAAGTAGTCACTCTTTCTTATTGGTAGTGTTCAAATTAAGTGAAGAATAATCAGATTGAGTCATAGGGAATATCTGTTTTGAGATGCCTGGCTGTTTTAATAATAAAGTATTATCTAGCTCACACAGACAATGAGTTGGAGGTATTGTCAAGTAGGAATTGAGCCCTCCCCCTTTGCGGGGAAATTTTTTTAGGCTGTATATAGGTTTTATTTGGCACTGTATGTTTTGCAGGAAAATGTAATGTGTTTTAAGTTAGAAATATTGATGTCCATTGTGGTGGACAGTCTATGTATGCTGATAGTCCATAGGCAGCATTACCAAGCAAGTAAGTTTGTTGATAGTTTAATGCTTTGTTTTTTCAAATGGAAGTCAAAAGGATTATGGACAGCCAGTGTTTATATCAATATTTCATGGGTTCAGTGCATGTAGATAGAAAAGTATGGGTAGAGTACTTGGCAAATTTTGAAAGATTCAAAGCTGCATGTCTAGCCCTAAAAAAAAAAAAAAACTTTAGTAATTGACAGAATAAAAATGTGGGAGAGCTAGATGCTGCAGCTGTGTTACTGAATATTTGATAACAATGTCTGGAAGCAAAATAGAACTAAATATTGTTCAAATGAAACTTACGTATGCAAAAGGTTTGTCTCAAACAAATTGTGCTCTGTGAGGACTAGAAAGAAATCTATTAAGGCTTTCTAGAGTGGTATTGATAGCAAGTTTAAATGCACCATAAGGATTAACTCTCTTGTTGAATAACCTGATCAGGTTCAAATATATGTGGGATCAGTAGGAGGAACGTTACCGAAATCAGAAAAACTCTTTAACACCAATGTATTTTTAAGAAGCAGGCATTCTTTTATTATGGGACATGGGAGATATCTCCACCCAACATGTCCACCGAATGCAAGATTCACAGAAACTTATCTATACAGAATATGCATGGTCATTACATTTCTCAGAACTCATTATAATATTCACATCACCCTGGCACATGTGCATTAAGTCCATTAGGGGCTTCATAGGAGGTCTTGGGTGGTCCCTAGTGGTGTTTGGTGGTCACTCAGGGGTGAAGTCTCAGTGAATTCTTGGTGGCTCTTTCTATATGAGGCCTTGACTTGGAGTCTCCTTCTGTTTGATCAGTAAGGCTGGTTTGCACTGGTAACTCTGAGTGGATTGGGGAAGGCAAATGCAGAAGATTTTGCAACTCCTCCATTTATTTTGCAGGCCTGTAAACAGGTTCTTTCTGATGGTATTCTTCACTGTTCGCTGTTGCTTGCATTTGTAAAAGGCGCCCTTAATCCTTTTAGTTACACAGTTACATACCTGCTAGACACTTAGTTCCTGATTGCAACAGAAACAGAAATTCTGATATGTTTGAGCACAGTAAGGGAATGGTGGTTGTAGATGACAAAATTAGAGCCATGGACTGTTATTTACACTGCTTATATTAAAAAAAAAAAGAAACCACAAGAAACCCCCACAAAATCCCAATTCAGTCACAACTGTTATACAGCAACTCCAAAACTCCTTTCTTTGCTTCTTGTGGTTTTTCTTGCTTACCTGAAATTGCTTTACTAGAAGGTGTTACAATTAAAGCAGATGCAGTTCATTTTGTACTAAATGTTATACTACTTGACAGGAAAAAGGCTTAGGGGCATGAACTTGTGAGGTGGTGATGTATGTTGCTGTTAATACTCAGTGTTGCCATATCCTAATTCAGGGCAAAAAAAGATGTCCTAATAACAAGTGCTTATTAACAGGGCAGACTCATTTTTTCATGATTAAAAGGTGGCATGGTTTAGCTACAGAATAGCATTGGGAAAGCAAGTCAGCATCTGGGGTAGAAAAACAGAAAACTGAACACATGAATGGTAGCACACTTTGAATGTGGAGTTCTGCCACGGTCAGTGGAGGCTGTGTCTGTATGTATTTCCAATGAAAGCTTGATATTAACCCTCTGAAGTACTGTCATCTGGCAATGGATCTGTCTTGTTGGGGGAGGGAAGTAATTGCAAGCAGGAGAGCTTGGTCCTTGCTTAAGCAGAATTACTGACTCAGGTCGCCTGGAAAAGTAGGTACTGACTTGTCAGTGGAGGCTAGTCCTTTTTACAGAAAGGATGCAGAATAGACAGCTGAGCCCTGGAGCATTGTGGCATGTTCTCAAATTTTGTGGTTTTTGAGATCTGTTTTTGACTGGCCAAAGCACGATGTACCTTAAAGTAGTACTCACTGGAGATAACTGGAGTTTACTGTCCTTTAAAGGCTGAGTGACACATCAGCACTGCAGTAATCACTAGTCAGTCCTTTTACATTTTATGTGCAATGAAGTCTGTAATGGCTAGTCTGAAGGAGTGCACAGCTCAGGAGTGCAGGGCAGTGGGGTCACCCTCAGGAACTGAGCCTGCAGCAGGTGACTCGAGTTAGCTCATTGGGGCTGGAGGGTGCACTGGAGGAGCATCTGCAGCTGAGGAAGTGACTCTGTGCAGACAGATGGATAGCAGGGGCTTGACTTCCTTTACAGAGGAAGAAAGGAACTGCTGATAACTGAAGGTAAGATACTATGTAGATTAGGGCGGCTACGCAAAAGCCCAAACTCTGAATGGTCTTGAGCAAAAGACCCTTGTTTTAGGGATGAGGGGCCAAAAAATTAAGCCACGAAAAAATACAGCTCAGAAGGTGGTAACAGAACAGTTTTTACACATCAAGCTACAGGAACAGCAGGGAAAGCGTATGCAAGCTGTTAGAGAGACTAGCTCTATGTTGATGTTATGTTGAGTTTTTAAAACCAAGCTACTTAATGCTTATTTTGCTTCAGTTGAAATCAGAGGAAAGACCTGTGGAGCAGGGTCTGTGACTCACAATCATTCATAGAGCTCTCAGCTTGAAATTAGTCAAATAAAATGTAAAGTGTAGCGTTAATAACTGTAACCTGTGCTAGCTGGCAACAAAGATCAAATGCTTTTAAGAAAGCTAAGGGTTGTTATGCAAGGTGAAAACTCAGACTTTCGAAGAAAACTAGTGATGAGGAGTGTCTGAAAGCTTGATCACTGGATTCAATGTATTTCCATGCTTCAAAATTATTTCAGTGAACTGCCTAATTGGTTGTGAAGAAATACATTATTGTAGAGCTGCAAATTAAGGGATGTCTTTATCTTCCAATCAGATTATGAATAAATCAGATGAGCAAAAGTGTTCTTTTGAACTTCCTGATTATTATGCTCAATGATAGATATGATAATCACTACAGGATGTAGACTCCTGCCAGTTCCAGGTTCGTGTAAATGGAAACTCAATGACTCAATTCTTGAGTTTTAAGTGGTATCTATTAAGTTCATTAGCTTTTGCTGTGTAGACAAAAAACTGTAATAAGATGTATCCTTGTCTGTAAATTCAAGTCTGCAAGCCTAGAAAGTATATATGCATGTACTCTACCACAAATGTGGCCATAATAATAAGGTTTGTGGGCTGTTAATGCAGAAATGAGGTGTAGCATCTTACTGGGCAAATGGCCCCATTTCATTAGTGTTAGGACCCATATGAGATCGTGTATCTGAAATGTTGAGTATGTGGGACTGTGGTATGCAATCATTTAGACCCATCATTTACTCCTATGGGCTAGGTTAACTTCATAAAGGATCTTGGTGAATTTGGGCCTTGAAGGGTCTTCAAGTGCTTCGTAAGTGATGTAATTCTACTGAAGAGAGTACCTATAAACATTAGTTATCATCAGTCTTTTAGAAGTAAGTTTCTACTTAGAGTTTTCCAGACAGGTGTATAGAAGACATAGAACGTAGAATAGGGAATGCATGAAATATGGTTCTAAAACCAGATAAACTAGCTGCAAAGTTAAGTCTGCTAACAGGCTCTGTTATTTTGAGAGACTAATCAAATGGTGTAGAAACTAACAGCAAGTTGTGCTTCTATTGTGTATGTAAGTTTTAAGCTTCAGGGTAAGACTATCTTTCACGGGTTAGCTTCAGAAGCCAGTTTAGACTGAAATTGATTCCACCTCTTCCAAAGTAATTCTGCACAATTTCTTTCTCTATGCATTTTATGCAACAGGAATGGGATACAAACTAGACAATTCGTGTTATTAAATATTCTACATTCTTGTTATTTCTATAGACTTATTTTTTCCCTTCTTATACCTGCTGCTTTGTCCTTGGAAGTTAGGAATTGGCTCTGCATAGCAGAATAAAATAAATTCTAAAGATATTTGGTTTTATATGGACTACTACGGTGTTTATATGTCAGCAAAACTTTCAATGATCTTTAATTTTACATGCTTGATTATCCTAACCTTATTGTCGGGTTAAATTCCTTTTCTAAAACATTGTTTCTTTGTTTTCAACATTAAAATCTTTTTTTCATGTTAGACTTGGATTAGGAAAGAGAGCAATCTGATTTTGCCTATTCCTTACTTCTAGGCTTACTGGATGGGACATTTCAGATCAGATGTTTGGTATCAGAAACTTCATAGCATTTAATCTAGTGTGTTAGTAGAGCTTTCCAAAATTCTTAAATATCTTATGACGTAACTGTTAAGTCAGTTCCCATAGCTGGTCAGTTTTCTTGCCTGCTTACTGAAGAATTACACTTCTAGAGCTTGCACATCAAGAGTTAAGAGCTCTATGGGAACTTCAGTATAGGACTAGGCATCAACAATCTGTCTTTCTGTTTCTGCCCTCCAAGGAAGGGGAAGGCAAACTTTCTGGCATTCAGGTTTTCTCTCTGTAGCAGACTTGGCACATAGTTTATTTGCACTCCGTTGATGTTTGAAGGGTTTCTTTTGCAGAATGTGTCTGGAAGCTTTTCTTCCCTTCAAAGATAAAACGTTGTAAATGCTAATGATTCTCATGTGAGAGAAGGGGTTGCTATGTGTCTTGTTCCTTCTCCTTCCCAATCTGCCAGTGAGTAAGTTACCCACTTATTGTTTTGAAATTTTCTTCCTGAAGATTTGCTTGATAAAGATTTAACCCTTTTAACTTGTTTGGTTAGCTACAATAAACTCAGCTACTCATGTGGCTTTTTTCCTTTCCTGGAGCAGCCACTAAAGAATACAAGCTGTGTACTGTGGGAAAAGTACTTTTTTTTTTCTCTTAAAAAAAAAAAAAACCACAAACCCAAACCAAATCTACCTTATAATGTGATTAGAGAAACTCCGTTCTCAGCTTATTTATTGCCCTGATTGACATGAATGCCTCGCAAAACTTTTATGCGTGATCAAGACTAATACTATGAATCTAGTGTTCTAAAATGTGCAAATGAACCTAAGGTCTGCAAAGATCCTGAAAATTCAGGAAAGAATAGAAGAGTTCAAGCAATTCCTGCTGTTTGAATTAAATGCATTTAAATAATACTCCATTTGAATGTTACTTTTGGGAAGGTTTATAATATAGCTGTAGTTGATTTTTTTCACACTTTTAGAGTTCAGATTGTACTTTTGCTATATGAAAAGTTTCATTTTATTCCTTTTATTTTTCACTTAACCTACAAAATTAAAGAGACTTTATTTAGTCTATTGCATAGGATATTGGTTAAAAGCTCTACAGAGACAATGTGAATATTAGAAGCATCATGATAAAGTAGATTAAAAAATGCTCATTTCTTCAAAAGAAACAAGCTGAAAATAGAAATTATTAAAAATGCTGTGAAATTGATGCTCAGTGATTATTTTTTTCTTGATATTAGAAACAGTAGTGTACAAAATGTGGATGACTTAAAATTAATGGGTGCAAAGTAACAAAAATTTGTGTGATGAATTTAGTTCTACAAATATTTGTGTTTGCAAGTGGCCTCTGAGTTCCACTTTGCTAGGATGCCAGGCGAGCATCCGACATAAGACTTGTTGAGCATTTCCAAAGAATTGCTCTAGCTGTGGGTTTGAGATGAGAAGACTCTTGTAGGGAGTTTGGAGAAGAGGATTTCAAACCTAGTATACCTCATCTTGTATATTTTTAACATAAAACAAATTGACTGTGAATAGTACTATGTAGGTCAGTATAAAATTGTAGTTCAGGTCTTTGGGATCAGTATTTAAATTCTTCAGGTTAAGAAGTGTGTAATGAGTGCCAACATTTAATTTAATGGTGGGGCAGCAGTTTAAGCTGTGCATTGTTCTTCCCTTTTTAAAGGAATTGAGAAAATAAAACAAGGTCCCCTATTAGTTTTTCTCATAGAAATGAAGAATGCATAGTAAATGTGAAGCTGGAGATTTAGTTAAACTTAAAGAGATCTGAACTCAGCTTGATTTGTTTGATTTCAGCTTTCTTCAAACTAATTTACAAAGTAATGAGATAGGGCGTACTAGGATTTTGTTTTGCTGAATTGATATGTTCATTGCACAGTTGTTCAAATGCAAGTATCATAACAGAACCTTCTATTACCCATTTCATGTTTTAAGCCAACACTTGAAATGTAGTAATTCATTGTAAAATGAGAGAGGTTTTTCTATCATCCAGTGCAAACATAGTATAAGAATTTCAATTCTACCTTTGTTTATGCTTTTCTGTAAAAGCTTTGACTGTTTTGGACAACAAGTCCTCCCAGCAGAGTGGTTTGCTCCTAGATTCATGAAAGTTGAGTGAAGATCTGTGAGAAAATAATCATACCACACTCACACAAGAATATCCTAAAATAAATGAGGCAGAATTTTCTAGTACTAAGTAGATCAAATAAAGCTAATTATTTACAGTGCATTTGCAAACTTTCTCACACTATATACTCTTCCAAGAAACAGAATATTATGTTATAGCCTTATCAGAAATGGGTGAAATCAACTCAAAACAGGCAGAACACAATTTACATTTGTTGAAGCTTATTGTTATCTGATATGAAGCACTGGAGAACAATTCTTGAGGTGTAAAGAATAGGTTGCTATGCTAGACAGTGAAGGACTTTAAAATGTTACTCATCTTCAAACAAACGCCCATTGAACTGATACCAGCCTAAAAGTGATTGGTATGCAGTGCATGGCTTAGCACGTTGGCAAGACAACAGTTTAAACACTGGCGCTTATTGCAAACTGCTTAAGCTGAGGAACTGAAATGCTGATTCCAAAGGGCTGGACTAGAATTTTATACTGACCTACATACTGCTTTTCAACGTCAGTGTCTGTTGTGCTGAAGTTCAAGTAACTGCATGCAGATGTAAGTGTATAATTCTCTGCCTCTGGACCAGTGATGACATATCTGAAATAAGGAAAGCAAATGCCTTCCCCTTCTTTTGTTGCTGAAGATCTGAAGTGGAATATACTTGTGCTGTAACAAGTCGTGTGACAAGTAAAATGTATATTCAAAATAAACTTTCTGTAACAGCGCAGTAACTATGACCATTTGCCAGTTGCTTTCTGACTGAAAATTTGAAAGCAAAAATCTCAAACAGTAGGGAGCAAATTTTTTAAAAAATACTATAATGTTATAGAATCTCTGGGAATAAGTTTTGTAAAAGTAGAAGCAGCAATGGATGAGCACTCAAAGCAAGTATAAACATCAGACCTGGAATATGGGGCTGTTGCTTCAGAGTCATGAAAATGTTTTGTTCCATTCTTTATGTAAGTGGATATCTGAAGAATAGGTACATATTTGAAAACATAGTTTGTGTGTGGAGGCACTGATTTGGGGGGATTACTTCTTTTCTAATTCTGTGGTGGTAAGTGGAAGAACAGTGGTGTGTAGTCTTCTGTTTTTTTTCTGATTGATTGACTGGGAAAAACGTCTGTCTGAATGCTTGATGTCAATTGCTCAATCTCCTACTTTTGTGTTATGCACTCTTTCCTCTGAACAGCTGTCACTTTGTTCTCTTGGATTGTAGGAATTGCATACCTGTATATAGTGCACGTTGAAGAATACAAACTTTGGAAATAGCAATTGTCTTAGCAATATGAAAGACCCCTTTGCTTATGATAAGTAAACTGTGTAGCAAAATCTTCAGAGGTTAGCCACAATACACCTGTGGATTAAAGTTTTCCATATTAACACCTGAGGAATTTTACTAATAAACTGTCTTTCTTCCAAGTCTTCCTCTTGATTCGGTATGTCTCATTAAGCCTTACAAAGAAATATGACATTTTTCCCTTGAGTAATTATTTGATGGGCGTAAGTAACTCTCCTCCTATAGCAATGTTTTGTGACAAGGTATCTCTTCCTCTTTTGTGGAAAATAATTGTTAGGATCACACAAAAAGGCTAGTTAAGTCTGTTACTTCTTCAGGAAAAACTAATTTATTTGCAGGACTTAAGGACTAATTGAGTAGTGTATACCTCTTTTTTTTTTCTAGTAGAGGAGGATCCCAAAATGGAGACATTTAAGAGTACTTGTAAAAAGTGTATGTCAATTAGATTACTCTAATACTTGTATTACAGCTTCTATATTTGCCAGTAGGATGTCTTTCTGGCTGTCAACCCCATCATTCTTTAGTGATGAACATAAATACTTCAAGCAATTATCATGAACTGTTAGTTTAATCAGACTTACCATTATTTCTCCAGATCTGTTTGATATCTCCTATCCTTTCAACATTGCCCTTCTCAAGGGTCAGTTTGAATAAATTCCTTGCTGTGCTCGTTATACAGTTTCATATCTTTCTTGAACTTATTTCTAAACTTGTACAGGATTATGAAACTGATAAAATAAGGAAAACAAATTAAATCTGGGGAACAGCCTGGTGAGCAACAACAGTCTTACTATTGAGTGAAATCACCTCTTATTTACTTAATCCATGTTTTAGTTCTTTGTAATTCAGCAAGTGATGGAACATTCTTGTGATGCCAATGAAAAAGGGAATTCTTTTGTATTGTAATACTAATAGGAATATTAAAAGGATTAATGATCCTATGGTAGGGGTTTGTTTGGAAAAGACTTAATTCCTGTGTCAATTTCACCAAGTAACCAAGTTTCTCTGTTCCTATTGCTTGGCTTTACGGAGTTTAATGCTTCCTCTCTTCCTCCTTTTCTAGAATTTTCTGTTTGAAACAGAACAGGAAAGCATTATGTGGAGGAAATAGTACGTTAGATTCTTTAAGAGTTTGTAGTACAAGTAATACAGATGCTATGCAAATTTAGCTTGTAGTGTACTTTTACATAATAATAAAAACTTAAATGCACTTGATGTGCAAAGGAGTAAACCTTGTAAGATTAAATAAAGAGTAGCAATATTGTGCTTTCTCTGTCCAAAACTCATTCTCTGACAATGTTCTGGAGGCTTACCTTAAAGATCACACATTGCAACAGATTAGTTAATTAAATACCATATAGAAAATGATTATTTAAGACTTGGGGCTCTGCAGTAAAATATTTTAGCTTTCTTATCAATCAGGCAAAATTTTAATTGTGGCTTATAGCTGTTTAAATAACTTGTTCTCATCTCATTAAAATGAAGTGCAAAAGAAGGGCTCTGGGAAGAAAATAGTTATGATTTTAAACTAATATATTGAATGGAAATTACTTGCTAGCTTTAAAGGTAGAAACCAGAGAGTCTGAAACTGCTTTCCAGTATAAATATCTATTGTAAATAGAAATAAACTACTTCTGTTAGGATTGAGCATATGGTCATCCTGCTGAAAACTCAAATATAGTTATGGTATCTAGAATTACCAGTCAAAATACTTTTTACAATGTGTATGGGAAAACGTAATAACTTTCCGAAAGCTGGTAATCTGCATCTGTGGTGCTGGCCCACACATATGAACATGTAACATCTGCTTTTGTTAATATCTATTGATGTGGATGGAGGGATGCAGTCTACTGGCTTGAGTCAGGTTCAGAGCACAGGTGAGGTAACAAATAGAGAGTTTGAAAAACCTCTCATTTTTCAAAAGAGAAGGTTACTCTTTTCACCTGCTTCCTCTCCTCCAATTGCGTTGTTCAACAGATGGAATAACTAACTGCCTCAAGTGAAAAAAAAAAAAACCCAAAATGAACCCCTCTTCATCAGTGATGATTCATTATGCCTACCTTTAATAATAGTTGTAATCTCCTAACAGTAGCTGCATGTGCAGTACCTTTACTACTTTGGCAGTAAGATGTATAACACAGTTATATAGGAAGCCTGTTTGCTTATTTCTTGAACTGTCTCAATTCTGGAGAGACTTGGACACTGCTGCTTTTGTTCTAGCTCCTAACTTAACTTGATCCACAACATGGTTTAGTATGTCACATCACATATTCAGTGTTAAGCTTCTGTGATTGTATCAAAAGCCTTAGCTTGATTTTTGTTAGAGAGGAATAGGTGAAAACTTTGGCAGAATCTGGTATTTTGTGTAGGAAATGCATTGTCCCTTGCAAACTCTCTAGCTTTCTTCTAAAAAAAAAAGTTAATAAACTGTAATTAAGCCTTTCTTTTTTTCTAGATTGGTTCTAATTATTGAGCACTGCTTGTTTTGAGCTTGATCCTTCACAAGTTATCATAACTGACTTTGAATACATCATGGTGTTTGTAGAGTAGTCTCTGCAAAGCAACTTGTTTAACTGTAGATTCTTTGCAATCAGTATTTTTCTTGTTTAAAATTTCTTATAGAATGAGAAAGGCAGTGAATTGGATCCCTCAGTTTCCTGTTTTGGTTGGCATCATGCCGTTGTCCAAGACAAATATGCTTATCACTTAACCATACTTGTTTCATAAACCTGTCAATGTAGTGATACTGCAAAAAATACTAAATAGTACATGTAAATTCCTCTTAGAAAATGGTTCTTCTATGTTTAATAATTTAAAAACATAATTTATGTACTTGTATTGGACAAGCATGCTAACTTTTCAAGTAACAATTTTTGTGTATTATAGAATCACATTTTTTACAAAACACTATCATCTCAACCTGGCTGGAGATCAGAAGTAACTTTTTAATCAAGAATTCTCAGAAGAGGTAATTCAAACAGTTATTAAATCTGTGCTCTATGGCAGGTCTCCCAACTTGGTAGTTTCCCCTAATTTCATTAAATACTTAATCAGTAGCTCAACTTTTGACCCCTCCTTGCACTTCAGTATACTAAAAACTTTTAACAACTCAGTCTAACATTCCCATTGAAATCACAACAAGCTTCTGATGAAAAGATGATTGTTTTCTTTACAAAAAAACCCATTTATCTGTTGTGTATTGGAGAGCCAGTAAATTCAACTTCTGTTTCTTCAGAAATGTATACTTGTGATACAGGCCAGACTTTCTGAATGACATTGTAGTGACCAGCATTCTAAAAGCCTCTATTAATGTTTTATCTGTCAAATTCTGAAATGCCAGCTGTCCTGGCTAGGACAGCCTATTTTGGAACTACATTGTGTTCTCCTTATTGACAAGTCCAAACTGTGAAAGAGGGGAATTTTCAGATCTGTAAGTTTTTCCATAAGTTTGTGAAAATCAAGAGTTATAATTGTATTGCTGCCCTAATAAAGATATTGTAGGGCATAGCTTTGTGGACAGCCTAAGTTTATAACATTATATTTAATCTTTATAGATGAGTCACTTTGCTTAAAAATTATATTTTTGCCTCAATGTCTTTTATTCACAACTGTGTGAAATAGAAAGTAATTGCTTAGTGGAATGTACAAACTGAAATATTGCCTGGAAACCAACTTTTTTAGTTCCTAAATTGCTTGAGAGAAATAAAAAAATATTTTTTCCTTTAAATATGCTTTGATCTTCTTTTAACATTAGGGTCAGAAATAAAAAAAGTAGGATAATATCATAGTTATATTACTAACATCAAAGTGAACTTAAGCCTTGAACTGTTGTACTGTAAATGGGAAGCAGCTGATTAATGACAGTGCTAATCACCCTGGAGCTAGACAGCATGTTCAATTTTTCCTAGTATTTGAGGAAGTAGTGATGTAATTAATAGCCAATACATCTGTTGCTTCATGTTGTAAAAGAAATGAAGTGAATCAGTTCACTTTTCCAGAATAATATTTGAGGTTATACTGTGCACATAGGCAGTCTATACTCAAAATGGTGTTACAGTAGTCTTTCTGAGACTTTTTTCCTGTTTAGACACTTCAAAATTGGTTTAAGGCAAGCTCTTTTGAAATGAAATTGCTCTTACTTTCCTCCCTCTGTATTTTCACATACTATGTATCATGCTGTGGTGCTGATAGTAACAATCAAGCACCATGGTTTAAAATATTATGGATCATCAAAATGTAACTTTCTAGTTTGAATTATTTCAATTGTGGTTTATTATGATGCTAGCCCACTTCCCAGGCAAGCATTGGTTGGTTATATTTATTCACAGAGAAGTATAAACAGTGCATTACAGCTACAAAAAAAGGCAGTCTTTACTATACTATGTTATGCAACAGCTCTGCTTTCAGCAACTGAACACCTGCCTTCTCAGAGTACTTACAAGAGTAATTATAAATTGAGGATAAAAATTTGAAAACCAATTTTTGATTGGTTGGCTTTACTGTTTGTTTAGTGTTTATGTGATATGTGATATTTCTGCATTTTGCTTTATCTAGGTGAATATAGACACTTGCTGTTAGAAGCAAACTTAGGAAAAGCACTGTTATTAAACTCTTTTGGGCATGTGATTTTCAATATTTATAAGAAAGAACAAGCACTCTAGGCTTTTACTATTTGTTTTTATTTGAGGCATGCTTTGAGGATACTAGTTTGTATTCACAAAGGAAGTTTTTTATTGTGTCTATCAAAGGGCAAGTTTATTTTAATCTGCCCTTGACAAATTAATGTTTGCTTTAAAGGAAAGATTCTTGCAGGAAGTTAGTGGCTCTACAAATAATGATTCTGGAAACAAATTAAAAATCTCTAGATTTCAGGCTTTTTTTTTTTTACAGACTGAAAGAGGGGAAAAAAGGTCTAGTAAAAATAACCTACCCATGGCTTTCAAAGAGGCTAAATAATCATCTAGCATTATCTAACTCAAAAAACCCTGTTCAGTAATTTCTATATTACATTTAAAACATAGCCTAATGTTAGGAGCTTCACAAATTAGATTAATCATTGCCTCAATTTTTTCCAGAAATCTTTAAGCATCAAACCTTAGTTCATCAAATAATACAAACTTAAGGATTTAATAAACTTTTGAATTTGATGCCTTGGTCCTTTAGTGAACAGAAAATGATCTTTGGTTATGCCTAACTAGGATTCCACTTGATACATGCAAGGCTTGACTGACATTAAAAGATTCAAGAAAAATGTTTCTATCAAGTAAAATCATGGTATCTTTAGCTGGTTTTAGGAACATATTCTTCTTTCTACAGCTTTAAGATATATACAGATAATGCAATTTCTTGTGTATGTTGTATATACTTAGTTGTCTCATATAGGTAATTCAGTACAGTAAGACACAAATATTGCAGTGGAAGTGAGAACTGTGTACCTGATACTGTTTCTAGTCCTTCAAGCTGAATTAGGATTTCTTAATGGTTTCCTAAAAGTTAGGTTACCGTCTACATTTTTTTTCTTTGCATAGTGATGCTAAAACATGATAAAGTATACATTTGTAATCCTGAGATATGTAGGATATACATTAAATAGGTGGATGTTCAATAGAAACATTTTTGAAAGAAATGCAGGAAATAGTAATCTTTCTAAATCTGCTTGTTGTTTTTTTAATAGCATCCTTTTTGGACCACAATGAGTTTTTAAAGTTATATGTTCAAGTTCTTGTATGCAAGTCTATGCCTTTGGGGTAATGAGCAAGGCATGACTAATTTCTACCAATTTGGTCTTTAGACCATGTCCTGGAGGGCTGAAATACTCAGATGAAAATGCTGACTTGAATCAGCCTGTCCATTGCCTGATGTTGCAATTACAGCAAAAGTCTTGGGCTTTGCACTCTTACTCCTGCCAGTCTTCATCTGTATTATTTTTGTAAGCTAGCCAACTATTTCTAATTCTGCTCACTCTTGGGGGAAAAAAAAAACACCACAAAAAACCCTGCAAAAAATCCAAAAAAACTCAACCCCAAAACAACAAACAAACAAAAAAACCCCCCACAAATCTATGCAAGCCTTGCTACAAAGTCTGAAGAACTAATTGCAGCTGACTCTTTGTTCATTGCTGTTACATGTAGTTGGGGTGGAATAAATAGCCTCTGTGTGTGCCACTGAAGTCTGTAGATGTGGACATGCTGAAACCATCTGCCTTTTGTTGCTTCTGCATGCCACAGTGTACCACTTGCTCAAATCAAGTTAATCGTACAAGTGTTTGTGGAGCAGAAATATGAAGGTAACTTGATCTTTTTTCTTAAAGTTTTAATATGCAGTTAAATTATGCTACATTAAGTTTTAAAATACATATAGCTATAGAGAATTAGTAACTCCACTGTGGACAGTTTCCTTGGATTTGCTGGATTGAAAGCCCTTGGGCATTGTCAGACTTCTGAAATATTTATCTTGTCCAGGGGAGAGATTACACTATCTGGTTTGAACGGAAAGTTGTTTCCTGACCACTTCGTCGGAAGCTCTTGGCCACCTACTAGCTCTATGTAGGAGGTCAGAGGGCAAAGGAAAGGGAAAAAAATTCTCATTTCTGAGAGGGTTTGGCAAAGCTGTTCAGAACTTGATGTCAAATGTATCCATATCTGTCCACAAATGCATCCTCTGAAATTGCAGCACCCTGATGGATGGGTTTGTTCAACATCCACTTTTAATTTTAAGTTTAAAGAAGTGCCATACTTGCATTGATGTATGAAAGCTGTAGCATGTATGTGAGAAAACAAGGTCAAATAGCATCATAGAAATAACAGTATGTCAAACAGATCATGCCTTTAAAATGACTGAGTGAACTCTATTAGATATTCTCTATTTACTGGTATTACCAGTAACTCTTACGTCTGAAGGAAAAGTTTGGAAAGTGCATCTCTTAGAGGGGAGTTGTGGTAGCTTAATTTGACTTTTTTCATTAGTTCTAGGAGAGATGGATAAAACCTCTTAGAGTAACTAGATTGCTCAATCTATTTCATATCTGAGATGTGATAGTAAGCCACAGTCCATTTCCTGGCATTGTATTGCTCTATATTATTCTGAATCATTCCATATTCTTCATTCTCCATACCCCCAGTGTAATTATCCTTAATTTTATTTTTAAGCCTTTTTGTTTTTTATATATGACCACAGATGATAATTTGTATTGTTACTGTTTTATGTTGGTATCTTACCTAAATATTGACAAGATAATCTTCAGTTGTCCTCATATTAATCACTTCTTAGTCTGATTCGTTTTGCTCAGTTCCATTTCCTTCTCTGCCGATGTCAATAAGTGGGAGGTGTTAATATATTTTTGATAGTTTGTGTCTGTACTTCAGAAATGCATTGTCAGATGTTGCATTGAAATATTTTGTTTGCTAATGAGTGATTTCAATCTTCAAGCTTGTACGTTATGGTCAGCATTATTTTGGTTAGTATACACCATTCTGGGTAGTCAGGATCAAGGATGATTATAATAGAGTGAAGTGGAAAGAATCAGGGTAGTGTGGCAATGGAATGATCCCATGTGATGATATCTCTTGGTACTGATAGCTGAAAGAAAACACTGCAATTGTTTGCCACATCTGCAGATTGGCTATCTTGATATGATTCCTGTAGTGAATACTTTAATTCATATAACTTTTTACTGGAGTTCTCCCTGTCCTTAACTTTATCTGCTTAAACTGGTACTCCAGCTGTGGCTTGTACTTATGCAAGCTGGATTTCAGTTGTTAGTCAGATGTCTTTGAGTTTCTACAACCCTTTAATTCCTGATGTCAGGCATGCAAATAATTTCTATGAATATTTTTATTGTTGATTATTATTCCCTAGGTCCCAAACATATAAACTTAAAGTACATCAAAGTGCACTGACATTTCTATATCTCTACATTAAATGTAAATGGACCCTTTCCTTGTTAGAACTCCAAATTGTGGAGAAAAAAACCAAAGCTTACAAGTGGGAGTAGAGCATATTCTCTTGCACTGTCAGAGTCTGCCTGCAAACCTAGAGGTGGTACGTAGACCAACATTCAGAGGCTTGCTGAAGTGGTTCTGAGATTTCTCCTTGGTTACAGATGACTGAAGGACTCCCACCCACCTGTTCATGATATTTAACAACTCCAGACAAATCCTTCATCGCTGTTGTGATGCAGGTAATAGGCTTTTGGAAAGAAATAAATATGAAAGTCAAGTAGTGGGGGGATGTGGTGCATATCCCTCTCCAAAACAGTCTTTTCATGTTCTTTGCTGTCCTCTTGGTTTTTGCCATTTTTCTCTCGCTTTCTGGGAATGATTTAATAGTCTTTGAAGACAGTAATGGAAGCTTTATTATTCTCAGAGGAGAAAGTGAGCTCATGAGTCATTAAAAGAAAAAGGCACTTTTTGCCAGACTTCAGGTGCAGTTATCTCCCACAGATGGCTCTCAAAGTAAATTGTTCTTAATGCTGGCAGACAGATGGTTTTCTGAATCATCCAAAAGGAATCTGATATCTGAAATTTTCTGTTCTTGCTAGGTCTTTAGTATCTCCCATTCTCTGCCAGTGAAAACACTTGTGATGTGCACATTGTGATAATGTGATGCGCACCTAAGTAGGCCTATCCTCATTTCAGCTTTCAGGATGGAAAATGGAGAGTCAAAAAAATGAGCTTTCCCCTTGATGAGCTTCCCTTTGCATTACTGTTTGAAATATCAAGTATAGCTGATAAATAATTCTAGAATCAAATCATCTTGTGTCAATGCATTGTTTTACAATCAGCCAGTTCAGATAATTGATCCAGTTCTGCCAAAGAGCATCCACTTAAAATGTAGTGTTGAGATGCTACATTGACTGCAGAAGAGATTTCTTTTGGCTTTGGACAATGTAGTAAACTTAAACAATCTTCAAGTTCAAAGTCACTGTGTAGATTAGTATTTTTATAGAACAGAGTATTTAGAAAGCTACCCTTCCACTTAAACCATGTTACTGTACTTATTGT
The DNA here is from genome assembly GCF_964106895.1 of Numenius arquata. Taxonomy (NCBI): domain Eukaryota; kingdom Metazoa; phylum Chordata; class Aves; order Charadriiformes; family Scolopacidae; genus Numenius; species Numenius arquata. Next base: position 36,008,414 of record NC_133578.1, read on the forward strand.
GTACATTTTTTTCTCTCAAAAGTTTATGAAAGATTGCATAAATTTGATAGATCCCTTGATAGATACCAAGTTTGATTAAAAGTTTCATCAGAAGCTGAAACCTCAGAACAAGTGAGGAGAGAATGGGTTTGGAATATGAGTGTTCTGGCAAAGGACCTGTTGGAGGTAGTAGGATGCTATTAAGATTATTTCTTGAGGGTTTTTTTTGGTGTTCTCGTTGCTGTATTAGAACTAATGTTTCTCTATCCATTAGTTTAATAACTTTGCACAGAATTAGTGGATGCAGGCTTAAGTTTTTATTAATAATCAAATTTAGTATTGCAAAAATTGAAAGAAATGTGATAAAATGTGGGTCATGTTTTTATCATGGCAGTTAAAGCTATTTTACACCTATGTTAAGAAAAACCTGATTTATCCTTTTTGTTTCTGCATGTCTCACCTGCAACAGATTATCTTAAATATTGCTTCAAGCACTTTGCTTCATTTGTTTGGAGCTGGCAATATGCTAAAGCAGTCCTTTGTGTGAAGTGTGCCATTAATTACTAGTTTACACTAATTAAAGTAAATCCAATCATGGGGGCATGCTGGCAGTGTTAAAGTTAATGACCCAAGGCATTATTATTTAGTATAACTTTGAAGTTCATTCAAGAGATTTTTGGACTGGAGGAATTAGATTGATGTATGCAGTCATAAGACTCTAGAAGCCATGATTTTGGCTACGGGGGACAGCCCTGAAGGATTTAATGTCAGTTTGAATAAATTAACTGTATAGGTAATTGCCAATACTGGGTTTTTTGCAAAAACTTGAATTTGCAAAAATGTGCATGCTCATATTATACAAAAACATGTAGTGTTTATATATGTTGATGAAGTAATAAGCCCAAATCGCATTGAATTACCCATTGTGCTAAGTGCTATGTCAACTTCAGGAACGCAGCATCTGTACCTAAAATGCCACCAGCAAATTTAATGAGGGATGTGAGCTAACAACAAAGAAGAGAGGTAATAAGGTTGCAGTTGTAGATCATGGTAGGCCTGAATTAAAGCTGAATTAATGAATGAAATAATTTGTTCTAAAAGTTCATTTATTCTTAAGGCTGTATTCAGTTTTACCAATCTGAGATCCACTTTATAGTTTCAAGGTTGTTGAACTATTTCTTGCAGGTGTCCTTGGATTATTAGAATGCAGTTAATTTGGAAAAGTGGGTTCATGTGATGGAGACTGGAGAGTCTCTAGTTCACTTCTGATAATGTCTTATAATTCAAATTCATGATTATTCAGTGATATACTACCCAGGGGGCTTTGGGGGCTTCTTCTAAGGAACAAATTATTAAACAGTTTTTGATGCATTACATTAATGATAAAGTTGAAATTATAAGGATACCTGTATTGTCATTGTTGTCATATTTTTTTAAATGCTGTTCTGCAGTTGTCAATTCTGTCAGACTTGTAGAACTCTTTACAACTTAAAAAAACCCAACAACCAAACACTGAACAACCCTATCTAACTAATTTGTGTTCTATGCCATCATATTCATAAGAAATGAAATCAATGCTATTTTCACAAAGCATTTTTTGAATGCAGAAGTGTCAGTCCTGAAGTAGTCAGTTATCACAAGTTGGTTCCAAAACAAATTGCAGGTTTTATTTTATTGAATGCATGCTCAAAAGGGAAAGTGGGTATGGAGCACTGTCAAAGACCAAACAAGTTTTGCCAATGGCAGGATCTTATCTCATGTTAGTGTTCATCCAATGAAGTCATCTTTGTCCCATAAATTTAGATCTGCCAGAGGTAGGATTAAACAAGTTGCGCAAGAGGAAAAAATAATTCAAGGGGCGGTTTTACTTCCATACTTCCATTTTATCAGTTGAAGCATTTGTAAAGGTAAAGCACACTAGTACTTAGTTAGAATGCATAGGTTAAGCTAGAATGTAACTCTGACTTCCTTAAATACCCTGAATAAACTCTCCGCTAAAAGCGGGAGCTAAAAAAAATACATGCCAGTTTAATAGCATTTTCTGAAACTTCTTTGTGTCTTGGGCACTATGGTTCTTAAATTTGAGGTTTATATGTATAAACAAGACAATACTAACTGAAGTCATAACAGTAAGAAATTGTAACAAATTACTTTTGAAGTATATATGCATGTTATACAAACAAAATACAGTACATGTGAGTAGAACTGACTGGTTAAATCAAGATGGTTTTGTGGTGATCTCCTTAGCTGTGTGTTGAATACAGTCAGTTGAATATAACTGGTGAATGTGAGGTACTACTCACTACAATATTTTAGCTCACTTTGAGTCAATAGCACTGAATCAGATCTTTATTAGTAAAAGAACCTTGAAAAAATCTGTCAGCACCTTTTCTACTTAATGTTTAAATGACATCGAGGGAGATAAAAAGGCTATGCTGATAAAGGTGTGTAAGGAATTATTTTTCATTACTCTTCTACAGAATTCTCCTTTTAACAAAGAAAGAAACTCATTGTGAGCACTGCTGTTTAAGATGGGAAGAATGGGGAATTAAACTAATAAGTTATAACAATCTCTGTGCTTATGCTAACTTGCAATGCTATAGTACTTTCTGTAGACTGAATCTTGTCTCAAAAGTCATAGTAGTGTCAGACTTCCTTTCTCCTTAATAAATTAAGGATGAAAAGGCGACTCTACAACATGACCCTCCTATAGAAAGGAAGTGATCAGAACCCTAAATCTGCTGCTTCTGAAATCCCATTGCTATACCAACCCTACAAAATACTGGCTACTATGCCCTTCCCTTTTAGAGCAACACACTTAAAATCATTGTCTCCCTTGTGTTGTAAGCACAGGACAGCACCTGCAGTGCAAATGCTCAAGAGTCATAGCAGAATCTCCTGTGGTAGCTTGTACTGGAAAGTAACTTTTGAGGCAGATAAAATTGCCCTTTTCTCCAAAATAACTGCTAGATATTTCTTGCATGACCATGCTGGATATGCTTACAATGTTTGTGACAAGATTTGCCTGGATTTCTAACGTGCCTACCATAGGCTGTAACTTTTTTTTTTTTCAAGGTTGCTATTCTCCTACATTCCTCCAAGGATGTATTAGTTTCAAACTGTCTATCTTGGCTTTAATGTTTTTTTTTTTTTTCAGGTTCAAATATTTGTCAGAGAGCAGAATAACTCGATGTGACACATTTGCCCAAAGCACTCTGCAAAAAATCTGTGAATCATTATACATGTCTTAACTTCTTCAGGAAGCAATGAGGGAAATAAGAATCCTCACTGAGGACACATTTGTCAGACTTCCTGCCAGCAAATGAAAAACCTCAGAAGTATATACACCACATAAAACAGTAACGGAATGACACCAACCTTATTAGCTGCACTGTGGTAAATAGCTACCCCATTAGAGATGCTGGAGGGAGAAGGCAAGAAGAATGCCAAAAGACACTTATTTACAGCAAGAGTGGGGAATGGAGAGAGAGAAGTGGTGAAAAAAAATGAGGGAGTATTGTCATAGCACAAAGGAACTAGACAAAGCTTTGATTGTCCTCAGGCTCCTGTATTTCTGTGCAGCTGCCACTCTGCAGTAAAACACTTGTCTGTAGACCCTTGAACTGCATCATGTTCATGGTGGGATTGATTTAATAGGACAGTGCAGATAATCCCCAGAAAGAACATCCTTTAGAATGGCTTTAGTCTTACAGATGCTTTGTTTAGTTAAGTACACAAAGCAAGGAATGATTACCAGTGAAGAACTTTGTACTGATAAAGAAATGCATTTCACTGCTGGTGTGTAGGATCAAAAGATCCTTCAAGGATCAGAAGTTCCTTCAAGTTCAGAAATTTTCTTCATGTTTCTGGAAGGGATTAATGTCAGGGAGCTTTCTTATATTTCTAAGTCTCCCTGCTGTTTTTACCACAAAATAGAGTAATGTGACCAATACAGTCTTGCTATCTGTTTTTTTAAAAAAATCAAACCAAATATTAAGTACCTCAAATATATGAATAAATTCATGTAATAGTTTTATTTATTTGTGGGATACTTGGTAGTCTTACAGATAAAACATGTACTTTTTTCAGCACACAATAACAGGCCTTTGATTTTTGAGTGGACTTAAGTGTCTCCTCAGAATCAATACTAGATTATTAGTACAAATGATATTGACATCTTTGTCTGTAGCATGTAGTTCTGTACTGAAGCCTCACTGATTAATACTGAAGAGTTTCCCAGAAGTAAATTGATTTTTAGAAATTCTGCATCTATTCACTGCAGATGTTCTGGTTATTTCAGAGTGCAGTGGTAGCTGCAGTGCAGCTGTATTCCTAATGTCAGAAAACTGCTTCAATGAGAAACAGAAGTCTGCTGCATCTATTCCTGTTTCATGTGTTCTAGCCAGCTCTTTCATAGCTGCTAATGCTGTAGAGCAGAAGGACTTGCTGTGATACTCTAAATGCAGCCTGCTAGAACTACAGAGTTCTGGTTTTTTTGTTGTTTCTCTTGCTTCTTAGTGTGTGCATATAATATGGAAAGAGGTGTCTGTTATCTAAAAAGGAAGGTAATAAAACTGGCTTCATACTTAAGCTATTCAAGGCATGGCTCCTTTTCTTTCTGTTTACAGCTTTCCATTCAGATTCCAGAGTTATTGAGTATTATGAAAGCTGTGTGTAGTTTTTTTCAAGCAATGTGGTTGATGACACTGGCCAGAGGCATTAAACCATTATGTTCAAGAACTGGCATAGACTTAGAAATGTGCATAAGTGAAGAAATTGTTTCATGTTCTCAATAACGTTCTAATTCCCTCATTTCAAAGCTGAGTATCTTGTTTGTCTATTATTAAGAATTCTATATGCAGAGTAGAAATGTTGAAGACCAATTTCTTAAATTTTTCCCAGATAAGTGTTGATATACCAGTTTAAAAAAATATCCACCCAAACAACTTATATATACTAAGAAATCCAAAACAGAGTAGATAACAGTATTACAGTGATGCCTTAAAAACAAACCCAAAAAACAAACCAAAGAAAAAACAACAGAAGCCTGTCAGTATGTTGGAACACTTAATTTGTGTTAAGTATTACACTTCTTTTCAGCATGTAATTAATTCAAACCTCAATTATGTTGTCATATTTATGAACTTTGAAATGAAGATGAATTCTGGGTGCTTTTTCAGTGTTTGAGGGATAGTGACATTGGTGAATTTCCAGTGCTGGAAAATAACCTTCCTGGCCTCTGGATTTTAACCAGATGTTTTAGATATACTGTCACAGGTTAGAATTTAATGGGAGTTGGTACTTGAGACTTAAAAGCCAGTGTTGCTGGCTCAAGAGATTCAGCTAATTTGCATTAATATTCAGGACTATCTTGTTGGATCAAATCCACATGTGTTCAGATGAATCCCCTACAAACTGAAATAGTAGGGCAGCATGGCAGGAAATGACTTTGTGCATAAATATTTTTTTTAACACTGGTATCTGGTTAATCTTTATTTCTACTGTGAATATATTACTTTTAAGTTACATTAACAGAACACTTGGAAGACTTATACTGCAAGTTAGGATTATATATATGTAACATGGAATTTATCATGGTGTATGAATTTGATTCTTTGGCAATAAAACGTTCTGCTGCACTTACCTCCCTGTATGAATTAAAATGTATTGAATATAGGATTCTACTGTCATTTTCTGTGTGCCAAGAGAAGACCATAACCACTATGCAAAAAGTCATTTTCATGTAAAATCCAAGTTTTAATAGCAGTGCCAAAACCCTAAAGATAATTAACCAAGGCTTTGGGAGTTAAAAGACTTCTTAGGTCTTTATATAGGAATCTGAATACAATACCACATGAAATTTGGAATCCTGGACTGGGTGTTTGAAAGAATAAAAAATATTAGATATTTTTTAAATTGTGAACTGCTCTTGTAACAGTTTATCATTAACATGCCCTTTTCCTGTTTAGCATTTGAGAGAATTTTAGCTTAAATTCCTGTTCACAACTGACGTATATCCAAAGCAGACAAAATTCCCCAAAGTCTCTAAGTTATACCCAATAAAATATGAGGGTAGCACAAGAGAAGACTGACAGAAGATGTTGACTTTGAGAATATAAAGCCCTAAGCTTGCATTGCAGAACACCACAAATTTAGAGATGTCTCTTAATACATAGTGTATTGACTAAGTGTTCTTCCTTTCCCAGTTTGAAAGGAGAGATGAAATAAAATATCCTGGGAGGTCTTTTTGTTAAATCTGTTCACCTTCACTTCTTCATAATCTCATAGCATAGTTGAAGGCATTTTTTTTTAAGAATGCAGATGTTTAATTTTTCTCCATTTTTTCATACCATAATGGATACTTGCCACTTTTTCCAAAAGGTTGAATAGATGTGCAGAGACTGAAGAAATCATTAGAATTCTCATGGGGTTTTGTCAGATGCCTACAGAACTGTAGGTAGATGATTAATATTTGATTAGTATGGTATCTTGAAGACAAAGTGCGCACTATCTTGACTTGAAAAAGCTATCCTTCCCTGACTTGCATGAGACACTTTATTTTTATTACCAATGAACAAAGCTTAAAAGTGCTTCAGCCCATGGAGAATGAAATGTTATTCATTTTTATGTTCTTAAAATCCCTACAGAATTCTGGTGTTTCAGTGCAAGATCTTAAATGCTAATGATTTTAAGAACATTGGGGTATCTACTACTCACTGAGAGCTCACAATACCAGTGCTTTCTGGTGTCAAACTAGCTTCAAAGGCTCAGTTGTTGGTCAGCTCAGGTGACAATGTATGACCAGGTGATGAGGTTGAAGGTGGTGAGATCTGCTATTTATTATCTTCACTGTGGTAGCTAAGGTATAGTAGCTAAAGGAGAAGAAAATAGTGAGTGCTCATGTAAAAAATTATGGTAATATAAAGGGTACTTGGAACATCCTCTTGGCTTCCAAATAGTTGTATTTCATTCACCATCCACTTGTGTATCTACAAGAATGGACAACAGTGCAAGCTTCTTTCTCTAGCATCAGCTTCTGTAGCTAGATGTTGTCTTTTTGCATTCCAAGATGTCCTAGACTGATCATTGTGGATTCTGCTTTGCAGCACCTCAAAATACCTTAACACTGTTAACTCAGGGCTGAAAACTAAAGTGAACGCTGAACTCCTGTAATGGGAGAGCTCCACAAGAGGGATTCTGGAATGGCTCTGCTCTTTGCATAAGCAGTGGAAACATAAATGTTTGAACACAGATTGTAATGGAGTTGAGCAGTTTAGGATTACATAGAGTATCTGTAGTAGGTGACAAAATCCAGTGAGGGAGATAATGTCCTGTCAGAAAAACTGACTAGCTCTAAATATAAATAAGACTACAAGAATGGCACTTTTCAGATCTAGCTATAGCCATCTCTGTGATGTTAGTTTTCCCTTAATCCCTTGAGATTTGTTACAAAAGCCAATGAAATACTGAAATTTTTTAAGTTTCTGGACTATGTACAGTGATCACACATTTAAGAAAAGCTTGTTAAATCTGTCATTGAGAGATTTCTGGTGTGACAGGCTTACTAGTCTGGATATTGTATGCCTTCTTCATACTTGCACTGCATTGAAAGTGGCTGCAGGAACTAACAAAGAGCTGGCTGGTTATTTTCATTCCTGGAGTGTCACACTTTGAGTTACTGTGCAGTAGCATGTTTTACCTTACTTCAGGTTTGTACATTAAGAGAAACTTGTCAACATGATCTATGTCCCATTAGTATCAGTCATCTTAGCAAGCAGAGATGGCTGGCATATGAGAAGCTTTATACCCTGTAATTCAGTGAGACAAGAATAGCCACAATATCTTCTAGATTAAATGCTTGTTCTGCAATTTATGAGTTTTTTTTTTCAGATCTTTAGTGACTGAAGTTGAAAAACAGTAACAAGTTTAATTTGACTAGTATATTCATGCAAAATATAATTTTAAAAAATGCTTTCATGATTTTACAGTAAAAAGCAGCTGAAATTTATTTTTAGATGAAAATTTTCTTTGTTTCTCTACAGTTATTTACTATGTGGTTTTGGAACAAGGTTCTTTTAGAAATGTGAATCATGAGAATTTTTCTGACATGGGACCCTGTTTCTTTCCTTACTCCCTCCCATACTACAATGGGTTATTGATCCTGACAGGTGACCAAGAATAACTTTTTCCTGAGCAGAGATTAAAAATCAGAAACAAAACTTCAGTTTCCAGAAAAGTAAATGCTATGCCAGTCTTGTCCTTCTAGTCAGTACAGTTCTGATCTGTGATTTATATCCGTATACAAAACTGTAACACACCCTACAAGTCTATTGTCTACGTCTCAAATTTTTACATTTTCTCACAGTCCTGAAAAAATTAATTACACCCCTGAAAAGAATATTTGTAGGAGAGGATACTTAAAGGAAAAATCAAAAGATGGTACTTGGCTCATAATCAGTATTGTAAATGATGACTTTTTAAAAGTATTTTCTACTGTGTTACTTTTGTATGATTTCCTAAGCATTATTTTATTCTATAAACACTGCCTGTAACACACTAATGAGGACTGCCACCTGGGATTCTTCCTCTTACCCCTCTATGCCACACCTTGCTCAATATATTACAATATTTCTCAAAATTGCTGAATGCACTTGCTGAAATCCATACCTGAAGAATTTAATTACCATAAATGTTTTCTGAAAGCTTCTAAAATAGTACTTTAGTGAGAATCAATATGATACAGGGATAGAAGTGTCTTATGTTAAATAAAACAGAAGTATTATTTCCAAATCCACAGTTTAATACTCTTTATTTACAGATTGCTGTATTATGATGCCCTTAAAGCAATGAACAAGCCACCCATACATCTCTATTGGAGACTGAAGTTCTCCTGATGACCATGAGACACTCCAAATTTCAGATATTTGCAAACATAGGATGTTTGGCAATAAATTCGGAGCAGTTTAGACTGATTTTTTTTGTCAATGCAGTAATGTTTTCTTTTGTAGTAAATTAACTTAAAAATGCTTGGATTTTTAACTTTCAAATTGTGATTAGATGTTAGGAAGATGACAAAAATTCCTTATGCTGACAAATACTAGGCATCTCAAAAATAACAAAATTTACTTGATGAATAGGAGTTGTGGTATTAACCCTGTAACCCCTGTTTGCTGTATATCCTAATGTGCCCTTTGAGTAACTAGTAATGTTCTGTGAACTACCTAAAATTAATGTAGTGTCTTATAGTGATAGTGTGTAACCTGTAGTAAGTCTCCCAAGCCACACTTCCTACTGCAGTTACTTCATTTCTGAGTAATTCAAATAAGTAACTTTGGGCATGTGGCAAAAACTGAGTAATCTAGTTCACAAGTGGGGAAGGTGAAATAGAACAAGCAGCTACAATTTTCAGAATCCTTTTGTGTCACTGGGGGTATGCTATCTCAGGGGTAGTGTTGAAAAACTGCTCAAAATTTTTTTTGCTTTATTGGTTCTAAATTTTCTTTGGGAAGCCTTAGACTGAGTTACGAGACTACATTTACAGTTATGTGACTCTGTTGCTCTATTGTAACTCTTGTATGCAGTCTCTCCACTTCATTAATAACTCCCTAGCAATTTTAAAGCTTGTGAACCATGAGCAGTTGTATAGTGCTTTATGTTCAACAAATGCAATATATGAATACTTTAATCTGGCACACTCCTGAACAATTTAAATAAGTGCTATTAAATAAACTGCTAGAAAGCCTAAACTTTGTTTCACAATACCTTTTATTGTTATACAATGACATTTGTGGAATACAAGAACAACTTGTCTGAAGCATGAGTTATTTTTCTTAGCTTAATATTTGTGATGCAAAGCATATGACTTCACATCATATAGACTGACTTGTTCACATCAAATCTTCCTCTGAGGCTAGCTTTCTAAACTAGTTTACTAAATCAAAGAAATACTAAGTACAAGTAAATTCAGAACAAAACCTGCTTGTTAAAATGTCAGCATTATCTTGTCAGCATTTTCTAGACTCAAAAAATCCCTCTGTGCAGTACTCTGATTCCAGATTGACTTCAGGGCTTGCATACCAGACCAATACATGCTCAGAGAACAGAGACACAAAACTGCTTTCTAAAACTGCCTATTGCTTGACCTCTTGCACTGTGGATAGTAATACCCTCAGTAAGACTCCTTCCAAAATGTATTTATAGTTAAGAATGTTCTTACAGTATTAGGTTTCAGCTGTCTCCCCAGCTAGCTTTGCCAGCAGCCAATACCTTAAAAGATGTGAAAAGGATATAAAATATTACCCTAATTCTCTGAAAGGCTCTTATTCATCTATTACACATGTTTAGGCAAATAATGGATTTCATTTTGCAAATATACAAGTTATAGCAAAGGTAATGCTAGTGCTGAGACCTGCACTGACTGAATCAACTAGTTTATCTGGGTACCTTCATGGCCTTGATGGTACAAGGTAATTCAAATACCTCTGGAGTGGGTTTGAGGAGAAAAGAGTACATTCCTGCTGGTGGATGGATGGCAGAGGGTATGTGAGAGACGAACTTTTCTGGATGCAGATGATAACAGGTTAGAGCAATCTCTCATCTTTGTTGTTTGTGGCTGATTGTTATTTATATACTTGTATAATTTAGTGGTCAGTACTATATGACTTGAATTTTAATAGTGTGCCTGCACATCTCATGATTTTTTGGAAAATACATATTTGTTCTATTTGTGCACAAGCTTTTTATTTTCCAGCTAAAGGTATGCTAGTGTGACAGCAGCACCCATCTTTGGGATGCTGTTAAGAGGGGTGCTGCATGCAGGGGTCAGCCCTGTGGCTGCCCAAATGCAGGCCACTAGGTGAGGAGATGGCTCCCTGTCACTAGCTCTGGCTGAACTGGGAGACTTTGGGATCATGTTCTGGAGCACCAGCCACACCTTTCCCATGCTGGTATGGGATGGGGTTGGGGAAAGCAGAGTGCTGCCAGAAGGATGTGTCAGATACCAGATTGGCTTGCTGGGCTGCTGTCTGTATTTTGCAGACTGTGGTAAAATGAAGCAAACCTCTTGTATGCACAGTGATCCTTTGAGCAGTACTGTATATTGTCATTTGTTTAAATAATGTATCTTTTATCTTAATGTGGTAGCCCATGAGGACTTCTAAATTGTGGCTGAAAAAAGGAAAGAGCATGACATAGGTTTGTGTTCCCTCAGTCCCAAATTCTCTGACATTGGCAGAGGAGAAAATTAGCTCATGGTTTTTCTTCTACATTATTTACCTGGTCATCTACTACTGGGTGGAATTAGTTTTTTGTCTAAATTCTATTGTTTCCTTTTTTATTTTCATTTCTGCTCCCCACCCCACCCACCCCCTCACCTCTACACAGAAGTAGAAAACAAACTTTCTCTTCCCACAGTATTGTTTTCTGAGCATGGCAAAAAGAAAGTAGCCTCCTGGCTTCAGTAAGGCTGTTCATATATAAAGGGTTTTCAGACTGAGGGCTACAGGGTGAAGCAGTTTGAGGATTACATGTAATAAGATTCTGCCACGAAGTAAACACCATACAAGATGGCACTTAAAGTGAAACATAGCCTAGATTTACTGAAGACTAAAATCAATATGAGGTATCGTTGCAATTGGATGCCAAAGGAGGCTGCTGTTCATGGTATTTCACAGATGACAATGTGCTATTTTTCTTCCATAAAGAAGGCCTTATGAGAGTTTACTTGTGCCTTGTCTAACAAAACAAATCAAAACATTTAGGCTGCTATAAGACTTTTCTGGACAGGAAAACATTAGCATGAATAAGGTACGTTCATTAAATTTGAAATCCTGGATATTTTTCAAAGGAAAAATATCAAGTGTTGCTTGCAGAGGTAGCTTGGATAAGAACAGCTAAGTTATTTGTCATTTTTACCATTTATTTAGATATACTTTACCACTGCTCAAACCTTTATTACTCATATGTGAGTCCATTCTGTCTTAACTAGAAGATAAATAAAATTGTTTTATATGCCATTGATATTCTGTCAGCTTTTCTCTGTTTAGGTCTTCGTATAGCATCAACTAAAGCTTAACTTCAGCATTGGTTTGTCTTCAGGGGCTGGTTATTATGACAATTATTGGAAATAATTTATTCCTGGTGAAATGCATTATATTTTGCTTAGGTTGCATGATCACAAATTCCTGTCATCAAAGTTAAAATGGCACAAGCCCTGATTTATCTGTCAGGCATTTTATAAATAAGTTAAACTTTTGGCACTGTGTTACATCACAGATTGCAGTCACTCCCTACACTGGCATTGCAGCAGGGGTTACATCAGGCTTTCTGTTACTGGTTTATTAAGTTTAAACAGCAGAGAGAGAAATTGGTGTAGACAAATGCCAGAATAATTCAATGATTACAATAAAAATTGCAACAAGTACTAAAGATTTTTTTCTGACAGGAAATTCTACTTTATGAATGAAGAATTGTTTGAATTTGGTGATAAAGTTTATAATTGTCTTAAAAATAATCAAGATTCTTGTAGGAAAAAATGCAAAATTATTGTTTTCAAGAGCTAAATATATAATAGGTCTGCAGATCAGCTATATCCACAGGATTATTATGTATCAGTTCTTAGTTTGGGGAGTTTTTAATCAGTATGTTTTAACAGAAATTTATTTTCTCCAGAAAGTGACTTGAGGTTGACTGAAACTTTACAGTTCTGACAAGATCAGGTTTAATGGCTTTGAGTATTTTAAAAGAATTTTGGGCTATTGCCTTGTCCAGCTAGATGAAGACTCTAGTTGTCATTGGCCCCTTGTAAACCTGCAGTCACACACAGAGTTAAATCCCTTATTGAAGCTGTTTCTGTATGATCACAATGAATTATATGCCATTAATAATTACTTGTTGCCATTTATTGTGAAATAGAGAAGGGTTTCAAAAGTATGACTTCTCTTCGATGTTCATCTCTATTATTGAACTTCTTAACAGAACATGTACATTACTGCACACTTGTGCTACTATACTTGCTGTTTTAAAATTGCAATAAGGGCAATCTAACAGCGATGTCCCCTCTTTTTATGACTCAACCTTGTTTTTTCATTTCTCACTATAAATTGAGATACTCTTTTCCTTCTGGATATAAATTTTGTTATTTGGTCACTTCACTGTGTGGTCTTGTACACAACATCCCAAATATTATCACTAGTCTCTGTGATTTAACTTAATCCACAAAGATTAATGGTGTCTGGTCCTATAAATCCGATTTATTTAATGCTTTAAGTATATGTTTAACTATTAATGGCATTCTACGTATATTTGAGGAATGAATTGTAGTGTTTGGATGAGGTTGTGGATAGGTGAAGAACATGTAGAAAATTAGTAAGGATGTAGATTTTATTTTATTAAAAAGTATCTTGATACTTCTATAGTGGAAGTATAGCAATGCTGTGAAAGTTCCTAATAAGCAGCAAACTGTCTGTAAATATCTGGTCTAAAGCAGAGTAGGGATGAAGAGTAGGGACCATCTTTACTTGACACCCTCCCCAATTATTTTCCTTAAATCGTGATTCAGTTTCTTACTCTTTGTAGGGTTGTGGAAGGCTACCTTTAAACAAATGGGCAAATGGAACTTTCTGTTTGTAAAACTACTTTAGTTAAATTTGTTAGGTGCAAAGTCTGTACTCATTTCCTGTATAGAAATAGTGGAATCTTTCCTGGACGTTGCTAAACTAAAGGTTTAGAATTGCAGTAAACATTGAATTAAGAGAGAATTGTTATTCTGTAGAACTTAACCTATAGTGACAGAACTATCACAAAGCTGTATGTTTCCAGTGGCTGCTTATTCTGATGTATGTGTATGGCTTTGAGATGGAGAATTTTTTGTAAGTATCTGGATCAAGAAACTAGATGCTTAGTTCAACAGACTCAGTCAAGGACTGCATTTAAATAGTTCAGATATGAAGTCTAAAGCTCATTTCTCGTAGCAATGAGTAGAGCCCACTGAGGCAGGTAATAAGGTGACTCTTTGAAAAGCGAGAAGGCAATAGAAATGACTAACAAGAAAAAATTAACAGATTCAAATAGAATTTCTTCATAACATTTCCTTGAGTAAAAAGCCTGTAAAGAGCCTGTAAAAAGTATGTCTAAAGGAACATTATTTTATTGGTACTGAATATATTATACTTTGAAACTAATTAGCAGTATTACAATCAATCAATGTCAGCATGATATCGCTTGTTACTTGTCATAGTTGATTTCCTACAGTAGAAAATGAGCTTTTTCCAGGCTCAAAAAGGTCTTGAACTTGAATTAGGCATTTAAAGCTGATTGCAGTATCCTAGCACCCAAACAGAGTTAAAACTTGTATTTCAAAAGTCTCCATTGTTTTCCCTTCAACATATGGTGACTGAAAATTCATTGGTTAAAGTAGGGAGTCTAATAGCTTTGATACTAATTACCAGCTGTATGCTTCAAGTACTTGACAAAATCTGAATCTCCACAGAGGGCTTGGATTTTAACAAAGAAATGTTTCTGCAGAGTTTTTCACAAAGAAAACTCTAAACTTACCTGTTTATCTTCCTGTGAGGAACAGCTGAAAGAATTTTTGAAAGCTGTCAAATCTGTTTGTAACAAGTTTTCCAAAGTCTTTTTCAGGATCACCTCTTTATGTAATTAAACATATACTGTATCCAGTATATATTTATATAAATATAAATATTTTCCTTCATTAATTTTTGAAATTAAATGGGTGTTCCATCAAATGTCAAAAGTATCTTGTAATTGGATTCTATGTTTCATTATTGCTAAAAAGACAGTAATTTAAGGTTTATGCTCTTAGACTTTCTTATTACGTTGTTTTCTGTACTTCAACCTCTCTATACCACGATTCTACTTCACTTGGCTATTTCCCTGTCACATCAGCTTGAAAACCAGTTTCTCAAACTTAATTCACCACTTGGGTTTGGTGTTTTTTTTTGCTATGCTCAGTACTTTGTGGAACAGTCAGAAATCCTTCTCAATGTTTACTGTCAAAATCTTTCTTAAGACTTGATCCTCTTGTGGTGCCTAGAGGCAGCGTGTGTAACATTACACATGTTAAGGTAATTTATCAAACTTTGACATTTGTAACTTCTAGTGTGCTTCTTGAGAACAATTAAGTGTTGTTGTGTTTGTTTTAAATCTGCCAGAATTAGTTCTTCAGAATCTGCTAAGGCTGCTGGGCTTGAAACAGAGTTGTTTTGATTACAGGAGTCTGACTACTGACTAACAAATATAATCTCAAAGTATGAGATCCAAACTTGATGTGTGAAAAAAAAAATAAAACTGAGTTGTCAACACTGCTTTTGTAGCTACTATGAACAGCTTAACTCGGCCTTTTGCCTTTTTACCTGTTAATACTGATCATGCAAAATACTAATATCACAAAGTGCTCCTGTGTGCTAAAGAGATGTGTAGAGATTTTTACATCAATATCATTGTTAACATTGACATAATGCTTATTTAAAAATCTTTGTGATAAATAGGAAAGCTGTATGTTTGCCTTGGGGATTCTGGGTGGGAGATTTAAGGTCATTCCTCTGGACCAGTTGAAAAAGCCATACAGGTTTGAAAGAGTTAAGGCTTAGAGGTTATTTTTAGACAATTGCAATTAAAAGGGATTAAGCAGCTGCTTAAAAAACCTTAATTTTCTCTGCATGCCTACATGGTTTTGATCCTCTGTTCAATAATATCAATATTGAGAGCCGAGTCCACTTGTGGCTACTAACATGGGTAAGATAAGAGGAACTGGGCTTCATTGGAAAATATTTCTATACTTTTAACTATACTATGCATGTCAACAGAAGTTTCTGGGTATGAATAGTTGTGCACTGTAGATAAAAGGGATTACTGATTACTGGGTGAGCAGATAATGATGAACACTGATTCAGACACATAATGCTTAATCTTCTGTCACATTGGCAATTCTCAGACCAACTACTGCTCTGCTTAACAGAGTATACATCTACAGGGCTAGATCTTCCCAAATGAGCAATATAACTGTTATGGGGTAGAGGGGAGGGGGTGGGAGTGGAGATCATTTTTCTTTTTAGCTTATTCTTTGTAGCTGATTTAAATGAAGCTCTGATCTCTACTTTAGTATTTCAGTTCCTTGAATTCTGTGACAGTATTCACCACCTTACTTAGCACAATTCCTCTTTTAATGCTGCCAACTGTGGCAATGATAATTTAAAAGAATAAGAGCTTGTTTTCTCCTGCTAACCTCACAGCTAGTTTGCTTGTAAGATTAACTCTTATGCAATTCGTGTTATAATTTTATTCTGTTAAAAATTGCAGGAAACTGATAAAGTAATGTTTCAGAACAGTTTTCTCCCTTAATCATTCCTATGTCTATAAGGTGCAAATCCAGATATAGAGCACTGATAGCAGAAAGTCTTCTGGTAGAGGATGAAAGCAGGTGGTCGTGGGCTTTGTCTTACTGCTGAGCTATGATTTGGGTTACAGCCATCAGAAAGCCACTGCAGGGAATTAGTCTGACTAGGAAATATAGCCTTTTGTATCTAGATGGTGTCTGATTCTTAGTTCTCCTGTAGTTCATATCTGAGCTGTAGGGAGACAACAAAAAGTAAACGGCTTTCATCAAAGCCATTTCTAAATGAGAAAATAGAGTAACAGTGTCTGGGAATGTACAGATGGTAATGGATTCTATCTACAGGAATAACTGCTATTCCAATAAAAAATTAATTTCTACATACTCTGAAGAAGACATTTTTTCTTAAACTAGAAATCTATTTCATTGTATATATTATCGGTCCATTTCCTTTTGCTTTCAATCTACTTGGTGGGTAATCATCAAGTAGACTAGAATATTTTAAAATCTGCCTGCAGCAGCGCGTTCAGATCTTATCATATGTCCCTAATGGTTGCATTTTATCACAAGCTTTGTGGACAGCCAGATAAGGGAAGCTTATTAATATGAATTTCCATGGTATCACACTGCAAAACTCATATTAAAACCAGAGTGAACGCTTACCCTAGTTGAACTCCGTAATTTGGTTATTTTGGATAGACTTTCATAAGGCTACCAACCTGTTCGGACTGTGAATTTCAGCATTTTTGAGGTCTAATACTGCTTATTACTGCTGCTTGTTGTTTATCTAAAGTTGTTTAGCTAATTTTGTCTACTTAAATTACTGGGTACAGTAGCAGCATTAAATACCTAACAAAGCCATATCAAATACAATACATATACTTGTAAAGCATCATAATGAATAATAAAAGTCCTATATTACCTTCAAGGTAACAAATTATGTTAACAGCTCAAGCTTTTCTCACCTCAGCATATTTTACAAATACAAACCCACTAAAATATGAAACCCAATGAGATTGCTACTGTTCTAACTATAAATCCTGGGTTCTTTACTGTTTATTTGGAAGGATGTTGGACTTTTAATTAATCCCTATTCATTTCAGAGAAACTAGCTATTCTATCTAGTATTTAATTTTTAACTTAATTTTCCTTGTCCTCAATATTGTTGAAAAGTATTTTTGAAAAATTAACCCATTTTAAGAATCAACTTTAAAATCTATTGTTAGATACATAAGCAAGCTGTAAGTTGTGTTCAGTAGTATAAAGATGACTTAAATTCTTTGCATATGGGGTAAATGTGCCTCAAGTCTGACTAAAATCAATAAATCATTAAGCCAATATTCTGTCTTCCTGTGACATTAATATATAACAATTATTTGTCTTGATTTTGCTGCTTTTGTTACGTTTTGTGTTGCTCAGCAATTAAAATATGTAGTTGAAAATAGCAGAATCTTGTTCACTCAACAGAACTCTTCAGTGTTCTCTGTTTTCCCAAAGAGTGGGTCACAAATTACATCCTGAAGCTATAATAACTTTAGAAATGGACAGTTCAGCCAGTTAAATCTCAGTGGAAACATGACAATCTTGCATTTGTATCCCAGGTTTCCCCTATGGTGATTAGAATAAAAATAAGGGGATGTCAAAAAGATGTGACATGGTTTCAGGTGAATAACTCGTCATGTTCAGTATTTGAATCCTGTTATATATAACTGTGAGAAACCTCTGAAAGCACCAGAAAGGGCAGGTCTTTCAAGTAGATTTGAGGAGCATAAGCTTTCATTTCTGTCAGTGTAACTTCCTGTAAACTTGAGTGGGGCTTTAAGTTTACTGTTCTGTTTTAGGGATTGAAGACACCGCCTCTGATTTCAGGATTCAAAAAAAAAAAACAAACCCAAAACCTGGAAGTTTAAATAAGTCCTTAGAATAAGCTTATGTTGCTACAACTAAAAAAGTTTTAGCTATCTGATGTTCAAATTTGTTCAGGCTTTAGCAGACAATATTGAAATATATGCTTTGTAGGCACTTCAGAAAACAAAACACAGGATGCTTAAATTGTTTCAGGGCTTAATCTGTAGTTCGTGACCTGCCTTGTTTCACATCATGCTTCAGAAGTTCAGCAAAAGCTAATTTTATCTAAATATGAATCAGACCCTTGCCACCTTCATAGGCAATGTTAACTGAGGGCTTATTTTTATCACAGGCTTGCAATTTTGTTTTTCATGTTCACCTGACAGGAGACGTAGTTTTAAAGTACAGTCTTAGCTTTTTGAAGAAGTTGTCTTAAATTAAAACAATAAGTGATCTAGATAAAAAATGGTACCGTACGCATGTTTAGACCCACTGAATTGCACTGCAGTTCGGTTGTAAAACACTTTTCTTATGACACCTGCATTCAGCTCTGAGGTACCTTGAAGGTGCTGCCACCACAACTCTTGTTGTTGGCATGGGAGGTAAACTACTGCAATATCTTGGGGGTGTAGCTGTGTCAGACCATAGCAAGGATGGTATAATGCGTATGTGAGGGTGACATAGACCTATAACCAAGTAAGCATGATTTGTCCTTAGCAGTTTAGGCTGTAGGGATTTCCACTTCATTCAAAACAGCTTTTACCCATTCTGTGCTTGAGGCAATGTGGAATTTCAAGATCAGATTTTGTGCTTCACTTTTTCATTTTTTTGTCTGACGTATTTTTGGATTATTGGTGGAAAGATATGGGATGAATATTTTTCAGTAGTCCAATGGGTTTCTTTTTAATCTTTTGTTTGAACTGTTTTGGAGACTTTACATGAGTTTGGTAAGTTAGTTGTCTGAGGATGCATTAAAGAAAAGTGTCTGAAGCTTGTAGACAGAGGAATTGATTCCCAGATACTGCTGGTTAAAGGCAGAAATATTATAAGCAGTTCTTTTTCCGTAAGTATCTGACAATTACTTTTAGTAAGTAAATCCCTTTTACAGTTGATAGTACCTCAGGTTACTGCTTATTCTTTCTTTTTCATTGTTATCTGATAAGGACAGTTAAAACTCAGAATGCCCTACTATTTTTGTGTGAATATTGAAGTGGAAGTAATTAAACAGCACTTATGAGTGCAGTTGACCCTGATGTCTATATAAAACACTGTAGATGTTAGCTGGAAAATGGATTATAGTTAATGTGCTAATTTCTACAGTTTGTGGAAATTTAATGACTTAATAAAAATTATTCTAATTTCTGCTCCATGAAAGGATTTAGTGTAATAGACTTTCTAGACAAAATGACCCACTGGAAAACACAATATTTGTGAGAAAGTCGGAGCTCTTGCTGAGACCAGACCCGTGTCTGTCTGGTCTTTTCATAAGCATTTAAGGAACTGGGAAATGCAGACTGCACAACACAGCCTGGTTTATCCCTGTTACCCAAAGGTCATTCTGTTTCTAAATATTTTTTCTGACCTGGTATGTCCACAAAGGGTCTATGCTTTCTTCATTATAATAGAATTAGCCAATATAAATAGGTATTTTTCTTTTTTCTTCAAGTACATGATATGAATAAAAATATCAAGTTACTATTTTGGCTTAAAATTCTAGTACATCAGGATTACATTTTTAAATGTTACTTTTAGGTTTGTGCCATTACCTTACAGAACAGACATTTGTATTCAGCACTGATGTCTGCAAAATCCAGAAGAGTTTAGATGTCCCTTGCTAGCATTCCATCTCTTTTTTTGTCAGCAAGTTGATAATCTCTAAACCACAAACTTTCATCTACTTACATGTTTATGTGGTTACTTTGGGTTTTTTGTCCTAAACCTTTTCTCTTCTTGGTCAGAAATACAGGGTATCTTTCTCAAATACTGTAACGGTTTGTGTAATCAAGAAGTAAAAACATTGTTCTTTAGCAGTAGATTGATATGGTGTAGCCAAAAGCTATTGGCAGTGATAGTTGCAGGTGTTCAAAAAAAAGCTAAATAACAATCTAATCTGAAGCAGTCTATTGTATACCTGCAACTTAGTTAAAAGGGGAAAAATGCTGCTCCTGTTTCAGCATCTTATGTGAAATCTTGATCTCTGAAACTTTGCAGGGAAATGCCATCATAATAGGGTACTCTTCATAGTCATCTAGTAGTGCATAATCAGAGACATTCTGGGGAGGAAGCCTCCATAAATATTTGGACAATGATTACACTAAAGAATAGGCAATTATCTAGCAAGCCTCTTTGCATTTGAGGTTTTGGGGACAATCTTTTGCAACTATGGTTTAACTTCCCCCAAACCAAAGCCCAGACTAATTCTATTAATCTCCAAGTCTATTTTATTTCAAGGAGAGTACCTCAAAAATTTTCTCACAGGTACTCTTAGAGGAAACATAGTACTATTTATGCTTCAGTATGAAGAAGCAAATAGAGTCCTGTTGAATACATGTTTCAATGCATGAATCGCTTCTCAGGGGAAGCGCATCTTTTTCAGATCAAAGACTTGACACTGCTGTAAATAACGAAAGCAATATTATGGGGATACTTTCATCACTGATTTTTGACATTCTACTGAAATGCTTCATACAAGAATGTGCTATTTATGTTTGAGTTTTTTGTCTATGCTCTGGACTAAGAACATGGATTTGTTTCCTATATTTTAATAATTTGCATGAAGAGATGTGTGCCCATTTAGAGTATGTTAATAAGGATCCTTAAGGATCTTGTGTAAGTAAATCTAGCAACAAAGGAAGGCAGAGAAATTGCAGGCATGTACGTCACGTTGGTTGTACCACAAGTACTGACTAACAACACGTTTTGCAGAATAGTTGGATCTTGTGATTCTCAGCAAATTACACAACAGATTAATTTTCTGAGAAAAAATGCAATAGGCTTACATAATATCAATGGCCTTAAGTGGTGGTTAGTAGTAAATGTCATATGTGAATGTTAGTTATGACTGCATGGTGAAAGCTTGTTAGATTAATGCATTATTCTTAACAGAAAAAAGTATTTCTAGAGTTTGGAGGTATTAGGTTTGGATATCATCTATTTGAATAAAATGAAAGCATTCATTATGAAAACACTAATCCAGTACAAGAACAATTGGGAATGAAGACATAATGTCCTTGATTGTTTTGATGTTAATGATATACTCTGCACCTGGCACATTCTGTCAACACAGTACATAATTTTCCTTAATTGAAGAGTTGTTTGTGTACCTTTCTCTGATTTTTTTTTTCTCTGTTGTACAGTGTTGTTATTCACTGTTCAGTTCACTCTTTATGTAACTGCTCATCCTTTAATGTGATCAACATAAACAGGCCCTGTGAGATAAAATGAATGGGAAACAGGGTTTTGTGAAGACATGTATGTAACTTTGGGCTAATATTTGATAAGTTTCAAGAACATCTAGAAGTTCTCCTCTAAAGAAATATACTGGCTTAATGCCATTTGAGGCTCTCAAAGTAGCCTC
The DNA here is from genome assembly GCF_964106895.1 of Numenius arquata. Classification (NCBI taxonomy): domain Eukaryota; kingdom Metazoa; phylum Chordata; class Aves; order Charadriiformes; family Scolopacidae; genus Numenius; species Numenius arquata. The sequence goes on from NC_133578.1 coordinate 36,030,172, forward strand.
TGCTGTTACAGAAAAGTCTGCGAAAGGAAGACTTCATAGTGCACAGCATTTGGATGTTCTAAAGTGAAAAGCAGCTTGATACATGTCTCATTATGTGTTGTTCTATAACTCACTGGTCAAAACAAACATTTATATAGAAAAATTGGTGTTGCTTTTTGTCTTTTCTGTTTTCTCTTATTCTTCTTCTCCCCAGTCTATATGTGATCATTCCTGATGACTGCTGAACTACCACATCTCTCAATGATGAATAAACTAAAGGAACCTAACTTGATGTTCAGGTCACTGGCTAAATTACCTAGGGCTTAAAAAAACCCCACCAACCTAAAGTTATATTGCACATGTATCTCATCAAGCTGTTCCTTTAGATATTTCCTTTTCCTTGCATTGAATTGCTTTCGGGTAGTGTTTTGAAAGTTTATCTCCTGTTTTGGCTTTCTGATGTATTTTTCCACAGACTTGATGCAGCTATGTTGGAATATATGGGAGTCTGAGTTGTATAGCACTATTACAAGTGTGTTCTGAATTTAAAAAAAAAAATATTACAAGTAGGCTCAGGATTATTTCAGCAACAGTATTTCTAGGTACTGGTATAAAATAAAAGAATCTGACTTGCTATTCCAGTCCTAGCAAAAAAATATGAATCCCTCATGACAGTGACTGATGCAGTTTTGCAATCCTAATTAATTTTTGGGAAAAATAATAAAATAAAGATGTCTTAAAAAAATGCTGAGTTTCTTAAAATCCTAGATCATGAATTTTGGAGGATAAAAAGAATTCTTGTTACTCACAACACAAGCAATATTTATGAACTTGCTTCCTTGAAAATATTTGTAAAATCCTTATTTGATATATGGGGATATTCCAGAACCCATGTCAAATTTGGACTTCAGCATGAAACGTGAGGCTTTTAATTTATGACTCAGTTACTGTGGTAATGACACTGAAGTCTGTAGCTTGGAGCTAGGATCAAAGTAAGGAGAGGAAGAACTTACAGATATTAATGGAACAAAAAATTCATCCTTGTGATTCTATTGTCTGAGTGGCTTATGATAAAAGCAGCACACAGTTTGAAGATGATGCTGATGAAAATAAATTAAGATAGAATGACTTAACTGCCCCTTTCAAAGCAATATATAAATATGTACAAAGAAGGGGTTTGTTTCTGTTTGTGCTTGAGCACATTTCCCTGCAGGGAGACATGTGAGATGCCATGAAAATAAAAAGCAAGGTCTTTTGCATGTTGTATATTGATTGCTCTTTCATGGAGAGTGATCTTCAAATTGATCTGATGTCCTGTCACACTTCATAAGCTTCCCTCTCTTTTGCACTAAAGCAGCACTAATAAAAGTTATGATAAATGGAAATACTATTTTAAATATTTTTAATCTCTGCAAGTAAGAAATAATGCTTCTTTAGAATTCTAAATGTCAGTCAGTGCTGATTACAGAGACTGGAGACTTCCTCAGCCAAATTCACACATACAGTTTGAACATACTAACTTCTATCTAATCACATCTTATGTGCCTAAACCATGTACTTTTATTTTGAATTATTTATTTAAAAAAAAGGATAATTCTGTCTTAGCCTATATGTTTAGCTGAACTTTTAGGTCTGTCTCTCATGAATTCTTTTTAATGACTTAAATCAAATTCAATTTCACATTCCTTAATCTCTATCCTGCATAAAAGAAAAACTAGAAAGATCAGAAAATAAAAAACTTTGTGAAAATATTTTAATCTTAGTCTCTGCAATGAGTTCAGGACTCTTTCATTAGTATTCTTGTTGCTTTTACTCCTTCCAGTTAAATAATGTGATAGACTCATTGGTCCATGACCATATTCATAAGTGCTCTGCAGCTTTGTGGAATGTTTGCCTGTCTTTATATCACTGACTCTACTAAAAAAAGCTTTTTATGCTGACAAATAAAAGAACAGAAGTTTTATTTAAATTACCAAATGTGCTGACTTAGGAGTTGAGGGAAATCTGTACCTGAAAGACAGAATTAATTTTTGAGAACTTAATTTCCAACTGCTGCTGAAGCATAACACTAAATGTATGAGATATGTCGGTATTGGAACACAGTCTGCACTATGCAATGTATTGGCAGACGCTGTTTTCATAATATTTGGTGCTATTCCTTAAATACAAAATCCAATGCCTGCCAATTTCCTTGGAGCAGACTATATTTTTTTCCAGAACGCCTACATTATCTCATGCAATAACTTGAATCTGGCTTTCTGTGAATTAACAGGGGAATCTAGTTTCAAGAAGTTATGTTTTGAAGAGGAAATTTCAACTGATTTTGTTATTACGGCAAGAGTGCAACTCAGTTGAAAATAGTTTGTGTAACACCCAGTTTCTTGGAAGCACTCCCATCTGTGGGGAGTGAAGGCATGTTCAATTTCATGGAAGAAAATCCCCTTTTCCTTCTCATGCCTATAGAACTTCAGTAGGCACCTAACACTTTTTCTGCAGAGCTGTTTGTATCAATCACTGGTTTCTTAGCAATATAGAACAAAAATCTCCTAATGATTACTTCAGGATGTACCTTATAAATGCAAGAATGGATCACCCATTTGCTGTCCTTGGAAGGCTGTTCAGTCTCCAATGTGTCATACTTCTGAGTTTATTACAGGCTGTTTTGCTTTCAGATAAAATCGTTCGTGAGGCAGTTAACCATAACTTATATTAGCTGTTAGCTGTTTTCTTTCCTTTTGGGAAGAGTGTAATAGTTAAAGAGGCTCAGAAGCTGCATAAAACCCCCAACACTCCAGCTCCTTTTATTTCTTAATTTAAAGACAAAATTGTGCTTCTTTGGAGAGGAGGATCCTTATTTCTTCTGTACTTCATGATGGCAGAGTTGGGACTTTTTTCCCCAGCAACAGATCCTTCTATTATGTCAATTGTAATAGGCGCTGCAGTCCCCATGTTAGTCATAGATCACTTGCAGTGACCATCAGCAGTCCGCTGGTCAGCTTGAGAAGGCACTACTTTAGCCGTAGTAATGCTGAGCAGGATGAGGCGATGCAAAGAATCCTGCCAAAGATCATAATTTGAAGTGTTTGACAAAGGAAAAGGGATTTTTAAGGTCACAAGTGTTGCAAAACACATGCTTTTTGCTTAATGAAAGCTAGATAAAATTATTTGGATAGAAAATACGAAAATATTTTTTCCCATTCCACAACTGTCAACCAGTTCTCTGCCTGACACAGATGCTGGGAAGGGAACAACGCAGCAGGAGTGTTTGATTTCCAGCTTTGCTCTCCCCTTTTATCCGTTTCTATTTCCTATTTGTATGCTGCTTTATTCTTTCTTTCTGTAAATGAGCAACTTCTTTCCTCTTGATCTGTTGAATGAAGTGAGAATGCTGCTGTGTTCCTAGTTGGGGCACATTCTCCTCTTTGCTGAGAGCACCTGTAATAAACCATAAAATAGTGATCTGACCATGCAGAGGAAGCTCTGAGGCGACGAACAAGTCAGAGAAGCTTCCAGAAGGTGGGTAAGGCTTAGTATGTAGTGGCTTTTACTGAAAAACAAGTGTTTGGGAACTGATATCTAAAATTACTAGGCAAACCCAGCAGAATTTTTCCCCTTTGTTGGCCCAAAACTTGGAAAAAAATTCCATTTTCTCTAAGGCATCTCCAGGCTGTGGCTTCTCATAGGAACTGTTCTCTAGTTTGTCAGACAGAAACAAGAGGGAGTTAGAGGGAGAGGAGAAGACGGGGAGAGTAAAACAGGAATAGAATATCATTGTTAACTTAGCATACTGTGTTCGGTGCTAATGTCCTATACTCTGGGGTAGTAAAATTACATCTTTGATTTCCTTCTTCAAATACGTAAAAAGCATTTTATGGGAGCTTGGGAAAAATTAGTTAGTGCTGCTCTATTGCTTCGTGAAACGGAATTATTCACTTGTTTAAAGGTTGCTTAGAAATAGATGCCCTGGTCCCTATCATTGCTTTTCTGAAGAGGAAACATGGTTCAAAACCACCCACTTACAATGTGCTGGTTGCGTACTAGTTTTCTCTGGTAAGAGTTACATTGCTGATAACAAACAACAAATGCCGAGTGATGCAGGGAATATGCTTCAAGAAATGTCTAACACTGCTTACTCAAAACTTGAAAAATCTGAACCAAGCTTCCATTTTGCACACAATTTTCTACTTTATTAGTATTGTCCTATATACTGTCTCGCATCTCTATATAAAAATGTTAATCTGATCTGATTGTAAGGCATTTTTACACTGAATGCAGATATTTGATAGAAGTCTTGTTTTTCACCCTTTTGCAAAAAAATTTATTGACTGTCAAGATCTAAGGTGATACTTTATCTTTTTTGATCTTTTTCTTTAACAGGCCAAAACGTGTTGTAGCCTGGCACTAGAATCTCTTTTAGTTTCTCTTTAATAACGTTTCTTGAGTCAGGCTATGTCTCCTTTTTGCAGTTAGGATGTAAATCAGATTGGGGATTAGAGGTTCTGGTTCCCATTTTCTTCCATTTACTTTTTTGACAGTTCTAGCTTTAGGCAAGTCACTTAAATTCTGTCTCAGATTCCCATAAAATGGGATGGCATGTTTCTTGCTCATCTGGATATTGTATGAATTGATTTATACTTTTAAGATTTTGCAGAATGATTCATGTTACTTTTTTTACTCCTCTACTCCTTACCCCCTTGCTGATTTCAGGTTTCCCATTGGCTAAAATGGATGTGAGGGAGGGAAGGAAAATTCTCATTACTATTGAGAAAGATAAAAGTAAAAATGAATGTAAGTATAAAATTGATACTCAGAGCAATATTGTCACATAAATACAAGTTTGCAAGTGGAGAATACATGGACAGTATAAAGTAATAAAATTATCCTGGGCAATTTTCTTACTGTGTGGTCTCTTGTCAAGAATCTGACAGGTAAAGGGATACAGTTTTTTTGGAATTTGCTAGACATTCGAGGAAGACGTGAAAGCAACAGGTTCATTATGCCTTGTGCTATACCAGTTGCAGAGCACTTCTATCATTTTTTTTAGCCAGTAGAATGTGTGGCTCCTACAATGCAGCTTCATCCCTCTTCTGGAACAAGTCCCCGTGCTATAGGAGTTCAGTTTAGGTACCCCTGTCTCCACTACTGAAAGTACAGGTGGAGTGTGTTGTAGTCATGATGTAGGATCACTGTTGGTAAGCTTCATGGCAGGTTTTAAACTGTTAGAGAATTTTCACTTCAGTTTTCCTAAACCTAAATTGTCTGGCCCTATATTTACAAGTCTTGAACTCAGCATAAATTCTAGATGGGTTGGGAAGTGATTTAATTGCTTTCAGCAGCCAGAGTAACACTGATCACTGGCTGGACTGTCTTATGTAGACAACTATAGCTGCAAAATCAATGGCAGCCAAACCCTGATAACCCTCTAGCGTAGATGGAGCAAAAGCCATCAGAATCCCCAAAATACCATAAAGTAATGAGATGAAATAACATTTCTGTATGGAAGTCTGTCTATATTGGAAATTCTGATGAAGTCAAAACCTGCTGAGCAGTATGTGATTTGAATTGAACGGATGTAACTTCATCAGTGAAACTTTGAAATGCAGACCAAGACAAAGCCTTAATCTAACCATTAGTTTTCAGAAAATGTTCCCTGTGTGTATATTTTAAATGCTAATTTTAATCAGTATAAGAGACATCTAAACTAGTCATAGAGCTCCAGTCCTCTTGAGAGCAATAGGATTTACAGTGTAGCCTGTTGTCTGATGAGCCTCCTCAGCAGTCATATGAAGAGATGCTTAAATGAGAAAGCATTGTATTTTGGCAGCTTGTGACTTTGGAAATGTTTCCAGCTGTTTTTTGCATTTAAAATACTGAAGACTAAGTTTCCAAGTATTTGGGCATTTGTTGCTACATAAATCTTTGGGATTTTTTTTGGTTTTGTATGTTGAGGGCATTGTAATGTAACTCCTGGTCAGATAGAAGTAAGAAAGCCTGGGAGTGGGAATAGAAAAGGAGTGCAAGGAAAACAACAAAATATTTGCGTACCGCTATATGATATGAGAAACAGCAGTGTGTGTTACAGGAAAGCAGGAAAAAACATTGCTTGCTGTCACGTGTGAAGAAAGTGTTCCATTTATGTGCAACCATTTTTATCTGCCTGTAACCGCTGTCAGCAGTCTATATGGACTGAGGGGGCTATATGCAGTCATTGTCAAAGTGCTCAAGGCAATACTATGTACTGAACACCATGCTTTGTCCATTCAAAAATTCCTACAGGACCTTGAGAGTTTTAAACATCGGTGAGACCAAGGTAGGTGTAAAATGTGCTAATGTAAGCATTTTCAATAGTTACATCTCTTGGGTGTCATTTGAGCCAGCTAATGAGTTAGCCACTACAGTTCTGCTGGGCAAGATTTCCAGTGACATCTTATGGTGAGATACGTATTTTCTGTAGATATTCTTAAGAAAACTTTCCTTTTGTTAATCTTCTTTATTTAGACTTGTCCTTCTGACAGATTTAACTCTTTCCTTTTCAATCCACTTCTAAGATCTCTGACAGAAAAAAAAAAACCCCAGGATTTGTTTATTACCTTAAATGTCAGTCTAATCTGAATTATTTTGCAAATTTTTTTATTCTTCTCGAGAGCAAACTGTAACAGTGCCCAGAAATAAAATACACAAAGTGGTATTGTTTGTTCTTTCAATACATAACAAGTTTCTTAACACTAATTCATAATGCTAATTTAACATTGTATATTCATGGTCAAATTAATTCTGAACAAATCCCTTCAAGCACTGGTAGTGGTGTAACTGCAGTATTCTAATGGTATAGATGAACTGATATGGTTGAGAGTTAGCTCAAAAGCCTCTCTGATATGGTACTGTATTATCAGTTTTTCAAATAATAGATAGACTTGACTATATATAGCATGGTAAAGTAATGCATATTATAGACTGTAAACTAAACCTGATCTGTGGTACTTTAGTTATGAGAGTTGCAAAAGGATTGAATGTTAAGTTAGATGTGCTAATTATCAAGTTAAGAATAGTCTCATTTGCCTATGCATGATTGTGCAGTGACACTCTCAGCTACAATGCCATTCATAGAATCATAAAATAGTTTGGGTTGAAGGGACCTGTAAAGGCCATCTAGTCCAACACCCCTACATTCATGCTGTAAGAAATGGGGAAAATGGAGATGCATAGTTTCATTTAGAGCTAGAATTTACTGCTCTTTGAATATAGCTTTTCTGAGGATGCCTAAAATCAGACAGCAATCCGTTTTTCAAGAAATGGCTATTGTGATTTAAATACCCAATAGTATTCTGGGTATTTGCTCAGGAAAACCTGATTTCCAAGTGTGTGTTAGGAGTAGGCATAGCTGAAAAAAAGAAAATAAATAAAGTAAGAAAAGGTGAATGAATTCACGAAGCATAGAACTCAAAATGAAGACCTGAACAAAAATTTTATGAGTCCACTGTGATTGAAGAAACTTTGGAGACAATATACTTGAATTCAACTGGAAAGTATCATGAAATTGTGCCAGAATTTCATTGATTAGTGGCGAGATCAGTTTCTCTTCAGAGGAAAATAAGAAAAAATTTGAACAGTAGTATTGTTTTTAGTGAAACACTTTGACTAGTTTTTGTTTTGAACTTATATTTGTGTGCAAATACACTATATAAGCAGAAAAAGGCATAAGTAAAATATTTCAAACAAATTATAAAAATTTGTCTTCCACAACTTCAGTCATGTGTGGAACTTTAAAATGAAGTAAAAATTAATATTTAAAAGTGAAAAGAAAACCAGCTTTGAATGGTTAGTAACGTGACAAGGGTCACACTGGGTCTATTATGCCCAATATCCAGTCTGACTGGTGCCGACAACAGATGTTTAGAGAAGAGGCAGGATGAGTAAAGCATAGTCATTTCCAGCCTTTCCAGAGGAAACACTGGCAGATTCCAGAGGCTTGTGGTTTAGGGACTTCCCACTGTAGCTAGTCACCGCTTGGCAAGCGAGTAATAACAAGATATTCTGGAACCTGAATTTGTAAATTACTGTCAAGTGTTTCAGATAAGTTTTGTTAGATCTGTCCCTACCCACTGGAGGCTTAGTGCACAAGCGTGTACAAGTGGAATAAGCTTTCCACTTGCAAAAAAATTACCCTCTTAAAGAGAAAAACATAAGAGAAATAAATTCTTTTTTGTTGTCCCTGAGACTACCACTGCTTTGAAGATTCTTGGAGACAAAACTATTCCTTACAGGAAAGAGTATTAGATTATTAGATTAATACATGATCTGTATTCATTTTAGAAAATATTGATTGAAAATAGACCATTTTCTTTATTCATTCTAGGTGCAGATTAGCCATCAACAAATGTTAAATATTTAAATTAGGAACATTAGAAGCTAACTGTGGGAAATTATCCAGCAACAAAACAATACAGGGGAAGCCTAAACACTGTTGTAAAACTAATAGAAGCTATGAATTTTCTTCATTAACAAGCTTTCCTGGATCAACAAGCTTTCCTATTATCTGAACAATAGAAATAACTGGTTTGAAGAGGCCTTCTGGTTTATTTTTAAAGCCAACCGCTTTTACATAGTTTTATCTGGGGCAGGAAACATTACACTTCGGATTTTAATGAGTCCTCAGACCGATTTTTAATGCTCTGACTTCTGTTATGCCTTTATCAATTACTTTGTTTATCATTACTTCCCCCCTGCCCGTTCTTCTACTCTCTGACCCCTCAAAATACCATCAGGATACACTCAAACACATCGGTTTTCCTACTTACAGAATATTTGTTTCCAAAGCCCATGAACCCCTCTTGGATACTGCAAAACTACCTTGAATGTTTTCTAAAGCTTTTATAAGAAGCTTCAATTCAAAATGTCTCTAAATCATGAACTGCAGTGGTTTGAAACTACATTCAAAAGTACCCACCATATATTGCAGTATTTTTAGTTTAAAAGATGCAATTAGAGTGGAATTAATGATGGTGCTGTCCTAGGAGGACTGAGTGGCTGATGTCAACAAAATCACTCCAGTGCAGATAGAGGAATGTTTTTGCTTCATTAGCTGTGGTGAAAGGCAAGTTCAAGGCATAGAAAAGGGTCTCAGGAAAAAGGGAGATTATGTAGGAGATAGACTTGTGTGGTGAGGTTGGCCATAGTTTGTACTCACTGTTAACCCTAATGCTACAGTGAAATTATATAATATTTTTTCCTTATGATAGCTTTACTCCACTTGCAGTCTAATGTGGGTTGGGGTGTTTTAATGTCTCCCTTACTGATCTTTGCTAGGCACTGTAGTAAAGCAATTAATTTTTCTTGGATGTGATGCATAGAAAAACTTGCAGACCAAAACCTACTGATTTCTGTGATAATTTTGAAATGTATTCAATGTTGCAGAAAGCTTAACTTGCACAATTTTCCTTCCAAGTAAAAAACAACAAAAAAAATCTAAAATTTGTTGGTTTTCTCAATTTTCTTTTGTGTTTTTTGTTTTGTTTTACAGTCCCTTTACTGTTGTGGTAACATACATATCATGAGTGGCAATATAGACAACAGCAAACAAAATTGCTGACAATGGGTATCTGTGAAATGGTTTCAAACACAAAGCAATTTTGAGTCCAAACCAAGCTTTGCATTATTTGTATCCAGTAATTATGGTTAATTTCCAGTCCTGTTTATCTTAGAGTGTTTGAAAATGTTATTCAATGCAGAAGCTGTTTTCTTCAATCCAAAACTTTAAATCGGAAATACTGTGAGATTTTTGAAAATGTGTTAATGCGTTTCACTCTGCAAAATTCTGGAATTTTGTTTTGCTCCTATGAATTTATTTTCATTAGGTGTGATACGTTAACAACATCACTATGTTAAAGTAAAATAATTGAAAGTGGTGAAAGCATTTTATTTCAAAGAGACAGTACTAATAAAAACATTTCATCTTTTCAGCATCTCATTTGCTGTGCCTAGCACGCTGGGGGGATTTGCTGGTTGTGGTGATATTGTGCTACTTATCAGATTGTGCTGTCTTATTAGTTACTAATACAGTAATGAAACTATACTTTTTTAAGAAATTAGAAGAAATAATGTAAGACTAACGATAATCCCAAATGCTCAGTTTGTAGTTCAATATGGAAATTGTCTAAGAGATATTGTATGTGTATTTCAATCTTTCATGGAAAAGTTAAAAATGTTTTACATAGAACACCAATATTTTATTGATTTTTTTTTTTTGTAAAGCACAACTTTGAAGGATATTTTTCCAGCTCAGACTGTATTTCTTAAAGAAAACACAATGTAATCAGTCCTACAGATATAGCTACTACCACTATTGTTTCTCTGTGTTAACTTTACATGTGTTGCAATTGCCTTCTTCTATGTCAACTGTTGTTATACAATCTGAATATATGGGAAAGAGGGGGGTATGTGCTGAGTACTACATTTCTTCATAATTTTGAATAATTAGTACTTGTTTATTAAGCACGCACTGCTGCATTTGAAGCCCATGGGATGAGGAATGATCTTCATGGGTGAATGTTTAGTACTGTGAGATGAAAATGTCTAATTCATGTCTATTACTTTTCCATTTGCTTTCATAGGAACTAGTATAAAATGGAACTGAAAAGTTATTGTTTGAATTGCCTATGATCAGATCTGATTCTAAGATTAATTAAACTCGATTGCCTGCAGTTTTCCCTTACCTGTTTTATTGACACTGACTGAGGAATACTGATACTCACTTTTAATTACACATACAAGTTAATCAGCACAAGTGCTGTTAAGATCAGGCGCTTTCTCTAGATGTAGAATGCATAATTACTCACTTTGATGTGATATTAATCTTCTAATCTTTGCCCCTTCCAAAAATAGTATAAGGGAGGAAGTACTTTAAATTTTGAAAGACACTTCATGTATTTTTTTTCTCTCCTTTTCCTGTCCTAATTTTGTCCTTTATCCTCAGATCCCAGGCCACTTCCTAGGTTACTTTTTTTTTCTGCAACAACTGTCAAACTTAATAAAAGTGCATAGTGTGTGTTATATAGTAAAAAGATGTTAGTTTAATCTCTTTGGATTGTATGTTCTATCATATAGCCTTGTGTTCAGCTTCAGAGGACAATTGATATTTCAGAAGTTTCACTTTCATTATCAGATGAATTCTAAGAAACACTGGATGATTTGACTGGTTTATATGTGAACTGCTTTATCACTCTGATTATTCCATGAACTTTAATGATATAATTACTTCATTACATGGTCTTAGATACTGAAGAAGTGTCAAAAATATGGAGTGAATCTAATTCTTATCAGTTACTCAGCTTTTTTATCCCAAATAAGTGTGGAACTAGTAATTTCTTCAAATGCACAAATAGAATGAGAAAAGTCTAGGGTTTTTTCTTAAGTTATGGGCAAAGGAAACCTCCTACATCATATGTATGTCTTTTATAGTGTTAGGACAGGGATCTGGGTAACCCTAAATTTCTGTTTGCTGGCTTCAATAAGCATTCTGTTGATTTTTAAGAACTGAATAATGTATTAAGGAACATTTTGTAAAACGAAGTACATCTGCACTGCTTCAAAGCATCTTAGTGTTATTTTAAGTTACTGAAAAGGTTAAGTTAATATGAGTAATTATTGTTTATAGGATAGCTACATGGTTTGCTGATTGATACCCATATAATTGGATAGCTGATTAACTACTGTACTGAGAAGCTTTTTATTGACTACTTTGTTAATACTGCCTAACAACTGCCCAGTTATTCTCATGAACCAATTCTTCTAACGCAGCTGTTCTGTGCCTTATTGCTAGCATAGCAACTCTCAAATTGGACTAAATAGGTCAGGAAAAAATTCTATGAGGTGATAGTAATGTTTTCATGATATATAGTCTGCATGTAACTTTGTGAACATTCTGGACTCATTTTCATTATACTGAAAAGTTTTGTCTGATCACGCTGTCATCTTCATCCTGACTGAAAGCTTGTTTTAGAATCACTATCTTTGCATCATTTTTAAACCTTACAGTTTCAGCACTGCAGCAATATCATGTTGTAGATCTTAATAACAAAGACTTGGAGCAAGTACAGAGACTTGGAAAAGTACCTGGGTCTGTCTTAATTATTTTATGCTGCGACATCTATTGTGGAAATGTTAATAAAAATGTTACTTCAGGTGTATTCAAATGTATTGAACTTGTTCCTTAACAGTTTTGCATATTTTAGGTTTTTATTAAATAAAAAACAGTTGTAATTTTGCTTTACAAACAACCTATTTCAACCATGACTGGATTTTTTTTTTTCCTCGTTCAGTTTCACTTCATGTGGAAAAACTGGATTTAAACTCCGAAAATGTTGCTGTTGTTTTCCACCTTCTCCCTCACATTCGATTTGATGTTTTCAGGACATGATGCGATTGGAATGTCCCTGTTTAAAGTGGCTGGTTTCATGTCACAATAAATCCTTTCCGGTCTTCATCTGTATGATTCCCCAATCTTTAAAAATGCTTATGCCATTTTATAATGCTTCTTCCTTTTCATCTCTTAATAACGAGGTCCTTGGCACGTAAAGAAGGTTGATTTCTCTACCTCCGTTCATAATGGCTGAAGTGCAACAACTTTGTAAAACTTTGAATACTCAAAGGTATTCATAGTCTTTTAGCACTTGTTGCTTTGTACTAAAATGAAATAATATTGGTTACTGCATTTCTACTGAGGGAAGAAAAGAGGAGCTATGCATAAATGGCTTCAACAGTTTCAGGGCAGGTGCTTAGCTTCTAGACAGACCCTGCAGTTTTCACAGCAAGTGCAGGAGCGGTTTGAGCATGAACTGAGAACAGTGAAGTGCTGTGGTTTTGATGAACCTTTATCTGTTGCTGTTGTTTTTCCTGCCCTTTCCTGTCTGTCTTTTCACATCATCATTGCCCCAGTTCGCAAATTTTTAATTACAGCAAGTATATGGCCTCTCAAAAGTACCTGGGAAGTGTGAAAGAGGAATTTAGTGAATTTTCTTTGGCTGGAGGTGCAATACCAATAGAGCTTAAGTTGTTTGGAGTGGCAGAGGTGGTGCAACTCCCCTTCAGGGAGCTCTTACTTGTTTTCCACCTGTGAAGGGAGACACTTAGGGGACTTGAGCTTGCAGGGGGCAAGTTTCTAGCAGTTGGAGAACTGACTAGGATTTTCATTTGATTGGACCAGGTTGTGTTGAATTGCCTCTAGTTCAACTGATGCTATTTATAGATCTATATGTTAAAGTATTTTTTATAGAAGCTGTAAGAGTATTTTGTATGAATATAGAAAAACCAATAATGAAGAACCTGTAGTCAAATGAGGTTTGAAGACAAAATGGGTGTAGATGACTATGATGAACCTTAACTCATGAGAAATACAGGAAATGCATCATTAAACTATGAAGAGATGAGCTGTGCAAAGATGAAAGCCATAAAAACACTCTAACAAAAACCACAGAAAAGTAATAGGCGCATAATTTTACTCAGACGTGGCTCAGCACTTCCATCAGTCACTGTCAGAAAATCCTGCAGCTGCTTGACATATCCAAAACTGAAGCCATGAGAGGCAGTAGAAAATGGACACATTTTTGGTAGAAGGGCCTAGGCCTAACTTTCAAAAAATCAAAGAACACTAAATAGATATCTGCTGCATGTGAAATGCCTGGCATACAATTAGTTATATGAAGACTGCAAGCGTGCGTGCATTCAGTGCTTACAAATTTAAGGGAACAAGGTTCCTTTGATAAGTTTACCACATACAACATCACTTCACGATCTGGAAATGAAGGTGGCCTGCCTTTCCTCAAGTACAGGAAAAGCCAAATTAGAATGTTTAGAAACAGGCTAAAGCAAACTAAATGAAAGCAACAACATCACAATTTACATGGTCAAAGAAGAAAAGATGGATAGCAACAACCAGCGTAGGTGTGTTGCTAGATTTTTCTTACCTGTACAAAGGTTATTTTTTCACTGCAGAAATGGCATTTCAGGGCATTGGTAAGCTAGATGTAATAAACCTGAGAAGTGCAGTCAAAATTAACTTTTTTTTTTATCGCTGCAAAATAAAAGCTATTAAGAAATATATTTTGTTTAAGGAAGACATTAATTTCACCACTATACTGCCTCAAGGCTGATTACTGAGTTCTCTCCCATTTCTGGGAACAGTGCAAAAACAGTTAGTTAGGACTTCTTTGAAGCAAATGATATATGAGATGAATTAATGTAAATTCTAATTCATGTAACTGATGTAGATCACTGTAGAAAGCACTTTTCTATCAGCAGTGCAAATAGTTGTACTTTCACATGGGATTTTGTTAAACACAATTCACCTGTATAAGGATAAGCCAAAAGATTTAGACCTTACTCCTATGAGAGACTTCATGTCTTGCAACTTATGGAATGTCTTTGAAGGCGTATATTGCGACTTGAACTGAGCTCAGAGTGAATAAGTTAAGTTTCCAAACACAGAAATCATTCATCAATGCCAACCCATCATCTAAGAAATTGGAGGAAGAGAAAGGTATCAATATAGTGAGTATTGACCAGAAAGACAAATCAGGACAAAAGTACACACAATGCAGGCTACAGTGATGTTGCAAAAATCAGTCCTCTTACCCATCGGGGGGGACAGGAGGCCTCTTCCATGCGCAGGGGTCGAGCCTGAGCAAGCATCTTCGTATAGCTTCATGCAGAGCAATGATGTAAGTCGGACAGGTTAGGCAGTTGTTCTGAAAGGTCCTGACTATATTGTTGCATTCGGTTGCTTAGAGCTGTGCACCAATGAAAGAATTGGCAAGTAGCTTTATAAGCATTGGTCTGCTTCTGTAAAAGACAAACAATGAAATCTTTTGATTACAGCGAAGGTGATTATAGGAAGAAAAGGGGAGCACACTGACCTTGAAAACAGAGATGAAAACATTTATTTTTTTCAGTCAGCTTGAGATGATAATGGAAATTTTCATGCAATATTAATCAGGATAGTAGCTTCTGCTAATAGGCTGAAAAGGTACCTCTGAGAAACAAGTTTATTTTATTAAATGTATCACTGATGTAATACTAAAGATGTCTTTAAAATAAAAGGAAATAAGCATTAAATCCATTCCTTATGAAAACTAATATTTGTCCACTGCCTTTCCCTGATAGCTTTTAAATTTTTCAAGTAACTTCCTGGAAAACTTGGATTTTATAAATGTGACAAATCAGAATGACATTTGGTGCTGTTACATTGCTGCTATTTATTGTTCCAGTACAGAAATTTCACCTAATACTCCTTTTAATAGGCATTGACATATATGAAAAAAAGGAAATGAGTAATGATGCACACCACCCATATTTTAATTCTCATGTATGCTGGCCCAGATTTGCACTTCAAATTCTAATGGAATTGTGTTCAATTGCCCTAATGTATGAAGCTATTTTTCTGTGGTCATAGCTTTACTGATGTTGTGTTTTGTGACGTTATGTTGTACTTGTCTAGCAAAATTAGAATTAGAATGGATGAATAATTCATTTCTATTAAAGTCAGTTTGTTTTGACAGGTCCATAATTACTGTCTGTTTGCAAACAGTTGTAACTTTACCCCAATGAAGTTAAATGCTTTAATCTTTAAAAATGGAATAGACAATGCTTGTTAAATCTTTGGAAGACAATATTAGCCAAAATGCATTTGGCTGATGACTGAATTTGAGTCTCCCTTCTTTAGCTGAAATGTTGTACTTAGCTAATGCTGTAGTACTACTTCAGAGGAAAAAAGCTAGCATGTCAGAAATTCAGTTATGGGATTACTTATGCCTGACTTAACTTTGTAAAAAGTTTATATTATATATGAATGTACAATCCATATTTTATGTAGTATTTTACAGATGGTTTTCAGGAAAAATCACCTTCATGTGATTGCCCATTAAAAAGAAATGCAGTCAATATTTGCAAAATGTATTGGAATTTAAATGTATTTAGACCTAACCATCTACAACTCTACAGCCAGACTTCCTCCCTCTGAAAGGACTGAAATGTTTTGGTTGGTTTTTTTTGACAATTTCATCCTATGTGCTTATAAGTCAACTTTGACTTGCTGGAAATGCTTAATACTGTTTAAACATCTCAACATATAAATGTTTTGTCATCTTGAATATATTGACTGCTGTTGTTCCTCTAGAGTTGCATGCTGCTGCATATATTTATCATAGTATTTTACTTGTCTGCATACTCATTTTGTAGGCTAAATCTGCTTGCCCAGTGGGCGCATGTGCTCTACCAACTGTGTTAGTGGAAGAACGGGACTCATTCCTGTTTTAGCACCTGGTCCCCTGTAAAAGATCACTAACTCGGATCTTCCATCTTGAACAGCTCATGTAATTATTCATTTCAGGCAAAAGAAGCTAGTTTAAAGTCTAATAAACAGCAGGTCTTTGCTCCTAGTTCATTTTGACTGAAATAAGACCAACCTTTTTAGGATACTATTACTGATACCTAGCCCAGAGAGGGTGATGCTTGCACAAGTAGTATGGATGGGGACATTTTGCTTTCAGATTTAGACAGTATTTTCTTCAGAGTAAGTGTGAGCAAGTAGCAGCCATTGGAAGTCTTTCAGTGAATGCCTTGCACAAAAAGGAAACTTAGGTAAAGGTACAACTGACCTAATGTTGTCAGTCATGTTTAAACAAGTCCCCACTGACATCAATGCGGAGTTCATCATGAGTATTAATGTCATAATCTCATTTTAAAACAAACATGCTGGTCATGAGTCCAAACATACATTAAATGTTAATATTCTAAAAAAAGGAGCCTGTGGTTATCTTCTGAAAAATTATTCATAGGCAAATAAGATGTGGTGAAGGCGTAACGCTTTTAATGCCCCCAGATGATTGGAACAGCTTATAATACTGTTCCTGCAGAGATGAAATATAAAATAGAGTGATTATAACTAATGTGCCCATAAATTTATATGATAAAGATTGTCCCCAACACTAGGTATAATGAAAAAACATCCAAATGAATGTAAAGAGTTCCTATTAATTCTGTGGACTAAGCATAGATATTTTGATGTTGCTTTATTTTCATTTGTTTTATATTGGTGAAGACAGCATAAGGGGAGTTGGGAGAATAGTATAAATGATGTGTGATGCCTTTTTTGGGCCTGGGAAGATGAAGTGTAGAAGGAATACTATACAGCGTAGCTTTGTCTATGGGATACCTTGGAAAAATACCATTGATTGCAAAATTACATTAAATGGCTTTTGAAACTGGATAAGATTGGACAAGTTGGAAGAATGTTTGAGTTCCTGGTGGAGATTTTGCATCTTTAACTTATGATTCTTGTCATAAGTATATCTTTTGTTTGTCTAGCTCTAATTCTCTTAAGTTCTTGATTCCGTAAAGTAGGATCCCATTTGATAGGAGTGTAGTATTTTATTATTCAAAACTAGAAGGTTTATAGCCAGGAAGAAGAAACTAATTCCAGACTTTACAACTTCCATGCATCACTATTGACTGAGTTGCTCTTCTTGTAACCCGGTAAAATATTAAGATGAAGGATGGCTTTTCATTCTGTGTTAGCGCTATGATTTAGCCTATGAATATAGTATTGTTCTAATTAACAGTAAATGTGCCCCTTTCTTCCTGAAATACTGTACCAGGGAGTACTGAGTTGACACTATTGGTAGGATCAGGCTGTGTGATGAGATACTGACTTGTGGCAATATACTGGCTTCTCCATTTAATTGCACTGTCAAACATATCTGATCTTAGGACTTTCACCGAAGACAGAGGCAGTTAGTAAAAAATCTGTAGAAATCCCTCCATAGAACTATGCTGCATTGTCTATGCAAATGCTTTGCCTAAATGCAAAATAATTAATATTTAAAAATAAGCTATACAAAACACTGCATGACAATGTTCACCTTGTAACATTCAATGTTAGAAAAATTTGCCAGAATATATAATTAGTATTTAAAACTTAGATGGTCATGACTGGAAATAAGGAAGCTGCATATATTACCTTTCAGAATGTTGTTTTACTTTCCTTTTTCAAAGAACTATAAGCAAGCATTTGAAAAAAAAAAAAAAAATAGTTCTTTCTCTTTAGATTTGGAATACTATGGTAAAGGGAGGATTTGATAGGCAAGTAGCTTAAAAAATGTCAGATTGAAAATACTTGTGTGGATTTATTTACAAGTTGTTTAAATGTTCAGGTCTATCTGGGCTGCTCCAAAAACTAGTAAAACAGATTGTCCAGTACATGACTGCTTATTGTATATAAGCTTTGTTTTCTTTCATAGTGTTTCTGAAGTACATTGGTAATATCTAGAGATGTTAAGTTTATTAATCTAGAATCTTTAAATCAAAAGGTCTTGAATAATAATTGTCATGACAGATGAAATTTTTTTCCATTGCATCTTGGTTATGACTTCAGAAACAGCTACTAGCAAAAGGACATGCATACGTTTTACCACCTTTTTTGATAAATGCTGAGCCTTGGTTTTTTTCCCTTTCTCCTCGTTGTGTGGAAGGAAGAGCAATAGTGAGCTGCTGTCTATCTGTATTGGCATTGCTGTAACATGCTGTGCTCCATCACAGCTGTGTCTTCTATAAGTTGTATTATAACTTTCCCGTTCCTTTCTTTTGCCAACCAACCTGTCTGCCACCTGCTGAAATGAATTAAAGCAAGTGTAGTGTGAACTGAGTTAGCTTTGCATCCACCTTCTGTTCTGTTAGTGACTGGATGTGTAGTTGTGCAGCCCCTGCTGTGGATTTTTCAGAATCAGTTTGCTAATAGAAAAGTTAGATACAAGTGTTGAACTGCTTGTTGTGCCTCTGGGAAAAAGAATTTCAGTGATTGGGGTTTTTTCCAGCTCACTTTCCCATGGTTTCATTTGAAATGTAGATAACTCCCAGTCCATCAATGCTGATCGACTGACTCTTCCTTCATTCCATGTATTAAAAGATATTAACATATCAGGAGGACTGATTTGAATCTGTTCACTAATTAATGGTTTCCCCTTTGTAAAATGTGTTTTATGTATTTGTTAAAGAACATTGTCTTGAGTCTTGTGACTAAAAATGTAATATATTTGTGAAAATGAAATAAATGAAGTCCTGGGTCTGTTGACAAAGCTCACGTTTGAGGCCAGCGTTTTCTGTCTTTAGCGTTGAATCTTCCCTTCTGAAAGTTCTTGTAGGCTTTCACTTAACTCTATATATTTCAATAGGAGACAGAAAAGTATCAGGGAAGTTAAATATTATTAGAGATGTTTTTACATTTTGGAGGGGAAAGATCTTTGCTTTTTCATTTATTGGGTGGGAAGTGGAATGGCTTTCAATTCTTTGTGAATTGTGCAATAACTTTTTTCAGGAAAGATTTAAACATACTCATGTTCTCCTTCACTTGTGAGTTACTAATATTTCTCAATGGCTGACAAAAGCTTCCACCTAGCAGTCGGCATTTTACTTCTAAGGTATAGAACAGTTTTTCTCTTATAGGAAAATGGGAGAATACCCCCTAAAGCATCTAACCTATGGAGGAAACTGTCTTACCTAACTCTCTGGAGGCAAATCAGCATGCATACTTCCCTGCACATCTAGGCGATTGCAGACTTCAGTGATTATACCATTGAAACTAATGTATTAACTGAATTAGCAAAAGTGTGCTGGATCTGTCCCTGAACTTCTGATTTTCTTTCTGCAGCCCTGGGTGAGTGAGAACAAATCAAAACACTCATTAAAATGTACTGTAAAGAGCAGTAATAATATGCAGATTCTCAATGGCTGTATGTGTTTAAAAAAAAATTAAAAAAATTGTTACTTAATCATCTTGGGCCTTTTTGCTGTAATTGAAGATTGGTTGTGGCCCTTCCATAGGCTCTATAGCTTTCTGAAGCTCATGAATTAACTTCCAGTTAACAGCTTCCAGTCACATTCAATGCTTGGATATGTTTAGTATGGCTACACATCTGGCTATTGGTGTTGATGGGTCAGGTTGCAATCAAGCTTGCCTTTCTAGCAATTTTTGTGCACCTGAACTCAACCTAGCCTATCATGCTGTTAAGGCCCCTTCAGGTGATCATGTCATGATCATTGGTGCTGGGAACTGACAAATTAAGAATAATATGTAGATGTATTAAAAGCAAATCTACTTCTAACAATCTATCTTGAGCAAAATGAGGCCAAGAGTAAGGTGTGTTATTAGCATGGTGCAATTGCAGGTGATATCATACAGTGTCTGGAGGAATGAGATGCCTGTAGGCAGTATGTGTCTATAAATTGAAATCTTGTCAAGTTTCCTCAGCTGTTGTCATTATAAAGAGCTCAATCAGTATGAATTAATAAAGCCATTTATCTTTTATTCTATGCTTTGCTCAGTGTTAATCATGACTAAGATTAAGAAGAAAATTAAGTGAAGAAATTTCATAGTAAATTGCTATGGGAATCACTAAGTTTGTACAGTATAGGTAATTATATAATTAATATCTATAGTGGAAACACTAGGTCTGGGGAATGTATTCCCTGAACTCATAATTATACATATGCTGTAATCATTGAAAGATGGCTGTCTGTTAAATCAACCAGAGGAAAATCAATTGGATTGATCACAGAAACACTATGGTTGGAAGGGTCTTCTGGAGATTATCTAATTCAATCTCCCTGCTCAAAGAGGGTCCACTAAAGCAAGTTTATCAGGTCTGTGTCCAGTCAGGTTTTGAATATCTTCAAGGATGGGGACTAGCAATCTGGTCTAATATTTGACCACCCTTGCAATTAAAAAGGGGGTTTTGTTTGTTTTATTTCACTTATTTCAGCTGTGTCCCTTGACTCTTGTCCTTTCACTGGACATGCAGTTTAGTCTGGTTCTATCTTTAATGCCACCTGTTGTGGTTTAACCCCAGCTGGCAACTGGGACCATGCAGCTGCTTGCTTGCTTGCTTTTCCCCCTCTGCCCAAGAAGGGTAGAGAGAAGAGGAAGAAAAGGGGATGAAAGAGGGGGGAAAAAAAAAACAACAAAAAAATGTGGGCTGAGATAAAGACAGTTTAATTAGAACATCAATGGAAGAGGAAAACAACAGTAATAATAATGGTAAAAGTATATACAAAATGCAGTAATATAGCACAAGTTGCTCTCACCATCTGGTGATTAGTTGCCCAGCCTGTCTTGAGCAATGATTGTGGATCCCTGCTCCTTGTCCAAGCCCTACTTATGTACTGAGCATGATTTCTACAGTATAGAATATTCCATTCACCAGCTTGTTCTATATATGCTCCCTCTCAGCTTCTATGGGAAGCTGAAAAAAGAGGCCTTGACTAATATAAACATCACCTGGCAACAACTGAACCAATATGCACTTTTGACATTCTTTTCATACCAAACCTGAAACACAGCAGCCTGTAGAAAGAAAACTAGCTCTATCCCAGCTGAAACCAGGACACCTCCCATCCAGTTATAGGCTTATTGAGCACATGAATGCGTTCATATTATTCAGCCCTCCAGAGAATACTTGTGCCCTGCTGTATTGTCCCTCTAGCAGGTATTCATGTGGTAAAACACTCCCTTGAAGACCAGAGCCTGCAAATGTGATATTTCTTTCACTTGCCTGAAGGCCTCATCTGAGTCTACTTTCAAATCAGATAGTCACAATAATGTTGTCTCTGTTGGTCTGTTCTAAATGAGATAGCTTAGTTTTTTTTAAAGATTGTGACGTACAAAACCCTGTCATATTTTGACTAGTACTGCAGTGTTTTTTCAGAAGTGATTTTAAGGAAAGGGATTTAATCAGGAAATCGTGATTTGGCTTTATTGGGTATTTAGTAACCAATCGTGTTTTTTACTTAAGATTACATTAATTTGCTTACCTATTATCTTAAGTATTACAAAGCACTGTCAAGACAGTTGTCATTGGTTTGTCATGCATAACTCGGTTTTTGAATTTGTGAACTAAAGTGACCTTTAATTGTCCATAGAAATTAAATGATAAAGACAGATAAAATAGCGAGGGGGAGAAAAACTCAGCCTTGGAAGTCCCAGAAACCTACTCAGTCTTTGAAATTAAAATGAAAGAGGGTTTTGCAGAGAATAGTACTAGATCCTTTCCTCCCACATCAGCTGCTTCTGAAGGGAATCAGTAAATTATACTGTTTTAGTAGAGCCTTGAAATACTAATGGAAAATTTCATTACATTCAGAAATTACTCTGTAGTAGATATAGGGTTCCTGTCAAACTTGCCACAATGTGCAATTTTTCTAAATTTTAAGCCAAAATTTCACTACTACTAACACAAGTTTTAATCAATTAGCCTTTGAGTTATTTCCTTTGAACTAATGTTGGTATAACATTCTAGAAATAAGATTTTGGAGCTTACTGTGCATATTTTAGTTACTTCTCAAATCCATTGGCTGCTGTTGGATTATTTTAAAACTCGGACATCTAGATCTGATAAGGATATCCTTGGAAAAGGAACTGGCCAGATGGCTGTACTCAAAGGGTTGCGGTCAATGGCTCAATGTCCAAGTGGAAACCGGTGATGAGTGATGTTTCTCAGGGGTCAGTACTGGGATCAGTGCTGTTTAACATCTTTGTTGGAGACATGGACAGTGGGATTGAGTGCACCCTCAGCAAGTTTGCTGATGACACCAAGCTGTGTGGTGCAGTTGACACGCTGGAGGCAAGGCATGCCGTCCAGAGGGACCTGGACTAAGGTTTGAGAGGTGGGCCTGGTTGAACCTCATGAAGTTCAACCAGGCCAAGTGCTAAGTCCTGCATGTGGGTCAAGGCAGCCCCAGGCACAAATACAGGTTGGGCGGAGAATGGCTGGAGAGCAGCCCTGAGGAGAAGGACTTGGGGGTGTTGATGGATGAGAAGCTCAACATGAAAGCAGCAATGTGCACTGGCAGCCCAGAAAGCCAACAGCATCCTGGGCTGCATTGGTGATTCTACTGCTCTGCTTTACTCTTGTGACACCCCACCTGGAGTACTGGGTCCAGCTTTGGAGTCCTCACTCAGCACAGGAAGGACATGGACCTGTTGGACTGAGTCCAGAGGAGGGTCACGAAGATGATCAGAAGTCTGGAACACCTCTCCTATGAAGACAGGCTGAGAGAGTTGGGGTGGTTCAGTCTGGAGAAGGCTCTGGGGAGACCCTATAGGAGCCTTCCAGTACCTGAAGGGGGCCTACAGGAGAGATGGGGAGGGACTCATTATCAGGGAGTGGAGCAATAGGACAAGGGGTAATGGTTTTAAACTGAAAGAGCAGATTTAGATTAGATATCAGGAAGAAATTGTTTACTGTGAGGGTGGTGAGACACTGGAACAGGTTGCCTAGAGAAGCTGTGGATGCCCCTTCCCAGGAGATGTTCAAGACCAGGCCGGATGGGGCTTTGAGTAACATGGTCTAGTGGGAGGTGCACCTGTCCATGGCAGGGGGGTTGGAACTAGATGGTCTTGAAGGTCCCTTCTAACCCAAACTAATCTGTGATTCTATGATCTTTTTTCCAAATGTCAAGCTCATGAGGTACAGAAGGGTGTCATATATGTTCATAACTTCAACACTATAATGAAGAAAAAAAAAGTGAAAATAGATTCAGACCCTGCTTCAAGAAGTCATTTCACAATTTCCTTCCTTTAAACATACAAGTAAGATGGGATAAATGAATATCCAAACAGATGCTCCTTTTTTTTTTTTTTCTTTTGGCCTAGTTGAGATACTTAAGCTCAGGAATATAGGACTGAGTTTAAGTTTAGAGCTGCTTTCACTGTAGAGCTTGTAAACTTCTGTGTGTGATTTTATACATGTTGTATCACTTGGATAATAGAGCTCTCAGGACAGAAAACTATGCATTCGTAACTTGTTACATATTTAAATCAGTTTTGTTTTATCTTGCGCACAGTAACATGGGGATAAAGTCTGAAACATGAAACAGTAGTAAAGCTCTGCAATGGCAAAACTACCCAGCCAGCCATTCTTTTTTCTCATATAAAGAAAGCAAAAAGATTGTCACCTGGTAATTCCAGTCTGGGGTAACTACAAGCAGCTGCTAATGTAAATATGACACTAATACAATAACAAGACCTAATATTATTGGACTCTGACTTTATAATTGAAGTAGGTGAGGCACTGAGAACTCCGTATAGCATAAGAGAATTGTGATATGAAGCACAGGAGGGGGATCTTTGTCTTACTGTAAAGGCCTACAATATGAGCATTTTCTCATTGCAGCTACAAACCTGAGTCAAAGGGGATTTGGATTCTGTATAAACAAAAATGCTGCAAAAATGTAGTAGGCTTACAGTATAATGATATGAATGTAGATGTGGGTGTGTGCAGATCAAGATTTTTAAGTGGCTAGTATTTGTTTCTTTGCTTTTAAAAAAACATATAGAAGTCAGTTTGTAACCAGTGAAAAAAGCTATTGAAAAGCTTTGCTGCCTATCTTCTAGACTTTTATTACAACTAGTAAATTGCAGTACAAAGAGTTGGAGGCTGGTGTTTCAATACAAAGTCTGATATTCCTTTTAAACAAAGACAGCCTTACTTTTCTAGTCAAGTGCAGATCTGAAAATATTGAAAGGACAGAGAAGATACTTAAAAATAAATCTGAAGCTTCACAGATATTTGCTAGTTACAAATTTTTAAATACATCATTTTGGTTTCACAAAAGAAACAATTGTTTCCTAGGTTTTAGGTGGATGCCATTAATTCTGTCAGCATTGGCAAAGCTACCTAGGCAGAGTTGAAGTGCTCAATCTTGCAGTATTTTGCCAACTCTGATTTAAATATGTAGATTTGTCTCTATCCAAATGTGCTATTCCAAAGGGCTATAGTACAGTTACAAATGTATGTAAATAGTAGGTATTGCTTAACATTTTAGTCTGTTGGCAAACATTTTTGTGAGTGACCAAAATGGACTGAACTCCTGAGAAACTGCTGAAAGTCCTGTATAATTGCTTATGTAAGTTTTTTATATGTTTATAAGTACTGGATCTTGCAAGACCTAGAATTAAGATGAACAAAATGAATTTAATGGGTGAGGGGAAGGAAGACAATCCCCGAATTAATCATGCCCATATCTTTCCTCCTAATCTACAATAGTTCAGTTCTTTCCTGAAGTTAAGCATAACAGCATAAGTATTTTCCTCTTCTATTTTGCAGTCATGCAGTAGTACAAATGTAACACTCCACCCCTCTTCTACTAGCCTGTTTTGAAAAGAAACATTGAGCACCTGCTTGAAAGCAGACTTGGCAAAAAATAACTAAACAATTCATCTCCCTCCCCCATTACATAAAGTCACCCTGTGCTTCTAAAGAGGCTTTTTTACTGTGGTGTGATATCTTGATGACATTGTTTTGCATTAATGGTTTCTTAATGAGATTGCGATTTCTGAAATTGCAGTGGCTGGGGAAGTAACTCATCAGTTTAAAAATGGCTGATGGCTGAATGCTATTTTACAGTTGCTATTTTCACCATTTTAGAAAATCCCACTGAGATTAATTAGTGTGAGGGGTAAGAAAGGGCAGAGAAGATTTACAAAGCTTCCAGCGTTGTGTTCAGTATCACTGGCTAAAAGCATTGTCTTTACCACAAGGGGAATTTCTGTAATTTGTCAGAATTCTAGCTGTCTGTGAAGTCTTTAAGCTGTTTTCAACAGGAGCTGGGCTATTGCTTGGACAATTAGTAAGTGTAATGCCTGATGCAACTATTAGTGTGGGTTTGTCATCTTAGCATTGCTAATATAACTGTTTAAGCAATCTAGCACCCCACAGAATCCTTATTCCTCTTCAGTTCTCTGCCTAAGACTCCCTAAACTGCAGTTCTCTTTAAGGTACTATGGTATGTAGTAGGGAAAAATTCCTTTTTCTTCTCCTTTCTGAGATACAAATGCAGGTAGATGGCTAATCATACTGCTGAAAAGTACTTTCTGTGGTTTGAAAATTGGGCAACAGAAGATTAAGATAGCAAATCTAATCTTTCTGTAATGATGCATTTTATGTTGCTCCAGCAGATATGTACTTATCCTTTATTTTAATAAGTAATTACAGATGCAAAGTAAGAGCTTTGGTATATTGGGATTTGAGGCCATTGGTATTGTAGAGGCTGTCTTCAGTAATATAGTCATGCTTATCTGGAAGATATTCCACTCCCAGCTTCAAGATTATTGGACCTTTAGGTCTGTGCCCTTGAGTCTCTTTCATTGTTTGTGAACCATGGTGCACACTTCGGATTAATTTTAGATTTTTGTCTGAGGTTCAGTACATGCTATAGTGAAATGGCCACCAAAGCTTTTTGCTTGTGCTAGATCTTGAGTTGCCTCCTCAAAATTTCTGCAAAACCGAAACCACCATTGCTAATGAGAACAGTTAAGGGTTTGTTGGTACTCTTACCAAGTAGGATTAGAATTCAGGCAAAAAACTTATCTCCTTTTTGGTCTGGGTTCCATGACTGTGTCATGACATAGCTTTTTCATGACCTAGCTGGTATTCTTGTACAGTTACTAGCTGTATAATTATTATCTAATCATTGTGTATCTTTGTCATACTCTTCCACTGGCCTCTCTTTTGATTCATAGATGTGTTCTGTTGCTTTTTCATCTGAAGACTTTCTGAATCTGTTCTCTGTCTGTATGGCTGGGATTTGACTACAGCAGCCAGGCTAAAATTGCTTGTGATCTATATCATAGAAAGACTTCCTGTAATTATGTCAGAGGTGGGGGAGAAAAAATCCAAATCCATGCCAAGAGAATAATTAATTATATGCTGGGTTCAGAAACATTGGGAGAAAAATGGAAATGTATCAACTAAAATCAAAGATAACTAAGGGGTGATAATCTGTTGGGTTTCTTGAAGCTAAGTAGGTTGTCTTCCTTGCCATGGCTTTGCTTATACAAAGAAATTGCCTGTAAGTAGAGTAAAATATTCATTCTTAGATAAAGTTTATCTAGAGTAGGGGCTATAAAATACTGTGTTGTTGATTATATGTGTTTATGTAACTGTATTATGATTATGTATTAATGGCCATCTGTGTTAATATCTTGAACTTTAACATGAGAATTTTGATGGTTTTTGAAACTAGTGAGGTGCTCTTTTTTTTTTTTTTCCATGTAGCACCCTGTCCTTGTGATATCCCAAAAGGACATTTAGAATATCAAATTAATTCCCCTCTTGCTGGTAACATATCACAAGATACACAATTGCATTGCAGATGCTATTTAAAATCTGACAAAGATAAATTTAAGTTGCTTGTACACTATAATAATAACAGACCCAGATAAATGTTTAACAAATAAGGTCAAAAAGTTTGAGATGACTCAAATGGCATCAACCTTTTGTCTTACACTTGCAGTTTCCCTTATTGTTACTTATTACTAGTTTTCCACTGTTCATTAAAAAATTCTCAATTGAACCTAAAATGAGTTTGTCACACAAGTCATGTCAATGAGACCGTTCACAGAATCTAAATACAGACCATAAAATAGAGACCATGCAGGTAACTTCACTTAAAGAGAGAGCTGTGTAGATACCTTAGTAATGCTGATACTGTAAGATCTTTACACTTTGCTTTCACAGCATCTTGAATGAAGCATATGCTGACATGTCTACTTTATGTCCTTCTTCTAACTTTAATAATTCAATTGTCATTGGTATTGAAGTACAGGATCATTACAGTGAATTATTAGTATAGATTGAGTACAGCTAGAGGAAATGCGTTTCTAAAAATTTGCTATTAAGAATTACTTATCAGTTTTGTCATTTCACCAAATAAATGATATTCTTCAAAGTTCTGTGATGTTCTACTATGATCTCCAAAATTTTTGCAAAAGAAATGTCTGTCTCAGATGTTAAGTTTTTCTTCCTTTATATAAGCAGTGATACTGAAAGTATATGGAATCTAAATAAAACAGGTAAGAGCTTTTTTTGAAAATATTAAAAAAAAAAATATTTTGTTATACTTTACTGTGAAAAAATTGTTTTAAAAACTTACTTGTGATACATGGATGCTGTGAATATGGACAGTGTAAATATGAACAGAAATCTTAGTGTGAGCACAGACCTGTGAACTTCAGCAAGAGCTGCAAATGCTTGGTTGTTTTCTGCCTCAGATCAGGCCCCTGTACCACACCTCAGGTGTCTGGGTGGGCACTACCAGTAGTTTGCACTGCTTTGCTTTGAATCAAGTATACCAATATTTATACCAAAGAAAGCAAACCAATATTTATACCAAAGAAAGCAAGTGTAAACATATGCACTTTCTTCAAATACTGAATGTCTGAATACTAATTCTTTCTCCAGTAAATATTCAACTATTTATATCTAATAAGGTGGTATCAAGAGGAAAGACTGAAATGGGTTTTGTGGTGTCTTGCTCCAGGCAGCACACTAGTCTTGGGCACCAATTGAAATTCCCACAGTAGAAGGCAGGGACTGAAACCAATTCAGTGGTACGTGGTGGGTTATGATAAAGAGTGAAACACTGAACTTATTCAGGAGCATTGTCAGCTCTTTCCTCATCTGGGTCAGCTGAAGGCTTATCAATGAAACTTTTTCCCCTTTGAGTTTTTTTTCCCACTTTTCCCAAAAAACTTTCTTTAGATTTAACTATGAATTTTACTGCTAGGGTACTGCGGCCGTTTTAACATTCTCAACCTCAATCTCATTCTGTCACAGCAGCACTGAATTATTTTGTCACTTTGTATTTCAGTTAGAGCTCGGATCTAGTTGAAATTGAAATTAGCTGCTGTAGTTCATGGCATTCAATTTTTCCAGTCCTTACCTCATCAAAGTATATACCAAGTTGCTTCTTTGCAACTTGCACTTTACTACTAAAAACATTTATATAAATAGCAACGTAGCTATTTAAGGGATGAAAGGAATTTATAATTTCTATGCAAGAGGATGCTTTATCACTGATTTTAAGTTCAGTTGTGGACATTTGCACCAGGAAGTGCTTTCTGTCCTCTACTGTGAAGCAAAGTGAAACTAGTAGCCACCTGATTTCATTGCATAGCTTATTTTCCTTTCTCCCATGCTTTTACTATCACTACTTTTATATTTATCCCACCTTATTCTTTTAATTATTTTGCTTATTCTCTACTTTTTTATGTGTTCTCTTCCCTGGAGCCCCCAGCTACCCGGCAGAGCTGGTGTGAAAGCTGTCAATTCAGCAAAGCAAAAAAGCACAATGCGAGCTAGATCCAGTTGTTAGCTGCAAGATGAGTTGTCAGGATTTGTGAAATCCTGCAGATGATGAAAGATAAAATTCTACTTAAAATCCAGGTGGAAGATAGAATGTTCTAAGCAAATTTTCTGTATTTAAACAACAGGAATTCGGAAATAAATATCAAAATAAGTTGGGATTTTTTTAAAATTTCCTTCTCTCTTGGGCAAAAATGCCAAACCTATAGAGTTAGCCTATGGTTACCTATTGACTTAACATTTCTTTCTGAATTTTAGATCACTGAAAGTGCAGAAAAATAAAAAGGTATTTTTAAATGTCAAAAAATACTTTTTTTTTTTTAAACTGACGTTAATCTTGGGAATGTTATTCATACTACATTGTTAAAGGGTTATTTAAGAGTGTATTTATGGGGATGTTAAATGTGTTATATTGGATACTTATTACATATCACAATACTAAATTTTCTAAACTCTCTGAAGTGTTAATTTTGGAATGAGCTAGAGCAGGGCAATATATAAATAACTGGTTTCCTTAATTTTTTTTTTTTTTATTTCTAGCAGTTGTTAAATTTGATTTGTTAGTGGTTTTGTTTTAATAGTTGGGAAATTAAAGGCATTACACAGGCTAAAAAGGTATTTTTCTGTTTCATGGTAATAAAGGATGAGTGATCTTCTTGACAAATTACTGGTAATTTACAGCAGCCTTTATTTACAGATCAGCTTTCTTCTGAGGTATCTTGCTAATCTTTGATAGTCTGTTTCCTGTGGGATAATGTGTTGCCACATCAGTGGTTCCACAGAAGTACAAGCCATCAAAAATAGAGCTCTGATAATTTTTGTGCTCGAGGGTTAGCTTATAGCAATGCAATCAATTCTGAGGAAAGGATAGTGTGTAGCTATAAATTGAGAGCAAGTTAATCCATGGGTCCTTTCTGTTGTACTTTTTTTCTTTTTCTGTTAAGAAAATAATCTACTACTAGCCTACTGAAACAAGTGAAAAAACAGATTGTTTTCATCTCACCATAACTGTGAAATAGGTTTGTTCTGTGATCAAAATGCTTACTCTGATTTTTCCTCTTATACACTGGATGTAGCAGAGAAGAAACAGCTATGGCCCTTTTTAGGTGGTCACAAGCACATAAAAAAATGTCTGTACACAGCCATGCAGAGCCAGCACTATATCTATGTGCTGAAAATAAGAAATGTGTATGGCAGTTGAGAAAAATGAATCACCAGGAGTCTGAATAAATCCAGTAATGTTGCAGTCTCCTGTAACAGGGCTTTTCTGGATTGTTCTGCTTGTGTGAACCTAAGCTTAGTCTCCATGCCAATTCTGACTTCCGAAGTGCCCTGTCAGTCTTGCACTCTGTCTCAAAGATTACAATCTTCCCTGGACAAGGTGCATCTAGCAGCTATAATGGACTACTTCAAACCATGTCACAGCATTTTTCTCTTCACTAAAAAAAAAAATAACTTTGACAGTGTGGGACTCCTGCATGACTGCAAGTGGAAGTCTCTTCTGTCTCACAAAGAACAGATATTCTGCTCTTTTGCGTATAGTATCTTTTGCAATTTGCAACAAAAGCTTCCTATTATGGATCTTTAAAGAGCATACCATTAGAGAAAATGAAGCTTATAATTAAATAGAATGACTAAGTCTATTTTTTCAGTCTCTGTGACTGAGTGTAAAGATAAGTTGCAGTGTGCCAGTTAGTAAATGATAAAATTACTTGGAATTACCTATACTAACTTACATTTTTCATATGTGCTTATTTGATTGTAGACGAGCCGTATTTTTGAACCAGCCTTTAACTGAAGTATGATTTTTAGAAGTTCACTGAAATACAACTGCAATTTTATGAGAACCTGCAGTTATAAACACTTCACTGAATAATTTTGGTAATGATCATTTAATACCTTTATAAAACTTTTTCCTCTACTTTGCAAGACAGAAGTAAAATAAGCTGAGGTGAAGAAGATGCTTTCTCTAAATAAATAAATATCTTTATGACAGGTTATTAAATGTTAATTTGTTACCTGTGCTTATATGTGTTTGTAAAGCCCTGTTTGTGACTGTATATTTGGTCTGTAATTGTAGATCTAAAGAACCTCCTTTACAAAAAGAAAATTCTATTCTTCCTTTTTTAAAAATTTTCCTGCTATACAAAACTTCCTAATTTTGTCCATGGCAGACAAGAAATGAGCATCTCTTCTGGGAGGAAGAACATTCAACAAATGACCTTCATCATTAGTCATCCATATCTATCTGGCACTGTCAATTGCCAAAAGAGAATTAATTTCCTGAGTGAAACATTAAGTAAAATGAGATTAACATTTGCCCTCTCAAAAATTATTTAATGTGAGCTGCCTCCTTTACAAATATAAGAGTATATAGGAACACTTTCTTTCTGTTGAGGGCGATTGATTTCAAAAAACCTGTAGCTGCTGTGGTGTAATGCTTCTGTCTGGGTTTTGCTCCTGGATTCCAAATGAACATCAACAATAAAGTTTTCAAAAGATCATTATGACAAGCTCTGAAAAATGTTGGGCTGTTTTTAAAGGAAATATATACTGCTAGGGTTATCATCTTCTAGTGCAGACTGTCACTTTCAGGTTTTCTGTCCCTTGAATTTGTAACTCATAGCAGATCTATCACCTGCCTAATCAGGGGAGGAGTGATACTATTGCAGCTTTATAACTTTTATCCAGTGGCAGAGAAATCTTTAAAACTTAGGATAAATGGCTCCGTGTAATGTTTTTGTGGTGAAATACAAAAAAAAAGCTTTTAATTATTCTTCAGAGCAAAATAGAAATAAGAATTGTAGAATACACAGAAATAACATGGGAGACTTGTCAGCCTGTCACCACAAGGAACTCAGTTTTGTTGTTGCCTTGGAGGTGTTCCTAGAAAAGTACAGAAGTATCAGGGGAGTAAGTTGCTTCTATAATTGCTTATCTTTGTGAAACTGAATCTTGCAAGGTCAGTTTTGAATCTTGTTCAAAGGATTAGAGAAATATATCTCCTCTAAATTTCATAATATGTAGTAATAAAACCCCAGCAAACAAAATATCCGAATGTTGAGGGGAAAGATGACTTTTTAATATGTGCACTTAACAAAAATTCTCAGTGTTTCTCTTTCCCTTTTGCGAAACTGAGTTTCATCAAGTCAGCTGTCTAACAGAGGTGCCCAATGACATATCCTTAAAGGCCCTTTTGAATGTTCCCAAGAGCCCTCCACTTCACACAGCGCTCATGGTGGCAGCTCCTTTTGAAACACTTGGGAATGGGTATGTACTTCTTAGACGTGAAAAAACAGCAACAGAACAATCACAGTGACTGTGTAGTGAGAGACAAACAGAATAGCGTGGGCATGAATTAGGAGAAAGAGCTAGTTTGGCAGGTGAACTAGAGCTCAATCTTGTGTACTAATTTTAGCTCCTGTCTTTTCTGAAAAATCGAATACAAGACTCTTGGCTTATGGTTGGTTTGGGTTTTATTTTTCTGGAGAATGCAGTGTTGGGAGCAAATCTACAGGAAGGGAAAGGAGGAGGAAAAAATGAACTTTGTGGAAGATGTCATATTTAGAATTGTCAGAAGAAGAGGGGAAGTTCAGTGCCAGAAAAGAGAAGTACAATTTTACACCTTATGGAATAGAGAGGAAGTCATTTAAAACCCAATTTATTTCTTAACCAGTTCAATTTGAAGACCTTTATATTTGAGATGAGGTTGCACACTTACCAAGCCCATAAATTTCAAAAATTTCCCTTGTAGACTCAATCTGAGAAAGCAGTTACAGTTTCTGTCTGAAAGTCATGGTTAGATAAGAGCTGCCTGGCTTTGGGACAGAAACTGGGTGTTTTAGTTTTAGTCCAGCTCCCTAAGCTTTGTTGAGAGCCCAGGACTGCCAGTCCATTAAGTTTGTGGGCAGTTACTTAATGTGAGCGAGCTCTAGGATTTCCTAAAGGTGGGAAAGCAGTCACAAGAGCTCTGGGGTTCCCCTGTTGGATAGTCCACAGTGGGTATGGGGTTTGGAGTCTAAGCTCTGCAGGAGCAGCCTGTGTAGGCTAGCAAAGAAGTCCAAATTGTTGCCATGCTGCCTGCATCCTCTTAGAAGGCATCAAAGGCTATACGCTTTTGCAATTTCTGATTAAGATTTGTTTTTTTAGGTAATTTCCAAGTAGTTCTGTGAAGAAATGTAGACCAGGGATGCTGACCCAGCAAGAAGAGCTGACCAACTTGTTTGTTTTTTTTCCTTTTGGTTTTTACTCTGTTTAAAAGCAGTAGAAGGGGAAGCAGAGAAAGAAAATGGAATCAGACAGTATAATACATTAGTGAATCATTGGAAACTGTCACACAGCTGAAGATAAGTTGCTTTCTGTAAATGACTAAAGTTTCTTTAAACACTAGAATAAGGGATTGGTTTCACGCTTGGTCTCTGAAAAAAATCACATTTTAGATGTCTCAAGTTGAACAACCTGAATGAAACTTAAATAGCAAAAACTCTGCAAGTCAAAATTCAACTTGATGAATTCAGAGATCAGGAATGAATGTGAAAGCGTACCAGTACTTAGTGATTTTTATTTTTCATTTTGTAGTTTAAATGCTTGAGCCAATGACTATCTCAGTAGCTTTTAACACTTACCTTGGTTTAAATCTACATTTAGGGGTTAATTAAAAAAAATTTAAAATATTTTTCCAGTTTGTTTTCAGAGTTATGTGTTTAAGTTTCTAGCAACAGTTGCTTTGGTCACTTCATTTCCTGTCCTTGATGTTTCTATATCAGACTGTTTCCCAGCATATATATGGTCACAGACCTGAAGATGAGGGGAATTGTATCCTTCCAGAGCTTTTGGTTATGAAACATATTAATAGTGTCGTGTTTACCTTTGAGTCATGCACCAAGACCTGTCATTGGTACTCTTAACAAAACTGGCAAGCAGCTCCTATTAGGAGACAAGAACAGCACCTGGTTGCTCTAGCATGGTCATTTAAAATACACTCCAATATAACTCTAACTTGCGGTTTTAACAGTCATTTATCTTTACTTTTAATTGTCTGTAATTATGGGGGCATTTTGTAAAAGCATACCATGCTACTCTATAACCATTCCTTAGTAAGACATTGGTTAGACCTTAATAGGTAATGGGGCTTTTGAATCATACGGTTTTTATTTTATTTCTATTTTGCAGCTTTTTATGCATATGAAAACTGTAGATTATTATCTCTATGCTGCTTGGTAAAAAGCGTAATATAGGTGTGAGGGCTTTTTCAGTGACCCTGTCCTGAAGTGTGGCTTTCAGTATCACATCACAGTGCTTCTCCTTGCTTAAAATTTGTGTGCAATTGGTATAGGGTTTTTTGCCACGTTCTGTTAAGACAGAGCTGACTCAAAACTCTTTGGAATTAAGGAATTATTTTTCATTTACTTAATTTGTTTAAGTATGGAGCTGGAGCTCCTTAGACTTGAACTCAAAGTAGTGAATCAGTATGTCTTTCAATCTTTCTGAATGTTACTAAATTTCACAGAGTGGAATTTTAAATGGTTTGTTGTCTTTACAGTAAAGTTCAATTGTGTTATGCCTTTATCCAGCCAGAATTGTGTTCTCAGGCGAACAAATAACTTTTAAGGAAAAACTCATATTTAGCTTGAACCAACTTCAAATGCATATAAAAACACAATTTCTATGTCCATTTTTCAGTCTTAAAATGAGGAAAACTGGCCTTTGCTTGATTAAATAACTTGATAAGCACATAATAGAGCATTTGTGGATCTCTGTATAACTTTCAGATTTCTAGTGTCAGGGCAGTAAATCTGTAGAACGTGCCCAGCTCAAAAATCTTACATTCATTCACCTTCACGTAGATGGTAGAAGACATGAGGCAAAGGGAAGCACAACTGTGCAAGACAAACAACCTTTTATTCCTTAAAATTGGGGCTCAGAAATGTCACCGAAAAACATGACACTCAACTGAAAGTCTCCTAAACCATCAACTGTGTTGGGCCCCGTTGCAGCTGCAACGCATGCGGTGGCTGCTCTTCTAGGCCAGCCCAGCTGAGTACACGCTGAAAGGTGAAAAAAACCTGAACAAAGTCTGTATATGTATGAAACATGTAGAACTACCTCCTGTCCTTATGGTTTCAGAGCAAAGATGAAATGGTGGGAGAAAAGACAAATGCTCCACTGCAACCTGAAAACAAAACAGTGATATGGAGGAAACTGGTGTATTTATGGAACATTTCATGTATACCGGTTTCTCATCAAGGTCTTACTTAGTTTCCCTATTGCTTGTAGCCCTATCAAAGCTTCAACCTAGCTAATAAAATGTAAATGTAATCCTAAATTTCAATCTGCTGTCTCTGTGCTGGTAACCATGGTTGGAAATATCTGCAGACGTGCAAGATGTGTGCTGTTACTTCTGTCCACGTAGCTCAATGTTACTGTCATAGATGATGAAGTGCCTGACAGGATAGCTACCCATGTGGCAGTTCAGCTGCTAGAGCCTTGTTTTCATTTACACTACATAATTAATTTTGATTAATGCAGATACTGATTTCCATGCATTATGCAGGATCTGTATAAAATTAGGGCCCCTCCATTGACTAAAGTAGATTATAATGCATATCTACACTTTGCGTTGGAAGGTAAATTAGAAGCAAGAGGGATGATACGTCTATGTAAGCCTAGGAAGCCTCAGTGTTGCTGTCAGCATAGAAAAGTGAGACTACAGCCTCATTGGCATTGCTAAAGTATTTCTAATCTCATTAGGGTCTTGATCATCAACAGATTGGGGCTGTTGTACTGTTCTCCAGAGTGTGGGGGGACATGGCTGAATCTTTCAGTCTTCTGAATACGTTAACTCTTTTTTTTTTTTTTTGTCTATTTTTGAGAGAACAAGGTGGCTGTGCTTCATTTCCCAGTTAGAAGGTAGAGGTTAAACACCTAAGCCTTTCTTTTATTTTGTATGCTTTTTTCTTTCATGGCTTGGAATATCCTTTGGGATATGCAAATGCTGGAAGAAAAATCAATGATACAGAGCACTGGTGTTCTACTTAGAAATTACATCTCTCTTTGTAAGACCTGCTGACTTCTGCTTTTGTGGTGCTTTCAGAAGCTTCCTTTTCTCTCTGCTGCTGTACCAAATCAATGTCAAAATGGACAGGGTACAGGTTTATAGTTCCATTGACTTTGCTCTTTTAGAAGAAATCTTTACTCTGAAGACAAACTCTTGTCTCTACAATATCATTCAGACCAAGAAAGCCCTTTAATTTTTTTTTTCCTCCTGAGTCAGCAACCTGTTTCTTGGGGTCTATCTTTGAAGGTCTTCCTGAATGGAAAGTCACAGCCTCAGCAGTAAGAAGCTTATTTTAACAATAAGTGCAAAGCAAACTAGATGCTAACTTTGCCAGTAGATAGACCCAAAAGGATTTTTTTTTTTTTTTCTGAGGTTATCATTGAACCAATAAGGAATAGTACTACCTTTACGGGTCAACCCAACTATCTAGCACTGAGAAATTGTATAGTCTTCCTAGGTGAAAAAAGTTATTACAAGGGATCTGTAGTGATATTTTTTTTCTTGTTCTTATAACCTGTATTTTCTTATTTCATTAATTTATACCAAATTATACCCTCATAAGTAATTTTTTTTTATAATCTTCTCCTTCCAGTATATGTCTACATGCTGCAGACCTTTATGGATGGCTATCAAGTCACAGTTTTGCTGTCAAATAACCAAACAACCTTTTTTCAGTTGTCCTTAATTAGCCTCCCCATAATTTTCTTTGTTCTTTTATTATCTGAGTCCAGTATGCCTATATCCTTCTGTTAATGATGTGCAAAGATCAAAAAATAGTCTAACAGTTGCAGGCTCACACAAGCTGCAAATTCCTTTCTTCATGTACTCTGACTGCTCCTGATCACTGTCTTGAGTGTTGCTCAATTAAGAGGGTCAACCCTACTTCTTGTGTTTAGTTTTTGGAATGCATGGATGAGACGCATTGAGATCAAACTAAATTGGAAGATGCACTCTGAATGTACTCCACTGTTTAATCATCAGACTAGATAAGAGCCGTTATGAAGTAAAACAAGATACTCAAAATGTGTATAATGGGGCTGTCGGGTGTCTAGCTGGTACTAGAATATTTTGCTCCACAAATCTTTTGGGGTTCTGCTGTTGCTAAAGTAGGCAATGCCATGTAGCTCATCTAGATCAGAGTCTAAAAACCATGGCATCATCAGTATGGCATGCTATCTGAGAAAATAAGCTGTGCAGACGGTAAATATTTCTATAAAATTTAGTATGTGAGTAGTTTGAAAGAAAGTTTGAGATTCCTTATTGATCCAATCTGTGGCATATCAGTACAAGTAGAAATATTTTATGAATATATAAAAAATATACTACTAAGGTACAATAAACTCTAGTGATGTGAAAATGCTGACTTGCTCATTCATAAAATATTTTTTAAAAAATTAATCTGTGTAGTGATTGGTCTAGTCTCTACTTCTAAATACAAATTAGTGCCTATGAATATTCTCAATAGATGGCAAATGTGCTCTTAGAAAAGATGGATATCATGCTTTGCATGGAATAGTACCACCTGAAACATGAAAACACAATTGTCTGACATTACCTCTGAGTTAAGAATTATGTCTAACTGAACTTCAGTTCAGTCAACACAAAATAGATGAAATCTGCAAGTACTCTCATTTTTCTTTCTCAAACATTAGAGAAGCCATTGATATCTCAGTATTGTCACGTAGGATAAAAATATTTCTTAACAGAAGTAAGAACTCATCACAGTGACAAAATAAAACATGATTTATCAATTTGACATCTGCCCAATGTTTTGCTTTATGAAGCACTTAATTAGATCTGCTATTGCTGTAAATCTTCCATATAACAATATGTGTAATTTGTTCAAAATAGTTCACAATTTATTAATGCATTCCATTCAGCTGGCTCTCTCTGTATCAGTCATAGTGGATAAATCCATGACTGTCTAAAGTAATTATTTAGTTTAAAATCAATTTCACTGAACAAGTTGGGGACATAATTGCAAAGAGAAATGCTTATAAATGATCTGTCAGGAGATGATTTGGAGCAGTGCTGGGCAAATCACAGAAGTGAAGAATCTTGTCTTTCGAAATTCTGATCTACAGCAACCACCTTAGCCTGAGCCAGTACTGATTTCAGTCTCCTGCGTCTGGTTTGAAATAATAGATTGATGCTTGTATTATGCACTGGGAAAGGAAATTTAATTGAAGGGATGGTAAAAACCATCCAAATGGACAGTTAGTCTTACGGTAGGTGATAATACTAAATGAAGGATTTTTAAGATGCACTTCATAAGGAAGTTGTGATCTCTTTGTATACAAAACAATGTATTAACAGCAATATCGATATGCAGAATCATTTTGTGTTACATTAAGCAGGCATAAAAGCCTAGAAAAATTGTCTTGACATCTCTTATTGCTTCTAAAGACTTCTTCTTGACATATGTTACAATTAAGACTTCCCTTGAAATGTCTTTATTGAGATTATTTCAAGGTCTTTATACTTATGAGCCATAAATTAATAGTGCATTAATTTTTGTTTTAAACGTTATGAAACAATTTTGTTTGGGCCACAGTGACTTCACTTCCATTTTCAGTGTAGCGTGTGGCTAATTGCATTGCAGTGATACTGTCAAAAAAGAAACTAACTGTCCTATTGATCTTATTTGTGAGCAAAAGAAAGAAGGAAGTTTTATATATTTTTTTTAAGCTTTTGATATTTTTTCTGTGCAATTCTACTTGCTGCATTAAAAGTTTCCTTGATATTTGAAACTTACTTCTGTTGTAGACATTAGAAGCATATAATTGGACAAAATGTGGCAGTTCACCTGCCAGAGGCAGGAATGTAGATTTCACATAGGAGAAACACACGGTACCTTTTGGCCTGATAAAACCCTCCTGGAAAACATAGAAGGCTTATATATGTAGAGTCTGGCAAAACTGTTTTTCCTAGTATTTATATAGAAAATCTGAGCAAAACTAAGAATTCCTAGTTACCTTGAAACTTGGAACAAGGCTTTGTGGGCCCTGCAAATAATATCTTTTCTAATTGCTGAGTTATATTGCTGTATTATATTGCTGAAATTTTGCTGAAAAATAATTGCTGTATTATATTGCTGAAAAACAATAGATTAGTATACCCACCAACCAGCATGAAAATGTAAATTATACATAAAAGCAGCTTAACTAAGCTGAAATACCATCTGTATTTGGAAGTTTAAAACTGTGTATATTGTAAGATTCATGCTATCAAGGCTTCTAAACAGCCAATTATTTTTCAGTAAGTCTTACAGAGGCTGAGACTTTGTTTAAAAAGCGTTGATGACTATCTTTGTCTCATCCTCACTTCTCTCTTTCCTCCCCAGCCCCAATCCTAAAAGACACTAACTTCATTACATTCTCAGCAAATAAAGAAAAAGCAGAGGAGTCATAAAAATGAGAAAATTAGAAGAATTTGAGGAAAAAAATATTATCACTTAGCTGCAGCAGAAACTCAATAGCAGTGACATTTTCCAAAAGAAAGCGTATATTCAAAGGATTTGTCAGGGTTCATAGGAGGTGATGTTAATTTGCTGAGAAGATGACTATTTTAAAAAGCTTCATTTTTTTATTAATGAAATTTCAAACATTCAGTTCTGTCATGGTTGCTCATTATTCTGTAAGGAAATGCTGGAATAAAACATTTTGCAGACCTTTTTACTGCAGTAAATCTTTTTACCAAAGGTGTACTAGATTGTTATTTTAGCTTGCTGGAAATGTGTTTACTTGGATTCTATAAAATTTTATATTAACAGTAACAAAATTTCCAGTTTATTTTAAGATTTTTCTTTAACTGTCAATGCTAAATATTGCATCATGATATAACATGAGGGGGAAAAAAATCCAGATTTTGAAATAACTCGAGCATGTTTTGCTCAAATTACACAAGATCTTTATGTTCACTGAGATGAAGCAGAACAACCACACCCAGCTAGTCCTTGAAGTCTCTTCTGGTCACTTGCTACTGGGTTCAGCCACAGTACACTTCTCCACAGGATAGTTTTTTTCCTGCAGAAACTTAATTTCCTCGAGAAATAAAAAATATGGTAAATATTTTACATGTTCTCAAACATGATTTGATGCTGAAGGAGGTCAACCTAACAAATAGGTTACGAACCTTGTGAGAGCAGGAAGTGTTCCAGTGCAATGGGGTTTTTTTACAGATCAGGTGTGATGTGACCATAGCAATTTATCTTCATAGTCAAAATAATTACCTATGAAATCTATCACTTCCCCAGTAAATAAAGGAAACAGGATGAATCCTCTTAATAAAAGGGAGGAAAGTCAATTTACAGTCAGAGTTTCCAAGAGTGAGTAATAACGTGAAGTCATTTGAAGTGGATTGGAAAGAAATCTGAAATAATTATCTATCAAGAGCTGGACTTCTTTAACATTTCTCAGGTTGTATATTGAAAACTAAACGTGCCCCAAATTGTTACTTGTTAATTAAAATCTTAGACTCTTCAATTTCTTGCAACTTAATGTGTCTAGTCCTCTCAATCTTACCGAGTAGTACCAACAGGAGCCTACTATATTCATTAGAAAATTTTCATCTCATGTAACAAATCTGCTAAATCTATTTTGTCATCTAGATCTTTCAAGTATCTCTTCAGATCTCTGTGTCAATGTACACCAAACTTTTTGATGACTTAAAAAAACACAGCAAAGAACTGAAGGGAATCATTACCCAAGAGATTTAGTAGAATAAATGGCAATCTGGGATGTCAGATACTGCCAAACATCCTATTGAAAATTCTTCGAAAACAAATGCACTTGAAAGTGAAAATGAGTACTTATAAATGTGACTACTTAACCACCCTTTAAAAAGCCTAAGATGCAAATAAGCACCTGACTAATTTGATATCACTGAGTTGAATTCTTTGAAAAAACCTGTTTTCTACCTATTTGCTTCTTTGTTATTAAACAAGTCTACTGTTCTAAATTAGACACTGTACACTTACTGTAAATTCATGTTGTATTTATGGAAGTGCAATGTATGCAGGGAGAGAAGAGTTTGTCTCCTTCCTGCCCTGAGATAATTTTCTTCAAAATTATTGTAATTACAAAAGCTAATGTTATGCGCTCTGTAGGCGAGAGAAATTTCTGTCAGCTCGAGGGAGCAATAAATTATGTACATGTCATAATTAGTAACATTAGGATGCATTATTTATAAGGATAGAAATACTTCCAGTAACTTGACATCCAGGTGTTGTATGTGATGGTAGATATAAACAGAGTTATGTAATTGTTAAATCCCCAATGGGGAGGTCACGACTCGCACTGTCTGAGTCAATTTGGAGGAGTTAATTGCTGCAAATATTTGCTAACTTAAAAAAATGTTCAATCAGAAAATAATTAATAATTAAAATAACATTTTCATATGAAAGATGATGAAAAACTGGTTAGCAAGTTACAACAAAGATTACCTGATAAATACACCATAACCACACTTCCTTTCAAAATCAGCTTTGTTAGATGGTGCTTGTAGGCTGGATATTTGTGCCCTAATTTAGGAGGATGTTTTTCATTTATTTGAATTAATGAAACTTTTACCAAACCTGGTTAGTTCAAATATTTTGCGAACTCCAAGTTGATGTCCTAGAGAGGAGTTTTTAATCAAACTCCAGCTGAAGCAGGGAATGGGATACTGGGAAGATCTTCCTCTGGTTCTGAATTATTACAGAACTGAAATCTAGTCAGTTGTATTAATAACAAAACTTTTTTTCTCAGCTTACTGTTAGCTTTATCTTCTAAAGCTGGAGCAGTGTCAGATGTGAAGTGGCAGCTTTGACCCACCATATGTAAATGAAACACAGTACTTTACCAGACAATTTCTTATATATGGATTTTTTTGTTTTGTATGTGTTTATGCCAGTTCTCAAGTACTTCTACATTTTTCATTATGTGTTACTGTAGTTGTTGTAATTGCTTGTGGGTTATTTTCAAGATAAGATAGAACTTAATTTTCCCAGTAAAAATCCTTTCATGAAGGAAGACAGAATGGTAGATAAAATGAACTTAAGTCTCAACGGTGCATTAAAATCAGGCAAGCTAGAGAAATGTGTGTGTACGTATACATATATAAACCACAAGTAGGTAAAGTTGAGGTAGGAATTCCAATGAATACCTATTGACACTCACAAAATAACATTACGCTTGCTTATGAATTTCGCTTAAGATAATTGTATTACCTTTGAACATTGGAAAGCACAGTTCAGTTTTAAAGATACATTTTCGAATAGGTGATGCTTAAATCACACATAAATACTTGTTAAACAAGATGGGAGAACGACATTTTGCCCCAGCTTGTACGGGCTACCATAAACCAAGAAATTATTATGTATTAAAACTTACTGCTTTGGAGTAAAGAGAAAAGAACATAACCTTTCCAAAGAAAAGGACCCTTGTGATACCTACAAATATAAAGCTATTTTACAAGCTGAGACTTGGTGTTACTAAAACTCTGAAGCAATTTAATTATGAGTTGCAAAGTTTAATTTCTGCTTGCTCTTCCTCTTGCAAAATGAACAAGCACATTCCTTCACTTGCTTTTAAATTTAGCAAGGGAGACAGATCAAGGCAGCATTACAACAAGATTTCAATATGTCTTGCTAGTAGTGTGATGATGATGATGATGGGACAAATGGGAGAGCAGGAGGCAAAGGGAAGGGGAGAGGTTGGGTGCAAATGTAATTATTTATCCCTGGGACTAATCATACTTGATTACTCATAGTACTATAGACTACAAATTATTTCTTGACGGAGCATTTGACAGGCAATTTTTAAATCAATACAATGATACAAAGGCTTCTGCAACTGACTGCAATTGTAGTTGGGTTATTGTAAAATAATATAGGCAAGGAATACTTCCATCTAAAGAGTCTTTCAAGTTGTTTCTATAACATTTCATGCTAATAGCATGGTCTTAGTATCTGTTTTGTTGTTCCTGAGCTTTTTAAGCTTCTGTATTCAGGAGTTCCTCTGTGTTCTATTATTTCAAGACTATTTGCATACAGGATTCATCAGTGCTGTGTTTAGTTATGGTTGACACTGGGGAACATTTAACAGCAACAAATGTGCTTAAGCTCATTTTAGTCAAAAGGGTTACCTGTAATAATCCATCTGACCTTTACAGGAACCCGTTGAACCTTTGAGCAGTCAAATTTGAGGATCTAGTTGAATCCTTAGTGGTTGCAGTATCTTGAAGACTTGAGACCTGGAGCTTCATCTTCTTTGTTGATTCAGTCAAGACCCACTTTTCACTGTACTTTTGGGGGTACTCTGTATGGAACAAAAATAGACGGTATCACTTTTGCAGCTGTAAAACCAACAGCTCTGTAGTCTCTTTCGTATGGAGAATCCCTTTTGACATTCCTTCAAAATGTTGGCCTTCTGGCTCATCCCTTCACTATCATAGATGTAAAACAAAAATATTTTTTTCTACCATTCTAGGTGTATGTACCCAAGATAGATCTGTCTGTGGTCTTTGCATTTGTTTAAAGTTCATGTAGAAAAGTGTCTGCGTGTACATGTTACTAAAATATCAAGTTGTACATTTATTCATGGCCACGCACACTACATTTCATTGTAGGTATTATTAAGGTGTCAAGTCTGTCAGCAGCTAATCAGGTTTTGATTAAGAGTTAATGCACCCCTTGAAAAATAGGAGCAGAAAGGTCTGCAAAGGGCCTGCAATGGGCAGGTTTTCCTTATAGAACAGCAGCATGAAATAGAACATTTCTCCCAAGATTGCTGTTTGCCTTCTTAGGAATGGAAATGAAGATATGCAAGCTGCTGCGATGCACTCCATACAAGGTGCATCCATGGAAAAAATGGGATGTGTAGAGAGAGGTGAAGC
Source organism: Numenius arquata (assembly GCF_964106895.1). Taxonomy (NCBI): domain Eukaryota; kingdom Metazoa; phylum Chordata; class Aves; order Charadriiformes; family Scolopacidae; genus Numenius; species Numenius arquata. Next base: position 36,074,269 of record NC_133578.1, read on the forward strand.
AAGCTTATAATTACTAGGCTATTAGCCTAGTAAAGAGCAAATTGCCTTTTGGCTCTTGTGATTGACTTGTGGCTGGGAGAGCAGAGGGCTGCGCTCTGGGTGTTTATCTGCAGTAATAAGCAGCAGAATTAGTCCTCTGCGTTGGCTGTATTCCTGCTGTCTTGTCAGCAGCTGGCAGATACAGTGTAATCAATTTTGCATCTTTCACAACTTCTGGATTCAATTTAGAAAATAAATATGAAAATGATCCACATTTCCCCAAGAGATGAAGGCTGAAATAAACTGTTATTATTAAGCAACTTTAATAATAAATAAGAGAAAATACATTTGCTTAAATATAGCATAAGTCTACACATGCCACTGTTTACTCTGCATCTAATGCAGAGGTAGCATGAATGTTCTGTTTGTTCGTCCTTCTCTTAATCTTCAATGCAGATGGGCTTCCTCCAGGAGACCCTTGTGTCTGTTACTTCATTTTGGCTCTAAAGATGACAGGTCTTTTTCAACTCATAGAATAGCTTAACTCATTGAGCTATTCTGGTTGGGGAGTTCATACCTCTCTTAGTCTTGGTCCCTAATGATTTTGCAGTTTCAGGGGAAAGTAATTCTCTGATTGATGGGCATATTGAGCTGCTGCATTTTGGTAGCCCTGAGGGGTAGACTGGGAAGTGGTATTTTCATCTCTCTGCCTTACCTTTATCTTGTTATGCAGCAATATTTGCTACTTATAAGTATCACAGGGAGACTGACAGCTACCAAATCTTCCATCCCAGGCTTGTGTTCACTGTAAAGACTAATTCATAAGACCAGGCATGTATTTGGTGTATTGGTAACCAGAGCAATCCAGCCTGTTAGCAGTTACATTTTCTACTGTGATACTGCCTTGATCCTGCTTCGTGATGCCACACCACTGTTGTGTTGGTTTTCAGTAGCGCTGCACCCCTGGGACTGCCTGCCAGGGCTGAACCATGTCTCAGGCTGTTACTGTAAATTTTTATTCCAGGAAACATTGCTCTATGCTCTAGATACTTCTTGTCAAGGTCATACATCTTATTTCCTGCTTTAGAGCTATTGTTTAAACCTTAGTGTTGATCTGGGGGGAAGAAATACTATAGCTGGTGTGTTTTCATTCAGATCTTGTCTGACTGCATTGTTGCCGGGTCTTTTTGTTGCCCTTTTGTTGTCTGACCACATTATGTCCCATCTCATATCTGGTTGACATGAATTTTTTTGTTTTGTAGTAAAGCAAACCTTCAGTGACTGTAATACAGAGACACCATTTATCTAAATAGAAATTATGAAATTCCATAGCTTCTGTGTGGCTTTTAAAAAGACAACTATATAGCCTAGCTTTATCAAATTAGCCTGCCTAAAACTCTACTTTCACCCCAAGTCCTTTATGTGGAATAGAGATTATTGATGCTTCATTTCTCGTGTGCAATACATGTAATGTGATATTCTGTTAATAAGATTTAGGTGGTCTATGTAGAATATTCCCTTTTACGTCCTTGAGCTTTATAAGGTTTCTTCTCTGAAGTATCTAATGTGACAGAATGCTTAATTCAAGTGACTCATGCAGTTTGTGCCCCAGTTTCCCATATTGATAACTTTTCATTTAAGTGTCAATAATATAGCCTGTGCTTGTAAATTTTCCAGTTTCTGGTTCTTTTACTCAATTCACCTAGATTTACACAGCAATGCCTGTGTCACAACAGATATTGATTCCCAAGTTAACAATTTTTTTTTCAACTATACTCTGTAATGTTACATCTTTTCAAAATAGTCTCATCCACTTTTAAGGCAGACAAGACTTTATGCAGGGTAACACAAGAAGACTTTTAGCAAGGTTTTTAAGTAATGCTTTTTGTCCCTGCTACCTCATTTGCACCCACAGGAATAGTGTTATTGTCACAGCTCCAACAAAGAAGGAAATGCAAATCAATCGCATCAAATTATTTCCGGCAATGCAAACATGCCAGGAAGTAATTGTGCCAGTTACAGCTTCTGCAGGAATGTCACCATAAGAGAAAGGACCAATAGTTTCTTGGTGACACTTCAGAATACAAATATGTTTTCCCCTGTCCCAGTTACAAGCTTATGGAACAGTATTTTAAGTTACTTAAGTAATTGTTAACTCAGTTGCTAGGAGATGGAATGTGTTAGATCACACCAAAAAATCGTTTTAATGGTATTCAAAGAGACTATGGAAAAATCCTTATGTTACCAGTAAATTTTCATCAAGAGGAACTGGCAAAGACTTAAGCCAGTTCTATAGTGTATTGACCATCCAGTCAATGAAAAGCAACGGTTCCTGTTAAAGGGTATTGATGTCATGAAGATTCCAGAATAACCTGCATTAGTGTAACAGGCCTATTTGCATTGAGGAATTTGTTTTTGTTTTGGCTCAAATCAAAGTGAGCTTAAAACCTATTTTTCAGTGGAAGTTACTGCCTTTGTAAAATGTTTTTGTACTTAGTTGTAGACCAGAAGTAGTAAAGGTACAGTTGCAACTGGTTGAACCTTTAGTAGTTAATTTGGCACCACTTGAAGTCTAGAATGCATCTAATTATATGGTGTAAATATAGGTAGATCCACTGAAATCAGTTAAGTATTTGTGAAACGAATGTGAATTGAAGCCTATATTTTTAATACATATTAATCAGGGTTTATATTTCCTTAAATGTTTCATTAATAGTAATTCTCAGACTTCTTCAAGAAACATTATAAACCAATAAAATACAATGCTATGGTTGAATTGAACTTGAACCCTGCTGTGAGGGATGAAAATGCAAGATCCCTTGTATTTAGAAAATGTTTTGTACACCAGTGTTGTTTAATTAGGATGTATATATTTCAGTGCTTATGGCTCCAAATTAGACTTCAGCGATTTCTAATGATAGAATAGTTCCATCAAACACATGCTGAATTAGAATTATTTTGATATTTCAACAAAATCCATAGGCTGTAAGGTTATAGATTCCAGCACTGTCAATCTGTTCAATACATTCCTATACATTTTGAATCAAGCCTGAGTTTAACTTTAGCTATCAAAATCCTGTTAAAAATCCATGATGACTTTCAGAAATCCATCATATATTAAGAAAACTACTATTGTTATTAGTTATCCTCACTGAACCCTGAATTTGAGATTATAAAAATGAAATTCACTTTTATATTTCTCTCTCCAGAAATTCACATATGCTTTCCATTTCAGTTGAAACTGAAATGTCACAAAGTTGAACACTGTTAAACTTAGAAATTCCAATAATTTGCTCTAGAATAAAATACATTTATGCAACTGGGATTATACTTCTGCAGAATACAACACAGGTATTCTGCCTTGTTTTCAGGAACGGCATTAGGCTGTGATTGCTAAGCTTTCTTAGTGGCTTCACCAACTTTTCCTTTTCAACATGGACAGATCTTTCAAGACTGGAAAAAGTAGTTTCTGTTCCTATGCAGATTATTTATCTCGACTGCAAGCCTAAAGTGCAAGAAAAGAGTTTCCAATTACCTAAGTGGAAAATTTGACTATTCATAACTGCTATGAATAAGTGTAGCAACTGCTGTTTTTGTTTAGCACTCTGGTGGAGAAGAGTATAGAGTTATGATTTTGCTTTAGGTATAAAGTCTGCACTTTCACGATTTAAATAGGCAAGATAAAAATATTCATTTAATTATGCATTGCATGTATGCGTAGCATTGGTATGTTATTCCTGTTATCAAGCACTGCATGAATGAAATTGCTCCTTCAATCTAATATTTTGGTTTTTATGGCTATTAATATCACTGTTCACTGTGTGTTCCCTTAGCTATGATAATAGGAATATGACTGCTATGAAGAGGATACTATTCAATATGCAATACCCTTAAGTTCCAGTAAAAATGCTCTTTATAGTAAGCAAAGAATAATAGTAATGGAAAACTGCTATAAGAAGTATTTAATTGTACAAAATACTCTTAATGGGGTTAAGGCTGTGTGCAGAATAAAGACAAACACTTCTTTCCGCTTGAGGCAGACAGAGCACGTAAACAACCTGATACATAGCAGTTAGGGAGGAGGGAGAGAGCATATGCATTTTGCTTATCTACTAGAAGGGCTAAAAATTGCAGGACCCCATTCAGACTATCCATCTTGACACCTTCTCCCTCAGTGGTGCCAGGTCTGATCATGATGCTGCCTCGCTCCCAGATTCTGATGTTTGCCTACTCTTTGAAATGAGCCTTATCTCAGTTCTGCAGCTGATTGAACGCTCCTTGAAGTTATTGATCTGTTTCTTTTGAATTCAGTGGACAGCAGATTGGGATCATAAAGAAAGAAGATTAAATAATTAAAAATAGTCTGATGATAAGCGAGAATCCCCAGTCTCTAGATTATTGAGGGCTCGATGAATCAGTGGGCAAACTGCAATAGAACTCAGTGCACGTTATTTCTCTTCTTGCTTTTTGGATGGAGCCAGTTTACTACCTAGATGTTCAGCTTTTGACATTATGAAATCTAGTTAGTTGACTATATTTGAAGGGAGGCTCAGATTTAAATTTTTTACTGAAGCCTGTCTTGTGACCTGGATCAAGCATTCCAAATTTTGCTTCAGTTTTTTTATCTGCAAAATGATGAGATACTTTGCTAGCATATTCTTATTGTGGTTATCTTAGAAACTGTTGTAGGACTGGAAGTCTGGACCCTTTTCTAAGTAACAGGGGGCCTACAGGGGTATGCACTTGGTAGCTTTCATAAAGTGAGTGATCAGTCTAAACAGTCTATTATTGTGGAGGAGAATGCATCAGTGGAGAAACAACAGTAGATAAAAAGAGAGAATCCGTCTGGTGCAAACTGAATTCCAAATGAAATGTTTTCCAAATAGACTATTTTAGGTGCTTGGAAAAAAATAGAAAAGCAAAGAACAGAGTTTGCCATAAGTACCAAAAGAATTTAAAACTCTGGACAGAGACTCTGACTGGTGTGATAAAAAAGAGAAAAAAATTATGAAAGGTGTGTCTACAGAATTCACTAGCTGTAAATGTCTGCAGTGGCAAATTTCACACAGGCAACATTAAAAATAAATTGTAACTCAGCTCTGAAAGCCCTTAAAACTAAAAAGGGATTCTTTGATCTAAAAGGCCATTATTTCCTAAGAACATAGGGAATGGCAAGCAAATGGATCTCTCTCTGAAAGAAAAAAAAAAGTTATTTTTTAAATTGCAAGTTAACAGGAGAAGAAAATTGACTGCCATGGACAAATGTATACTTTCCAATGCATCATGTTATTTTTATCAGGTTTGCAGACTTTTGAATATGCAGCATGGCAGGAAGTTGACAACTATTGCTCTCCTGAACATTCTGTTAGAGAAATTGATATCAGACTAAAATCAGAATGCTGGATTTTTGCCAGAGTTACCATCTGAACATATTCTAAAATTGTTAACATGCAGACTGAATGTCTTTTTTTTTCTTTTTTTTTTTTTTTCTTTCCTCTCAGTAGTTAATGCAGCTGTCCCTGATTTTGGCTGTTGCTTTAGATAATAGCTCTTAGCTTCTAAGCTGATTTAAAAAAAAAAAAACCTGTCCATCATTTCCTTCACTTGGAGCTCTAATGTGGGACACAGTTATTTGCCATAAAGGCATAGCATAGAATAATGCTGTGACAGGAGTTTGGAAGAATTTACATTTAACAACTGTAGACTAAAACTGTAAAACTAAACTGCAAAATCTTCTCCTGCATTATAGTCAATTTTTCCTGTGTTTTCTAGCTGAAGAGCTTGTATGATTTTATATTCTGTAGACCTGCATACATAAGATTTACAATACTTAATTTAGTCTGTTATATAAGGTAATACAGTTCACCTTTCCATTCATAAGTAATTGGCTGAAAGTGTTTAATTTTGAAGGTTTACAAAAGCCAATAAAAAGAGAGCTTACTAATGTGTACTACGTAAAGTGTATTTGAATGAGACAGGGAAAAAAAAGAATTAAACATTTTCCAGCTGCTAACATGTTGTGAGGTCTTATATTCTTCACTTAATCTGACATGTTTACATATGTACATACAACCTACCAAAAAATGGAAATACAGAATATGTGATACCATTAGGAAGAAACATTAATTAAAGCAAGTAAAATTGAAGGTATGTAATAGGAATTGCTCATGCCAGCAAACCAAAAATAAAACCAGACAATTCTTTAAAAAAAATATAAATCTTGGAAGCATAACGGTTTTATCTGCTTTCATAATAGAGAATAAGGCAAACCTACGTTGACAACAAATCAAATTATTTGGATAAATCTTGATTATTAAGGGTCATTGGACACTGTTTCAACTGTGCCTCAAGGCAACAGAGGAAGGCATGATTCATGTGTAAAAATATAACTCCATAAAATTTTTTTACAGAATCCTTTGCTCTTACCCCCCATTTGAAAAAACGTAATGTTCTCTGAAAAGGGGAAAAAATATAATTGACTTTATGGGGGTTTTTGGTAGGGCTTTTGTAAATGCAGTAGTTAATGATACCAGTTCTGAAGTCAGTTTTTGTACATTAAGACATTTCTGTATATGTGGCGCATTTGAGAATAGCATACAGAAATGGCTCAGAGGCTTGAATTACGTGACCTGATGTGGTACATCTTGGCATATATTTAAAGAAAAATGTTTTATATGTTTATGTATTTAGAGAGAAATGACAGCTGTTCTTGGAGTTCTTCGGAGAAATCAAGCCTGAAAGCTTTTGTCTTTTTGTATCTCAAGTGGTCTTAATACAGAAGAACAGTGAGTATGGTAATTCTGTAAGAGAGCAATCTCCTGTGGCAATTTTCTGTTGAGTGACTTATGAGACACTGGGCTTATCCACCAAAATGAACAGGGTGTATAATATTATCACCACAGTTATGGGTGTGGGGAGGAAAGAGGATTCCAACTGTTTACTATTTCCTGCCTTCTGAAAGCTCAATAATTATATTTTGAATACCTGAGATGGAAATTGTCAGTCCAGGGCTACTTCTGACAGCTAGACGTGGAGTCTACAGGCATTAACAGCTGACATTTTTTCCTTTAACATTCATATTTAGGGCTAACATAAATCTTCAAAAATGCCAAATGCAATTAAAAATTTAATTCTGTTGATATTTGCTGTCTATGTTGAGTATGGGAGTAGTTGAGATTACTGGCAAAGGCTAGGGAAATTTAAAGTGCCAAGCATAGCTGGTGAACACTGAAGAAAGTGGAAAAGGCTAACAAACACTGATGGTCTCAAAGGTCCACTAAATATCAGAGGACTAGGAACAGCTGCAGTGGGAGGAGGACTGGGTTCTGCTCTGTCCAAGAAGCAGGTGGTGTCAGCAGGAGCATGTGTGAGTTGTGTGAACGGGAAGCTGTGGAGCAGTTTTCAGAATGTCCTGAAGCCTTTCAATACTGTGTTGTTAATCCAGAAGATAAAACCATATATTAAGCCAGTTTATCACTAGTTAAACTAAAGTGTATCTTAGTAAAGAGAGCTGAAAAGTACCTGTACAGGACTACCAAGATATCCACTTTTTGCTTAGTGACATGCCTTGCAAAAAAATTGTGTAGCAAGCTTGTTTATCTTTGGAAGTTCACGTCAGGGGTGAACAAAGTGAAATTCATTCCATTTCTTTGAGTCAAACAGTAAGTATAAATAAGAAATTAGTGAACTGTATATACCAATGTTTGACTCAGCATTCTGAAAGAAACTCTGATAATAAATCCCATTAAATGGTGTGATATACCAATAATATATTAGGATGGTTTAATTCGAAATTTTCCTGGCATCAGTTCTTTTAACTATGTGTGCTTCGGTATCATGCAAGTAGTATTCTTTTGGAACACAAGTTGGCTTAGTATCTACTATCCAGATTAATTATCATATTACCACCAATAATATTGGACTGACTTTCCATGATACTTTCACACTGAAAAGTTTTAATAGTATAGCCGGATTTTAGTCCAGACCTACCAGTAACATTGTTGAACCTTTGAAGGAACGTGATAATAGCATTGATTCTAAGTGGTTACAAGAAACTGACTGGTTCAATTATCTTTTAGATGGACTGAAAACTAAAACATATTCTTAGTAGAACAAGCAGAATTTTCAGAATTCCAAAATGCAGGTGTCTTTAAGTGTCAATGCAAGGAAGGACAAATAAATCCCACTGCAAATGCCTGCCTTCCACACAGAATCCTAAACTGAGTCTTCACCATGTAATGTCTTAGATGCCTGGATCTGTCTCTAGCTCTGCAATTCAGTGGGGTAAGGCTCTGTAAGGTTATTTAGCACTCTGGGTATTCTTATTGCTTGTCTTTTGCATTGAAAATTTGAAGGATTTGCATTAGCTGCATATTCAGACCCCCGTCTATCTACACTATGACCAATTTCCCTGAAGTAGTCACGAAACACAAGCGAGTCTGGATAGTCTGGTCATTTTACATCCCTTTACTTTGTTACAGATGTCAGAAATGATCAGGCAGGGATGCTCAGTCTTTTCCTGCATAAAGGAAGATTTTTCAGATTTAAATGAAATTGCAACAGGACACAATCATGTTCCTTTGCAAAGCACGCGGTGTAAGCTTACATTGTGCTGTTGGTTAGGTGAATGTGCGTTCGTCTCGGGTCTTCACTGGCTTGCAAGGTACATAAAATTTCTCTATGAATCATGATTCAGAGTCTTCTCTATTTTAAAGCTTAATACTTGAGAGAAGGTACAAACCATTGGAAAGAGTTTCCATTTCTTCAAGTGAGGGTTATTAACTTGATTACGATTTACTAGGACTAATCTGCAGTTAAGTAATAACGCATGTTAATGTGCATTATCACATGTGCAAATGCTTTTACAAGAAATGCTATGGCTACCTTAATAAAAAATAATTGGTTTAGCATGGTGACTTCTTAATAATTAATATCAGGAATGTATTAAATGAATACTAAGGCTTTGAGATATCTGAGGAGTTTAGATATGTTCCTATCATAGAGAACTTTGTATATGTACGCCACCTCTCTGAGATCCAACTGGATAGATTTCATAAGGAATCCATTGAAAGCTGAAATTGAAAACCAGCTGCAAAACCTCTGTGTTAGTTGTCAAACAATGATGAGGCAGAAACTACAATTTCAGTAGTCTGTAAAGCTTTAAATGATAGTCTTCTGTTCAGTAATAAATGTTGACAGTGTTTTGCAAGTTAGTGTGCCTAAAAAGAGATGAAGATACCCTCAAGGACGACCTTGCAAATACCTGTCATCTAGAGGTAGATGAAACTGGAATTTTCCCCTTATTTATTGCTGGTATTTCCACACCCCACAAAAGTAATTTTCAGGTATTCAAACGTGTTCAATGTATAGGTTGGGACTAGATTTTGATGTCAGATATGATTAAAGTCATAAACTTTCTAACAGTGGGAACCAGAAGAAGCAATTTTTGTTTTTAGAAACTGTCATCTCTCTGAATTAGTGTGGCGTTTTTATGTGTAACCTGAAGGGATGTGGAGAGGTAGGACTGAAAGGTGGGAGAGGATATTGTGTCATAAAAACACTGTATGGTTCAGATACAAAGTTGTATCTTAGCAGCGGTAGGTGATTTTTCAGGAAAAGATTTTTTGCCCTGTTTTCATATAGGCTGCGTACACATGACTATGCTAGCCTAGTCTGAAATTTTATTTCAGTCTAAGCACAGATGAATTTTAAACCCAATTTAAGTTACAGTTATTTCAATCTAAGATTATTTGTTTTAAACAAAGACATTTAGCAGAAAAACCTTCTGTGTATTAAAAGTGTAACACGGTTCTGTGGTAATATGTGAAGGTTTTAAAAAACAAACAACCATCTTATAAAAGAGAATTTTTTGAAGTATAAATTTATGTCCAAATTATGAATTATTCTTAACTTTTTTAAACCTATACCAAAGCACTGAGGGAGTAGTCAAATACTGAATTCCAAGAGAGGTATCTAACAATATCAGAAATCTAGTCTGGCTTAAAAAAATCTTGTAGTATACGAACAGTGATTTTATCATACCTGTTATTTACCAGAAACTGTTTTTGATGATGAGGACTAACTTTCAAAGAATGCAGCCTTGAATTCCTCCTTTAATGTGATTATACAATTAAATCTATCTTACAAATGTGTTACCCTATAGATCACTTCCAACCTAGCAATAGTATTTTTGCTTTCATGAGGATAAATTAAGTGAAGTCTTAAGGCTTTTTCTATTCATTCATTCTTTCTGTCTTGTTTTTTAATCATAAGATTTTGAATGAAAAAAATGTTATCTGTATGCCACTGTAGAAAATCCTCGAACCTCAAATATAAATACTAAACAATGTACAGCAAAGCCAACCCTATGGGATCATAGTCAGTATAGAGACTCTCTTAGATTTTCAGTAATATTTGTCTGCTATTTTTTCCCGTCTTTCCCCATAACATATTCATTTCTTAATACAGGACTGAAGTGAGCATTGTAAGATACAGATGGCTGGTATATGACTAACAGTATTTAATAACACTTGTGAGAATGACGGAATGTTGACCGAAAATATTTCTGTGCACTGGAACTGCAGTGAAATTGCTGTGCAGAGAAAATTTCTGTTGAAACAAAATGCTGCTCAAGGAAATAGAGTAACTTGTTTCATTCATTAGGGTCACTAGGAAAATTAGCTACAGCTTTTCCTTCAGACTGATACAAACAACTATATTAAATGCAGAAAGGTGCTGATAGAACAAGGAAGTGATTTGAAATATTAATTCTGTGGAAGCCTGTGTCAATATTATATGCAGATGAAATTATCTGAGTGTTCCGTGATGATTGCTTAGCTATAATAAATACAACGTCTTTCACATCAGTCAGTCTTTTATGTATGTCTGCACATTTGTATCTTTCTTCCTGAGTCATTCCAATTCTTTTGAAAGTCAGCAAGGAACTAAAATATAATACCCTGTTAACTGAACAATTTTAAATACAGGTGCTTGAACCTGACCGATTAACTGCATACTCATACTTGTTCCCCCGGATGGCTACCATTTTAATGCAGAACAGGAATTCACTCTTAAAGCTTTCTAAGACTCCGTATGTCAAAATGGAAGCTATAATGCCTCTAGAAGGTAACAGATGCGCTATGGCCAGTGGCTACAGAAGCGTTGCCACTTCCACTTAACCTCCCATGGCTCCCTCTTCTACACAATTATACCTCAGCCCAACGGAACTGTATTACAGCTCACAGTGTTTAATAGTCCTAAGATCACACAAAAGTCAGTGTATGAGTCTGTCCTGGTTTCCGACTCGCTGCTGGAATGAGGGAGCCACATGATTGCACTTGCAATGACAATACTGTGATATGTATGGGCATTTACTGCTCATCAACATCAGGGATGAGGCTATCAGGCTCCCCCACAGGAGCCATCAAGCAGTCAGTTGATGGCAATAGCTTTCACTGGTAATTGACCAAGGCTAGAACATAAGTCTTCCATCTCTAAACTAGCTTACTGAGTAGTCCTTAAAAAAGGCTGCTAAACTAACCTCTGTTTTTCCTCTTTAAATAAAATTAAAAAAAAGTAATTCTTATCCAGGCCATATCAGTACAGTTCCATGGGTTTTACGTGTTCGTATCTCTTGCAAGTCATTATATATAATCTTTTTTCTGCTTTCTTTATCTCAAAATCTGTTTTTTCTAGTTGGATGATATATAGATATGCTATAGATCTTTATTAAATATGAAATCCCACTTTAATTTCCTTCACTTATGTTGTTAGGTACAGATTGTGTAGCCATGATTTGCCATATCAGAATTTATGGAAAAATTAAATATAGCCTCAAAACCTATCTTCTTTAAATTGCTGAAATGGCTTTCCAGTGAGAAACCATCACCTGCAAATGAAGAGATAAAATAAAGTCATAGAATTGTCTAGGTTGGAAGGGACCTTTCAGATCATCTAGTCCAACCATCAACCTAACACTGACAAAAACCATCATTAAACCACATCTCTAAGCACTATGTCTACCCGTCTTTTAAATACCTCCTGGGATAGTGCCTCAGCCACTTCCCTGGGCAGCCCATTCCAAGGCTTAATAACCCTTTCAGTGTAAAGATTTTTCTTAATATCCAATCTGAACCTCCCCTGGTGCAACTTGAGGCATTTTCCTCTTGTCCTATCGCCTGTGTCTTGGGAGAAGAGACTAACCTCCGAACATGTCAAACTGGTGGTATAATGTAGTCACTTGATAGTGTCTGTATGAAAGTTTTCAGAACGTGCTGTGAGAATATCTTTTTCGTAGAAAGTTGGCAAAATTCTGAGATTAGTTCTCCTATTCTGTTAGAAGGTTATAAACTAGATGTGATCAGAATATTTCTTTATTTAAACACTTACATCTAATTCAAAGTCCATCCAGATTGAAGGGATCTCAGCAGGCTGACATTAAGGCATTTTAATGCCTAACAGATAAGGAGAGCAAACTTGTCCGATGGCTGTCTCTATACACTTTATAGGGTATAGTGTACACCAAGCACCCATACAAGTGTTTAGATGGTGGCAGGTAAAAAAATTATGCGGCTAACATTGTGTTATCTTGCCAGCGGCAAGCAGCCAGTGCACAAAGCTGCTTACAGAACAGGGAAGTACAGGGGTGTACTCCTTCCTGACTGTCTCCCCAGCGTTCTACAAATCAGAGCATTCCCCACCCCCACACCCCCCAAAAAAGTCACTGTTTAAGTCCTAGGTAGATTTTACTTCTATCAATATTTATTCTTATTTTCTAAAGCCAAATGGACTTCACAACATTTTGTAGCACAAGCTTCAAATTCTGTATATTTGCCCTATAAAAAGTTACTTCTTTCCTTTGTTTTAAATTTGATAACTAAACATTTTATATTCTTTCAGGTTTTAATAACCCAGAAAATGGTGAGCATCAGTTCTTTATTTCCCTCTATGCTTTTTGTATGCTAGCATATACTGAGTCTATTTTTTTGTTTTGTTTTACACTCATGAAGTGTAATTTCATGAATGCATACTATCAGTGATGAGCAGTAAGATATTACCTAACTAAAGATTAAGATTTTCACCTTTAACTTTCCTGCTATTAGGTACACATAATGACAATTGTGCTTTCAGCTGTTAACAGCCGTTTAGGGTTGCCTGAAACAGATTGATTTACATAATAACCCTATGCATTTGGAAACATTGGTAACATGCGGACTTTTATCTACTGGAAGCATTCACTTAGCATTTTCCTGCTTTCCCTGCAGCTAAACAGGAGTCAAGACAGTTTCACCTACTATTTTACCAGGACCAGCATTTTATCCACATCTGCCACTGCGTAATCCTTGATAGCATACTGACACTGAAGCAGACCAGTTTTGTAGGATAACAGCAGTTCACGTATAGAAGATGTCGTTGCCCAAAAATTATTAAAATTTTTTATCTGAAACAGAAAATTTCAAGTCAAAGATATTGGTACGTGAAATAAGGCGGTTTGATACATGATAAACTTCTGCCATATATACTACATCCGATAGTGTATCTGTAAGTAGGTACATATGAGCAATTTGGAGTCTGAATGATATGAGTAAGAGGCTGGTGTCAAGGCTTTCTGTTCCGTATGTAATACAAAAAGCAAAACTTGGAGACAAAGAGCCACTTAGCCTTTGGAAACGTAGAAAACAGATTGATCCTGTGTAACTAAGGTACATTTTTAGTTATTTTTATACTGCAGAAGTGAGATAGAAAAGAATCAATCAGGAATGTTTCACATGATGGAAATATCAAACAGCGTGGTACCCCTATTTTTTGATTATTTCCTTGTTGTATTTGGTAATGAAGATAAAAAAGTGGGATGAATCCATATCTTGGAGGCATTCGGCTAGCAAAGTAAGTTAAAAGAATTACTGTAATGAGTAATGAGTACTATTGAAATGATAATATGCTAACATGTGCTACTGAGTTATATGGCTAAAATAAAGGTGTTAGAAGGAAAACACACCTTAATCCATAATTCCCAAGATAATTTTGTTCCCTGCAATTTACACTCCATGAGAATCGCAGAATCACATGGGGTTGGAAGGGACCTCTGGAGATCATCTAGTCCAACCCCCCTGCCAGAACAGGTCCACCTAGAGCAGGTTGCACAGCAACTTGTCCAGGCGGGTTTTGAATGCCTCCAGAGAAGGAGACTCCACCACCTCCCTGGGCACCCTATCCCAGTGCTCTGCCACCCTCAAAATAAAGAAGTTCCTCCTCACGTTTAGGTGGAACTTCTTATGTTCAAGTTTCTGCCCGTTTCCTCTTGTCCTATCCCTGAACGCCATGGCACACAATAGAAACTTATAACACAATGCACCATTAACAGTTTTTGTATAATGCTTCTATTTACAGATTGATTTTGTTTCAAAAGCATATATTTTTTGAAATAAGTATGGTGAACAGAAATAAAGCGTGAATGGCTTCAGGGATTCATAATGGGATATTGAATGAATATTTTAGTGCTGCATCATAGATGTGGATGTTGTGCCCACTAGTAATATTTCAATGTGATGTGACAGCTGTCTGGTTGCTTATGTGAATTCTCTTGCTGAAGGATTCAGCTTTAGTTGGGTTTTTTATCTCCTGGATATGTCTTTGCCTGGGGGGTGCAAGTGGAGTGATTTTCTTTCTTGATCTCACATATATAATAAGAAACAGAAAACCACCAAAACTAGGGATTGGGAGACTCACTCAGACTTCAGTTCTGTAAGTTGCTCTTTAGGACAGTCTTATAAAGTGGAAGGTTTCATCTCTGATTCTCTTGGACTAAGGACTGAGTTCTGCCCAGGGTTTCACTTCAAAAAGAGCTCTTAAACTACTCAGCTACTGGGGAAAAAAGTAACTGGTGACACTCCTGATTCTGAAAACCAAACCTTGATTATTTTTTTTTTCACCTAAAACAATTCAGAGAAAATAATTTCAAGCTCTGTCCGTTCTCTCTAATTATTATTTACTCTGTTACCTCTTCAGTCGGTTGGAGCACAGTCTTTTTTCTATTTGTTCTGAAAGGTAAGTGTCCTCCTTCTTGAACTGTTCCATTGTAAGAAATGGAATTGTGTGGAATCAATTATTTTTCAACATGACTAATGAATTACAATCAGTTCCTGTCTTATGAACTGTAGAGTTATTTTACCTAGCAAAGCAATTTTTCAGCTGCTTTTAGTTACCCTGAATTGAGTCAGAATAGAAAGTCATACTAGATATGGAAATTCATACTATCATTTGGTGCCCAAGAGCTCTCTCTTAAGATTGGGCTTGAATACTCACTCTAAACCAGGCAACAGCTACTTAAATTTCGGGTAATAGTTACTGGATTTGGCACAGATGTTCAAGTTCCTTCAACAGACAGTAACCTGGCAACTCAAATTGAGATTCCTGAAATTGGTAGTCAGTTTTGAAAGTACTCCTTCACTTTTCTTTGTACCAGTTTCCTCAGTGAAGAAGCAGCATTGAACCATCTACTAAAGTTCTGTGCCTGAATCTGTTAGTAACTCTGTAAATCTTCTCTCAGGAAGTGTTTAGAATACTGGCCAGGTCACTTAAGGAAATGTTTTCAATCATGGAATTGACATCCATTTTTTTGGATAATGAGCTAAATGGGCACTTGGCATCTCTACTATTGTCTAGTCATAAGAGCATTTTATATTCTCACTGGTTTCAGTTCAATTTAGGATTGAACTGTTCCCATTTAGACTATATTATGACATCTACAGAATCAAAACACACTGAGTCCATTGAGTGGTCTTCAACACCTCAGTGGCAGGACTCAGAATTAAAAGTTTGACTGTGATATAAATCTTGTTTCATCTATTCTGCTGGTGTATGTTAGCCAGACAAGAAGTAATCCTTACAGAATTAATCAGGGTGAGTAATCTTTGAGTTCTTTGATTGGAGAGGTACTGAAGTTCGTATCAACATAACTAATCAACTGAGTCAAATGTTCCATTGATTTTAATGCTTATATGTATACAATTGCAAACTTAGACTTGGATTTGATTAGCTTTCTAACTAATCTGCCTACTAATCTATGCGTTTCCTGTCTGTCACTGTATTACATGAATATTTGTTATTGTTCTCTTCTTTTCACTTACAGGCTTCTAATATGGGGAGGTCACGTACTCCTAACCTTTCTGATTTACAGAACAATTTTTGAAGAGCTGGCAAAACTGTGTAGTTGCATTTATATCTTCATCTATTGATGCTTGAAAGCACCTAATAAAGTAACTAAACTATGAAATAGTGCTGGCTGCTGCCAGGAACATGTGATAGGGACTTCAGAAGGACAGGGAGTGAACAGCGTCTCAGGATCAGTGGTGTAATTTCAAATGAAGTCAGAATATTTCCCTCTTATGTTCATATCAGATCAATTACAGTGACATACTTCTTTCTGTTGATTGCAGTGAACACTGGTTCATCTTTTATTTAGCTACAAAATTGAGGGGCTTATTAAAAAAAAAATCAAACCAGAAACATGCAAAATGCCAACATGAATCGGAAGCAGTACCCCAGTTAAAATGAAGATTTACTTCAGGCACTTAGAGGTATAATTGAGCCTTCTCTAGATGCAGACAATAGCAAGTTAAGTGTTAGCATTTTTCAACTGAATTCGTACTATTATCCCAACAGTTGATATGTATGGAGAGCTGCTTTTGTCATTATCACTGTTCTAATAGCCTCTAAGGGAGATAAACTGTTAAACAAATCTGGTATCAATAAACAGCCCGTAGGAATTGGTTCATTAATGTTGTTTCCTTTTTGGACAGCAGATATGTTATCAGTAGGGGCTTAAAATCCTATTTTATAAAGGTCTTGGTCTTACTCTGAAACTTTCTTAGAAAAAAAAGAATCTTATTTCTCTGGCATTACTGCTTTATGTGCTTTAGGATATGATTAAACTAATGTGTCCAATTCATTTCACCTTAAATACGCCATTGTGTCGGATGCGTAGAAGCAATGAACTGTGCTCTAGGCCACTTACAGGATTTTTTCTCTGGAAGATAGTCAAAGCTTGGACTTTTCTAAATAGCATAGAGTGTTCAGAGAGGTCTTTGGTGAATGTTTTAATATATTCTTAGAGTTACAATTTTAAAAATAGATGGTGTGTGTTCAGCAGGATAATGGTGAAGAGAGTAAGGAATAGTCGCTATTCTGACCTTCGCTGCTCCTGTTATGAGCAATTATTGTATTTCATGCTTTTATTGCTGGTTTTACATATGTATAGTCCTTTGTACAGGACTTTGTACAAGCGAGCAAAATATACTGTCATTTAGTAGGATAAAATTCCTGGTGTTTTCCTCTCTTGCTGTCCTTTAAAGATCAGCTGTGCTGAGGTTTGGACTTCTTTATTTTGTATGTTGTGAGAGATGTTGTCTTTCTTTTTTTGCTTTACAGATTTTGGAATTTTTCTGGATATTGCTGGAGCATACTGGGGAAACCGGATTTCTCTTTTTCCTCATGTGTAGCTAAGTGTGGTTGAGAGTCAGGATGGGAACTGTGAATGCATCTTAATTTTAATATTTAGTTATATAATGATTTCATTTTAAAAAATGACTAGAGAAACTCCTGAAGTTTATCTCTTTTAAAAGGTTTGTGAATAACTTGTGTGATATTTGGACTGTTAAAATAAGCTTTTTGGATGGCCTCATGAGATTGTGTGAAACTGAAAGTTTTATGTTGCATTTGTTTGTGGCATTATCTCAGCCCTTGAAAATATAGAAACCTTTGCTTTCTTTTTAAGAGTTTAAGTTTTGTTGGTTTTTTTTCCAAGGCTGAATCTTTTTCTGCCTGGGATGGACAAAAAAATTGGTCAGCCTTTTATTAACCTTCAATTTTGATTATTGTAATGATCTTATTTCACTTGATATCATTCTGCTTCTTTACTTTCCCCTATTTTACTTTTTCCTAACTTTGTAAAGCAACAAGAACAAATTGACAACCATACTATTGTATGACAGTGCTATACTGAAGCGACTTCTAGTTTTTTGGGATGTAACCAACTTTTAATTCTCATCATTTTAATTATAAGCTTATGGTGCTGGCATATTGCATCATGAGCAAGCAAAATACCACTGTAATATGGCTATCAATGAATGCAAAAGACAGTGAATACATCTCTAAGGGATAAAAATCATAGCGTAAAGAAAGTCAAATACATGCCTATCCTGAACGTGACTGCTTCTGGTTAACATAAGCATACAACTACCATGCTTTTAACTGTTCTGAAAAAAAAGGTTATGTAAAACACTTGAACTCTGTTGAATGCTGTGATTCATCCTTGTTAGGGGTATGCTCATATACAACAAACACTGTACATTGTTCTGACAAAATGGAGGAAAATTTATAACATAATTACTTTGCCTTCTTAATATCAGGAATCAAATGTGTTTCTGCACAGTGAATCAAAGGAAGAGAAACTGATTGAAGGTGTGTGGTCCCACAAGTAAATGACAAAGTGCCATTCATTTTTAGAAGATTAGGCATTTGGATGACAGGGTTTTGTCTCTCCCTACAGCCAGCGATATGCGAATCTAGATTCTTGACTGGAAAGAATCTACAGAATGTAGATTCTCCCCATATTTCCATAAAGTCTCTTCTTCAAGCATCTTGACGCCTTTGATCATTGACGTGCCTTACATTGATCAATGCAAGAAATGTAAGGATAACAACGAGGAACACAGGAAGGGCAAAGAGAATCTGCAGCTATCCTTGTACAGCAACAGAATGTTGAAATACATAAATGAATCCTGGTTTAATTTTAAAATAGTTTTGGGCTTCTCATTTTAAAAAAAATAATAAATAATTTTCTAAATTACTATTTATTTCGGTAACCCTGTTTCTGTAGTGAGGAATTCCCCAAGCTAGGTCTGTCTTGTGAGCCCTTTCTTCCAGCTGAGCTGCATGTGTCTTGGTGGTGTTTCATTGAATGAGTCATTGATTCAATTAGGGTTAAAGCCAATTCCTCTTAGCTCCTGTTTTGCCCTTTCTGTTATAGTCTTCACGGGTTACTGCAGGAATACAAAGTGGCAATGCAGTTTGTGAACTGGAACCATAAAGAAAAATGAAAGAAACCTAACTTCTAATTCAATTAACTTCTAAACAAACAAAACTCTTCAACAGTTAAAGTTACTTTAAAAAATTAGTACATTTTGGTTTGTGAAAATAGGTGGAAGCACAAAATAAAGTAGATTCTCCTTCTTTGGAACTACATCAGTCCTCTTTGTATCTTTGTAATGACATTGTGTGCAAGCTGTTGCATGTGTGAGAATAAATCCTTAACTGCCATGTCATCAGGTTCCCAGCACAGCCATGGAATGGGGTTTGTGAGTACTAAGAACTGCATGTATAAAGTGCTCGTACTTCTATGCTACGCTGGAGGACTAATATAAACTTTTATGTTCTATCTGTGGTATTACAATGAGAAAAATTACTGTTGATATTTTATGACTTCTGTCTTTTTGAGTCATGACGGTATCTTGAAGAATTTAATGTGGTGGTTTTATTTTATCTTGTTTGAAATCTACTTACTATGCAGCAAAGCCACACAAGGTTTTCCTCTCTGAGTGCATTTGCTCATAAACTTCTATGAAATAGGAGAAAATATATCTAGATTTCTGATAATACAGTAGTTTTGGTGTTTGGTGGGGTTTTGGTGGGGGTTGGTTTGTTTGGGTTTTTTTGGTTTTAATTTTTTTTTAATTCTAAATAGCAGTGTGGGGAATAATAAAATATAAGATCTATTTTCAGGTAGTTCTGGAGACCCAGGTGACTGAAAATGGAAAAAAAATGAGAAATTGGAAAGGGTCCATTTCTAAAGTTCTTAATACTGTGGTTAATATCTTATAACAACATTGTATATGAATCTGTAGTTTCGAGAAAGATGTTAAAATCATTTTTTGTAAGGTTTCCAATTCTTAAAGGATTTCACACTAGACAAGACATTAACAACTGAAGTTCCCAGTCCAGAATCATAATCAAAACAAATCTGTTAACCAGGTTTTAGTTACACAGTAGTATGCAGCTCAAAGGGTTGTTAGTGTCAAGATGTGATTTGTGGCTTAAGGGAGGAATCTCCCTAGGAAGGCCTAGTTTCTGTGGTTTTAAAATCAGAAGCAGAAACATAAATTAATGAGGAAGCATGCTTGGCTCATCCAGCTAACCTAAATTCCCAAAGGTGAAATCTCCCCGTAGATGAAAGCTTAGAAACAAAAGAATCAACCAATTAGACTTGAATAGGTTAATTTGGAGAGGCTGATGAGCATAATCAATTTAGCTTTTGAACTGGCTAGGAAAAAGATGGATGCTTCTTGGTGCTAACTGAGAGTTAGTGAAACAAAAATGCAATGGTTATGCAAGTCCTACTAAAAAGAATTATTAGAAAAATAAAAAGGCTTGTCTATTGCAAGAAAGGGATGAGAATGAGAATGATACACAAGCCTGCTATTGTGGCCTATTTGAGAGTTGAGGTTTGAATGTGCTCCCTTGTAGGAGAGGCCCATAAGTGGGGAAGGAGGCTGTATGAAAATATGAAAATAATAAAGTCTCAAACTTGAAAATAAGAGAAATATGAAAGAGAAAGATTAAGAACTTCTTGCTTTATTTCTGTCATCTGCTTTCATTTCTGACTTGCCTCGGTGAAAAAGATGAGAAAGTGCAATAGGAGAAATAAAAAACACTAAGTCTTATTAATTTTCTCTCTTTGGAAACAAAGTAAAGAATGCTAGGTTGGGATCAGATGGACTGAGTTACAATTTCGACTGTTCGGTTGTTTTTGGCAATTGAGGCATAACTTGGAAAAAGTTATTCTCTCTTTTTTTAAACATCAGTTCTGGAGGGAGGGGACTGTTTTTCCTTTGAAACATTTGAATCATACTTGTCATGTGGTCCCTAAGCATCATGGGAAATTTTAAATAGTGGATGTTATTTAAAAATAAAAAAATAAAGCTTAAATCAAGATCCTAAAACTGGACCCAATCAATCAAGAGCCCCCTGGACTTCAAATGAAGGGATTTCACTATCTCCAGTAGTATCTGGGTCAGATTTGATTCTTACTGAAGAAATACAAAATCTCCCAACCATATAATTTGCTAAGTTATCAGCGATTTATTTACCTGTTCTTAAGGTTGGTTGCTTTCAGACAGCCAGGTATTGTAAATATTCATGCTGGAATAAATTTGTCAGGGGTATTTAATCCAAATTGTCCTTGTAGTTGAAAAGGCTTTGGTAAATTTTTGGTAGGTACTGTAGAAAGAGATAGACTGTTCTAAATATTTGATTTATCAGGATTCTTGACCTTTCTGTCTTTCTCTGTGGCTCGCATTGTCTTTGGGTATTGAAGCAAATATAACTGGTTCTCCAAAGAGCTGTGCAATTTAACTTTTGTAACCCATGAAAAAGGCACCAGATGTGCCCAGGTTTCCCATCTCTGCTTTGGACTTGTCTTCTTCCAGCATGGTTATTAAACTTAGACTATAGCAATAAAAGCTTCTTTTGAAGACAGTGACACTGTTGTCTGATGTTCTTATGTTACGGTTTAAAACGCTGTATGAAACACCTAAATGGACAGTACATCAGAGCATGTTAGAAGCTGTAAAGGGAAGGCTGCTTCCTTTTTAGGCAAGATGATAGCAAGATAAGCATATTTATAAGCACAAAACTTTAGTGGACAAGTTTTTTTCCTCAGTTATAGCCTTGGAATAACTTTCTTCCTCTGTTATTCAAAACTGAAAAAAATTTACTAAAATCCACAAATAGAGCGGACCTTACCTGCCTTAGGAAGCCTAATGTTCACTCATAGCATGACTGTTTTGTAAAGCACATTCATGTTTCCATCCTAGGTTATTAAAAACAATGCCACTGAAGTATTCTTATGGTGTCTCCTTTAAAATGTTTGTAACTGTCACTGACTTCATAAAACCCAAAATACCCTGAAGGCTCGAAAGCCTTTTTTTTTTTTTCCCCACTTAGCACAATTTTTCATTAGCAAATTATTGCAGGCTATAAATCTGTGCAGTTCTTATGCATTTTAAAAAAGGTGGTCTAGAAAACAACGTGTCATATATACTTATATAACTTAGTAAAGTTACTGAGATTAATTTATTCACTCATGTTCCAGAAACAAATTTTCAGGAAAGCAGTTACCATTTTTTTCTTTAATTGGCAACACAAGCAGAGATAATGAAATAATTCTCTCTTGTCAATTCCTAAATCTTTTCTATGGCTTTCATGAAAGAATAGATTTTGCTGAATCTTACTTTGCCACTTTGCCAGACTTTTCAGAAAAACAGAAAATTTTGCAATGTTTTCATTCTTGGAGTGGAGGGAAAATCTGCACTTTGGGTGGGCAAAATAACTTGGCTAAACAGTAAAATTTTTAAATAAATCAGATTATTTCAATTTGTGATACTTGATGAAAAGAAAAAAGCTCCCTTTGTTTTTTAGTTAAATAACTATTATAGACAGATAAAAGAAATCAAATTAAAAAAAAAAAGAAAGAAAACAAAAGGAAAAGGCACTAAACCCACTTCTCAGTGGTTTCATTTGATAAAAAGAATGAGGAAATCATCCATTACCCATGGATGCCCAGTGCTTGTGAATGTCATTTCCATAGATCATGACAGCAAGGGTATTGGCAGTTTCGTTACCTCCTAAAATCAGTGGATATGGTCTATCAGACTTGCAGGACCTGCTGGAAAATATTGATCCCCTTGAACCTTAACAGGACTCCTTCAAGCAAAACTGTTCCTATGGTTTATACTAACAGTTTGCACAGTTTATCTCAGATAGTAATTGCTTTTTTATTCCCAATGAAGCTTAACCGTAGTGTGTGGATTCCCATGCTGACTGATAGCTTGAAACTGTAAAAAGGGGAAAAAAGTAGCAAAATCTCCTCACCTGTCCCCTTCTATCTGGATAGTAATCACCAACTATGCTTTTTTTTCTAAGTTACCCATCTTAAATTCAATTAAACCCCCCCCCAAGTTAAATAGAACAAAAAGCCTAAATTTGCCCTCTGTGTGTATGACTGCAGGAGAAAAATGATATTACAGACTATAACTTATGCATAGCTTTCTAATTTTTTGTGTCAATTCTTCAATATTTTTAAGAGGCTGCCAAAAGCTAGTTAACTCTCACTCACTCACAATTTTTAATTATATATACATGTGTGTATCTTGCAGGTTTGTAATCCAGAAATAACAAACTGAAGACTTCACAGATGAAGTCTGAACTATTAACTGAGTATGCAAGTACTAGATGACTTTATTCTATATAGTAGTTTATGTTATAGCTGTTAACAGTAGTTGCTTGTTCCAATCTCCATTTGTATTTTTCAATGCTATGAAAAATACTCTGGGACACTGCTGAACATTTTAGGGGTCAAGTAATAAAAAGGGTAAACTGTGGTTAACACAGCTGCAGAAGTTGTCAGACCTTTTCCTCTCTTTGTGGATAATGAATCTCAGCAACAATTCAGGTTCTCCAATTTGGACCCAGGCTTCTAAGCCCAAATCTTAGTCACTAGTAGCAATCTGAACTACTGTCAGCTAGAGCTTAAGAAATATCTCTCAGTGCTACTCTGTATTTTCTTTTTTAAAAATTAAAAAAAAAAAAAATTTCTTTAATTCCTCTGAGTTTCCTTAACAGAAGGGTAAAAAAATAGAGAAAAGGTTAAGTATTTATTTGACAGCATAAAGGAGAATAAACTCAAACTCAGGGTTCTGGGAATATATAGCAATGTCTTCACAAAAATGGCCAGTGAATCAGGTACTAACGGACCTGCAAACACTTTTGAAACTGCTGTTAGTACCCAACTTTATCCTGTCACTTTGTCAGCATCACTCATGTAGCAAGTCAAAACCTCTGCTGAAAGAATGATAATTTGGCAACTCCTTTGTCACGTAATCTCAGCAGATTACTGCTTTAAGGGACAGACTGCACAAAAGGTGAGAATACTGCAATTTGATGTTGGACTATATTGGGCTATGAAAATTCAGGAGCATGAGAAGATATTAAAAAGCTAAAACCACAGCACTCTGAAGTCAGTATACTTATAATATGCTTCCCATTTCTTACCAGAAATTGACTTAAAAATAAATTAACCTTATTTCAAACTCTATTTCTTATTTTAATTGCATTGAAAATCTTTCCAGATGGGTGGCTAAATGTGAATTCCCTGTTTGTTCATAATGAAGCTTTCATTTTGTCTCATGTTTCCAGATGTAAGTACTAGTGATTTCCTGTCTCGTTGAGAGTAAAATAGCCAGTAATGGATGTAACCATGCTGTTTGGAAGTATTTTATTTAAAAGCAAAAAGAAAATATGAAACTAGAAAAGGGTAGTTCATCTTCTGTCAAAAATGTAAATGCAAGAGGAGAAGGAACAACATATATATACATGATTTGTTTCTATATAAAATATGCATATATTATATATGCATAATATAGAGAACTTGTGATTTCCATAGTTCTTTATAGAGAAAAAATAGTCAGAAGTTTCCTTTAAAATTCCAACTGCTTTTTTACTGAAAAGTGGGGACCTGGAAAGTTTTTACTAACCTAGATGTTTACTACTGCCATTATGACAATTTCTTTTCACAGAAAAGGTAATTTGCATGAAAAGTCATATGTGAAACTCATTCCTTTTTAGCTACTTTAAGCCAAAACATAACAAATTAAAGTTCAAAAGGGAATAAAGGATAAAACAAATGTGTTCTCTGTTCAGGTTTGTTAGAGTAACTTTATTGCTCCAAGAAGGATATGAAAAATAAAAATAATTTCCTTTCTATTAAGAAAATTCCCTCAATGTCAGTGCCTCATTTCACCTGAGAAGCATGGTATTGGTTGTTCACCTCTGCATCATTAGCCATCTAAACACATTAAAGTAGTTTAAAAAATTTTACAATAGAAATTCAAGCTTTCACTAGACATATCTCGTGATAGGTTACAAATTACTCATTTTATTCTCTATGTTTTTCTGTACTTCCCAGATTTTTCTCTCTTGTAACAGAAAAAAAGTGACTATTTTCAGTGAAATGTAGCAATAAAAAACATTCTTTACTATGCAAAGAGTTAAATCTCAAGTGTTTTTCTTATCAGCATCATTTATGTTTTCTACTTTACTGTTCTTTGGACGATGTAATAGCAACTCATAGACCAGTAGTCTGCATGTGTGCTTTTATAATTTCTCCTGGCAATAGAAGAGATTAAAGATATGTTTCAATTTTTCTCTAGTTTTAATCTAATTAGTCTCAAATGTAGGATTGAATATCTGCATTGTACAGACACAAACAAGCACAATTAAACTGCAGAGCTTAACCAGTTACCACCTGTCAGCTGAGCTACTGTAACTGACTATATGCATATTTTTTTGAACCTTCATTGACTGAGTGTTCTTCAGCTCAACCTTTAAACAAGCTAAGCCTGTACAGTTAATGAACCTCTGCTGTGTCTTACAAATGGCAATTTCCTATGCTGCTTTAGTGCAATCATATCTGCTAGTCTACCCACACTGTTTCAGTGGATATGCCTTTTAAGACAGCTTTTGTCATATACGGAGTTGTTATGGAAAAAAAAAATAGTTGAAAGAGCAGTAGATAAGGTCTTAATTTCATAATAAAGTCTATTGACGCTTTTGCATTTTCTCACACCTCTCTTTTTCTAGTGTATTAATATAAAAAGCATTAAATGATCTTTTAAATGATCTTTTGGGCTGAATGAGCTATTTATTTACCTACTGCTATTTAGGTTTCTGTTGGCTACATGGAATCTTCTGTCAGAAAGCTTCCGCTTTCGACTTTTCTTTCAGCAAAACAATAGTGATGACAGGGTGCATGATTCTACCAATGTCTTCATGTTCAATACAATTCCCATCTGAATGTCAGCCGGCGGCACTCACTTTTCAATATTGTTTATATTTTGGGATATTTTGCACTTTGTTAGGATCAAAAGCCTTGTAGGTCAGAGAAGATGGTGGAATAACATCAAAATCATCAGAAATTCAGGCTAAGAAAGACCCTTAATATTGACTTCTGAAAACCATTGCTCACATTATTAAATATTACTGATCATTTGAGTGTCTCTTCCTTACTTAGTGGAAAGTCAAGCAATTTGGCTTAGAGAACTTTTGTTGGTGGCTTTGTGTGGGAATGCTGACATAGTGCCCACATAGTCCTGTTTGTCTCCACTGAGACGCTAAGCCTACTCCTCATTTGCCTACTTCTCATTTTGCATTATCTGTCGATACTTTTCTGTTCCAGCACAAAGTTGAACCGTGTGTTTCACCTAAGCTCTTCCTTCACTCTGCTGCATTGTCAAAAAGCGTTTTTAGCAAACTTGTTTAACTTTGCACTGGGAGGAGTTGCATAGGCAGTTTAAGAGGTTGCCTTTTTCTATCTTGCAGCATTTAGTTGCTACTGACAGCTGAGATGCAATACTAGACTTTGTTCAAAGTTAAATGTAAAAGGAGCAGAGTCAGGAGGATCAAGGAAAAGCTCTGGATTGGAGCCAACATCAGTACAATCGCTCACCACAGTGTTTGTCAGGTAAAACATCTATTTTACGTGTGCCTGAGTTTAAGAGAACACTATTGTACAAATCAAGAATAGCATGTAGGTTATCAATTATTAAGATAATATTAACAAGATAAGCATATTAAAACTGTAAACAGAAAAAATATCCATTATTTTGTAATGACCTTTTAATATTTTATACATATACTTTTTTTTCTTAGCCGAAGCTGCCTCATAAATCACTGAGTTTTGGAAAAGGTAGCAAAATTTCTACTGAGGTCTATTGCACAGGTGCATGAATACTCATGGGCTCGATAACACTTTTACTGAACTTGCTTTTCAACACAAGAAAAGAATTGACAGGGAGGTTTTTTTTTTACTTAACAAGGATTATTAATAGGATTTGATGTCTCTGATGGTGAATAGTGCAGATGTAAATTATTTCTTTAGCTTATGGCATTTGTTCTGAAATCAGAGAAATCCAGCCTGAGCCACATCAACTCAGACTCGCGTGTTCCCATCATATTTGTCATTTAATTATGTAGATGTTTATTCAGCTTGTCAGCAGCATTGTTTACTTAAGCAAACCTCAAAGATCAGTATATATGTTCTAGTATGCCTAAAACTGAAGCATGGTGTGAGATGAAAGTATCCGTTGACTTCTGTGAGCAGTAAAAGCATATTCTGGTATTCAGCAAAGCATGTCACATCACCTTAGAGATGCAGGTTCTTTACTTTCATGATCTGATACTGATTTCTTCTGCCTTCAACTTTCTTCAACTGTGTCTGTACCTAAGATCGTATTTGGGAATTGTTAAAATATTAAGCCTTGGGCAGCTGGCACCTGGAACAGACACTGCGTGGAATGTATCAGAAAAGCATTAGACAGGTCGCAGTTCAGAAATGGAGAATTCTTTGGGGAAAAGTATTTTATAGAAGCATAGAGTTGCTTTCTTACAGGCTAACTGGTGATGTAAGAGTGCTGTGTCTCTTTCAGTCCTCTAGTCCTTGTTTGGTTTTCTATCACCCTTTATTTTCCAGTCTTTTTTCACCCCACTCCACCCTGCTGATCGCATTTAACCTTTTCCAGTCTTTTATCATTGCTCTGTCAGTCTTGGTCTCTCTAGGATGACTAAGCCCTACTTATCCTAGCACCTAGCATAATTTAGTTGGAAGACTCATGCAGCAGCAGACGGGCAGAGTAAGTTCACTTAAATTGCACTTAGTTACCTCATAGCTAGAAGTAGGACAGGAAATTGTTATCTGACAGTTATCAACTTGGACACTTCATAGTAATGGTACAAAGCTTCTTCAGTGCATTTTGCATAAAAAGATTACGTTTTTTGATTATATTAGCCTTTACTAACTGCGAGGAGTTGGTTTGTTTTCTTCATTTTCAATCTGGTAAATCAGTGGAGTAATGCAAGTGTTTGCTTTTGAGGCAGGGATGGGAAGGCAAGGGAGAATACCCATAAACTCTTACTGGCTTCAGGGAACAACATCTAGTACCATTTATAAAAAACTTTGGTGCTGTTGTAGATGTGCAATGATATTTATATTTATCCAAAAGCAGTTCTTCTGTTATCACTGTATGCCAGGAAGATTTGTAGCATTTGGGACATCATAGGCAAACTGATCAATCAAACGTATGTACCAAGAAAAGGCGAGAGAACTGAGGTGTCTGTAGTCTATTACAGGGGAATCTCAGTAAAGGTTTTGCAGGAATTCTGTGTAGCTGAGAAGTCTTCAAACTTACAGTCAACTTTTCACAGATTCAAAAAGAATTGGTCTTGATAAAGCTTCTCGTGAGAATGTGATCTAGATTTACATGTGGGAAATTCAAAATTACAAAAGTGGGATATAGGATCCTCTTTTTTCAGATTTTTTTATGTGATCCCATTATACTTAACAGGAATCTTGCTCTTGCATGTAATAGAAGGAATTCACAGTTGTCATGAAATTTGAGTCACATTCAAGCTTGTGGCTAATTTTAGTCTATGTTTCAGGACCTCCCAGAGTTTCTGAGGGAAAAAAAAAAAAAAAAAAAAGAAAAGGAAAAAGGAGTGAGATATAATTTTGGCTCTCTTAATGTTTCAGTTTGTGGAGGTTCTTTTACATTTCAGATGTGAATAGGTGTGTGTAGGCTGTACATAAAGAACTTCTGATGTAGAACGAGATATTTTCATCCTTTGATACCAAGTCAGATGATTGACAAATTTGGAGCTACTTCCATGATCACAATAACCAGTCTAGAGGGAACAGTGAAACTATTTAAATTGCAGTGAGACTTTTAGAATATGTATGGTTTTTTCCATTGAGTATGAAAATCTCTGTTTTCTGTGTTTCATCTCATATTGGTCATTCTATATACCGAACAGGATTTCTATTTCAGCTTCTAGAGCCTAGGTTAAGAAGTATGCCACAGCTGTCTGTAAATGATTTCATTTGGACTTGTATAGGTTTGGTTGCCAAGAATGGAATTTGCATTGGAAAAAACAGAAAAGTACTGAAGAGAACCGCTTACTTGGTTAGGGTTATTTATGCTGATCCCTTAGGAGGTTTCCTACTTTCTTAGCCAAATTCATTTTGTCACAGGTCTGCGCACTGACCCTATTCTGTCTTAAGTCTGGTTTAGAACTTCAGTGAGCTTTCCTCCAGGTTTATACTGTCTTTGCTTTGCTGACATAGAGCAATAGTCTAATCCAAATGCCTCACATGTAGTCTAAATCAAGGGTTCGTTTATCCTTGTTATTTTTCCAAGATCTAATGATTTTTCACATAAAATAGTTTCAAAACAAGTGTTGTTGTGTTTAAGAGATTAAGAACACAGACAAGGCAAGGCTTATCCTTTCCAGAATATGATTGTTTGTATGCAGCTATGATTCTCTGACCACTCTGCTAAAGTAATTTGGAACGAAAAGTATCTGAGCAGTATTGTTTACTAACATACTGCTTGCTTAGGGACTCCTAGGAAAATTCACAGAAACAAGCATTACTTGAGTGAATTTAACTTGTAGTGTTCGTTGGCCCAAGAGAATGTCTATTGTAAATAAAGGCTAAACAACATAATTTTGCTTTATTGTCACTAAATATCTTCTCATCCTTTTGAAAGCTTTTATGTTAATGGAACACTTCAGAACACGATGTAAAAAAGCTCCTCTCTGCATGTCATAAGCACAAAGTTTTAGTCTGAAAGACATTTTGAAGGCAAAAGGAACTTAATCTAGGTATTAGTAGAACAAGTTTGATTCTTTCTTTATCCCAAAGAAAGTTCAATAGTTTAGGACCTGAAATTGGCTCATAATTTTTGAGATTTTGAAGTTCCCTATTTTGCTTTATAAAAAAACGAAGCCTTTTAAAGTTGTTGGCTGAGAGACATGTCTAGATCTCAAAATAAACTGGTTAAATAAGATCATGTGATCCATGGTTCTGTTTGACTAGACCTTGTGCATTGTGAACTTCAGGAAATAGATCTAGATTTTTGTGGATCTATTTTATTTTGTTGTATAAGTATATGCCGTTTGATCAAAAGATTCTATTCTGGTCTGAAAAAGCTTTCCTGTTCTCATCCTGAGAATTTTTGTGGGAGATTCCATTACAGCAGGTGTGCTGGGTTTGTAGACTGAGGCAAGAATGTGGAATTGAGTGTTAAGTGAGAGAGTAGCTTAATGTGAGGGACACCTGAGAAAAGGTGGATGAGTCTGAGGAAATAGCCGATTGTGAGGTTTGCCACAAGCAGTTGGAGGAAAAGCATCTAGCTAAACAATAAAAGTCTAATAATGAAAGATATTTGCATACTACACTTATGTATGGCACTGTAAAGATGTAAAATGTTGTGTAATTGTTATGATTTATTAATCCATTCATATGATTTTGTAATAGCTCTAGTATTTTTTGGTAACAACCAATATATTTATACATGTATTGTTGGCAAAGCTGTTTTAGTCAACCAACTGCTTCTAAATTTATATAATTTTTGACTCATTATTTTAGCATGCCCTTTAGATTTTTCTGCATATAAAAAGCTCCTAATTTCTTTTAAATGGGTCCCTGAGGAATTCAAGCCCAGGAATAAGATTATTTAATGGCTTACTGAGTTGCTAACACACACTGTTTTATAGCTAGCTTTTGAAAGTAGTACATGATTTGCTTTCTCCTTTGCATTACAGTTGTTTTCTTTTGTGGGACTCAAGGTTTAATAACCAGAGCTATGATCAGGATGTCTTCTGCCATCAGAAAATGGAAGTTCTTCAAGCAGGATAAAATGTTTAGTGTGCATAGACTAAGTAGACTTGCTTTACACAGTTTTCTCGATGGAACCTAACAGATTTGAAATGGGCTGTCTTTTTCTCAAGCCCAGCAGGTTTAGCTTGGCCTCGTGTGTTGCTGTGGCAGCTGGAGAGTTTGCTCTGAATTTCCCAACAGCTTCATGACAAATTTGCTCTAATCAAAACTTTGGTCACAGCACAGAGGAAAGATCCAACCCTTCAGTATCTTGTTTACTGCTGTGTTAAAATTAAATAGAAGTAAATTTAATAACAAAATATTTTGAAATGAAGAAATTGAAGCAAAATAATATTTCTGTTTTCAATACTAGCAAGATTGACATAAGTCTGATGAACACATTTGCCAGGTGTTTCTGTCAACTTTTGTTTTCATATTTATTTTTGGTAACTCTGGTAACTCATTTTTGTAACATTTTAAATCTTGTTTTTCCTCAGTAATATTTACTGGAAAATGTGGTCTTGTATTTCTAATTTTAATGTCATTGCTAACTCATCCTGTGGTAGAGAAGAACTCTCCCTTCCCTGGCAGTTCTTCTCTTGTAACAGAATTTATACACACTTTCATTTTTCTCTTGAAAAATAGATTGATGTTGACTAAATCCAATTTACAAATTAATTCTTCTTTGTTCTGTGTTTTAGTTTTTTCTGGGGAGAAAGGATGGCAGTGAGTTAACAAAAGCTTACTATCTCGTGTTGGACAGTTGGTTTTAAAGGGATCTTAACCTGGAGATTTAAATGGAATCGCATTATCTGTAGCTTTAAAAGGTGTATTGGAATTAAGGTTTGGCTTTTAGCTTGACAATACACAATAGGCTTATCAGAATTGAATTCAGGAAAAAAATCCAGAAGCCTATGGTCTCTCCTTTTAAATGTTTTAAATTATGAGCTCTATTTCTTTTTACATAAAGGTTGAATTGGGAAAATAATTGAGTATAGATGGAAAACTAGATTTTGACCATAAATCAAGGTTTTGGTTTTGTTTGTGTTTTTTTTTCTGTTCCTCCCCCTCTGTTCAAGACACTGAATATTCAACTACATCTGCTACATGATGCTTTGATTGCTCGCTTTCAAAATAGGTTAAAAAGGATGTTGGGGAGGATGGGATGTAAAATGTATTCCTAATTATTTCTGAAATGTAGAAACCATTGGAAAACTCAGCCTAACTTGTCAGCTAGCATGTTAGAGGAAAGGAACAATGCTAAGAAATACTTGAAGTATACATTCTCTTGTTTGAATTTTTATTTTCTTAATTTTCAATCTGGTTCAGAAAACCAAGGAAGGTTTTTGGGTTGATAGGCTTGGCAGATGTAGGGAGATCTCTTCAGCAGCTGTATGCCATTATAAGTTGATAATTCTAGGCAGATTAGTCTAAAGGAACAAAAGGGATGTGAAGTGCTAATTACACTTAAGGGCACCTGCTCACACTCTTAAATAACTTCAGTATGGTCCCATTTATGCAATGACTGTTTCTATAATTTCAGTTGCTGCTATGCAAGTGTAGCAAAATAGTGTCAGATAGTGTTTGATTGCTGTTTAATGCTATCTGGCATGATGTCATCTGACATGATCACCTTTAGGCAAACGAGAATTTTCACTGTTGCTCTTAGCTTCAGAATAAGAATTCATCTTGTGTATGTGCTGTCCCTGCCAACTTCCCTCTTTAATCCGAGTTAATAGTCCCTTCATATATAGCACACTAACCATTCCCTTTCAGAGGCATTGAAGATATAGCCAAAAGTTAATGCATCTAAATTACATAATGATAATTTTTCAGTGTACAAAAATGACCTTACTGAAATGGGATGAGTAAAAAGCCTACTTTACGTAGTATGCTCAACCTCAGTTGCTTGCATAGTGCCCAGTGGAGGGCATGCCACTTCAGGATGGGGGTCCAAAGAGGCCAGTATCTGACCAGAGAAGGCTCCTTGGAGCTACCTCTCCAAGGATACAGAGGGGTTTGAAAGTCAGTGCCCCTCTGAGATTTCAGGTCCTCTCCAGTGTGAAGAAAACAGCCTCCACCTGCTGCAAGATTGCCTTACTTTGAAGGCTGATATCCTTTCTTCCAAAGAAGGAGTTCTTGAACTTTTGAGCAGCTTTTGGAGAAGATGGTGTTGGAGGAAGAGCATTACGTTCAGAATTAAAGCACTGTTCCAGAGCAGAGACCTGGCTCCTATACCTGCTAGTGGTGGTCAAGCTAACACCTCCTGGCCTCTGGGGAGTGTGCTGACCACAAAGGTATAAGCATTCTGCCTCTACGCTGAGCTGGGAAAAAGAAGGTGCTGTTTGCTTTCTTTATGCGTTTATACCTTAGGAACACTTCTCCCATGTATATTACTTTATAAATCGCTTGAAAAATAGGCTGAAGCTAGCCTGAAGGCACTTGGCAGAGCCTTAGCTTCATAACAAATTATTTTTAAGAAAAGATATGATATAGCAGTGATTTCAATAAATGTCAGTGAGGGGAGAGCATTGTGACAGAGGGGCTTTCAAACACTCGAGAAAACTGCTTCACCCTACTGAAATATTGCTGTCGGGTTCCTGATGATTTTCTGCACTGTGGAGGGATTTGCAGGCAGCTCTCTGGGGCTGAACACCTTTCCTGCCTCAGTTAGTGTAAGTAAAAG
Source organism: Numenius arquata (assembly GCF_964106895.1). NCBI lineage: Eukaryota > Metazoa > Chordata > Aves > Charadriiformes > Scolopacidae > Numenius > Numenius arquata. The sequence goes on from NC_133578.1 coordinate 36,107,697, forward strand.
CTCTCCTTACTTGCAGTTATCATGTTCAGATCAGTGTGATGATACTTGGAGCCTCTGGTACCCATGACTGTTGCTAGTTTTCACTGAGGAAGTGGTGGAGAAAGTGGTCAGCTTGCAGGTGGGTGGTCTCCAAGCACTGCTCTGAGTTACTGGGATTGATTTGTCTAGGAGGACAAGAAACAGTATACAGAGCTTTCTTTGGAGCATTTTGATACTATTTTTGCAGCAGTCCCTCAACTCTTACGTATTTCAGGGTCAAGAACATTTAGCTTGTGGCTTTGTGGACAGAGGGTTCTTCGGCTTTTGTTTGTACAATGGTTACTATAAAATGATAAAAAGCACTAGCCATTTTGGAGCTTCAGACTCACTTTATAAATGGAACTGTGAATAATTAGGGCTTTATAAATGGTTTCTCAAGAAAAACAATTGTCAGAAGAATAATTGTAGGGAAGAGTGGTAGAATATTCAAGTGCACGTTTTTCATTTCTTTAGAAGTTATGATTAATAGAGTTAGCCCACAGAATCTTTTATATCTGTTCCTGGCCTGCAAAAAGTGTGAAGCATCAGTGTTGTCTGAACCTATTTGTATTACAAGGACTGAACTTTGCATTTTACAAGACAAATGAACTTTACTTTTTAAATTGATTTCAGTCTGATCTTGTTCTTGTGTTTAGCCACTGACTGCAGTGTCAAGGAAACTGGATATAGTGTTTGCTTCTAGAGTACACAATTAATTCAGTAGAATTACTTAGAAATTTGATTGGACGTTTCAGTATTATTCACAAACTTATAACTCCTGGTGTTTTTCTCCACTTTTTTCCCCTTGTTTGGCATGCTGAGCAGTTCCCATTGACACTAGCCAGAAAGTTGATTTTCAGTTGCCTCTTGCCACCTTAATGATTTGCTATTGATAGATAAAAATGAAAGAACCATCTTTTTAGCTTTTTTTTTTTTTATTTCTATCTATTCCAGAAACACTCAATGGATTTGATTTAAACTCTGAAAAAAGTAACATTAGGCCAAAAATTTCTGTGTTCAACCATGAAGTATAGTTTAGATAAAGTCAATATATAGTATAAGCTCGCACACAAGCTGAGTAGGAACTTATTTCTCTTCATTAAAATCAAAATACTGTGTTTATAGTCTTACATTTGATTCAGAGACTGAATTTCCTTCCTGGTGAAATTTCTGGGATTTGGCAACTATTTGCAATTTCTTATCCAGCTCTGTAATATTCAGAGCTGTATCAAAGTAATTAAAAATAAGTATGTATCTGAGGCTTAAGTGCTGGTATGAATACCTGAGAGCATGCACCCATTCAAAGTGAAAAACAGGTGATTAAAAAACATTCTTTACACCAAATTGCTGCTTATCTTGTACTGGTGTCAGTTTCATAATTCTTATTATTTCTATAAACTTCAATAAGTATGTGGAGCATTCTGCTACCAGAAAGTATTCATCACTTGCTCTGTACACAGATATTTTCCTCATCACTCAGAAGAAAAACAGTTCTAATACTTGCTATCCCTTTATTCTCAACTGCAGAAAACCTAAAATATTGTAAGCTGGATACCTGATTGATATCCTTCTATAATTTGTTGATTTTTGTAAAATAAATGTGCCCTTTGGGAAACGTACTGTCTGCTTAATGGATTTGGGAACCATTATGAATTGCAGCTTCTCTAAATGCATTCGGGTTAGAGTGGTCCTATATCCAGCAGTTTCTAGTTTAAAGAGTTTACATAAATCTTTTCTCAGTTCTAGTTTCCAAGCATTGCCTCTTTATATCATTCCCTCAAATCCCCTGTGAGTTATGAATTCTGAAAAGAGAACAAATTATTAGAAATGGGTAAAAAACATAACTTCGTCTCCCAAGCTCATAAATTCTATTCTTCCCCATCTCCCTCCAGGATCAGTTCTCTCATAGGCCTGATTTTCTGTTTTCATTTTGGCTCTTTTATTCCTTGTGCTCTAGTTCTTGTGGTTTGCTGACCAAACTGACCCCCAAACCATTCTGGATGACATTGCCAACTTGGACAAAAATGCTGGGACCCGATTACCTCAAAGGTCAGCACTTCTCCCTGGTTGATACAGAGCCCCCAAGGCTCAGCAGGCAACTTCTGTGGCTGTGCAAATACAGACAGGAAAAGGGACAGGGAAAGTCAAGGAGAGTAGAAGACTGATCCTCTGTCCTCTTCTGTGTCCAAGGAAAAACAAAAGAGTTACTGTCTTTCGTACCGCCCTACTGGTCACACCTCTTGTTCCCTTTAGACCAAGTTTTCCCACAATTTCCAAAAATCCAAATGTTGGTCTTCCTGCAGTATTTAGAGTCAAGACACTGCTCTTTTTAGCACAGCAGAATCAGAACCAGGTGTAATTTTTTGCCTACCACAATACATACTGAGTCCCCTGACCTAGAAAAAACATCCAGAAAATCACCAACAGGTAAATGAAGTCGACAACTCCTGGCTCAGAGACATTCAGAACTGAGACACTGCAACATTCTTCACTCTCTGCCACCTTGCCCCGGTCCAGGGAAGCTGAGCCACTGCCTTCAATTTTTTCTACTTTTTATTTACTTTTTTCCTACTTATATATTTTGTTAATGCTTTGCAATGCTGTTTGAATTCTTCTCTACTCCCTAAGGTGTTTTGGGACACAGTTTGAAAAATACTGCTTACTCCAACTGTTTGCACTGTGGGAGCAGAGTATCTACCCTGGGGCTAGCTGTGTTCATCTGTTATGGACCTCTGAGTTCATGAAACTGAAAATGTCCTTGAACAGAATCTATGTAGGGAACACCCACATCAAGAATATGAAAGAAATCTGGAGGAAAACCAAAACAATTTATCCTGATGGTTACTGTTGTTTATGTCAAATACATGAATCTATGAGCTGTTTAGTAGTGTCTGTTGTATGATGAACACTTATTCTAAGAGTTTCCTTTTCAGTGTCTTGCTCTTTGGAGCAGATAACACGTTATTTGTTCTCCCTGTAAAATAGTCTTATACAGTACATATGTAATGTATTACATCCTGTAATACATATTTTAAGTTTTTCATTATATAGCGTTCTTAATACAAATCAAAGACAGGTAAGACATCAGTAGATTAATTTATTTTATTTTTTTTTTAATGAGAATTGCTCTGCTTCATAGTCTTTTTGATTTGGAGAAAATTAGAAATTGTAACTGATTCTTTTCCCGATGTATCTGAAGAAAGAATGGATTTTGGGGGGAGTGCTCTCAAGCTAGCAGCACCATATTGCCCCACCACTTGAAAATGTTGAAGGTGTTCTGCTATAAGGAAAATTAAATGCAATTGCCCACTTTGAGGATTAAGAAATACTACAAGTGAGATTTGACACCAACAGTGGCAGATGTATTTAAGGATAGTACTTAGAACTTTGGATAAAAAACCAAAAAAACCTTATGATTTTATCAAGAGTTGGATAAAACTGCACTGAAGTCAACAAATTTTTTTCTATATAACTCATTGGGACAGCAAGGTCAGGCCTTCACAGAAGCACTTCAATTTCTTGCATGCCAAGAAAAGCTCAGAGGGACCTTGTTCTGCTCGGTTAGACTTAACAGGTAATGACTAGGTCTCTTGTTTTGCAGCCAGATGTTTGCAGCAGGCATGTATTAGAGAAATTTGTATTGTGGTGGGATATAAAAGTTGCTGTGTAGCACATGATCCATTCCAGGACGTCAGTGCTTTCCTTAATATGCATGGATATAATTGATACAGATCTGATATTTTTGACATGATAGGTTAGAGATTGAATAAGTCTTCTGGCCTTGCAGAATATGCCCACAATAAAGTGAGGGAAACTACAGGGTCAAGGCCCTGGGGAGTCCTCTGTAAAGAAGTTGCTGAGAAGCTGGTTTGTTAGCTAGGTGAGAGAAAGCAATGGAGCAGCAAGTGCTAGAAGCAAAGTGAAAGCACTGCAGACTACAGTATTGAAATCCTTCCTATTGCTTGAAAGCATCTGTACATACCTAATACTCATGACAGAAAATACTTGCAAGGATAGTTTCCTTAGAAAAGACTTGATATTTGTATAGATAATTTATACTGAGATCAGTTCTGACATCAATTGGTGTTGGTTTTCCTCTCTTCGTGCAAGCAGTTTTTCTTTTATCTATTGTTGAAAAGCGAAATGCTGGTTTGGGGGATTCAGTTAATGTTGGCAGTAAAAGCTTACCATATGGCAAACTTGTTCACTGAATCACAGTTTTCATTCCCTGCTACAGTACTCATGACAGGTATTTTAAAAACTCAGTGTTATGCTGTTATTTGTCCTGAACAGCATTTTATTTTATTGTCTTGGTAGTTTAAAAGAAAAGCTGTCCTGTGGATGTGTCTTATAATTAATAAAAAGTCTATTTTTTTAACAGCACAGTAGTAAGAATTCTTCCACATGCTGCAAAGCAGTCTCTAGCCTTGCCCATTTCAGTACTAGTTAATGGTACTAGTTTTGCAATTCTAGACTTAATGTGTAATAAGCACCAAGAAAATGAGACGTTTATAAATAAATAGATCTAACTGGTTCCTCAGCCTGGAAGAAAATGAGCATAGAAGACTCTTGAAAATTATTTATCCTTGAAGAACATTTTTTTCACAGGAGGAAGGGAGTTTTTGTGCTCTAGAGGCATAAAACAGAGTTTAGATCTTTTATTATGAAAAATCTTGCAATAAATAAGCCTTCTATGTATACTAAATTATTTCAAAACTTTACACATAAGTAAATCACTTGTGGATGTACCATTTGCTTCATATCTCCTTGATGGAACTCTAGATATCTTGAGGCCTAAAATCCCACTGTTTGCTGCAACCTTATCATTCACAGGGAAGTCTAATGGTGACCAAAACGTAACATTTATTTAAAGAAGCCAACGTGCAGTTAACACAAGGTAGAAGATGAAAGAACCTTAACACAGCAGAGCAACTTGCTCTTCATTAGTAACATGCAGAGAAATATTCACTATAGTATGTGTCCTTAATTTAACAGAATAGTTTTCCCAGACATTAAGTTAAAAAGGAGTGCTTTATTGACTGTAAAGCTCAGTGTCTGTGTCTTCAGAGGGTAAATCTATGATTTTTTTTTTTATCTTTATTTTTATATCACTTGGCTCCCATTACTTTTAAAGTACATTGTTCCTTATGGTTTGTTTGGGGTTTTTGTGAACATCACTGTTGGATATAATACTTAGACACAAGAGTATCTAAATTAAAGCAAAGTGACTTTTGAGATATTTATGGCCTTATGCATCCCTCTGAAATTAGGTATATATACTTAGAAAGTCTGTGCTAGGTTTGAAATGAAATATCAACACTTTTGAGAAACTAGGAGTAGGTACTTTATGTAAAAGTGAGAAATTCCAGGAAAAAGCTTAAATTATTTGGTTCCAGATCATATCAAGACTGATGTCAAATAAGGCAGTTAATCAAAACAAAAATGTCAGTAAAGCAGATACGTGGATAGAACTTAAATCACATTGGGCTATCACATTTGCTCTCTCCCAGTTAGAAAGCTGTTTTCTCTGATTCTCATTTCTTCTATACCTTTTTGTTTGGAAAAAAGAAAACAAAAAAAGCAACTCTTCATTGAAATACTTTAACTGAAAACAATATTTCTGTAAAGTCTTGGACAGTGAAACTGGATGGTTTATGTAAACTGGCAAATGCAGGAAAGAGGAAGGAGCTGGAATTACTTAAACTATGTTCAGGTGTGAGTCCTTGGCTAGTGATGTTATGACCTTGCCGTATATCATAGTCTTTGAATATGCTATCCGTAATCAAAAAAAAACCCATAACTTTAGAATAAGCTACACTTTACAAATCATTATATGCTATAGGGAGAAGAAAGCACAAAGCATAATCTGCTGTTATTCAATGTTTTTCAGTTAAACTTCCACTTACAGGGTTAACTCATCACTGCAGTCTGAATCCCTAAATTTATAATGCATTTGGGGGTGGTGCAGAATTGGATGATAAACAGAATTGAGGGTGTTTCTTTTGGCAGCTGCCTATTTTCATCTTGAAATCTTCTCAAGTGAGTGTTTGATTGTTCTGCTTCTGATCTTGAATCTAAAGCCAAGTAATAGAGTAGTCATAAGATTTGCAATAGTTGTGTCCAAACATTTTTGTATCAAGTAATATTCATGTTAATGTTGTTCATTTATACATTGAGGCTATATTACGAGAAGTTTGTATGAATCAATGAAGCAATTCTTGCTGAAGTGTTTTTCAGATTAATGTTGAAATGTGCATCTTATTTCAAAGATGAAATAGCAGAAATGAACTGATTACACAGAATAGAGGAAAGATTCAAAAATTTTTAAAGGCTGAAATGAAAACCTTTTGTTTCCACAGAAACATGATAGTGGTTAGAATATAGCAATCTAGAAAGCAAGGACTGTTAGACTATAAGAAACAAATGAAACTGGAGAAAAACACAGAATGTAGAACTGATAATGAAATAATTATGTAGAGTTTAGGTGTGAATTTAGCATACAAGAGTGTCAGTCAAACATTTAGCAATACAATGTGTGCTTAAACAGGAAAAAAATGCAGACAGCAGCACAATAACAAACCAACACACTGATCCATGTTATGCTTGTAAGCACTAATTAAATTTGTGTGAACAGCCTACTTGGGTATCATTATGTACTAAATCGTGAATTTGTCTTGTTGAGATAACATGATGATTTCTAAATACAACAGACTCTAAAAAAGGCTGTGATTCTTCTGTTGGGAAAAAATAAAATTCTCAAGGAGCCTCAGATCCAAACCACCATTCTTAATTGATGAGTCTGAAACTAAGTAGAAGTGAGCGACTGTCATTGAATGCCTGGAAGTGTAAGGATAGAATTAATGAAGACAAATTATATTCCTTTGTTTTAGAAGCGACTTGGGCAGGAATGCTGTAGAATAAGGGATAGATAAAGGAATGAGATGAATAGAGGTTATCTGAAATAATCAAGAGATTTCAGTACAGGTCTCAAAAGACAGTAACAACCTTTGTCCTTTAGATTAGCAGAAGTTGACTAAACATTCAAAGCACCATGCTAGGTTTTAAATTCTCCAGCCGAGAGAACCAGCTTTACCCATGGCCAAGAGGGACTTTGAACTCTTGGTTCCAACATCCTAATTTGAGTAATTTAAAATAAGTATCTAAATTGAATGATGTGATTATCTAGTTTTGTTTCTCCTTCTGTTTTGGCAGAATGTTCTTCAAATAATAGCTACTTACTTCTCACTGAGTCAGGAATTTTATAATAATCTCAGGTTTGGGGGGTGTGTGTGTGATTTTCTTATGATTTTATGCAAGGATACATAAGTAGGTAGGAAATTGTTTTTAATTTCCAAGTTGTTTATTTTTTTTAAAGACATATCTGTATGGATTTTTGAGGAACTCTGCAGAACAGGAGTGTCAGTAGGATTATGTCACTGAAGCAAGATCTAACTTAAACAAAATGGAAGATAAATAATTTCTTTTAAGTAGACTTGTGAAATTGGATTAGCTTGATTTCCCTTTTTTGACTGGTGAAACACAGCAGTTTGATCAGAGAATGCAAATAGTAAAATAAGCTGCAGGAAAAGGTTTGCGTGAGTAACATGTCTTCCTCAATTTAAAAGACAGTGATATGAGCCACTTGTATGTCTCTTGTAATCTCTCTCCTGATAAACTTCAGGACAAACATGACATAATGTGAGTGTCAATGTTGTATGTGAGCTGTTATGTACAACAGAGCTCTGAGAGCTCTACCTTAAAACACTCAGGAGTAGATTTGCTCATGTAAAAGTTAATGAAAATCATATGGATGGGGATTTGGGTATGACTTGGCAAACTGTTCGTGTATCCATCCATCAGGGATATTTAATAGAATTGTGATCACTTTCAGTGGAAATTAACAAAGCCAGAGGGTACACTTTCTTGCATTTCCTAGTTTTTCCTATAGATTTGAAATGTGGCAGGGTAACTTATTGCTGAGATAGCCTATGAATGCATAGCTCCTGAAGCCTGAAGATGCTCCTAGAAAGCAGAAGGTGGAAATAGAGACATACGCAGCTCAGAGAAATAAAATTTTGCATTTCCCCAGCCTGTATTGAAATTAGGAAAGAATAACAAACAAAAACAAACAAAAAATCCCCCACAAAACAAGCAAACAAAAATCTGAATGTAAAACTATACCACAGCAATGTAAAGCTTTCATTCCATCATTATTGAGTAAACCAAAGTCAAGAAAGAATTAGATATCCTTTTAATATGAGAATGCTAGAGGAGAAACACCACCCCAAAAAAAATGTATTCTTTCCCAATAGAATAGACTGACTCATGTTTGCTTGAGTGGTAAGGAAGTCATTAATCACTAAAATCCTGTTAGGAAAGGTTTTACTGCCCAACAACACAAGGAAAATAAAGTGCCATAGTGGCAGAGGCCACTAATCTCTTCCTCGGGCACTAATTCCAAAACCACAAGACCAATTATTTTCGGTAGGTACCAATACTTTGAGGTTGAATATCCTTGTATAGTCTATGCTTACTACCTATGCAATAAATGCATTCATTTTTTTCATGATGGTGTTGCTCCTTAGCGGGATCCCGCAACTAAACAAAATTGAAACTATATTTCTGCTGAAATTTAAGCCTAAATGTTCATTAAAATTTATCTGCCCTGCACTTATTTAGTGTAAATCCTAGAGAAGCTCTAGAGCAGAGATGTTTAAATTGAAGAGAATTCCAACTTCCAGGCATTTTCCTATGAAATGGTGGTATGTATTCATGCTGCTCTCCTCTTGATTAGACATGGTTTAAGAAAGATGAAAAAACTTCCCAAAATATCTGATAAAAGAGTATTTCAGTAGAACCATTGCCAAAAGCAGACACTAAGGCTATCAACTGTGAAATGAAAATTAGAAAGTCACTGGACATTGATTTGAATTAACTCATAATGACCTGGTTTATGTTTCTGGTCTCTGGAAAGATGATTAGAACATAAAAGCAACTTTCTGTGAAGGACATGGGACTATTAATGAACTAGTCATCTGAACATGAGCAGTAAATGTTTTTAAGGTCTTCACAAAATAATTTTGAATGAATGATGATGAAAAGACTCAAAGAGTTTAAAAAGGGAATGCTTCAATTTCAGAAGGAAGCACAGCAGCATAACAAAATCAAAAAGCTTTTGCAGCTTTTAAAAGTGTAACTTAATTATAAACACAAGGGAGAAAACAGCATATGGTATTGTGGATTATATGATCTTGGTGCCTCTGCAAGCTAACTGAAGGTCAGGGTATAGGAGAAATGCAAGGAAATTCAGTATTTTTCCATTTGAAGTGTCTTGGGTGCCCCATATAAACAGTTGTGTTGTCAGTGGAGCTCTAACAGTTTGTATGTACTGAAGATCTGTTTTGCAATTCTGCTTGGAAGAACATTATTCTTTGAAAATACATTGTAGGAAATGAAATGTAAAACCTGAAAATGGTTCTGTGCTCCCTGGAAATACCCTCAAGATTTAAAAAGGAAACTGATGTTTATTTATGGGCTGCCCCATTGCATTTCTTTAGTTTCATTATATTTGTGGTTTTTCTTTTAAGTTTAGTGAAAAAAAACCTACTTGAATTTAATCACAATTTAACTTCAAGGGTAAAATGTCTGAACTGGATTCCCTTCTTTCCATAATATTCTAGCTTTCACATGATAATGTAGAAATGCAAATGCAACAGTTGAGAATTCAAATGTTGAAATAAATATATAATACTGATGATTTAGTTTATTTCAGGGTTAGTTGCTTGGAAGCACTATCAGTTGTATTTGTAGCCTCTACTTGGGGTATATTATCCTATTCATTCTTCAAAAGAATTCATGAAATCAGATTTCATATAGACCATAGGATTTTAGACGTCAATAGGACTGCTTAGTTCTGGGTTAATTTAGTGGATTTTAATGTAGTTTTTTACAGATTTTGGATAAAATCAATACATTCCACACAAAAAACAAAACAAAACAACCCCCAAAAGACCAGTAAATGTTAAAAAAAAACTGTTAAAAGGCTTTTTTTAAAAAAATCCATAATATTGTGAAGAAAAGGTGTTACAGGATCTGAGCTGTAGTCTGTTGTAAAGACAAAAATAACAGCTTTTTTAAAAAGGGTAAACTTTGTTTTATAGGATTTTTGCATTTAGATATTTGGTATTGAATGTGCTGTCACTAGGCTGGTCTTTATTTGAGAGAAGAAATGTTTGAAACTTATAGCCCCAAACTCTCTAATGACCCCTGCTAATTATAATATTGATTTAACACCTTTGTCATTCTACTCTTGTTCTATTCATGAGTTTTATGATGGAAGCAGGTCTTCAGTGTAAATCTGCCCTTGACTGGCAGCCCTTCATCATTTATTCTTTGTGTCTGATTATTGGAGCAGAATAAGAAGTATGAATAGTAAAGGATACGAGTTCTAGCCGTTCTAGGATATGGTCTTGTCTATCCAATAGGCTGGAGTCAGGTAGGTTTGTTTAACACTTTATATAAACATCATATTAAAAGGACATCTTTTCAGTATGTGGGACCTGATAAAAATCCTTAGTTAGCAACAACAGCTGCATACTGCTGCTGCCCATGCACCATACCCCTGAAGACCTTCTGAAAAATTGCATCTAGCTCACAATTCCCAGCCAGAGCCTCTAGTGAAGGAGGTGTAAAAATACAGGAGTATTACTTCAGCTTCATTCTACAGGGATTCATTAAATCACCCCTTCCTGGGGTCGTAGTGTCTTTGAGGGTCTAAATAATGTTTTGGGGTTTAGTTGTTATAAAAAGTACCAGGCTTAAAGTTTAAAGACAGAGAACTTCAAATAGCAGGGCAGTTCTTATCTCCAACTTAATGAGGTCTGTGCACCCAGTATGCTCTTTGCACTCAGAGGTAGAATGGAGGGGAATAGGTGATTTCTAAGTGAAAAGGTGGTATACAACAAACATTCAAAATCCGCATTCGGAATGTTTTTGTTGAGGGGATATTTCTCATGCTTTGCTTCTCTGGGTTCAGATTATGGCTCAGGATGTCTAACAGAGATTGACAAATTCAGTTTACAAAAGGTAGATGTGACTTAACTGTACCTAAACTCAGTTAGCTAACTTAAACTGCTGATGGTGCATTAAATGAGCTAAACTAGAAAGATTTTTGCATTGTTGTGGTGCTCTTATGTTTTCCACTGCATACCTCATCTGTGGATGTTGTCCGATTGATGATTAAGTAAATTATGTGCAAGTAAATTTTGGTTTTTTCCACCTAAATAGTACATAAAGTGTCTATAGAGGCTAAGATATCCAAGACAATGCTTTGTGAATATCTGTCCTAAGAATCAAACATCTTTTGAGAAAAGACTTTTGTTTTCAAAGTTTGTTGCTGTTGTGCAAACCTCCTGGAAAAGCACACTCCTCTCCAAATGAATGCAAAAATTATAAATATACATACATTATCAATATTAGAAAATATATAGAAATATAAAAATTTATATTTGTGTACCAATACATAGTAAGGATGATTTTATACAGTGGGGCATGAAATTCTCAGCATGCCATTCTAAACATAAATTTTATAAAAGTCCTATTGGAAAAAAGAATTCTCAAAATACAGAAAATTCTTAATGAGACTGCACAAAAAGAAAAGTTCTGAAGGGAAATCTCCCTCTTGCCTACTGTGGCTTTTCAGGGCATTTCTCTTTCTACAGCTTTGTGCACTGTTTAGCAACTTTTAAATTGCTTCCCAGATTACAGCAAACCTTTAAATCCCTTCTGCGTCCCTAGGGAGAATATCACTGCCTCTCTGGAGTTCTGGAATTAGCCTATGCTGCTGTAGGGACCTTGAACTTTGCTGTTAGGTCCTCCCTCCATGTAGTATTCTCAGGGATAGACCTGACTGAGCCGAGTGGAGTAACTATCAGGTACCCAGCCTAGTCTGTACCAAAACAAAAAAATGTAATGTATAACACGGACAAAACCACTGATATTCTGTAACAAAAGAGAAAATCTTTATAGAGTCATTATCAGATTGGGCCACAATCTTCAGTTCAGAAATAGTGTGGTATGACTTTAAATTACTTGCATGAAGTCAGCATTGATACGCATCAAATGCAGCATTCTGGAATCTTGTGGGATATCTCTCATGGATTATCTCTGCATGGAATATAATGTATTTCCATAGATTTTTGAGAAATCCTATGAAATTAATTACAAGATTGTCCGAAGAATAGAAGCTAAATGAAAATGCAAGGATATTAGAAAGGCTAAAGAGAACAACAAATTCCAGAATTTTTTATCACAGACTGCACATGGATGATATTTCCATACATAAGAATTACTGCAAAGTTCTGCAGAGTTTATCTAATCTGAGGCTCACTTGATCATTTACTGGTTTTTGAGGCTTCTTTTAAAATATGTAAGATTTCAGAAATTATATCTTGCATTCAAGACGAGACAACAATGCATTTGTTTCTGATAAACAGGAAAAGAGCTCATAATCTCCATACACGTTTTGGCTGAAACTAGCAAGTCTGTCACAAAGATGGGCTGAACAGGTGCAGGGTATTTAAGAGCTGTGAGGAGGTAGGCAGGGGGCTTGCCAACGTTGCAGGCATTTTGCCTAGTTGATGTCTCGTTCTTAATAATGGCCAAAAAGCGTAGGGAGATTCTGATTTCTCAAAGTTTAAATTTGCAACAATTTAAAAATCTATGCTGTATAGTTCCCCACTTCTCTTTTTGTTGATCTCTTTCTCTCTTGAAAGATAATAGAATAGTAACAAGTTTAACTCTGTTTCTAAATCATATTTGCTTTCAGATGTTCATTTAGGAATATAAGATTGCAAAGTATAGGAAACAAATGCTACCTTCAATTGTTTGTATCTTATTTCCCATGATATTAACTCCTCAATAAAGGCATCTCTGCTTGCATTTCGAGTTAAGAAGTTTTATTATGGCAAAAAACTAAACAGGAGACAAAACCCTAACAATGTACCTTGAAGAGAAGTATTTAAGAAAGGTATATTCTCAAACCCAGGTTTCTGTATTAGTACAGTGACAGGGGTGGCAGGAGAGAGGAGGGAGGAAGTAGTATTGTACTTTGGTTTGAGTCGAGTAGAACTAGCAATTCCTAGGGAGTCATTGTGCAACGTGATGGTCCTTTAAAGAACTTCACAGAATCCTCCTGTATTTATTCATATGATATTTATTTATTTACTTGCTTACAAAAGCTTCTTTAGGTAATCTCCTTGGATATTTATTTTAAAAACTTATGGGCAATATTTTCTTTGTTTAGTGCTGCAGAGTTGCATTTAAGTCACAAGCTTAATGTTAAAAATAGAAAAATGTTGAAAAGAAGAAAAAACCCAACCTTTTGCCCTTCCATGCTGGTCAGTATTTTTTACTTGGGCAAAACTGGAATAAATTCCAAAGATCAGCTATGAAATGATATCCTAGGACCTAAAGGTCCTTGCAGTAAAATCTAAATTATGCTCACAAAAACTTCTCTTGCTTTCAGACATGCTTACAGTGAAATATCTTGTGCATTCTAACTGATTTTGTCTTGGGAATCTAATAAAGCAACCAACCAATTAAAAAGACCATCAGTTCAAATTGAAAAATGACCTTCTATGCAGAAGCTAAGGCTGGTTCAATTTTAAGAAAAAATCTGTTACAGTGAAATAGCTGCAAGATATTTGGAGGGAGCAAAATACAGGATTTCAGCCAGTAAACAGTTGGCCGCAGCATCAGATGCAAGGTACTTCAGAGTTATTGTCCCCTCATAGGAAGGGGAGAAGCACTACTTCAGTATGAAATAACAAAGATGTAATTTTGGAGAATGGTTAGAACTGATAATACTCCTGATCTGCTCAGTGGACTACTCCATTATTTAGATCATGATAAAAAGTAGAGTTTTCTCATTTTACATCCAATAGATCCATTGCCTCCACATCTTTATTCTCTTTCAAGTGTCAGGAGATGCTGTTTGTCTTCCTTAAAGGAGACCTTAGCTATACGGCTCCTGCGCAAGCACTCTTGTTTTGTAAAAGAGAATTTTTCTACTTAATGTAATAAAAGAAAACAATTCCTCTGAAAGATTAGGAAACATTTCTTTCTTCTTAGCTTAGTGCAATACTGTGTCTTTATCCTGATGCAGGGAAAAAAGGGAACTTTTTAGTCTGAAGATATTATTTTAGCTATGACAATGGGGAAAAAATGGTACATAACCATTTATGCTTATCTCTTAATAAATTTCTGTCCATGCAAGTTGCTATTTTCTTTTCAGAAGTCAGGTTAAATGTGTAGAATTTACAACAGGAGTTGTAAAAATGCCTTATTTTGGAGGAAAAAAAGAACTAAATCAAAACTCTGCAGTTATTGTTATAATTATTTTTATTATATATTATTTTATTTATAATCATGATTATTTTAACAACTTCCTACTTAGCAAAGTTAATTTCTGCTGCCTTATGTCTAAAGGAAAGACAGGCAACAAAGAAAGAAGATATATTACAATGTTGATTGCTGCAGTGGTTTGGGTTTTTTTGTGGTTTTTTTTTTTTATCACTGCAGTTCAGAGAAAACAGCTTCTAAGGGTTTCTTACAGCAACTTTAACGTAAGTAGTGTTTTGCTACAAAGTGAAAAAAAAATAAGAGAAATCATGTTTGTAGAACTGGAAAACATTATTTAATAAAAGCAGCAATTTTACTCAAAACAATTTTCATTACTGAACCTGCCAAATGTAGCCCAGAATTGTTAACTGAGCACTGGATGTTTTATACCTCTGTGTTCATTCAAAAATATGTCACCTGAATTATGATATTTTTTTGTAATGGCTGATATGGTGGTACCATTCTTTTATTTTTGTTCTGCTATTATTTCAGGGAGTGCACCTTTCTTATTTCTATTTCTTCTGTTTTAAAATAATTAAATTATTCAGTCAAGAAACTTAGAGTGATTGGCAACTGTTGTGAGTGATGCATAGCAAATATGTGTAGTGAGAGCATAACGTTACGTTGATAGTAACACATCGGGGAAAGGACCCTTGAATGAAAATATTGCAACACTAAATGGAAAAATTAGCATCCCAGAAAGGATATTAAGAAAAAACTAAGCAGTCTACAGAGAAAGATATATGTCCCAGAAAGCTATATGTTAAAGGTGAGTGACTATCAGATTTAAGCAATAATTGTCTAAAGGCAAACATAGTTATATTTTAGGAGGGAAATCAAAAGTTATAAAAACGGTCTTTTAGTCATAAGATAAAATGGTGTCTTCATGTGTTGACGATTAAGGATGAGATAGGAGCTGATCAAGATATTGCTCCTGAGCTAAAGGAACACATTGACTCAGTTTTCAATAAAGGTGATAACAGGGAGCGTGAGGATGGAGACAGGATAACTACTGGAAATGGAAATAACCATATCTGAAGAAAACGGAAATTAATTCAGTCATAATAAGGATGAAGGGGAGATAGACAATTTCCATTCTAGAATACTGAAATTGCAATGAAACTGCTTTTTGAAAAAATATATTAATAAATCTGTCAAACTGGATGTAGTATTAGATAATGCATAGCTAACAAATATACCAAGTTAGGAAACTATCGATATGTTGTTTTAACTTAGAAACTTCTAAGACTATAACAAATATTCCAAGAAAAAAAAATAAATTAAAGACTTTGAGGTAGGGGATAAAAAGAGGCTCACTAAAGGCTGGTCGTGCAAGACTATATTTATTGTTGATTGGATAGAAAAATAAAAGTATGAAACTCATGCCAAGAAGGTTGACCTGCATTTTCCAGCTGAGATTGACTCTTACACCTAATATCATCAGCATATAAATTTGTAGAAAAAATGTAATGACCTAAGTAATGCATTCTCCTTCAGGCAATTACTTCTATGTCTTGTAAACTATTTTAGACTAAAAAAGAAATAGGGAATTCATATAGGTACATTTACAACTTACGTCTTGCAACTGTAGAACATAACTTAGTTCTACATTTTACCACTGTAACTGTTTAATTATTAAAATAATTTTAATTTTTGCAGGCCTAACATATTTTTCCTTAATCTCCACAGAGAAAATGGCAGTTCTGACAGCTGTCCTTAGGTAGAAATATCTGCAATTATTAATTGCTGTAATATGTATACTTTTTTGGATCCCCATGTCAATTCAGAATATCAAAATAAGAAATAGTTTGCTGGGGATTTTTAGAGCAACTGTATTACAAAACATGCAAAAGCTATTTACTATTTTGTCAATAAAGGCAGTTTCACTTCCAAAGGGAGTGAACAATTCCAAGTTAACACACTAGTGATACAGAGTCAAGAGCAAGTCAGTCACAGCCCTTTAAAACTGAACCCAGCTGACTTTGCTGTATGCAAAAGTTTTAATAACAAATATTTTTTCATTTGTTTCCCTCATTTTATGATTAAATCTCACACTTATTCTGTGTAGGAAGCTTTTCTTTTCTTCAGAAAGAGGAAAACAAGGGAATGCCTTTTTCCTGAGTATATTGCTGTTTTTATATACTCATAGCTTACAAACACTGATTTTCCTTTAGTTAGACTTACAGCTTTGTACTTCTAAACAGACTTTTGTGCATTTTCTTTTTCTCAGAAATTAAGAATTTTCTAGCTAGAACAAATCAAATGTTTTTTTAGCTGTCATCCTACACAATTCTCTGCTTACGGATTTTGAAACTATCCAAGTTCTCTGACTTAAATGGTATTTTGACTTATACATTGTCATACTTTGACATATATCATACTAAATGTATGGAGAGTGCTGTGTCTCCCACACATTAATACCTCCCTCAGGTTCTGAAGCAGATCTCTTTCCAGAACTGTTCATTTAACCATATTTGCTTTGAGCTGTCGCTTATTTATCTAAGAGGCTTAAACATGTGCCACTGCAGTGAAATATTTTCAGTCGTCCTTAAAGTGCATCTGTCATTATAATCTGGCCTTCCAAAGATGTCTTATTATATTTCTAATTATGCACAGTGGTAATACAGTTCAAAGACAACCTAAATCTCGAAACCATAAAACTTCTTTTGTGAGCATTCTGTTGCACGATGCAAAACTCAGATTGTGATGGGGACACCACTTGGCCATAACAGATTAATGATATTGTATTATTGCTTTAGAACTGGCAATTTACTAAAAGGTGGGCTTAGAAGGCTATAACTCAGATATGGTAGAACTAAATATTTAATTCCAATGAATAGTTTATGCTAGCTGCAGAGCAGTGTTTGTCAAGTAGACTCATTGCAGAACAGAACTGCCAGACACTTCTTGTATATTCACAGCGTTTGTATTCATTTCAGCTTTCTACAAAATTTGTATTACCGTTCAACACCTGCTGTTCTTCAAATGAAAATTTGTTGTTAAGTAACTAATGTACTCCTAAGCACTGTCTTTCTCTCTGTTCTTCCTCCTCCACAATTGCACAACTTCTCACTTTTTTTTTGATGTAATGTTTTATGTAATTTATAAGTTATGGATGTGACCTCACATACATGTTAGGGAGAGTCAAGCTGAAGTGGCTACAGAAAATTGTAGTTGCAGCTGTTTGTTTTGTTGTTTACTGTTGGTTTTTAATCTACTGAAGCCTAATGTAAAAAAATCCACAAATTAAATTAAAAATCTCTGACAATGACTGCTGTATCATCACGTCCTAGTTCAGAGAGCTACATAAATATTCAATCATCTATTTGTGTTCCCTTTAAATTACTATCATGCATTACTTTTTTATTAATGACTGCAGTTATTTAAATTTGAAAAGTCAGGTTCATGATTGATAGAAGGAATGGTAACCTCAAGAAAAAAATCAATATATGAACAAGATTATACAATCACAGTATACCAACATCCTGATGAAAATGAAATGGCAGATGGTAGCTGTGTTGATTAGCAGTGTTCACAAACCATGGCTGCAGAATGTGTGTGAAAAGGATGAAGAAGCCATCCACAGGGCAGACGACCAAACAATTTTAAAATGTTTTGGTTTTTTTTTTTTTCATTCTGAAAGAAACCCAATTTAACACTGAACTGATTTCTGCTGAACAGAGAGGAATCAAGTGAGAAACAGATTATTTTTTGTTTTGTAACATTTATGCACAGAGGGACATCTAACCAGCAACACAAGGTTGTTGCAGAATCTCTAGGAAAAGTAGCGCTCTTAAACCACGTATTCACTCAGTCCTTTACATAGGATTAGTATTCTCAGAGTCTAAACAGCAGGAGGCTATAAACATAGAATCATAGAATAGGACTTTAAAGATCATCTAGTTCAAACCCCCCTGCCATGGGCAGGGGCACCTCCCACTAAACCAGGTTGCACGAAGTCCCATCCAACCTGGTCTTAAACACTTCCAGGGAATGGGCATCCACAGCTCCTCTGGGCAACCTGTTCCAGTGCCCCACCACTCTCACAGTAAAGAATTTCTTCCTGATATCTAATCTAATTCTGCCCTCTCTCAGTTTAAAACCATTACGCCTTATCCTATCGCTCCACTCCCTGATAATGAGTCCCTCCCCATCTTTCCTGTAGGCCCCCTTTAGGTACTGGAAGGCCGTTATAAGGTCTCCCCAGGGCCTTCTCTTCTCCAGGCTGAACAACCCCAACTCTCTCAGCCTGTCCTTAAAAGAGAGGTGCTTCAGCCCTTCATGGCCCTTCTCTGGACTTGTTCCAACAGGTCCATGTCCTTTTTGTGTTGAGGACTCCAGACCTGGACGCAGTACTCCTGGTGGGGTCTCACCAGAGCAGAGTAGAGGGGTAGAATCACCTCCCATGACCTGCTGGCCACGCTTCTTTTGATGCAGCCCAGGATGCGGTTGGCTTTCTGGGCTGCTAGTGCGCACTGCCAGCTCATGTTGAGCTTCTCATCCACCAACACCCGCAATTCCTTCTCCTCAGGGCTGCTCTCAATCCATTCTCCACTGTAGAAAGGACATTCTCCACTGTAGAATGGACATTCTCCACAGTATAATGGACACTTCCAAATAATCTATAGCAAAATATATACCAACTTACAGTTAGTGAAGTTGTAGATAGCATTACTGATTGAAGGGTTCTAGGAAAATTTTTGTTTTATCTTTTCCTAATTCCGCTTCTCACCACCCAACTGTCACTCTCTTGCTGCTATATGTCAGTGTAACTCCACAGATTTTAGGGAATCCAAGTATATTTCCATCAGGCTCGTATAGAAATCATAAGATCCACAGTCCTCATGGCAAAACTACTTTTAGTGGAAACTGTAGTGAAATAGCTCAAATATCTGTATTGTTTTTCTGCAAACTATGAGAATGAGGAAAAATTATTAAATCAATAAATGTTAATACATGTAATATTGATATTCTTTTTTAATAATATAATATTAAAATTGAACAAATCATGAAATACAGCTGCCTGTTCAACTAACATGAAAACGTGTAGATGAAGAGACTGCTGCCCCACTTGTCAGGAGCTATTAGCCTTTGCAGAGAGACTATGGCACCTGCCTAATTTGTTATGCAGCTAGTTTTTAAAAAATATGCCGAACAGATAAAGATTTACCTTATTACTACGGAGACAAACGGCTGGAGTGTTGTTATATTTGTTTTGCTTGTTGCGTTTATTACAATTGAATGTAAAAAAGGCAATATGCTGAGGGAAGGGAATGGGTTGTCAATTCCTAGTACACAACATTCAAATTCATCCATGCCATAGACAGCATGTTAGGTTATGTGTAGGCAGATTTTTTTTTTTGTTTCGTGGCTTTATGGAATTAAAAGCTATTCCATTTTCTAATACTATTTAGACACATCTTTCTGAGCTGTATGCAAGCTTTATTACAGGTACCCTAAAGAGACTGAGTAAATATGGAATTGAAGTAGGAGAATCTGGGCTTGGTTTGTTACAAAGTATTAAAGAAAAAGATCTCACTTAAGAACTTGCATATTGTTATACTAGCTTTTTCATCTGAATTTGTCATGGGTCAATAGCATATAAAGTCTTTACTATCATATGCATGTTCCAAGCGTGACAACTTGGATGAAACAGGGTCATATGTGGAATTATGAATCAGTCCTCAAACATCTTCAATTTAAAATGCCGAAGTCAACTTTCAATTTAAGCAATATACTAATTTTTTAATAGTTAGAATTTGAAAAAAGAAATAACATGATACAGTCCAACAAGGTACTGTGCATCCCAAGTGGAAGTCCATAAAAAATAAAAAAGTGGATAAAGGCAATGTGATGAATTGTTTCGATCCCTGTGTTCCATCTCTCCACAACTGTGTGGGTTAGATGGCAATTTATTTTTTTTTTCCCGATTCAGCTACTGATTCCTGTAGTGTAAAGTGTGAATTTAGTTACAGTTTTTCTCTCGTGGATCAGCATGAATCACCAGCAGGACCAAATTAACACTTACAGCAGAAATGCTCCAATTATCTATTATGTGAGCTAAATATTTAATAATATTATCTGTTAGTAAAAGAATGGTGTATCCTCACAGTGAATTAGATGAAGAAAAATTAATATATGGGATGTTGAATTACCAAGTACATTCACAGATATAGCTTTGTTTCATAGCATCATATCTGAGCACACAGGGAAAACAATTACTTTTTAAGAAAGTATAAGTAAATTGGTAAATCTTAGTACATTGAGGATATCAGGTATATTAATTTGCTGGAATAAATGTCAATATGCTTATTCCCTTCTTTGTACCAGAATTATCAGTAAGTAACATCTTAATGTCCCTTTAAAGAAACACAGAGAAAAGGAAACTGATAATTCTTTTCTTAGAAGCAGATAAGAATTTTCCAAGATTATCAACAATGAGATTTAATGATCTGATTCACTGGTCCTGTGATATACCAATTACAGGAAAAATGTCATGTGTTGAGCACCACTGAAAATCAGTCAATAAGCAACCAAGTTCTGAAAACATTAGGCCTTACTTGGGGATTTTTTTGTTTCAAATGTGTTCTTTGTGCTGTATGTGTGAGAAAACATAGAACCATAAATTGGGAGTGGTTATATGAAAGGCTGCAGATCTTAAATAGAATACAACTAAGTTTAAGCTTTTATTTTAGCTTACCTAATGAGTATTAAGATACCACAGAATTTTTTTTTAATCATGCCTTGTGGAGCTAGAATGCATCTTTTAACAAAAGAAAAATCACTCTGACCTGGTTTGCTAATAATACAGTTTTGCTGTTTTCTTGCTATAGCTCAGCTATAAAAGCTTCCAATCTACTTTAAGTTATTTAAAAAGTTACTATCTTCCAGGCTTGGTAATAAAACCTGAGATTTAGTGCACTTTTGGAAAGTATCACACAGGGTGGAGATTCTATAATAACTCTATAGTCATCTCCCACCAGGTATTTTCCAGTTCTCCAAGGTATTGCATAATGAACAGCACGAGTGGAAGGGACACATGCAGTCAGGTAGCACAAAAAGCACCTTTCAGGGAACAAATATTTTTGGGTTTGTTTTTTTTTAAGGAAAAGATGCCAAATGGTTGGTTTTCAGATGGTTTTGATCCCCACCCCCAGTTTGTCTAGGAATATACTGGAGGTTTCCTATTTAGGGTGGGAGGATATCCCCCACGGTGTCCCTTTAGCTGTTATGTAGCATTTGACACGAAAGCACAGTTCAAGGTTTGCCTGAGATTCAAACTCTGAACAAACTAGAGCTGTTGTTTTTGCACTGGGCTTGCATCTGACCCAGCTTCCTCTTCCTTGCTGAATTTATCTGATTGTTGTGTCGGAATGTGGCCATAATGTAGTTAGACTAATTGAAAAATTTGGACAATTAGTTTTGTTTACAGCGCAGCAATACAGCGCCATAAAAAGCAGAACCTTGCCCTCGGTATTGCACTGAGCTCCCAGCAAAGAGCATGATCTATGACTTTGTAGAAAGCTTGAATGTCTTAACAAAAGTGATGGACTGTATAGACAATTTTTCCAAGGAATATCTCTTCTGCAGTCCAAAGTGGGCTGTAAGTACAGATTCAGACACTTTTATTCAGAAGAATTATTAGCTTGTTTCTTGAGCATAGCTCTTTGTTTGGAATGTGACTGGACATACATTAAATGTGACACCTAGTAACACATGTGAGTTTCAGGTCCTTGCTGTTTTTTAACAGCCATGAGAGACTCACTTATGGGAGAGGTAGTAAAGTGAGAGCTGTGTATTATTCCATTCTGAGGCACTTCTGATTCAGTGCCATGACAAGAATGTTAAATTAAATTCTCCTCTCATTTTCAGCTTTCTAAACTGCTTGAGAAACCTCAGATATTGTTCAGAAAATTGGGATTCAGCAGATAAGGAACTAGTACAGCAGAAGAACATGCCAGAAGTTCATTTAAAAGGAAGGTTGGGACAGAGAGTTTTATTATTAATAAGGTATTTGCCTGAAAGATTTTTCTTAGCTCTCAAAATTGCAGAAAAGGGGCTTATGTTTAAGTTCATCTGAGGTCAAAAAGATCAGTTTTGTGTGCTTTATTTGCGAATAGTCTCATTTTCCAACTTGAAGTTTGGTGAATAACTCCCTTACTTTTTATTGTGCCTGCTTCATGTTTGTAATTTTATTTCTGTTAAAAATGCTACGTGGAAACACTGTGATTTATCTGGAAAACTGCATGGAATACAAACCTGGTATTCCAATTTGAAAGGATACCTTTTAAAACAATGAGTATATTTGTGAATTAGCTCAGATTGACTTTACAGTATCTGGCACAGTTAACCACAGAATTACCAAGAAGCATATTGCACCAGTGTCACAAACTGTAGCTGTACACAGACATCTAAGATTTCTAAAACACACACAAACTCTTCCGTGTGCTTGTGCTCTAGAGCAAAAAACTTTTAACCTCCATTACAAGCATGTGACTTCTACAACTTCTGGGAAAGCTGCTAACACGTATCTGGGAGAAAAATCTGCCCTTTAAAACTGAAGAAAAAAATTGCAAAGGATTTTGAAAGCCTAAGTGCAGCAATATATCATCCAACGTGCCTGCATGGTCCTGTTTTGTGAGCAAAGTGAGAAAAAAATAGAGCAATATAAACAGAAAGATTGGAATTCTCATCTATTTCATGCAGAAAGATTGTAGAATCATTTCCAAAAGTGATGTGGGCATAATCATGTCTATCTTTTGCTGCCAAATAAATTGAGAGACTTACTTCAGTGAGAGATTTGCTTGCACACAACACAGGGCTGAATCTGCAATCACACAATTTTAGAATAAATATCAGATTTTAATCTTTGTATATGGATGGTGAAAGTTACATGTTTTTCATAATGCAAGCAAAATAAAATGCGGTATTTTTCCAATTAACTTTAAGGGTCAACAATTAAAATAATCATAAAGCTTATGGCATTAAAAAATCAGTATTTTTGCACAGGACTGGGGTTTTGAGGCTCAGAGGGATGTACCAGCAGGGATTCTGGCATTTGTATTGCCTATATGTTTTGTTGTTATGGAAATACTTTTAAAACATATGCCTCCTGCGTACAACTATGTTTTCCAGTTTAGGTACTTGGAGGTGAATAACTGTGAGAAACTGACATAACAATAACATAGGACATAACAATAACAAAGGCTAAGACAATGCTTTTTGTTATCATAAACTGTCTTTTTAAAATCATAAATTGTCTTTTTGTTATAAATGGTATTATATGCTTCAAATAGCGTGTTTTCTGTGCATAAGTATTTGCATATCTTATGTAGGTCAAAAATGCAAAATATTTTTATTTTACCATTTTGGTTTTTATCATTTGTTTTTGTGCAAATCCTAATCTTAGAAACCTGTATGTTGTTGTGTGTGCTTAGGCCAGACTTGGACACATACTCTCACTAGCTTCATGGGAAAAGTTCAGCTTGAAAGTGAGAGCTGGCTCACACGTCAAGCCTTGCCCTTCAGACAGACAGTGTGAACACAACCTTTTGTAACCTCCTGAAAAGGCTGTTTTCACAATCACAGGAAAGAATAAAGACAGCACTTTGGAGTATTTTTGTTATATTTTTCTTGTCCAACTCCCACATTAGTCAACAGGAATTTTCCCTTGTGAATTGATTTTTTTTCATTATTTTTTTTCCTTTTGGATTTGTTTTCTTAACTGTGTAAGTACTGCTTTCTGACTCTGGTCTTAGAAGATGTTTTATTTCTTGTTTTAACTCTGGTGCCATTTTCAGATAACTGGAATGAATGCTATATCTGCCTGCGTTAAACACAGTTAAGGATATCACAGACTAATGCATTTTCAGAAATAATATAAATTTATTGGGAAAACAGTTGCTGTGTTGATACATGGGTAAATTTGCTCTATTCATACTGTATTATTATAGCCACCGATCTGTCTTGTTCCCTGCTCTTTCTGAATATGTCTCAGGAGTCTGACCTACTCCAATAATAGAAATTTGTCTGTTGTTGAAGAGTTTTTTGACATGGAAAATGTGGGAGTTTTTATATGTTCTGTCAGCAGTTCAAACTAATGTCTCTTTGTAACAGAAGGAATTTAAATATTTAAAAGTTTTGCAGCTCTTATGGCCGAGAAGAATCAAGTTTTCCCCAAAATAGCACAGACTATAGGCAAACTTATAGAGTAAAACTGTGGCTGCCTTAAAACAAATAAACAAAACTGCAAAATGGGGAAGAATTGCATGGTTGTAGCGATGAGCCAGTTGAGTGCAGTGTTTCAGTACTTGTAGGCATGTGTGCTGCAGGTGAAGCCAACTTCTTAAGGCTTTACTCAGGCTTGCAGATTTTTAATTCTATACCGCTTTTCCCAGAGGCCCAGGACAATGCAAAGAGTTTGCACCCACTAATCCATAAAAATGCTAGTATAAAATACTTTTCTGAGCTGCCAAAATGACACATACATGTTTTCACCAGAATCTGTGCCAGCTATGCTGTTGTTCTGGGCCTCTGCTGAAGAGCAGCTCCTGGTCTCCCTAACTGTGCCAAAAAAAAAATGTGTTACCAAGTGCTTCATTTCCAGTGCTAGAATTTAATCTTTATGGTCTGTCAGCAATATTGTTCAGTCTTGCTGTACACAACCTATGTTCCTTTTAGAAAGAGCCTGTACATACTTCACCACAGATTCTCATCCCCTGTTGGGAAAGCTGTCTTTCAGGTTCTTTATTATGTTACTTTTGCATCTTTCATTAAAGTTGAGTGATTGCTGTAATCCATTTTTGTAATCTTGTGGTTTTTGCTGGAGCCAAACCCCAGATTTTTCCTGTCTGCCCTCTTTGCAGATTGTTCTCTGGATAGTATAATAGTAGTCAATGTTTTTTTCCCATTTTTTAAAAGGGCGCACTTTAGCTTGGTACATCCATTCAGTTCTTATTTGTTTCTGTTTACACCAAATCAATTTTTTTCCTTGTTCAGCTTTAAAATAGGTCTAGTCTAACTTGTTAGAGCAACTGCTTAAAGGTGGACTCAGGTTTCTGTATTAATTCACCATATTCTGCCTGTGTTGTTGCTTTCTCTATAGAGCCCTGTGTGGTGTTGATAAACACCATATTTTCTTTTCTCAATCTGCTTTGATGCCAGGCCCATTGCTGGAGTTACGTTCAGTGGAATGGCAAGGAAATGTTGGTTTCGCTTAAAGTTTTTTCTGTTTCTTTCTCTCACCTTGGAGTCTGAACTGGTGTTTGGATCACCCTAACAAAAGACTGTTCTAGGAGTGCTATTGCAGCTCTGTGTCTAAGCCATCAGCCAATGTATTGCCTTAGGCTACTGCTCTGCTGATGTGGTTACCTGGCTTCATCTCAGATAGCTCATATGCAATTACTTGTGATTTACCTGTAATTCAACATGTAGCTGTACCTGCTGAGGTCACTACTCAGGCTTTGTGCTGCAGTATCAGCTTAAGGCTGGAAGGTGCATTTTAGGGACTGGTGAGGAAATAAGAGGTATATCTTATTACTGTAATAGAAAAAATGTTTTTTAAAAAAATTTTGGGCCACCAGTCTATTATGCTAGTCTCTGACTTTTTGTTAGTAATCGGGGAAATTTTGTGCTACATTTGTACTTTGTCTGGTCTTAGTGCACATAATGTAGTCATGATTCAGGGTATTGGTTCAATAACATTATTCAAAATCAGAAACTTCAGAAGAAGCTAAAGAAATAAAGTGAAATATAATTACTCTGCATCTAATCGGTTGTGCCGTTCTGTATATGCTGTACCAAAACAAAGAATGGAGTAAGTATCTCCTTACCTATGGAGGGCCTTCTGCAGACATCTGCAAAACAACCCAAGTATTAGCATGTAAAATTTGCAAAACCAGAAGGACTACAAATAGAGTGGAGGTATCATCCCACAAGTAAAATGAATGATTACTGTAGTTATTTAAAAATATATGCAAGTAATTACCCTGATCAAAATATTTTAATGATTTTTAATAGAATTATTTGCTTTTGCCTTCATACTTGTTTTTAAATAACCATTTGTTTCTTGGCCTGTACTCTCATCTGGTGGTACTCTTTCTATTTTTACTTTGTTCTGCTTATAGTAACTGGGTTGTGGGGGGGGGGGGGGGGTGTGGGGAGAGCAATTACTGGAGAATTGCTTTCCTTGGCATGAATAAATCACAAGTTGACAGGAATGGCTCTCTTGCTGCTCCACAGAATATGATGTTGATGCAGGAGAAAAGGTTCTTGAATTTCAACAAGTTCTAGAGAGATTTTTAACTCTTCTTAAGAGGTCAACACTGACTACTAGAGTCTGAACTAGTCTGTGGAGAATGGAAAAGTGACATACAGGTTTTTCAGTCCTCCTGTCCCCTGCCAAGGGCTCTTTGGCAGAATTCGAGGAGAAGATGCCTTCTTAAGTTTCTTAGGTCACTATGCAGTCATTCTTTAGGGATGGCATCTTCAGGCACATCCATTGTAATAAATTTTGAACATGTGGCTATTGTTATTTATGGTTTATGTTTCTTATGACTTTCACATAGATTATTATTGCTTAATTGTAATATTTGCAGTTCAGTGCTCTCAAAAAATGGGTGTGGAGTTAAAAATGAATTTATGTACCTTAGTGAATCTCTCAGCTGTTTTTTAAAATTTCAGTTTTTTCTTTTGTTTTTATAAACAGCTGTTTGAGTTGAAATGAGAATATCTGAAGAAGAAGCCAGTACATGATTTTATCATAAAGCTTTCAGAGTCCAACTGGCTGAGGCAGGACACAAAAGCAATTTCCCTCTTGGGAGAAACTGAAGCTTAATTCATAAGGGCTATGCTGACTGTAGTTCTGCTTCTTTATGAGCTGGTCCTCATCAATCACATTGTTAGCAATCCAAGCTGTGCATATAGTAAATTCACCTCTTTTCAATCCTCTTTCACTAATCTTTTACCATGCTATCTAAATGCATAAAATGGGTATTAAGTAACATATATCATAATTCTCAAGCTGAATACTTATATTAATATATCCAAAGTAAAACTAACTTCTTAGTTACGTTCTGAATAAAGATGCTGATGTGTTAAATCGTACTTCTGACACCATGCCAGAAAATACATTATTTTTGAAAAGAATTAGAGAACAAGTTTGTTTCCATTTCCTACACCATAACACAGGAAGAGACAGCTAGCATCTCCCTTTTGAGAGCACTGTCTGATTGCATTGGCATCTGAGCACACCAGATGTCCTTTTGGATACCCAGTGGCAATAAAAGGGAGATACTCACCTACTTTGAAATACAAAAAGTGAAAAATAGGTCTCCCAAGTAGACAGTTTCAATGTCTTTGAAAATATTTCTGTATATCACAGACCTTTGAATTTTTTTGTGTCTCTAGGTACAAGAGACCCCTTAGGGTGGTTCTTTCACAAGACTTCTACCACCTCTCCTGCCAGTGAAATATGATTTATGATGAAGATAAATTATTACAATAGCATTTGAAGCCAAGCTGCTTCTCTCTTTCATGGAAAGCCTTCCTATTCATCAAGTATGCAACTGTGTATACAATGCTATCAACAACTTTAGCAGCGTTATCTGCCTAGAACTAGATATAACTCTAAGCTATTCAATGAAGTAGATTTAAGACTCAAAAATATATATAAGCCAGTCATACATTGAAATGGCAAAACTGTACATGGGCCTGAGCTATACAGATCTCCCAATGCCTCCTGAAGCTGCCAGTTCACATCGGATCTGTATTAAAAAGGGGTACAGGAGCCTTAAATTGGAAATTACTTTCATCTCCCTTGCAAGCCTCTCTCTCACTGTGTGACTCAGATTTTGCTTGTCTCTCTCCCTTACGTGCACGGATTAATCTCTGACAAAAAGACTGAAAAACATGAGAAACCTTCCCTTTTCTTCTAGTAAACGTGACAAAATTCCTCTCCTACCAAGAACAGCTGAAATTACCTGAAACTGTCAAAGGAGCTTTACCCTTCCTCAATATGGCACTACTGGTGGGAGCTGCTGAAGGAAATGGTATTCTCTACAAACTGCAAACCTCTTTTCCCATTATCACAGACAGCAAAGCTTGGCTTACAGAAATGAGCTGTGACATGAGGTAACCTTAGCAATGAATTATTGGAAGTTTTTTTCATCAATGAATTTCTGTAAGTTTTCCTTTATGTATTTCATGGACAAGGTCATGCCTGTAGGGGGATGAATAAGCAGAAATACAGTGGAACAGCACCCACGGATTTAAATTAAAATTTAAATTAATGTAATCCATACTACCAAGATGGATTAGTCTGGATAGCATATGCACTTTTTTTTTTTTTTTTTTTTAGCGACAGAAGGATGAGAAGGTGAATAGGAAACAACTCTTACTTTCCTTGCAGGTTCAAAAAACAAGGCACAAAATGAAACTAGCTAACGGTATATCCAAAACAAATGAAGTCTGGTGGTCCTTAACAAGATGGGCCCACACTGTTAAGGTCATCCCAGGTCCTTTAACCTGCACAGGCCCATCTTTTTTCGGAAATATCATTGAGCTACTGGGACTCCTCATCTAGTATGCCTGTTCTTCTCTGTGACAACCTTCAAAGAAAATTTCATTATAAATTATAAACCCCTTTGCAGCTCAAAACCTAATGTCAGAGGCACACTTTCTTCCTATTTTTGTTTTCAAAGTATAATTTTATATGAGGTTGATCAATTCCAGTTTCTAAGTAACTGACACTTAATTTCTTTTGTGTCTTCTGCGCAGGGATCATTAGAGCATTCAGCGCTGATAAATGTACTTCTTCGGACATAGGGTGATTTGAAATTTTGAGCTATATGCAGTATTTTAGACAGCTTGATTTTTTAATAAGCACATTCTGCACAGGAGATATGTGTACTTGGTTTTGAAATAATCCCTTTTAAAGGAAAAGATGAAATAGATGTAAAGAAGGAAATTGCAGAATGCATGGAAGTAATTATAATTTCATTTATTTGATAAGTTGTTTGAAGGAAGGGAAGATATTCTATGGTTTTTTTATATTTTAATTAGAATAATAAGAGAGACCAAGATCCATCCTTCCTCTTGAGTCTTCTGCCAGCTGTTGAGTATTGTGGTACCAGTCAAATTAACCCTTTCCCAGATAGTCAATGACAGCCTTTTGTGTGTGTGTGCATTCATTCTTTCTGAGTTATTGAAGTGGACAGTGTGGGCAGTGAGTCAGAATTTGCTTGAACGGTAGAGTTTGCAGCTCTCATAAGAGATTATCAGTGTCCCTGAAGCTAAGGTATTTGAAAAATGTTCAAATAAGAGAGGTATCAATGCTCCCAAAAGACATTTGCCCTAGCAGTACCCAAACATGTAATGATCCCTGTTCAGAAAGGTACTACCTGACTCCACAAAAATCGGCTGTGTAGTAGCACTGCTGTAGTAGTGGTGCTACTGCCAAACATCTTAAGTGAACACTATCAACAATGTGTCTTAGGTGTGCTACACAGGCTATGTAATTAAATTTTGAAGGCCCAGATGTATTCATGGAAGAAAAACACGCATCAAAAGGTACTAACTGAAAAGACACCAACCCTGACTGAGAATGAACCAAAGTTTTTTGAAGGCAGGAAATGTATTTTGATGGTATCAAAAATGTCATTGATGATATCATAGATGGTGTCATGGTTTTGGCTGGGATGGGGTTGGCTTTCTTGCTAGCAGCTGGTGTAGTGCTATGTTTTGGATTTGGGATGACAATAGTGTTGGTAGAGCACTAATGTTTTGGGTTGCTGCTAAGCAGTAAAGGCCTTTTCTGCTCCTCACACCACCCTGCCAGTGAGTAATCTGGGAATGCATGAAAAGTTGGGAGGAGAGACAAGGAAGACAAAGGAAGGGGTGGGGGGTGGGGGGATATTTGGAGTTACAGCATTTTGTCTTCCCAAGTAGCCTTTACACATGATAGAGCCCTGCTTTTCTGGAGATGGCCGAACACCTGCCTGCTGATGGGAAGCAGTGAATGAATTTCCTGTTTTGCTTTGCTTGCATGCATGGCTTTTGCTTTACTTATTAAACTCTTTATCTCAGCCCATGAGTTCTCTCACTTTTACTGTTCTGTTCTCTTCCTCATCCTGCCGTGGGGGGAAGGCAGCAAGTGGCTGCGTGATCCTAGTTGCTGGCTGGGTTTAAACCATGACAGATGGGTATCATATCACAGATGAATACTATTCCAAAAAAAGCACATTAAATACATAACTGTATTAGGACTGAGTTTTGTTTTTCATTTTCCTACTTTTCATTATAAATGAAGAATTTTACATGACAAGTTTTTATATCACATTATCATGTCCGTGGCAGGTAGTGATCTCACTTGTACAAGTCACTACGCAAGTGGTGGACGCAAGTCCATTCTTCACCAGTCTAATCTGACTTGTGTTTTGTGATAAACTCATACTCACTTTCTCTGCTATATATTCTTAACGTGAAAGTTTCCTCTCCTTGATAGGTGGCTTTTTGTCACAATTTTTTCTAAAATCTGCTAAGTGGAAGAGATAGAGTTTGATTGCAATTTTATCACTGCTTATGTCAGTGAAGACTCTTTTAGTTGATAAGCCTTCTTCAAACAGAGCAAGACCTCTAATCTTATTTGCTAATTGAGTTTCATACACACCATCAGTTAAATGTCTGTTTTTCTAGTTATTCATTAGCTATCGAATATATATGCATAGATGCTCCTCCAAAGCTGAATTACACTCATTCAAAATCCTTACTCTTCCATAAACAGCTAGCAGGGATAGGTGAATTTGCAGCAAGTCTTTACAACAATCCTTTGCTTTTATTAATTCATAGTATGATTATTTTTTTTGTCACCAATCTTTGTTTAGTTGTCTTCCTCTCACCCAAATTTTGGGAATATTTCCATAATGTTTAAGGTAAAAGTAAATGAAAAGAAAGCTTAATTAAGCATGGCAAATGTTACACATTCAGCAGAGAAATGAAGATAGGAATTTTTACAGCAGATCACTAATGAACAAGGATCCTCATTAACATGTGTAGACTAATACCCAGTAGATGCCCAGTAGAAGCCCAGTAGAAGTTTTTGATATGGTAAACTGTATTGCAGTATTTGTATCACAGGTTAAAAACCTGAGAGACTTTCTATATAATGCTTTCCAGATAGTACTCCAAATATCAATAAAGAGTTTGGAAAGCTAAATAAGTTTAAAGACAATGTTAATGAAGTAGTTAGCACAGACCTGATAGCTGATACCTGCTGCTGAGAGGAGTATTTTTAGTCAAAAGTCAAGATCAGTGTTTTCTGTTTCATAGTCTCCTACAGAAATAAGGAGCTAATATGATCAAATAGAGGAGGAGACTGTATGTTTAGTTCAATTACAAGAGGTTTCACGGTCTTTTTTATAGAAAGGCAGTGTAAGTTATACCTAACCAAATTTAAAAGGGATCCAGCAAATCCTGGAAATAGAGAGATTATTTTATGATGTTTATGAGTGCATGATTTGAAAGTTGAATATAGACCTTAGAATCACTTAGTAGTTGTACATGCAGTTGTAAAGCAATAGAAAAAATTATGCTAAGGTCCAGAGCTAAATGTCCTTTCCAAGAGTCACCTAACATTTAAAGTTCCATACCCTTGATTAAAACAAGACAGTTATCATCGCACCAGATTAATGTCTTTGACAGGTACCTTCACATCAAAGTCACTGTTGAAGTAGGCCAAAAAAAATGTGAACTTCTGCCTTGTTCTCTAGTGATTGAGATTTTGCTTGATCTTCATGCAAAATAAAAAAAAAAGTAGTAGATCTTAAACTTGATAGCAATGATGCTGATGTAAAGTTTAAAATACTCAGATTCAGACCTTGGCTACCACACATTTTCTGTGTGATTTTAGGCCAGATGTTTATAATATAACTAAACTAATCCTCATAGTTCTGTCTCACTGACTTCAATGGATTTTGGATGAGAAGAATATCCTCAGCTGGTCTACTTTAGAGCAGCTTCACTCTAATAAAAACGGTCTTCATCGTGTGAGCAGATGGCTGGTTTTGTGTTAGTTACCCTGCACTGGGGCAATGATAAAAATACATCCCTTGCTTTGAAGAGGCAGTAAAATCCAGCAACATATAAATGCATCTGAAAATAGGAGAGTCTATGTGCATTCACCTTTCCTTTTCCTTTTTTCTTCTTTGGATGCAAATTTGAGAATGTGTCTGTGAGAAATTATCCATTAAAGTTGCTTTCTACTATTTCACAGCAGAATTATAATTTAAAAAATCTTTCCTAAATGAAAGTGCTCTTTTCTTACACCTCTGGTGATGTGGAAATTGGAGTTGGTTTGTGTTCTCTCTCATCCCTTCAGCATTCTAGTTATAAAAGAGCTAATTTGTGTGGAAATGAGAGAATTGATATTCTAGCCAGCTCATTAGGTGCAATTAGAAGAAAACCATCCCTCAGGGTCAATGAAAATCACTACCAGAGAAATAATCATTCATGTTAGAGGGCTCTCTTCCCTTAAGTATAATAATGTTGTATTGGCCTGTATTCTTCATACACTTCTTGCGGTTCTATTAGAAACAACACACAATGAAAGAACAGTCACTTTCTTGAAAGGAAAATTTGAATCTAGCTTTCTGTCCTTCCTTTTTAATAGGACCTGTCTACCACAGAGTGGAAACCTACACTTAGAAAGTTGATTTTTAAGTGTGACTTAAGTGGCTTTGTAATTCAATATTTTTTATATTTTATTTTTAGTGTAAGTTTCTATGATAGAGAACAGAACATTAAAGAGTATAGCATAATGGCTGGATGAAGTTAATGTCTGTGTATACTTACACTGAAACAGAAAATTTTGCAGTATGGATAGTATTACAAAATATTTAATGTAATGATGCTTAAAGTCATTAATCTGAAATGATTCCTCAAAACAAAACTATGAAAATTATGCTGAGATTAATTCTTTTGAGACCTGCAGCTCTCTTGCTTATCTTCAAGCACAGGAGAATTTTGAAGCACACAAAGTACAGAGGAAGATCTATGTGTTTCTGGATATGCAGATCAATCTACTCCATCCAGCCCTGAAGCTCTGACGTGTGCCACAAAAATCTATTTTTTTCTCGTTTTTTTATCAGATATTTAAAAACAGAACAAACTTATTTTCATCATTATGTTCAATATAGGCTTGTTTCACATGATATGATATGATATCAAGTGTTTTGTCCAGTTTCTATTAAATGGGCTGCAGCCATTTCCTCAGGGAGACTATTTAGAATTTAGCAGATCTTAGTGCTAGTAAAACATTCCTAATGTTCATCCTAAATGTTTTGTTTGTTTTGTTTCACCCTACTGCTTCTAAACTTGTCCTCTTAGGTCTTTCTCAGTGATGTCTATTGCTCTTTGGAAAAAAAGTTTTTTTGTCTTTTTTTTTTTATTTTTAATCATACAGCACATGCTTCTAACTTAAAATTCTTCCCTCCTTCATGTTGGAATCCAGTGTTCCACAGAAGAATGACAGGTAACTTTATGTAACTGAAAATAATTGCTGTGATATGTTAAATACTGAAGTATAATTACTATCTGAAAGCTACAAAAACCCTACTTGATCACTTGCTTCTTTGCAACAAAAGACCTACTCTTTCCAGAACAGCAAGATGACTTAATTTGGTGAATAATAAAGAAAAACATTTGTAAATGACAGATTTCTTTTTTTTCCTATTGATCAAAGTTGCAATTACTGGAGCAATTAACTTTTGATCTCTATTAGGGTGCAAGTGAAACCAACAAAAGTTAAAAATGACATGGTGCTATTTTTTGCAATGAAATGGACTAGTAGTAGCTGTCAAGAAGTTTAGCAGTGAATCGTGCTCTGTTACACATACAGAAATTATTCTGTCCTTTAGAAATGTATGCATGACAAGCACAGAAAATAGTAACATAATAACATGAGAGGGGATACTATTTCTGGTGTTCATCTATTAAAACTGAACCAATTGGTCTTCAGATTCTGAAGTTTTTCTTCAGGTAAATCAGTTAACAGAATTTTACACAACTTGTGTATGAACAAATTTGACCTCAGTTTGCATTAATCAGTATCACTGTGCAAAAGCTAAGTTACAGGATGAATATTTTATAAGGCCAAATATGTATTATACACATGCTGCATAAGTTTACAATAGATTTATCTAGATAAGTAGCTGTAAAGGAGAAGTGTAATTAAAACCAGAATGTTTTGCCCTATGTTATCCAAGAGAAAGTTATTTAAATTTAATATCCAAGTTATGCTAGTGAGCATGAGGTTTAGTTTCATTGGCTCAGGCTATCACAGATTTTCTCCTTCTAAATCTAAACCTGGGGTATCCTAGAAACACTCAAACTAAAAAATGAGAAAAAACCCTGCATGCTCAGGGTAAATATGAATTATACTCACTTTTGTTGCTATCAAAAATGGAAATTCATTTTTTTAACTTGTTGAATATATAGACCTCTAGAGTAATATACTGTTATAGCCCACTGTAGGATCTTTTAGGCTCCTGAATCATCTTATTCTGACAGCAAATAAAGTTGTAAATAACTTGCCTGGAAATACAATGTTGGCAACATCTCTGATACAGTGGTCACTGTTTGTGCACTTTATCTATAACTCCAGTGAATCTCATAGTGAAATTAACAAAAGGTTAGCCCTTCATTATAAGGTTATATAGAAGTTCAAGATAGGAAATGAGGACGATGATATTCAAATACGACTACAGAATGTATTTAGATAGGCAAAATAATTATTGAGACTGGAATGTGGTATTGCATACTGGGTCACTGAACTGATTTAGCTTTTGAAGTGTTTCTCTAAAATTCCATTATTTTGATTATTTTTAACCAAGTTCAGTTCACATCACAGATACAAACCCAGTATTTTGGCCCAATAAGATATCAGTCAGAAACAAGAACAGGTGACAGACAAATGAGAGGGGAAACTGGAATTCACTGAATTTATTTTTGTTCTCTGAAGTAAAATTATTACAGTACTAGAATGTAAGTTGGAGGCTTTATAGGTTGAGAACTCAGACTATATCACATCAGGAGACCTTGTAGTCTTAAACAGATAAGAATGAGAAAGAAGTAAAAAGATGGGTTAAAAGCAGCAATAAAAGTGAAAGCAATTCAGCCACAATCATTCAATAAATTCGTGGCAAAATGGAGGATATAAGTCTCACAACCACTAATGAGCCATTCATTAAACGAAACTGTGTTTCAATTTATTTGTTTTAAATAAAACTCAAACCTGAGCTATTTGTTGCTGTCAAACATGTGCCTATGTTAATTTCCAACATTATTTTGGTTGAATTGCCTCAGCTTTATCTGTAAGTAGTTTGTGAAATGAATACTGTTCTTCCCAAATAGAGATATTTGAAGCAACTAAAATACACATTCCTTGAGCTGCTGCTGTTGGTAAACAAAGGGATGTGGGGGGGAATTAAATAATGTATAAGGTCTTTGAATTGAATGACTCCATAATTGCTTAAATCTTTCTTGAGACAATTACATCTATGAAAGACATCGCTGGAAATCTAAATACTGGGAAATGGTTTCAATATAAGAAAATAAACTTTAAAAATAATTATTAAGTTTTAGTAACCAGGATGCTTAAGTGTAAAATTTCTTACTATATACCTGATTAACTACTTTGCCATCCGTATAACTAAGCTTTGTATACTGTAGTAAAGCAACAACGAAAAGCAAACAGTAGAATAATAGTAGTAAGAAGATTATGTGTTTATATGGTATTCTGTATATTTTCTTTCTGTGATACTTTGTGCCTATCTACTATTATGTACTATCAGGATTACTATTAACATTTTATGAAGTCTTCAGTTCTCAAGAGATTAATGAACAAGTATCTAGGGAAAATGCTGAAACAGACCAAGGAAAATTCACCTGGAATTTTTTTGTAATGCTAAAGAGATAGCATATCTCTTCAACAGTGTTTTGATTTGCTATGTTATTGCTAGTTAAAGAAATTTACTGCTCTTATGTAATATTAGGTCAATGGGAAAACATGTTTATTAATTGAGGCATAAAAGATCAGAGCAAGAAAAAAAAAGGTAACATTTTTTTTTCTTTGTGACTTCCAAGTGACTATGTTTCAGTAGTAACCACTTTTTCCTCTCATAGTCTGAAAAGGTTTCACAAAGATAAATCATATTAATCTTCATATAAACCATTCCATGCATCCGCTTGCAAAGCCAGTGAAGATGTTTTGATCCTTAACTGATGTTTTGGCATAACATTGAATAATATGAAATTTCTGGTGATGTGAAGGGACTGTAGCTATGGATAGAAGGTAGAAGATTTAGGGACTTGAGAGAGGAGCTGTTTGTGCATGCTCGGAGTTTTCAACAATGTGGTTTTTGACAAGATAAAGTTGTTCTCCTAAAGATACTCATTAAATACTTATAGATAATTCAGAAGAACTCTGGTTTGATCTGATTCTGTGAAAACACAAATACTTGAGGAGAAACTCTGAAAAAGGAGAAAGGTCGTGTTTTGGGTTTTTTTTCTCATGCAACAGTATCACTTGTGGCTTGTTGAAAAAGACTCTGCATGGCAACAAATATTTGGTAAACCTGATTTTTTCTCCACATTGATCTAAAAAAAGTCTATAATTTTTAATCTGTCTGGCTATTTCTACTTATTATGAAGCAGGGTCTCATTTGAATTTTGAATCAGTTCACAAGAAGTCAATCTGCTTTTACTATCTATCCCATAAGAATAACATGCTGAAGTTTTTATCTTTTCTTCTATTCATTATGGATAGCAAATTTAGAAACAAGTAGTTCTTTATTATTTATAATTACTATAAATATTATTTTTGTACCAGAGATTCACTGTGTAGGACATTATTTTATTTCTTTCTTGCCCTTACTTCGGTTATATTCTTTGTTCTATTATCAAAACAGTTCAATTGTAAGTGGAGAGGAGTCCCAGATATTGCAATCTCTGTTGTAAGAGAACTTGCTGTGCTTTAATATAGGAGTACTTGACCTTCCTATACATAGCACAAGTTGGGGAGCAAAGCGATAGCAAGAACCACAAATTATTGGCCTTTCTCTTTTTTTTTTTGTTTCTTTTTTATTAATGCATCAATCTCCAGAAAGAGAAATTTTTGTTAGTGCTGTATTGAGGGCAAATTACTTAAAAGCAGAGACTCTCTAGTTTGAATCACTGTTTTGTTTCTGTTTTGAATTAGTCTTTGCCAAGAAAGGTAGGGAATAGGTGGTTATGTCAATGGAAAACACCACAATACTACAATACAAAACAATACTTCTGTTCCTCAGTTCCTGTGCCAGGATCAGTGATTGCTGACACTATCAAGAAGCCTATGAAAATATTTGCCCTGGAAAGAGGTTAAGAGTGAGAAAATAATAATGTGAATTTTAGGCAGGGAAGGAGCTACAGAAAAAACAAAAGTGAAGCCTTAATAGAACTGAAGCATTGTCTTACAAATTATTCTGTTTCTGTAGCTTACTTCCACAAACCTTTGTCCTGGTTTCATCTGGGATAGAGTTAATTTTCTTCCTAGTAACTACTGTGTTTTGGATTAAGTATGAGAATGACGTTGCTAACACATATTATTTCAGTTGTTGCTGGGTAATGCTTGAATTAAGTCAAGGATTTTTTCAGCTTCCCACAGAAGCTGAGAGGGAGCATAGACAGCACAAGCTGGCCAAAGGAATATTCTGTGGGATAGATGTCATGCTCGGCATATAAATGGGCGTTTGCTGGGGGGCAGGACTCCATGATTGCTGCTCAGGGATAGGATGGGCAATCAGTTGTTGGGTGCTGAGCAATTGTATTGCATCACTTTTTTTTTTTTTTAAGTATTATTTTACCATTATTACTATTATTATTTTCTCTTCCGTTACTGTCCTATTAAAAACTATCTTTATCTCAACCCATGAGGTGGGTTGTTTTTTTTTTTACTTTTCCTCACTCTTTTCCTTATCTGGGGGGGAAACGGTGAGTGTGTGGGGGTGCGGTGGGAGGGAGTGAACAGCTGCATGGTCCTAGTTGCCGGCTGGGGTTAAACCAGGACAACCTTAACCTAATAACATGCCATTCTTCTCTTTCCCCCTGCCCTCAATTTTAGTTCCATTATAGAACGCAGATGTGTGCTCTAAGAAACAGATAGAAAATTCATACATAGATATATTCCCTTTCTTATTTGGCCTGACTCTCATGCAATGCTTTTTATCACTCTTTTTTACTCTTCCTACTTTTTGTTCCATATCACTGTGCTGCCTTCTAGATGTTTATATGCTGGATGAAATTTAATAAACAATGGAGTATTTTGTGTTTATTAAAAGCATTTCAATCAGTACATGATTAATTGAAATTCTCAATGTTATGAACAGTACAAAAAATACTTGTTAACATGCAGTACTATTGACGTCAGCATGTTTGCCTTCTAAACCCTAATATAAATCCCTTGACAAAAGGCAGAATTTCAGCAGCAGCTGATAGTGTCTCTTGTAAGTTTAGAGATAAAATAGATAATGTACTGCAGTCTAGGCAGAATTTGGTTTTATATCAGATAAGCTATTTTTCACAAAATTGATTTAGTAATTTGTCCTAGTTTCAAATTATTTACTTCAAATGCCTATCAGTAACAGATAATCACTTTCAACAATCAGTTTCTCACACAGCATTTTTTCCACCAAATAAATCCAAAGCCGTATTAATTTGTACTCATTATTGTACACTTTTCTGCTAATGTCAGAAAGTTAGTTAAGTATTTTAAGTTTTGCTAGCATTATGGTATATGAAAAGTGGTTCAAAAGATGTACAGACTATAATTTCATCTTTAATTAAAACTCTACAGAAGATACTTTTTTTCACTAGTATACTGATGCACAACCAACTTCTTATGCAAATGTTCCTTAACTGTATTATCATCAGGTGCTCTTAGTTCCAGATGATTTCAAAGGGTCTTACATGGAACCAAAAAACTTCTGAAAATCACCTCTTACTAGCCAGCAGAACAAAGGGGATTGCTAAATTGGCATGGGTTATGTTGGAAAAATGAATAGATCATTCGCCTTGCACTTTTTTTGACTTAATGGACATCTCAAGAAAAAAGATACATAAGTCTTTACTCCCTTTAACTAGGCTTTCATTTCTTACAGAGGATAGTCTGAAGCAGTTTCTTTACTATGTATACACCCCAGGTGTTCGCATGGGGTGTGTAATACTATCTAGTCTGGAATAACTGTGGTAATCAGTTGCTTGACCTCCTACAGGCTGTTTAAACTGGTAGAGTTAACTGTGTATCAGAGATTGCACAATGAAGAGCAGTGCCATCTCTGGGGGGAGTCGGTTTCAGTAAGAACTGATAACAGCTGATGGGATGGACCCTTAAAAGGTGGTCTCATTCAGTCTGAGCATTAACTAAGTAAAGCAAAACTGAAGGGCAAAAAATTGAGGACTATGTTAATGAAGCAACTGTTTATCTAAAGCACTCGTGTTATGAAAAACTGATCTCTGGGGAGATGATTTAGTAGATAATTCTGTAACAACTATAATTTTATCCTTTATATAGCTAGTCTAAATATAGCAGAGACTAATCATGACTAAATGGCTATCAATAGGTCCTGTTAAATGAATTGGGCAAGAATGAGTACTGTGAAAATGGTGTGGTTCTCCCCCTCCATCTTCATCATAGACAGAGTTCTATTCCCTAAGACTGCCAAGTATCATTTTCATTGCTGTTTCAAAACATAATATGAAAACAGAGAGTTCTATCTCTTTCCTCTTGTAGGTTGTATTTATCACAAAATTAGATGGCATTGTTTCTAAAGCATGTACTCTGTAATTCGATAATAACATTAACTCAAGTTTCCCACAGTGAAATGTGTGGATGCACAAGCATTCTCTTCTAACAGAGTGAATTCTCACAGTAAAAGCAGTAATATTCAAACATGCTGAGAAGGAAGATGAAAGAGATCTTTTGTATTTATTATTCTTCATTTGTAATCAATCAAAACTAGCAAACAGCAAAAGTTGCTAACTTGGTGTCAGTGTCATGGAATTGGGAAATGCTTGGTGAATGAAGAAAGATACAAACATTCCCCATTATACTGTAATCAAACTGTTGTGGTGGTGAGCTCTGCACATATGGAAGAGGATAAATAGATTAAAAATGTGTTTTATCCTGGACCTTTCCCATGTGGCATTATTAGTATGCAATTAGTAAATAGCCCTTATATTTTAATGCTAGCCTGAGTCCTATAGCAGTATTCTTTTACCTTTGTTTCCACAATAGTTTTTCTAGAAAGATATTAACATTAAGACACATTTCATCATTATGAAGCTACATAGATTTTCAGCTTTGGAATAATGTGTGTGCTGCTTGAGTTTAGTGGGTTTTTAAACAGTTTGTCAGTGTCTTAATATATAAGGGAAACAGAACTGTTATGTTCCAGCTCAAAATGCTGGAGGCTAACATATACAACTTTGCTGTCTCTATACACTACCTAGGGATTCATTATACAGCGTGCAAGATACCCACCAGTTCTAAAGAACCAGAAGTGAACATGTTAAGAATATGGGAATCAAACATGCAACTGGAGAAAGGGAAGAGTTGGCAACTCCCTTGCTACTGCAGAGGTCATTACAAGTATTCCCTGCATTTCTTTGTACTCTATTAGATGTGCAAAAAAAATGAACAGTAGGCTTATGCTAGGTGTAAACCCAGGTTGCTAATATCATTTTCAGTAAACAGTTGGCCAGAGTGAAAATATTTACATTATGCCACTGGCTTACTGATCTATGGTGGCGTGGCTGCCTGTCATGGTTTTGGCTGGGATAGATCTGACTTTTTTGCTGGCAGCTGGTGGTGTTGTGTTTTGGATTTGGGATGGGAGTGGTGCTGTTGGTTATTGCTAAGCAGTCAAGGCCTTTTCTGCTCCTCATACTGCCCCGCCAGCAAGTAGGCTGCACAAAAAGCTGGGAGCCGATACAGGCGGGGCAGCTGATCCCAACTGACTAAAGGA
Source organism: Numenius arquata (assembly GCF_964106895.1). Lineage (NCBI taxonomy): Eukaryota > Metazoa > Chordata > Aves > Charadriiformes > Scolopacidae > Numenius > Numenius arquata. The sequence continues at coordinate 36,149,168 of NC_133578.1, forward strand.
TTATTCCATACCATATAATGTCATGCTCAGTATATAAAGCTGGGGGAAGAAAAAGGAACAGGGAGGGGGGGACATTTGGAGTTACGGCGTTTTTTCTTCCCAAGTAACCATAATGCATGATGGAGCCTGCTTTCCTGGAGATGGCTGAACACCTGCCTGCCAACGGGAAGCAGTGAATGAATTCCCTGTTTTGCTTTTTCTGATTCTACCTCCCCATCCCAGTGCAGGGGGAAAAGTGAGCAAGTGACTGCATGATCCTAGTTGCTGGCTGGGGTTAAACCATGACACCGCCCTTTACACTCTTGTGTCTCAAAGTCAGTGATTCTTCAAGGGCTCACAAAATACCATCAGGAAAAGGGAGTGAACACACACTGAGTAAGATTATCTAAAGAAAATAAATGAATAAGGCTCTTAGGGCTCAAATGTGTACTTTGCATAGACAAGAATAACATGGATTTTTTTTGCTTATTCATATGTTCAGACAGTATTTAGTACTGGGACTAACATGAATTGATGAATTTTGCCATGCTTTTCACAGCCTGAGTTATGGGAGGCAACACGACTGAGAGTTACACTTTTTTTTTATGTGGCATAGAGGCTTTATGAAGAATGCCATGACATATTTCAGTCACATCTCTTTAATATGATTGTAAACAAATTCTAGTTAAGAATGGATTCCCTGTGAGGAAAATCTGTATAGACTCCATGAGGGAAGGGTTATTGATTATTGCTTGAGCTGAAACAGAGTAGCAAATATGTTAAATAAATCAGGAATACATTATACCTGCTTTTTGGTATCCTGTACTGCTTTTTGCCTTGGTATGATTGCTCTGCCACTGCCAACAGGGTCAAGATTTCTACCTGGGCTCCTTAAGACACATTTTGCTGCAGCCAGGACAGCCATCCCATCCTGTGGGCTGGAGCCTCCCACTCCAGGGGGCCTCAGTGCTAGCACTGAGCAGCCAGGGTAACCCCCCTTGTGAGCAGGGTGCTGTGCATCCCTTGTGCTCAGCCGGAAGTGCTTGGAGCAGCCCCCTGTAAGCACGTAGGTCACTCCTGCCCTGGCCTTTCAGAGGCACGGGCAGAGGTCTGAGGAGCAGGCTGTACCCTCCCTGTAGTCAGGGCTAGGGCCCCAGCTCTTTGGGTGGTCTTTTGCCGCTGTGCTCCACTGCCTGGCTGTTGAGAATCATTTCTGTTGCTCTGGGGGAAGGTAGAGCTCACTGACCCCCTCCACCTGGACACTGACCTGCCTATAAGGAGGGTCCAGGTCTCTGCAGCTTGCTGCTTGGCTGGCAGCCTGCTTGGTGTAAGCACCCCTTAAATCTGGTCAAAGGAGCCTTCTCTGCCTTCTGGGACCAGGGTTGCCCTGTAATTTAGGGACTCTCCTGTGCCCTGGGATCCTGGCACAATGATGCTGAGCCAGTGCAGAGCAAGCCCCCTGTAAGCAGAGCTGAAACATCTCCTGCCACTGCTTTTCCAACTCAGCTGAATGTGCCCAGAGTGCCAGCCTCAACACCAACTTGAATTCTGCAGCCACGGCTCTCGTCAAGGCAGCTGGGCAGCTTCCCCCCATGGAGGTTAGGTCATTATAAGCAGTGGCTAGTGAGTTGAGCAAAGGGATCCCAGTCCCAGAGTATTTTGGAATGGCTGGGAGGAGGTTACCTTTATTACCTTGATCCAGGCAACCTCACTGCAGACACGGATTGAGCTTCTGTTCTCTCTGCCTCCAGTCTTTGGGCTAGTGGAAGTGATGACCCTGTAAGGAAGGTGAGAGTCACATGGGGATTGTTCATATTACTGAGGTTTCATGTTGCTTACAGGGTAGGCAATGGGTTCCAGAGAGCCCAGTGTCCCCCTCCAGTGAGGACAGTGACATTCACCTCCTTATAGGGTTGTCACTCTCCCCAGGCAGCACCAGGAGCAAGAAAGCAAAAGGCCAAAACCAGGCCAAGACCCCAACCCTGATTAAAGGGTGGGTCACCCAGCTCAAAGGCAGGCAGGCCATCAAGGGGGCCAGTCACACTCTTATGTGACTTGTGCCCTGATTGTGGGCTGGTCCCCATGCCCTGAGTGCCATTCTCTTTTCTTCTTACTTTGGCTCTGCTTTCTTACAATTTTTCTTTCTGTCTCAGCCTCATATTTTTTTCTTATTCTGTAAGGATACAAAATAATTTAAAAATTTTAAGTTGGAAGCTTAAGGCTTACTTTCTACATTTTTTAGGAAGCTTAAGGCTTACTTTCTAAATTTTTTAGGAATTACTGCTTTTGTAAGTTTAATTCAAAATTCTTGTCCCCAGGTGGTCTGAAAAGTCTGATGAGATTATTTTCTTTCCTTGATGCAGCACTTTTTTTTTTTTTTTCTAAACTGCCCTTGATTCAGCTCTAATATATTTTACCTAACACCTAGAGTAAGAACTGTCAATAGTCAAGAAAGCTGCTTTGGCATTTCCTACTGAAATCTTCATCCCGTCTCTTGCTTTGTACACTTACCAGCTTTGACCTGTCCCCTCACACACTAACATATTTTCTTTCCCCTTTCCAGCAAAGATTTCCCTCAGCTTTTTGCTCCTACTCATACTGTTTTTTCCTTCAAGGGCTACCTGTTCCACACTACCCCTTCACCTAGAGGATTCATTAGATTTCTCATATAATTCTTCAGATCTTTTTGCCCAGTGAATCAGCTGGTATACTCTTTATATCAATTATGTACTAGCTGTCACCCAAATGCTTTTGCACTCCTCAGATAACTCAGTATTTCCTGCCTAAACACAGTAGTATCGTCTCAGTTCCTCCTGCTCAAAACATTCTGCTGGCTGCAGAGGTACCTCAGGGATTCCTGCTCAAACTCCTCTGCTCTCCCTCTGAGGAAACTCAGGGCTTCTTGCCAAAACCCTTCAGCTCTCCCCACTGACATACTTCAAGGCTTCACCCAAGCTATTCTGCTGTCCTTGTTGAGGTAAATCATAGCTTCCCACCCAGACCTTTCTGCTGTCCTTTCAGAGGTACCTCGGGGCTTCTCACTGAATCTCTTCTGCTTTCCTCACTGAGGTACCTCAGTGCTTCATGCCAAAGGTTTCTGCAGTCCAGCTGAGGTACCTCAATGATTCTTTCTCAAACTCTTCTGCTATCCCTGCTGAGATACCTCAGCTCTTCCCAGCAAAACACTGGAACTGCTTTCATCAAACCACCATTTCACCATGGATCTGTACACACTCAGGCATCACAGTGTTTCCTGCTGTTGGTGGTGTAGCCCTGGGTGGCAACAAAGAACCATGCGGACGCTCACTCACCCCCACCACAGCTATGGGTTTGGGGGGGAGAATTGGAAGAAAAAGCCAAAACTTGTGCATTGAGGTAAAGGCAGTTTAATAGAACAGCAAAGGAAAGAGGAAAACAACAACAATACTACTGATGGAGGAATTCACAGAATGCCCCTCACCCACAGCTTCCTGTGGCTATGTACTGGGCACAGTTTCACATGGTATCAAATACCTGTTTGGCCAGTTTGGGTCAGCCAACCTTTGGCTGTGTCCTGATACACAACCCCCCCAGCTCTTTGTGAAAATTAACCCTATTTCTGCCGGAACCAGGGCACCTACCTAGACACAGGAATTGTCCTTGCAAAAGTACCTCTGCTCTCCTTGCTGAGGTTCCTCAGGACTTCTCAAACAACCCTTTCTGCCGTCCCGGTTGAGGTACCTCAGTGCTTCCATTTCGAACTCATCTTGCTGAGGTAGTTCAGGACTTCCCGCTCAAACTGCTCTGCTCTCCTTGCTGAGGTAATTCAGGACTTCCCGCTCAAACTGCTCTGCTCTCCTTGCTGTTCTAGTTTCCTACCAAAACACGGAGGAATTGTCCCTGCAATGGTATCTCCAGGCTTCCCACCTAAGCCTTTCTGCTGTCCTTCCTGAGGTACCTCAGGACTTCCCGATCAAAATCGTCTTCACTTTCCTCAGGTACCTGCTGAAACTGGCTAAGTCAATATACTGCCCTAGAGGATAGTACGAAACTCTCATTTAGTTTCTGGTTGTTTTCTTCAGCTTCTTCATCAAAATGAGCATTATGCTTCTACTTTGATTTTCAGGCACACGTGCAAAGCTGTTCACTTGATTATTTAAATATGGGAGATTTCTCCAGAGTCGAGATTCTGGCAAGATAATTACTAAACAGCAATTCACTCCAAAGCAAGCCAACACGAACGAGTGCAGAGCCTTACAATATTATCAGCACAACTGCAATTTTATCATTATTATTATCATTGCTGTTGCTGACCAACAGAAACAAAGGAAAAAAAAAAAAAAAAGAGGTTCTAGGGACTATTCCCTCCATGGTGTGACTTAAGGTCAGGTTGTTGGGTGTTATTGAGCCAGTTTTCAACTTTCAGTAATCTTTCAGGAAAGCTGGGTCAGTACAATCTCCACTCACTTGGCAGTGTATGCTTTTCTGCATATTCAGAGAAGCATAAATAGATGTTTTGTTTTCCCAAATTGAAAATGTTTTTATTTGTGAACACGGAAAGCAAAGCCCTTGATCAGAACTAAAGAACCCATGGATGTTATCTTGTTTGCAGATTGGACAAGAGGATGTGGGGTGAAAGAAAAGAAAGGAGTGGACAAAGCAATTGTCTCCCTCTTGTCACCTCAAATATTTTGGAGATAATCCTGAATGGGAGAAAGAATCAAGGCCAGGGGCAGTGATAAAAATGGAGGAAACAGGAAGTGCTATAGGGAGTTTAAATACGTAGTTCAAGAACTGGCTGAAATTCATTCAACTGAATGATATTTAACTACCTCTGGAATACTCCTCCACTGAACTGCTTCTAAGTGGAGCTGGCCTGTAACACAGAGCAATTATAGAATGTGCTTTGAACATTATAAACAACCATAACACATTGTGAGAAAACCACCTATGTAGTGGAGCCAAACTGACTGCAACTATTAAAATAATGAGATGTTATTAGAGCTCTAAGATATGTATGAAATCCAATCATCAGAGAACTTGTGTAATTAACACTTCAGTTATTCATCAGACGTTTGAGTGCTATAGTCCACTGTGCTAAATGGTATCACCTGAAATGTATTTGCAAGAAGCAGCTTGCCCTTGTGGCACGGTCAGGCTCACGCTGCTGTGGTGATTGCTATGTTGATATTCATGTCAGGTGAACTAATTATGGCTCACAGAAACTCAGAAGAAAACAACAACATGAAATCAAACTGAGCCACATAAAGTTCAGTGTAACTGCTTTTGTATTCTTCCTTCTGTGTAAAGTACAACACCTTCCCAGAGGTGTCAAAAGATCTAGCAGTCTTATTCTGTCATTGAAAACCTTGATTCTTTGAAAAATAAGCCTTAATCCTGTGAGAAAGGGACCTCTGTCTTACGGGGTTTTTTTGCATATTCCTTCATTTGGTGCCTTCAATTTGAAGAGCATTACAGGCTACATCTAAGCCAATACTTCTGTGATGGGGTGGGCTTTGACTATTGCCCTGAAGGCATTCTTGGCTAGGTTTCAGCCCCCTCAGAGAGAGACACTTCCAGCCTCTGGAGGAAGATCTGTGTTATCAGCCTCCTCGCACCAGACTGCACAGGTGCATCCAGTGTATCTCTTAACACTTTCTGCTTCCCTTCTCTCTTGCAGGCTTCAAGTCAGTCATGATGGTTTGTCTGACTCTCCTGTCTTCATGCTTCTGTACAATTATTTTTTTTTTTTTTTTGCACTTTATTGCTTTGTCTATGTTGCTCAGCAAGAAATTTGGCCTATATTGTTCCAGACAACCGGCCCAGTTTGCCCAGAGGGGCCTTGAGTCTGAGAAGCTGGATTAAAGCATGTGGCGTCGCCATTAGGAGCCTGCACTGCCACCAACAGCAAAGGGTAAGCTATGCAATGTGCTCGAAAAGAAGGGTAACCTTCTTAGCACGTTCAGTTCAAGCAGTCAGGCATCCTTTTAAATTCAGGGTAGTCTGCCTGCCCACGGGTGAGGGCAGGAACAGGTGAGTGACCGTGGGTTGCGCGGGCTGAGGTTTGGTGTGTGGCGCTGCCGTTGCCGGGCGGCCTGGGGCGTGTGGCGTGAGGGAGGCCTGGCACGTGGGGCAGCTGTGGGGGCAGGCAGTAATGGGCTGGGGGGCTTGTACCCCCGCTAGCTGTGAAAAACCTTTCGGCGGTCCCAAAAGGGGGTGCTTTCAGAAAGGCTGCATTTCACTTAGGAAAAGAAGGCTTGTTTTGTGTTTTCTGCATGGTTTTGTGTTTTGGTGGGTTTATCTTTTGTTTTCTTTTTAAATTTAGCTTTAAAATGTGGGTTGCTTTAAGTTTGGTAGTCTGCCTTTCAGATTAATACAATGTATGAAATCATAGAATCGTAGAATTGTCTAGGTTGGAAGAGACCTTTAAGATCATCTATTCCAACTATCAACCTAACTGATAAAAACAAAAAGAAAACCATACAAACACACACACGCACACACCCCATTACTAAACTATGTCTCTAAGGACTATGTCAGCCCGTCTTCTGAAAACCTCCAGGGATGGTACCTCAACCACTTCCCTGGGCAGCCCATTCCAATGCTTAATAACCCTTTCAGTGTACAACTTTTTCCTAATATCCAATCTGAACCTCCCCTGAATGCACAGGGCCAAATAATGACTGATTTACCAATATCGTGATCAACCTTTTACTAAGTGTGTAGAAAAAGTAGTGGTTTACTCACACATTTGAAGCTGTTTAAAAAGTTGGTTTTGCTATTACATTGTAGATGCTTTTTGGAAGAGCAGTCCTGCCCATTCCTCAACACATGCTGGTGGAGGAGCGTCTGAAATGCTGGAACAGTCACAGCTGACAGGCAGATGGAAACTGCGGGAACTGCATGTGCCGTGCTTGCTTTCAGGTCAGGTTTGCATGGAAGTGGGGGCTTTCTGAAATGCTGGAAATGTTAGGGTCAACTTATAGCACCTTTCTCTTTGGCAGACTTTGTTAGCTGTGCTCAGTGACTTAGCTGATGAGGTTAGTAAGTACACAAGTTTTTAAATAATTTGGAGATGTAGTGTGTGCTGCATCCTGACAGGAGAGAGAGCAGAATTGTGTATAGTTGGGAATAAGTTATTAATGAAGTGATTACAGAAACAATGTCTGTGTTCTGCTTTGTACCTCATGAAAGCTATTAGCTTCTTTGTGGCAGGAGGGGAAGGAAAGGGATGTTTTCATTAGTCAGTGTAAACAGTAGCTGCCAGCACCACAAAGTGCTTTTTCAATATTGGAACTAGAACATATGTATTGCAGGAGAGATAAAGGATGGTAAAGGTCAAACAGGTCTGCTCTGTGCCTCTCTAGATATAATCACAGTGTGTTATGAATAAATTAGAGTAGCAGCATCTGTTTGCCATGTATGTAAACTGCTAAAAAAACCTCCTTGAAGATAAGGAAAAATGCTTGTGATTCCACTGAGTCTGTTTTGAATATGAAAACACCTTTTTGTCTCGGTGTAGATATCATGCATTAGAAAAAATACCAAAGTAAACAAAAACCCACATGAACATTTGAACAGTTTTAAATATGCTGTCGGGAGCATTTCTAGTATATAAATTCTGTGTCCATAAACACAAAGCTACAACAGTCTGACCTCAGTCTGGGTTAATGGGAAATAATAAAACAAAGGAAGATATCAGCTACACCATCAGATGGAACATAAGAGGCAATTATATTCACTACCTAGTTCTGGAAGACTAGACGCTAATGGTAAATGCATTTAACAGAACTGTGCATTGGATATGGTTAATCATTAGAATGGAACAGGGGTGTTATTAGTTTCCAAGGCTGGTAGTAAAGCCATTCATAGAATATTGACCAGGCAGTGTGTTTAAGGCTTTTCTTTCCTGTGGCATTAGTAGGTCCCAAGGCAGCCAATGAAAGTCCCTTTCCCTCCAGGCTAGCCTCTAAAAGTCACTGCTTCTAAACTTTCTCTTGTGCTTTGTGGTTACTGAAGAACTCCTAAGAGCTTCCTCCAAATGATATGATGGAATTAGATAATGACACTTAATAGATAGCTGGTGGATTCTGCTGGACAGAGTTGTTAAAGAGTAAATGTCACACGTTGATTTGTTCCTTTGTCTTTCCCTATCTCTCTAGGAGTAGAATAGGCTGCATAAGCAGTATTTATCTCTTCTCCTACTGTAAAAATACATATAAATTGGTAAACGTTGATTTCATTGCTTCCGACCAACCCTGAGTATGTGGACTAATCCATTATTTTGCTCTCCCTTTACAGAATCTTATTCAGTCATGACTCTAAAGCTTTGCAAATTTAGGTATGGTTTGTTTTCTCCAAAATGTTATGCATGGCTGACCAAAATATGGTATTTGTAGAGTAGAAAGAAAAGAAAGTATGATTTTTCAACAGCTATTATCAGGCTAAATTTTTCTTTTGCTCAGATTTGGCTTCCTTTTTGTATTGGTGAACTTTTCAAGACTTTTCAGAGAAAGGATCCATGAGCAGTCAGAAGAACTACTTATTTGCCAACAGTATCAGGAGTAACTTTATTCAAGAGAAATAGCTATGTTACAGCTGGAGAGCAGAATTTTACATGTACTTTAAGATATTGCCATGATAATTAATACGGTTATTTCAATTATAATCTTTCTTGTACTTCTGTACTGTACTGCTTTGCTATTAACAGATATGACTGTGGTCTTTAAATTGGTCTCAGAAGAGACTTCAAACTTCAGTCTGAGATTAGCACATTAGATAGAAGTAAAATCTCCCAAGTTGTATCTGAATGAATAAACTCAAACTTTACATTTGGTAAAATAATTCTGTAATGAACAGTATCGTTTTTGTTCTGTAATAAGTTAGTAGAATGGTTAAACTTAGCAGAGGATTCATTTTCAAGCAGTCTGTCTTGGAAATGTGGCCTGCTTCTGCTTACAGTCACTTTGATGTTCCCCTACCTAAGTAATGAACTTTCAACTCCAAAATACCTAGTCTTTACATATATCACTTTATACATATCACGAATAACATAATGAATAAACCTGAACGTTGGGGGGAAAAAAAGTGGCACATCATTTATATCTCTTACTTCATATACTTTGTTAATATATACACAATGCTTCTGTCATGGTTTGAGAGCTGTTTGTGATTGCTGATACAGATTTCTTGATTGAACAGCTGATGTCTTTATATAGCACATGTGTAGGTAGGGTGGCAGGAGGATTGATGAAAGGAGTATGATTTATGGTTTTTATTGCTGATCATAGTCATGTAGGAACTCTTTAGAATGGGGATATGCAGAAGAGCTAGATGAGAGTTTCAGGATATTTTTGAAAACAATAAGGGAAAAAAAGCCCTGGCATAGTCACAGTGCTAGAGGGAAAAGTAAGGTGGGAAAGGCATGTTTCCTGTTCATTTTCAGCCGCAATTACACTTAAAACATGGGTGTTTTCTTTGTTTTTCAGTGTTTTTTAAAGGAGTTTGTAGTGGCAGATGAGGCTTTGAGAATTAGGCGTTAATTAAATTTAAATGGAAAATTAAGATACACTGTTAATTAAGGAAACTGAAAGTGAAGCTACTGTTGTAGTGGAGCAAGTGTAGAAACGCACTGTCACCAAACAGGGAGAGGCCCTACTCCTTTGTTTCCTCACACATCCACTTGGATATGTGATCACCTCCCCTTTCTCTGACAAATTTGTTGATTCCTTTACTGAGCATTAGTGACTTGTGAGAAGCACAGGAGGGTGCAGAAGAAGGGTGGCTGTGACGGCTGGAAACAAAAGGAGAAAGAAAGGTAGGCGGCTGGGAGAGAATAGGACATCCACCTTTTGGAGGTAAAGGACTTTTGGATTGTAACACACATTTTAGCTGTAGAAAGCAACATTCCCTGAGGAAAATATGTATCAACTTTTCAGGAAGCAGAAAAACCAGGTTGTTCCACAAGGGAAGAGAAACTAGGAGCCAAGCACAGTAAGGCAGGCAAGGGCAGTGACCTCACCAGTACAGTCCCACAGTATGAGAGTGAGGTGAGCAGGGTGGCTGTGGTAATGGCATCCAGGGCCACCTGAGAGTCCAGATCATCAGACAAGTCTGTGGTGATAAGGCAGGCACAAGGTCAAGCTGGGAAGCCAAGTCAGCAAGACAGGGATGTGATCAGGTCTGGAAAGAATAACCAGGGTCAGAAACAGCCCAGTGATTACCAGGCAAGTTGCATAGTGATGAGGTGGGTCTGAGGTCAAGAGAGAAGTCGGTGTTTGGGTTGGGATCAATGACTGGGCAGAGGCATCGTTGCAACACTGATGCAGTGTAGCTCAGGTGGGGGACAAGGGTAAGAGCTTCAGCTTTAAAGCAGCTCCCAAGGGAGAGGGGTAACCCTCATTGAGGCTTGTATCCTTTGTATGAGGATTCAAGAATAAACGTATTGGTACTGGGAAACCATTTTTAATTGGTCCTAAGAAGTTTTGAAACCCTGTGTCAAGAGAGCTGTGATCTTGACTTGTTCTTCGACAATACAAGCTAGCCAAGACTTAAATTCCAGATCCTGACCTATGTATAGCATACACTAAGAATAATAACTTACCTCAATTCTCTTCAGTACCAAACAGCTTCAGGAGACATTAAAAAATAAAGTAATGAATGAAATAACCTATCTGAGCTGTCTGCAGTGAGAATGTGACAAATGATAACACTAGTTCTTTTATAATTGGAAAAACTGTGAGATTAGATAAAGTCTCAACTTCAGTCCTGGTGGTTCAAATCTGGTTGTAGTTACTTGCTTGCTTCCCCTCAACTTCTCAGATGAATTGCTACATATGCGCCACATGTTCTTTTTTCCCACCCTAAATATATAGGGAAGTACAAAAAAGTGGCACGGTGTCAAAGACAAGTAGAATTTACAGAGTGGACCAAACGAGAAGGAGAACTAGTCATTCATGTAAGATGTGATATTTGGAAGTGGAATCAAGTCAGGAAAGGCAGCGAATTAAATGAGACAATTAAGACATTAACTTATTCTCCTCTAGGTCTCTCAAGTTGTGTTTATGATCCCTCAGAGGTGTATAGCTATGCTAGTTTACTACAAACATTTTAATGCTTAATGATTGTCTTGGCTATTTATATAGTTCACATAACCAAATCGGCTTTTTTGCAGATATTAAGAACGGCCAATTTTTGCATTTGACTTTTTAGGGTGTATTTGGAACATGTAGCTGTTAGTTCAGAGTTGGAATGCGCTAAACTGATAAAACAGGTTATTCAACCAAGTTTCCAACCTATCACAGAATTGTAGAATGTTTGAGTTGGAAGGGTCCTTAAAGATCATCGAGTTCCACCCCACCTGCCAGGGTCAGGGACACCTCCCACTAGAGCAGGTTGCTCAAAGCCCCATCCAGCCTGGCCTTGAACACCTCCAGGGATGGGGCATCCACAACTTCCCTGGGCAAACCTGTTCCAGTGTCTCACCACCATCACAGTAAAGAATTTCTTCCTAAAATCTAATCTAAACCTCCCCTCTTTCAGTTTAAAACCATTACCCCTCATCCTATTGCTCCACTCCCTGATAAAGAGTCCCTCCCCAACTCTCTTGTAGGTACCAGGTCCAGTACCTTTAGGTACTGGAAGGCCGCTATAAGGTCTCCCCGCAGCCTTCTCTTTTCCAGGCTAAACAACCCCAACTCTCTCAGCCTGTCTTCATAGGAGAGGTGCTCCAGCCCTCTCATTATCTTTGTGCCCTCCCATATAAATTAACATTTATTTTCATTAATTTCCACTCATATCAAAGGAGCCAGACTGATTTATGTCAAAGTTAGTCACATTTTTATACAATTGGATTATATGGATGGCAATCTAAATCAGTTTTAGGCTCACCTCTAGGTTTATAGAAGTTTGTCAAAGGGCAGACAGTTGTTAGTGGACTTTATTTACTACTTAACCTTCTCTTCTTTTTCTTAAGAATTTGTTATGCTACTACCAATTCATAATACTGTTTTTGCCACTAAAACGTGTGACACCAGGTTAAGGAAGACATTAGGAAGTAAGTACTAAAGATGCCCTCTAATCCAAAAAGATCTCTGAGGCGAGGTGGCAAATATAGCTGAAGTTTTGCCGAAGGAAATAACTGAATTCTCCATCCTGTGCAGGTTTTCAACTTTTTTTCAGTATGATGGCCTTGACAAATTTAGTGATATGTGTTTATATTTTCTGAAGGCCTGAAGATTATGTTCTTTCATGTTTAGAGCAAGAGCCTGCATTAGTTCTGAAGCCACTGCATGGTCTCTATAGAATTTGTATTCCATTTTAAACCTGTTTTTGTATGCTGCCTTACTGCATCTTAATCGTATTACATTGTATTTAAACGTCCAAATTAGCTACACAGAAGAGGTTAATATCTGGAAGATGGTGGGTAAAAAAAAAAAGAAACCATGGATTACATTTTAATGAAAAGAACATGCTGAGTGAAAGGGCGGTGTACTTCTTTGTGAGGAACTCCATTGTAAAGAGTCTTCCTTTTTGTGTGAATTATACCTCCCATGCAACCTACTGTTTTTCTGAAAGTAGCTTAACTGAAATTAAAAGAAAGCTAGAATAAATAAATGTCAGTTTCCATACTATTTTTACCATATAAACTTCCTGTTCTTTTAGTAACGTAATGTATCAGTCATATACTAACTTCTTTCTCCCTCTTTTCTTTTTAATTGAGGGGTATATGTAGCTTTCTGTGTTTCATTTCTTGAGTTTTATGATGCACTGAGAAAAAGCACCTCTATGTGTTGCAGTTTGTGTTTCAAGATGAGGGAGAAGCAATTTCATGTTCTGAATGTTTTGACTTTTTTTATTTAGCTACTCTTCAAATGGATGGAGCTGGATGCAGGGACTAAGGGTTCCCTTCCCCTTCACATTCTATGTTGTTCAGTTGTTTTACATGATATGCATAAAACTTTGTTCACAGACGTTACAAGCATTTAATTATTTATACACATTTTTGCTGACATAATTTTTTTGTGTGACTTATCTTTAAAAAAATTCTAGAACTACTAAAAGTTGTTTATTTTCTCACTGTAACTTGTTTTCTTAAGTTTCATAATTTTAAAAGGCTGAATAAAACTTGGAAATGAAGTGTGAAGTGTTAGCATTGCAGGAAATGGCTCAAGCTGTGACTTATACCATGAAGTATGTTCGTAATTGCAAACACTTCAGAGTTTTTCTATAAATAATCGCTAATGTGGAATTATTTTGTATTTTTTGAAACCAGAAAGTATGGATTCATCTGGTGTTGATTATCATGTTACCATGTTAATTATGCCTGGCAAAGATTTAGTTCTTTTCCATTAGATGTTTGTGTAGTACCTAGTTAGTTCTGCTTCATTTCAGTAAACTGGGCTGATGCCCAGAGAGCTATTATTAGTAGCTACATTGTCGTAATTTATACCAAATGGTGAAATTTATGATTATCAGGATGAAATGTGCAACCTAAAAGCAAAATTCTTGGGGAAACATGTTTATGTTTCTTTTTCTTTGTAGTTATGCCATATTCATGACAGCTACATTTTCACAGTTTATATTATTGGGTATTTCGAACAATTTAAAAATATGCTTATATTCTGCAACTTCAGTCTTGGAAACAGTCTTGGCTATAAGACATGTCCATATGAGAAAATCTATTGTAATAAGTACCTGAGGAAAACACAAATAATGAACTTCAATCTGATTTCTGATTCAGCACCATTTCCCTGAAGTAAATCTGCACAGCCAGGAAGGGCTATCTATCTTCATGGGTACCTTTATTACAGAATTACTTTGTGATTATCACTTTTTAAAAGAAACTATTGTATTTCAGCACCACCTATAGGTATTTAAAGGAAATATATTGAGGAATGTGACAGGATTAGCAAATGGATTCCGTATTTATGGAAAATGAGACTATTTGTGACAAATGCACAGCTGCTGCTACAAATATTTTGAGTTTTCAATCTTGGGTCAAAAATTGTTATAATACGCTCTGTGTTATTGAAGAAATATTTAGTATGAAACAATGATCAGAGAGAATGACAGAAACCTTAATGAAAGGCAGTTTTCAAATACAGTATTTTGCCTCTTTTTGTGTAATTAAGGGACTGGGAGACAAAAAGGTTTTTCATAGAGTAAAATTCCCTCTTTATTAATAGATGGATATTCTATACTTCAGAAAGTATGTTATTACTGATTAAAAACACAGAATTGGTGTTGACCTGAAATTTACACAAACGTGGCTGAGAGTTTTAAGTACCTAGTACAATTTTGATCTAGTTTCTCATTTATATGGAATGATTCAAATGTTGGCACTGAGGCAAGAGTGCTAAAATTCCTGGCTTTTTAAAAGAACAAGATATGAGAACTCAGGTCGCCTAGGTCTCCCAGAGAAAGTATCTCAAAGGTAACAAGTGCATGAGTTCTTGAGTAGAAAATGTACTAATACGCTAGTGCCAACAGAATTTCATTTTAATATTTTCTGCAGTACCCTGGAATTTACATATATCTTAAACAAGGTGTTTTTTTGGTTTTCTGGTTCCTTTTTTTTTGTTGTTGTTGTTTTTTTTAAATCATAAGTCAGACCATCTCAGATAAGCCATACAAAATGTATACCAAAACCTTGAAGCCTTAAAATACATTACTATGTTTAAGGTAAAAACTATTCAACTGGATTAAATTTTGTATTTTCCTGGAATGAAGCATACCTGACTGGGGGAAAAAGGGACAACATTTTGTGCTTTGCTTGAGTGAATTTTTAGGAACTAATTTGTGCTGTGGTTTAAATATTGCTACATAGTATATGCTATACAGGCTGGCTCTTCGGAGTTATTGTCACTCTAAATTGACTCTAGCACTGGATTTACTTGAGGGTAAGAGAACTTGTTAGAGGCTCTCCTATCACTGCCTAGGTTTTCCAGGCTAGAAATCACACTAGTTAACCCAGATATCACTGCTGCACTACCACAGCCCAAATACACCCTAAATATGTGAGATTTACACTGTATGTCGAATATAACTCTGTAATGCCTCCTGCACATCGTTCAGAAAACCTGTACTCCAGCCCAATTAAGACAGTTCCTTGTCTACCCTGTTCTCTGCCTAACATAAGTAGTGTCACACAGAATAGGGTGGAAAGGTACTGTCAATCTCTTTGTGAACATAAGGCTCAAAAGGGTGGGTTTTTTTGCTTTATTTTGTCAACAGTGCAAGGAAATAATAAATGAAGGGCAACAGGTTCTCCCTATATGCAGAGAGTACTTATTTCATGGGCTGTAATTTTATTTTTTGTTTTATAAAGCAGAAGCTTCTTGCTGTGTCTGTACAGTTTCTCTGTATAACTGGCTAATAACAGTTCCCTGTTTAAGACGTGTCTTGACAAGATTTAATTTTATGTTGTCTGTAAAAGTCTTTCTATTTTTCAACAATAGTGCATCTTAAGCAAGACAGTGAAAAGATAAACTAATTTATCTTCTTTAATATTCAAATTTTAAACTGAATATAACAATGAGCTCCATCAAAGAAATTTAAACCATTTTTTATTTTGTTTTTTAAGTTTTCTACTAAAAAAGCTTAAGGCTTAAGGTGAAATGGCATTCACCTTTTGGGAATTGCTTTTTACCCAGAAAAAGACACTAGTGACATGTTCCTCCTCTCACCCAGAAAAATCCAGTGTAACAAGATGTAGGATTTAAATGAGTAAGCCAGATAAACAGAGACTAGAACTCAAGGTAGTAAGTGATGCAACTCAAGTGAAACGAAGAGTCTGGTCAAACGATCATGTGAAACAGCAGATTTTTTTTATTTTTTTATTTTTTTTTATGAGGGTGGATGGGGATAGATGAAGAATGAACAATAATCTGGGTGATCACGATCAGGCATGTGTTGTGTATCATATGCTATTTTGTAAGCTGTCTGTTTTCTCACTTTGTGGCATCACAGTCAAGGACACCATTCAGCATGCAAAAAAAAAAAAGCAGTTGTTGGATCACTGGTAAATTTTAATTTTGGTCTTTGGTAGAAGGGTAAAAGTTCATTTTATTTAAGTTGGAAACAACTTTATGGAAAAGGCCCTGCAGGTTATTATTTGTCATTGCAAACTATTTCAAATATGAGCTAATTTATACTGGTAAATAGATGCAGCAGTCTTCATGACTAGTCAATCTTCCTGAAAGTCTATTTCTTCCTGCAGCCTGCAGAACATTTCTCTATCCAAAAAATAAGCAAAGAGATCATATTTGGCTTTTGTTTTAGCAGATATAAATACCTCAATGAAGTTTGGCAAAGTCTGTTTGTCTTGCTATTTTTATTTGTGCCAGGCAAAAAACTGGTTTGAAATCATCTGTTTACTCATGGAGGAGGATTCAGCATAAACAAAACAACTTCCAAAATGAGAAGAGGCTTTGGGTAGCTGTTATACAGTAGCACTTCTTTTATGATCAGTTGACTATTTCATAGCCCTAGAAACAAAGCAATGCCAGAGTGCAGTCATTTATTTCTGTGCTATGTAGTTCTAATCTGTGTGGAATCTAAGTCTGGACACTTAATATGTTTGCCTAAATATTTTATGGGTGATGGGGAATCCTTGCTTTTTAAGTCTGCCAGGCTTATATAGAAAAGCAGCTTCTCTGGAGTGGAGAGTGCAACTACAGTGTGTCTGCCTTCTGTGAGAATGAACCCTTCAGAAAAAGAGAAGGTGGCAAAGGAATTTAGAATTGGAAAGGATATTTTTCAGTAGCGTTCTTCAAGGGGATGGAGGGGGGAGATAGGTCTTCTTAATGCTGAGTGCTTGAATTGGTTTCCTTTCTCCACTGTCTGAATGTTTTAATGCTCCTCTAGCTGCACCGAGAAGAAAACGGTAGAAATTTATAAAATGACACAATTCTTCTACTGGAGTAAACTGGCAGAGAGCTTCTGTTAGGGCAATCTTTTTCTGTCAATTAACTGTTCAAAGTCTTGCGTATTATTAGCAGGCTTGTTCACTTTTCATGGTAAAATTTCAATGCCATGTTTGCAGTAAAATTCTCGATTGCTAATCCACCCTTAAGCTCTGACCCACAATGAGCTCTGCACTGACGACCACTGCACCCACACAAAAGCTCATGGGTTCTCCAGCGAGAGATAGTCAGATGAGACAAGTTGAAAAAAAAAAACGGATAGATTAATTACTAGAGGGCAGGAGAAAGATAGGATTATCTTGTAATTACCTTCAAGAATCAAGTTATGTGAATGAACAACAGGTTATCTTCATGCATTTTGTGATAATGCGTTGCTGATTTTAAATGATGTCTCTTGCTTCCACCTAAGAAAGTTAAGTTTCAGTAGGTTGCCTCTTCATTTATGGATTGCATTTTTGTATTATAATTGATTTTTTTTTTTTTTTTTAAATGTGTTACTGTGCTTTGAAAATGCTTAGTATGCAACCAGGGTTCCAAAACCTGTTAGAACTTTCTGATTTTGTTTGTTGCTTTGGTAAAACAAATTTCCTGAGCAGTCTGAAGTGTTCCTTAAAGCCCTCAAGAAATAACAGGTGATAAATACATTTGTGTTTACATCAAGGTTTAAAACAGTATCAGCCAATCCCACCAGCAGTAATTCTCCATTTGTGAAGCCATGGGCTTTGTGTGCAAATAAGGGAGAAGGAAACAGCACTCGAGGCAAAACACTGATGACAAGTTGTTCTAAGAAGATGTTATCAAGAAAATAAGATGAAAAGACTCAAAATTATTTTAGATTGTAATGATGAAAGAATGCGGTGAAATTAATGAAAATACAGCGCAAACAATATAAGTTAAAGGCATGCGTTGCCCAGTTCACTCACTGCCAATCAGATAGGGCACAAGAGGGCAATCGATAAGATTAAACAAGGAAAGATTCTGCCGAAAAAAGAGATCAGAAAGATAAGTTCATTCGGTTTAGATTAAAGAGGAGTAACAGCGAGCCATAGCAAAAGCATATTTGCTGAGTGCGATTCAGAGAAGGTTGCTAGAGGATTTTCATTTACCGTTTCATGTTGGAGAAGGATGTAAATACAACCTCAGAGATGAAAGGATGGCAAACAAATTTTATTTGAAAGTAAAATAAGGTTATAAAAGCTACCAAGGTTATTAAGGGCAACCTTTTTTTTTTTTTCTTTTTTTTTTGTCTGGGAGGCAGGGAAATATATTGCTGACGATCCATTGTGTGTCAGGTGAAGGTATTACATACAGCCGCTACATCCCAGGCAGAGATACTGGTGAGAAGGCAGCAGTTTTGGTTGTCTTGATCTACATGTACATCAGAAAAGGGAGGTCTGTAGCGCGGCTGGCTGCAAACTGAGCAGAAGCAGTAACGGGATTAGCTTCAGAAACGTTCCAAACGTCCTCTTGTCCAGCAGGAGAATTTCAGACCACACAAAGGCGGGGATTGCGTTAAGAGAAAAGATACCAAAAGCTATTCTGCAAATGTAGGATGTGGTGGCAGAAACTGCCAGCTTGAGCTGAAGTGCAGGAGATAGGCGCTGCGAGCCCTCAGGTTGCATAAGGTAGCCATTACCTGCCCCATTCTTTGAGTCCCCGAGGTGGGGCTGGGATGGCGCTGCACGGGGGGGGTTTCCGAGCTCAGGGCGCCCCCCCCCCCCCCCCCCCCCCCCCCCCCGCCGACTCACAGCCCGAGCCCCGGCGGGCGCCACGAAGTCCGCGGCAACCAATCAGGCCGCGGAGGGGGCGTGGCCAGGAGCCGCGCGGGGATTTCAAGGCGGTAAGAGCAGGCTCTCGGTCGGCGGCGCGTGGCGATGGCCGAGGGTGGCGCGTGGCGGGTGAGTGTGAGGGGAGGAACGAGGGGAGGGCGGGCAGGCAGGGTTGACCAGAAAGAAAACATCCGGAGGTGGTCTCCACTAGGTCTGTCACCACAGTCAAAAGGAGTAAAGCCACTCAAACTGACCTACCACAGAAACATGCAGCTGTCCAGGTGCAAAGGATGGGAAAACCCTATCCCGAAAGGAGACAAGGGTACTAGGCCAAGAGTTAGCATGGCTTATGGACAGGGCTTTAAACTAGAATGGCAGGGGGAAGGGGATAAAACCAAGCCCACCAGTAATTAGCCTAGGCGTAAAGGGCCAAGGATGGCAACTACAGAAGGGTCTGAGCATGATCAGGTGGGAGTTAGGGCTTGTCCCCCCCAAAAAATGGCAGGCCAATTATCCCAGCTGAAGTGCATCTACACAAATGCACACAGCATGGGCAACAAACAGGAGGAGCTGGAGGCCATTGTACAGCAGGAAAACTATGATATAGTTGCCATCACAGAAATGTGGTGGGAAGACTCACACAACTGGAGTGCTGCGATTGATGGCTACCAACTTTTCAGAAGGGATAGGCAAGGAAGGAGAGGTGGTGGGGTAGCCCTCTGTGTTAGAGACAGATTTGAATGCCTAGAACTTAACAATTTGAATGACAGTGTTCAGTGTTTATGGGTAAGAAGCAAGGGGAAGGCCGGTAAGGCAGACATCATGGTGGGAGTTTGTTACAGACCCCCCAAACAGGCTGCCCAGGGAGGTCGTGGAGTCCCCTTCCCTGGAGATTTTCAAGGGCCGCCTGGATGCAGTCCTGAGTAATGTGCTCTAGGCAATCCTGCTTCAGCAGGGAAGTTGGATTAGATGATCTCTAGAGGTCCCTTCCAACACTGACAACTCCGTGATTCCATGAAATCAAAGTAAGAATGTTTACAAAACATAGCATCAGTATCTTATAGTATAGCAGTCTTATACCTTCAGATTTGTACTGGGAAATCTGTAAACACTATGGAGTTTTGTGGAACAAAGAGTAGTACATTCTTTTCAGAAATAAGATGCATGTGGGGAGAATAATCAGCCACCAAATGTGTTTGTGAAAGTACATTGGATGCTCCTTGTGATCTTAAGTCTTTAAATCAAGATTAGATATGTATTTCTAAAATATCGTATGACCTGTAAGTGAATTTAGTAAAAGAATTTTAAAAATTCTGTGCTCAGAAGTATAAAAAAGGACAAATTAGATGGTGAAAATTGTTGTGTGTTTTTTTTTCTGTTTTTATAATCTATTAGTTGATAAAGCAACCCTGCATGTTCCTGCTTGGAGAATGGAAGAGAAAATAAAATCTGCAGTGCATGTTTCGGTTGCAAAGCAGAGGAAATATGCTCTTCAGAATTTCAGCATGTCAGGTTTTTTTGAGTATACAGCAGAACAGAAGAATTCATAAAACCACTTTAACAGTGGGAGGGCATAGGAGTCTCCTTGGCTCAAAGCCCAAGACCAGGGCTTAATCTGTGAAGTGCATACTTTACTGGGGTTTTAGAGCTCAATCTTGCTTTCACTTCAGTAGGTGGATAAAACCTGACTAGCTTTCTGGTGCAAAGCCAGTTTTTCAGTCCTGTCACTCAGAAAGTGATGGGACTGAAGACTAGCTGAGTTGCTCTAGATAGACCTAACTGCTTGTGACTACAGGTGCCTAGCCTTTCAGCAGAAATTATTCATCAGCTGCTTGCTTCTGTAATATTTTTTTATCTCTATATTTTGGTTATTTCCTTATACCAGGATAGTGAAGCCAGACAATACAGTAGTATTACACACCAGGGTATATACATATCTGCCTCCAGCAAATCAAGTGACCTCAACAATGACGGGGGGGGGGTTTAAGTATGTGATTGACACACTCTTAAGATTATCCATAAAAAGGAAAAATAAAGCACAAGGGAGGAAATGCCTTTATACCATTTTTTCCCTCAATACCTTACCATTTCTAATCATGACAATTGGTGTTGATATTTTTTTGTCTATTGATGTCATCCACTTGCTTTAAATAACTTTTGGGCTTCTGCAGCATTTTTTATATTTGAATAGCAGGTGTATTTGCTGTTCTGAGTCTTTCACTTTCTCTGCTGATACTGTTGAATTGCCAATGTGGAAAAGGATGATTTGAAGCAAAAGCCAAAGTGTGGTACAGCTAATAATACAAGAGAAGAAAATATAGAGTCAGTGTGAAGCTGGGGCTATTATTTATATTCCCTTTTTCCTATTTTTTCATGTTGGAAACATGTTCCTTCAGGTTTATTCTCTCAGTCTATGCTAGTGGATTTTGCTCAATTCTGTAAAGACGTAAGAAAAGAAATGTGGTAATCTGCTTTAATTTCAAGCCTTCAGTGCTCTTGGTATGACATGCTTAGAGATCGCTTTCTGGGATTAGGACTGCCTTTCCTTTTTTTCAGACTGGAAGTGGTGGGTGAGGCACAAAATATTTTCTCCGGGTTATGAGCATCTCAGCTGGAACTACTAGTCTCAGGAGTTAAAATTATGACGCTTGTTGTCAAAATTTAAATAGTTTTTACTTTCCTTTTGACACTTATGTCACTTTACACCATTGCCAAGTTATGAGAGGTATTTAAATAAAGTAGAATCTTCCTGCTAATTTCTCTGGGCAAAAATAGAAAGAAATAACTCCAAAATAACTTTTAAAGAAATAACTTCTAAAATTTTTTTCTGTTATTTTTTTTAACTTAAGAAATAGTGTATCCATAGAAATAGTGTATAGTAAACTATATGTTGTTTCGATGGAATGTGATATTCTTGTTAAAGTTTACAGTAGCATTGAAATCAAATAAATATTCAGAACTCAAAGGTATACTCTGTAACATTTTATCTATAATGTATTTACGAATCCTATGTGGAAATCCACATCATGTGGAAATGATACAAATAATTACTTGTGTGTTTGTATGTTAGAAGGCAGAAGCCTTGCCCAAATGCACTTTTCAAAATGTGCTTGTAACATTTGATCTGCATTTTAATCCTTGGCTGGTTTTCTGGAATTGATGGACTTCTCCCCACAGTGAGATGCTGTTTAGTACTGAGACTGAAATTTAAGTAATTGATTAGTGATTTTCAATTTCCTTCAACACTATCTTCAGCACATGAACTGGCTACTTAAATACTGAAATATAGAAGTATATGGGGCCAAGCATTAAATCTTGCATTAAAATTTCAGCTTTCATTCTTGATCTTGTAATTTCTTTTGTTATAAATTAGCATTAGTATATAATTTCTAACGTAATTTAGGTAAATCAAATGCTGAAATTACTTGAGGTCATCAATGATCTGTGTCCAAAAAAAAGACCATTTAAAAAAATTTGGCCCCAATTAGCTGATAGTTTATTGCTTTTCCAAGTATCAAGGTTTGTTTTTCTTCATAAGTAATCAAGCTTTGCATTTTGCTCTGGAGTTAATTTCAAAGTCCAGTGACACTGTAGGTAAACCCTCAAGTTAGCAGCATGGGTTGCATTTTAATAAGAAAATTATGTTCTAGACACACAAATTGAAACACAGGTTTAAACTCTGCAAGCTGGAACTTTTTCGCTGAATTCTATAAAATAATGAAGATAAAAGAGAAGCTACCAAAAAAGTTTATTCCATAGATGTAAGCTAGAAGAAATTTTCTTTGTTTCTGACATACTTTGTGTTTCCTGAAGAACTACCTTTATTCCAGTTCCAAATATTCCAGGTTTAGTTACAGGCATGTTGTTATCTGTAAGTCTTATAAATGCTGTATTTGCACAGACTGTTGTGTGTGTTAATTTCAGTGACTTCTTGGCAGTTTAATGAAAAATTATTTACTCAGTAGTTAGAATTTCCATGATCAAATGTAAAAACAACCTAAAACTCACCTCGAAGAGAGTCCAGCTACTGTTGCGCGAGTGTCTTCTTATCCCATAGGCTTAAATTTTACTTTTAAACTATAATTAAATGATACTGTTGCTACTCCATTGTCATTGCATCTTATGAAGTGTTGGTGTTACTTGCTGTTGAGCTATAGTTAAGCCAGTTAAACATACTGTATTATCTATTCTATATCTATTCTATAACAAGGATATCTATCTATATCTATTCTATAACAAGTATTCAATTTCCACTGGTGCCAATTCAAGCATGTGGCATGTTTAGGTGTACTATACATTTTATTAGAAGTGTGGGGAGGACAAACTAACAGTAGCAGACTTTTTCCATCTCTATAGCTTTAATGGGAGAAAAAAAAAGAGGAAAGATTTGTTCTAGTCAAGTGCTGTAGTCAGTAGTAAAGGGAATTATCAGAACTATAGAAGGAATTGACCCTTTTAATAAAATGAATAAGTGATGCCAGATGATATGAGGAAACATCACTGGAGAACTTCACATTTTGTAATAAGTGATATCTAGGTATAATGACTGTTTCTACAGCATTATTTAACAGAGGTATTTGTTTCTACAGATACTTTCTGTGCTACTGTTATTTTATTGTCCGTTATTTTTTTCTCTGGACAAAAGTTTCTGCTGTAAATTTCACTATTTGATCTTCTGTCAGGAAGCCTGGTTTGCAAAGGTGTTGAAGAGACAGTGGAGAAAGGAAAAAACATAAAAATATGTAAGCCATCAAGTTATGCCGTTAAAAACTGAAAGAAGAATTAGCAGCCCTTCCTTGTTGTGGGTTTTGGTGTGTTTTTTTTTTTCTTTCTAACAGATGATTACACATGTCTGACAACTAAAATGCTGGCTGAGGACACAGTGGCAATGGGGAGTTAAATGGTCCCTCCAGCACCAAGAATAAAAAGGATAAGGTTATTCACCAGCAAGAACTTCTGACACTTTTCTAACTGAAGCCAGAAATACTCTGTTTCCTCAAACTCTAGTGCCTAGTTAAGAACAGATGTTGCTGTGGGTGGAGTATAAAAGGTCCCATGGGGAAGCCTGTGCAGGATCAGACGTATGTTATAAACCTTGTACTGTAGTCCAAGACAGAGGAAGAGGAATGTTGGAGCCTTGACCAGGAAGTAGTTTGTTCTGCTCCTGGTTTGATGTCTTAGCATTAATGAGACTTGAAAAATGGTAGTTGTGTTGTAGAACTCATCAAGACACTTGGCCTTCTAGGAGCCATGGAAATATTTAAGGTACCACACTTTCTATATGTAAGCTCAAACACTCATCGTCGGCAGGACTTGTCAGTATCTTCCCTTTTCTTAGACAATGGCAAGCAATTGTGTGTCTTTATTCATTGTTTGATGATCACTGGGACTCATTATCTGTAATTAAATGCCTAGCAATTAAAACGTATTTCTCTCTGATCATGAAAGTGTGTAAGTTGGTTCTCAGCCAACAAAGCTCCTACAACGCTGATTCTAGGAATTTGCTCTCATTAGTGGTGACAAGAAACAACCAGTGAGACTTTGCTTAATAAATGTGATGTTTATTGAAATGCACAGTATCCTCCACTCAAATTGTGTAAAGGATCCAGCAAAGAGTGAAAGAAAATTGCCTTTTAGCTTGGTTGTGTGTCAAGAATGTGGTTCTTCATAACCAGCCAGCAATGTGAGCACATTGTTCAAAACATCCTTTGTAAAAATAACCGGTTAGGGAATGTGGGCCTAGTTCTCTGCTCTGCATTGCTGAAATAGAATGTTTATTTGTATAGCCCTATGGAGTTTGTGGAAATGAACATGTTATTCCTACGAAATAGAAAATTTCCTAAAGCTCTGCTGCAGTTGCCCAGGACTGTGTCATTGTGAGCCTCCTTTACACTTAGCTTGAGAGCTGTGGGGCACAGAAGTTACTTAGAGCAATCTGATGGCCAAGGATTTTTCTCATTAAGCATGCAGAAAGCAGTGCATGTGCTCACCGTCTGCACAGTGACAGAGTTAACTTGCTTTGCTTAAGACTAGCTGCATTTACATCACATTTTGTCTGTGAATAAAACTGCTTATTAATGACTTCAATTTGCATATTACATACTGATTGAAAGCCTGTGGTACAATTATTACTTTCAAATCCTGTTCATGCAAAGCAGGGCTATTCTGTACTTTCACAGTGTCAGATAACGCTGGAGGGTTAACTTAATTCCTCAGTGGTTAGACTTTATACTTACCCTGATATCAATGGTCATTTTCTTTTCCAATTTTCTCTCTCTAATTTATTTTGTCTTATAAAACTTTATATTGTATTACCAGCTAGGAAAGCTTCTTCTATAGATTGTTAAATAACTGTATCTTGCTGAAGTTAATCTTAATTAGTTCTGGGTATTCTAAAGTACTGAATTGATACATAGTTTCTAAAACCCTTTGTATTATCCTTGGTAGTGTGGAACACTTAAACAGTTCATTTTGAAAATAAGCAAGACAAATAAATCAAAATGGATTCTAATTTAGTGATACACTGAATCTGCTGCTTCTGGAGATATATTACTGCATAACTGCTTTTCTTTTTCAATTACACTATTTTTTCCTTTTTCTATGATTGTCTGAAAAGGCCTGTCTTTTGTGGAAGTTCACTCAGTGTAACTGATTAAGACCTGACTTACCCCCAACCAAGGAATTTCGGTGGTTATAATTCAGACTTAAAAAGTCTGAACAAATAAACAAACCCAGTCAAAAATTACAGTGACTGGGCAGGGGAAGGGTGAGGACTTGTCAATCAGAAAAACATAGTCCTTGATCATCTTTTTTTACTTTTCAAAAGTGAGTTGATCATAATATGAATATAGGCATCCATTGACCTTATTGTGGAAAATAGAGTGAAATCTTTTACCTGTTGTTTATCCTAAGAAACTAGATTACATCAAACAAAGGAGTTTGGGTTGGTTTTTTTTTTTGCTTTTCGTGCTGCAGCAACCATGGACAAACAGGGCACTTCATATAAAATAGATTCCTCCTTTCAGGTATTTATTTTCTCTTCTTGTAGATCTAAAACTATGGGCAGGAACAGTTAGCAAAAGTAATTCTGCAAAGAAGAAAGATGTTTCTCTTTTTTATCAGAACAATAAATCCTCTTTGTCAGCCATGAAATGTACAGGCAAATAGAGTAGTGACCTTTGGATTGATCCTGCAAAACACAAATGGGTTATATCCCTATTAGCTGCAGGATTCATTTAGAATTTTCTTTCTGTTGTCTTCGATTTAAATGAGCCAAACACAATCTTACAAGAAGAATTTACCTAAATGTATACTGCAGACAAAACCTTTTATTCACTGCTGTTAGATGAACAAACGATCAAATGATTCTTTGGGAAGCAGTTTTAGTGATTGAACAGTAAGATAATAGATTAGAGCAGCAAACTAGAAAAATAGATCTAGAACGTACTTGAAGATAAGTGGTAGAATTCCTTCTCCTTGAGCTAATTCTGCAACTGGTTCCAGGGTAGGAAAATCTGCAAAACCAATTCAGTAATTTTCTCTAAATATTATGTCAGAAATATGGAATCATCTTTGTTTCTCTTCTGCTTTTGAATTACTGTAAAGATATGCTGATAAATTCTCAAACTTATAGAAGCTAGGGCCTTGTAAGGAGGACCTGTATTTCCAGAATTTTTCTTATTCTCAAATAATTTCCATTCCCTAAATGGAGTTTTCTGGAATGTGTGTTGTTCTGGATGGGTGACTCGTGGTGACAACTGTTCTTAGTACTGGAAAAAAAATAGGAAGAACGAGTCTTAAGGAAATGATATCTCAGCGCTCTAACTGAAGATGACCTTTAAACATTATGACCTCCACTAGCATGGATCACTAAATACTGGATTTTCATGTATAAAATTGCACATAAAGCTCATGGAAAATGATCCCGCAAAAAGTGCTTTGCAGAATGGAAATTATGTTCATGCAGAAGGCTCCTTTTGGTGGAAGAACTGGTGGATATTCTATATGTGGCATTTTTGTTTGTACTTTTAAAAGCCATGAATTGTAATTTGGGGTGGTTTTATAGTCAGTCATGATATCATGCATGTTTCCTATGGCAGATTCCAAAGATTAAGTATATGTAGTCAGAAGCATTTGTTAAGATTGGAGACTGCCCTGTGTAGAAAGCATTAACTATGTTGCAAAGACTTTAATAATAATGTAGAGGTAAGGGAGATTAATTTATATAATTTTCTGGTGACAGTGACCAAATGACTAACCACTTTATTTCCAAAGAGATACAGAAGTTCCTCTAGAAAGAATTCTGGAGCACTCAAAAATATACTGACTGCTTTAAAAAGCTAAGTAGAGCATAGCTTTGAGTTATTTATTACTGAAGTCTACTGAGATACCAAGTCATCAAGTTTTAATTTTAGTTTTGTTTTGGTTATGCTTTCAAAGGCTTAAAGATCATACCAATGGTTTAATTAAAACATAGTTCCTTATCAGGTGTTATTTCTTGTGTCATTCCAGAAAAAAATGATTGTGCTTGTAATACTGGCCAGACATTCTGCTTACTTTGGACTTGTGGAGGTTCCTATTAACCCCATTCTACAGAGAGGTTGTACCTTGCAGGTTTCTATATGGTCCAACTTACTGAAACACCTTGGTAATTTGATTAATATGTTTAATTCCAAGAAGATATAGGATATTCAGATGAAAAAATTTAAAATATTGAGCAAATGCTTTGCATGTTAATGATTTGCATAAAATGCTGACCATGTACTGGAACTGCCCAGCCCTTTGGAAAACCTCCCCACCCTCCAGTGGCTGAGCTGCTTCTCTGAGCAGTGCACTTTAAAATCTGCCAGACCCAAACACCTCCAGAGATTTGCCAGAAGATGCTGGAGTATCTCCATGACTGTGAGGTGGTAAATATTCAGCGTTCCATAAACTCAGCTAATTTTGGGGGAAGAGAGGTTGTCCCACAGGTAGCTACTGTAATACCAGAGTACTAGTGTGGTTCTTTCATGTTATGTATACTTTACAAAAATATACTCAGTGGAGCCATTGCTTAGTACCACACATACAGAATATTTGCTGTGTCACTTACAGGTGGACAAACTTTTAAAGTAAATCTGAAAAAAAAACAGTTTGGGGGTTGGTGGGTTTTTTTGAATCTTTTGGAAAACCAAAGTATATGAACAGAAAATCTGCATATATCAGTCAGTGAGTAAACAAATCACAAATCCTATTTTCATCCAGTAATATGTTCCACTGTTTAACCTTAGATGTATATTCTAGTAGAGCAGGGGCTTTTTACCTAGTGATAAAGCCACACTGAGCAGACTGCCTGTTTTCGAGTCCTTCTTGAAATGAAAGGTAAATTGGTTCTTTCTAGACACTTTGCATGCATTTGCATAAAGCATAAAGGTCCATCTGCCAGCTAGGAGGAAAGCTCCAGGCTCATTTTACTCTGTACAGGCATGCTTATTATTACAGAGCTGCAGTTACTTTCTTTGATTTCAAAGGCACAAAGAGTAGGTTGGTATGCAACAATGAAAGAAGAAATACCATCTTCATACCTTAATGGTACTAAAAGCAGCCATGTAAGTCACAAATACTCCAGCAAAATCATTAGCAAGTGATCAAATTAAATATCATGGTTTAATTCTTTTTACCAAAGAGCAGTAATCAATCACTAAGAAACTGTTTTAGTTGTTTGGTGTTTTAAGCACATGCCCCTTGATATGCCCAAGCAAAGTATTTACTCAATAGATCACTTAATTGATTATCCAGTGCCCCCTTAATTCCATAAGCAGGAAGAACTGGTAGCTCATTATTCACACAGATACTTGGTTTAATAATTTTTTTGCTGTCCATTGTGAGCAACGGATTGATAGTTCAGAATGAAATTTTGATAAGAAAAGTGTATATTCTCTGTAAAAATCAAAGGGCATTCATGTGATGATGTGAATCAACTCTGTTTAGCGAAAAAGAATTTAGTTTCAGAAAAAAATGCTGTTTACTGAGGGGGGACCTAGTTTAGCGTGACTATTTTTATTTCCAAAAATACTTACAAAACCTCCCTAGGGATTGATCTTTAAATAATTGTGTCTTTTGCTTTGGGCAATTGTAACTTCTTTTGGAGGGTTGGTTTTTTTTCCCTTCTGCTTTCCAGCTGGCCTGTCCACCTGCTTAGAGTTTATATCCAAAAAGCACAGTTCAAAAACCAGTAAGATTTTTCTTTTTTAAATGGAACAAAGCAGTCATAATAATGCCTGTGCTCTTCACTATTTCTAAAATTTTGACATAATCTAAAAAAAAATAAAAATAAACCACATCCTTATCAATAGCACTAATTGAACTAATGGTCTTTGTGGTAAGAAACAGAATAGTACAGTAAAGATGCCTAGGTTGAAAATTATTAACTAAATTATTATATTATTATATATTTTTGTGCATGTGTTATAAAGGGGTTTTTTTTTCTCACAAAAAACTGATTACTCTGAAGAATACTCTGATTTTCTTTCTTGTTAAATTTGACCTCATCCTCCATTCCCTGCACTGCACTACCAGAAATGAAGAAAACCGCTGAATTTTAAAAATGCTTTTGTCTGTATGCACACTATTTTATGTCTTTGGAACAAGTCCTGAAAAACTTCATTTTGTTTTTCTTGCTTTTCAGTGTATGAATAATTCTTACCCTATTCTGGGTTGGTAACCTGTTCAAGCCTCTCTTATTAACAAAGCATCCACACTTCTAGCTACTTTTGTCAGTTCAGCAGTAAGGAAACAAAAATAACAGAAATGTTTGTCATTTGTCACACTTCTGGTTAAATGATCACACTGTGGAGCTGATATGTGAAATGGTAGAGCAGAACCATTACAAGATTTCTGAACTTATGTGCAAATAGAGATCACCTTGTTCCCTTCTGCAGGATATAAAAGGATAAAAGTTATTTCTTTAAAGCATAACTGAAATATTTATGCCAATTTAGTCTGCAAAATCAACCTAAAGAACTTCTGAGAGTGATTCACTGTCAAAACTTGAAGTTTTTTTCTCCTGACTGAGTAGGAAATACACTGCATACTATTATAGCTCAATCCTCACAGTACTTCATATGCTACAGACCTGTGACATCTTTCTAGGTACAGAATGATACTGCAATCTCCACAGTGTCCCAGAGGAGTGTGTGTTAAATTCTTCATAGTGTTCAATGTCTTGCAACAATGCTCTTCCAAGTGTTTACCTGGCACATGTAGTCTATACAAGAACCCAGAAGCACAGAACTGCTTGCACAGAAGTGGGCATTTAACAAGAAAAGATAGTTAGCCTAAGTTATTCAGACTTGAAAGAATTCACATTTTGTGTCTAATATGCCCTTTTATTTTTGAATGAACATTAACCCAACCATACATATTCAAACATTTATGTGCATAAAGCGAATCATGGTATGAAACACATGTACTAGTGGACTGCTGCATTTCTGCACAGCAGATCAAGGTTGTATCTCTGTTCATAAAGACAGTTGTACTAGAACATAGACAACCTCTCATTGCTGGAAGTGGTAACCTTTACTTTGCAGCAAAAAGCGGTGCCAGTTAGCTTACAATTTCACACTTTATTTCACAATTTATTTTGTTGCTTTTCTCAATTGACTTGCTCGACTATTCTTTATGCTTTCTTGGTTGGCGTTCCCTTTGCTGAACTGACCCGCTGAGACAAGTGCCAGTCTTCCAGACTTAGTTGGTGTGCCCCTTTAAGTTTAATTTTACCAGCAAGAGTCTGGTTGTGGTGCAAATTGTGGCGAAGAAAGATTGACTTGAGATATTCTGCTTTGAAGATTGCACAGACTGGCTGGTCATTTTACCCCAGTTTAGATTCTGACCCATCTGCACAATGAACAAGTTTTTACTTCGCAACTAGTTTTTGTGAAATGAAACTGGAAGAAACAACAGAATTAACAGAGCTGCCTTAAGGGAAGTTGGAATTCAGAATGTGTCTCTCTGAATATATAGCTTTTCTCTTAATTTTCATTCCTAGCTGAAATCTATGCACATCAGTGTATTCCAGAATTTCAGGCCGGGGAGGAGGAGGGAATTATGTAACAAAATCCTAGCTTTCCATCAAAAAGACCTGAAATCGGAAATCTTTCAATCAACCTAATAGTAACATACTCTCTTTTGCAAATAGCTTCCAAGTTAGCTGCTTTTTCTACTTAAATAATTGCAGTATTTTTGTATAAGTGATTGTTTGTTTATTTTTATATGATTACAAAGTATTTGAAGGAAAAATTAATTTGATCAAATCTTATGTGAATTTCTAGATATGATGAAAAGCCACCAAAACCAGGCATCTTGCACCTATATATCATCTATTTCAGCAACAAAATTAAAAAAGAGTATTGGAGGAAAAAAGTCTGTTGGGGAAAATATTTAAATATCTTTAATTAAATATGATCCAACAGAGCACTCTGGTGACTGTAACAAACCTTTGTTCATCTTACATTTAGCTATCAAGAGGAAACTCTTTCAGTGTTTGGATTATTGCAAGTAGTTTGTATTAGAAGCTTCCTTGAAACACAGGTGTAAGCAACTGCAACTTGTTGGTATGACGATTATTCTGTGAAAGAAATTAATGTGCTTCCATTAAAATAGTTATCCAGTGCATTAGAGGAGGGTGTGTGTATTATAATGTCTTGGCTCTGGGCAAGTTTTGTTACCCTGCAGTGTATGGAAGCAAAAAATATCACCCTTACTATCCCACATGCTGTAAAGAAATCAAATAAGCTGTCAGGCTTCTGCCAGAATCTAGAGGAGATTTATATGGTGCTGGAAAGAGATCGCAGAGGATCAAAGGAAAATATAGAGTAATTCTTAGTCTTCTTTTATCAGCAGCACATGAGCTTTATGAAAAATCCTCCTCCTCTGCTTGTTTTCTTATTAAAATGGGCTAATTCAGGGAAGGTGGAGAGAGACTTCAACCCTTGATCAGGTTCACAATGATGTTTAATGAAAAAGATGCATTATTAAAAAGCTTCACAAAATCTGCATAATAGGGAAATCTCATCTGTAAAAGCATACCTCTTGTAGATTCGGTTCAGAGAAGCATCCAAAAGTGTGATGGTGGGGTTTGATTTTATATTGTCGTTCATAGTGATTATCCAAAATCTGTTTATATGATCAGAACATTCTTGCCATTTAAAAATTTGCCACTCAACAAACTAAAATTTTACAGAAATTAAATTTGGATTTTTCCATAGAAGCCACATATTGTAAATACAATTTTTGTGAGTATTCTGAACAATTGTGTTGGATTATACTGTACTAAGGATGTACTCGGTCCCCATGAAGCACCTCTAAATGCTGTCTTTTCTCATGAGTGAAACAGGATCATTACATTATTGTCAATCTTCCAGAGACTACACTCTGTTTCCTATCTGACTTGTTCTCTGGTAGTGCTATAGGTAAATATTTCACATGAGCTGTAATTAATTAAGTTCTATTAAAGAACTATTCTGGATACAGTTTCAGTTGATTCATTCATCCGTTTACTGACCAGACCAAGCTGTCTGAACTTGCTAGATGGGACAACAATACAGCAATAAGTACAATTTTCTGTAGCAACCTGCTTTGTGTTTTTCTCCTTTTAAAAATACTTCCTTATTCCAGTGTTATTACTTATGTGTTTAGAGTTAGGCATGCACTTAAGTGATTTTGGCTGGTCAGCATCCCAGATGTTTACTCTTAATTTTGAAAAGATTATGCCCAAACGGAAAACTCTTGTGAAAGGCATTATGTTCCATTTCCTATCTCCCGAGACCAGCAATCTTGTGAAGGATCTGTTTTGGTTTTTCGTTTTGTGTTTGTGCCATGAAACTGTTGCACATAAGAGCTATTTTGAATCTAGCATACTAGTTGAAGTCATCTTGCTACTAAAGAAAGGAACAAACGATATCACCAGTGGATAGTTTGATGTATAGCAGGCATCTAAGGTAACTCTTACCTGATGAGTTTGGAGGGGGTCTCCCACACAGAGCAGTCTCACAGGACCTGTCATGTGCAATTTGTCGGTATTGCTTCATGAGTTTCAGTATTACAGCATACAAAATACATTATGTTTGGCATAGTCTTCTCTTGACTGATTAGTTTTGAAAAAGTATCATACTGGACTTTGAACATGCTTTGTTTTTTGCAGTTAAAATCCAGTACTTCCCCATTTCTTGAAGTATAGACTGATATTTAGACTTCCTAGTTGTGTCTAATTGCTCGTTATTCATCACTTTTTCTCTATTTCTGGAAAAAAAGTAGTAATAATACTGGAAGAATAAGATTATCTTACTGCTATGCAGCATGGGCTTTGCTGAAGATGGATTAGTGTTCTGTCATCCAGGAAAGAAACATGAATTGTAGCCAGCTTCTTGGAGAGCAGGAACATGACAAAGGGCAGACAATTGTTCTGTGCCTTGTAGGAGTTATGAAGAGTGTGTAAAAAATTGTCCTCCATTCTTTGGTAAGCATGTGTACTGCAATAACCGTCGCATAGGAACTGGCTGGTTTTAGTTGTTCAATGACTCATCATGAGAACGCTTTAAGAGCTTGTTGAGCTTAGAGGTGTTGTCTTAGATACTACATAGCACCTGAACAGAGCCAAAGCTTATGTGACATTTCCCACTTTTGCTCTCTCTGTATCTCCTAGAGAAGCCTCATCCTCTCCAAGTAAACACATGGCGGGCTGCAAGCCAGTGAGTTGGTGAGGAAGCAGCTAGCCCCAGGGAGTGCAGGTCTTGACCAGGGTAGTTGTTGGTAATGCTTTGTTTTATTTTTGGCAGCCCAGTAGGGTTGGGAAACAGGTTTCCTCCTTATGTGCTTGGATTGGCTTCCAATGTCTGGTTTAGACATTAGAAGTCAGCAGGTAATAGAACAGAAATGACAACTGGGGCAAGGATGCTGAGAGCCACTCTTGGCAAGACGATATGGCACAGTGTTGAGGTGGGGTGAACAGAAGGAAGCAGGTCTGACACTGCAGCAGCAGGGGCTGAGGAGTGGATACAGGGTTTGGCATGTCTGCTAGTAAATGCTTCATTCATACTAGCTGCTCGGACTTCCAAATCTGGCAATGGATGGTGGTGTCCTCAGTTGCCATCTCCTTCACTTACTCGTACTCTCAAAATACTTTTCTGAAAGCATATTGTGAAAGTCCCGTTTTTGTTCCTTATGTCACGGTTTGAGCATCTCCTGTACCTTCTTTGTTTATTCCCCGGCCATACCATAGAGGAGGATTCAACCTGTGAAAAGCTGGCATATTAAAAATATAAAATGGCACTGAAGGTGGCCTGGGTTCTGTTATAACTACTGTCTCCCAGTCAAACTCACCACAGAGAAAATAACTTTCACTTCAATTCATAATTTGTCAAGACAAAGGAAGTACAGGCGTACTCACAGCTTTCTGAGAAATCAGTAGAAAGACCAATTAATAGGAATTTCTGCCTGTTTTGTGGTTGTCTATCTAAAATTAAATTCTATTTTGTTTCGTTTCATTTAATGAGAGCTGGAAGCAGATAAATAATACTGTGATAGTATATTTCTAATTGATAACTTTGGTGCTGATGTAATACATTTCAAGGGGTTTTGGAAAATCCCCTGAAAGAAGTAAGACTTTGTAAGCTACTTATGCACATGCTCAAGTTAGTCAATTTTTAAAATTATGAGCATGTAGATTGGTGTTTCTCTTGCTGTTTAGTTTTCCCTCAGGCTTTTTAAAGTAAAGGGTAGGTGTTTTATTTTTGCAATAGTTAATCCCTTAAACTTAATGCTTATATGAACCTACCGAGAAAATGATTTTGGAATGTTTTTAGAAATCTTATGTTGATATTGTATGTGCATACATATACATAAATATGTATAAAATTCTGGTACTGGTGTGTGTATATATATATATATGTGTGTGTATATATATATATGTGTGTATATATAAATTCTGTAGTACCAGAACTATGTACACTGTGTATATATTAAAATAAATTCAGAAATAAAGCTCTTGCCAGAGCAGCAGAAACAAAGAACTAAGAAAGGGCACATTTTAAACTTTAAATAGAAACAGTTTAAAACTTAAATGAAAAGCCTCTGGTAGTATAGTGTCCCCTGAAAGCATAAATTGTCCTCAGGCCTGAACAATTCTAAATACTGAACCTATAATAAAACTCACACTGACTTCAACCTGAGCAGGAATGCAACCCTTTAATAACAATGGATGAAGGAATAAAATACATACAAGTATACTTGCCTCCTGTTTCCAGATAAAATAACTGAGCTCTTAGTGCTGCAACAGTGACACCCAGTGACTAAGCCAGTTACTTCTAGACTTGATCTGCATTTGGAATGAACGCTAAAGGACATGGACAGAAAGGAGGCTTATTTACTAAGATCCATAGTGAAGCACTGCACTCATTGAGAGGATAAACAGACACTGCATAAGAATACAAAACACGATAAATAGGTAATCTAAAAAAATGATATAAATGTTCAATTAGCCTATATCTGTTTCAGAATTAGACATTTGCTGAACCAAGTGAGGAATAAATTATTTTAAAACAAGTGCATTGTCCAGTGAGGCAATTTTTTAAACAAGGCTATGTAGCATTTCATGCCCTTTTTTATTATTTAACAATAACAACAGAAATCAGTAGGTAATGCTTATATTATATTTTGCCTCAGATATGATCTACCTCAGATCTAAATGTGGCTGTATGATGGAAAGTTCTTTCAATTTTTATCAAATCAATGAAATATAAAGACCAAAAAGGATTAAGAAACCTTCCTTGTGTAGAGAATGTGACAAAATGCTTACTGTCCTTTTACGTAAGAAGGCCCTTATTCTTTTTTGGTTGAAGTCAGTGCAAGTTTTATAATGAAATTCAAACCTCATATAGTTTCTGGTTATATGAGGTGCATCTGCTACTGACCTGACCCCCTACTTCCTCAGTTATCCAAAAGTTTTGAAAACTCCACATTATTCAAAATGTTACATGATATGTTCTGCACTTTCTGATTATTGTAATCGTACTAAAGACATAGCTTATCTCTGGGCTTTTCAAAAAGCTAGAAATAGGAACTAATTCTGTAGGATTCCAACTTCAAAGCATGCTCCAAGTTGCCTGCTTTTTTACTGTTAAGAAATGGATGAATGAAGAAATAATTATATGAGTAAGCTCATAAGCAAAAAGACATGCACAGCAAAACCGATTAAAAGAATTGGAATGGAAACAACTACCCAGCTGAAAACAAGAAATGTGAGAATTTATCACATCTGTCCTTTGGCAAGAGGCAACGGTTTGAGTAGTAATTCCAGGAAAAGAACAAAAATTTAAGTTTTAGTCACAGTTGCATTACTTCTTCCTGCTTGCTTTAAAACAGTTTTCAAATTGAGGACAGAAACAAATCCTATGTTTTTAGTTTTCTCATTGTAATATCTCAGTGTTCTGCTATCAGCAACAACAGTCACCCTCTCTGTTCATTCTAATTTCAGTCTTTAGAAAACACTTTCAATAGCCATGCTTTTTATGTGAGAATAGGAAGTTACTGGAAAGAAGAACAATAAGGGGGAAAAGAGGCATGTATTATATAGGCAGGTTTTCAAGGGCCAGGTGCTGGGTTTTGATCTTCCTTTCACTGGAGAAGATCCTTCACTTTCACTTTCTTTCATGTATTTTTAGGTGGATTTTAGATTTGAAATGCTATAAAGACCACAATAAAAATAATGCAACAGATATAAAACAGAGCCATTTGCAAAACTCTTATTAAAAGGAACTTATCTTAAGTTCCTCTTTTAGAACCTGGTTGGGGTTTTGAAGTTGTATGTTATCCATGTGTAGATGACCTCAGCTGGAAAATCACTGGTCTCAAGAAGATCAGCTAATTTGAAGATAACGTAACACTTAAGTACAAAACTACTACTAATAGTGCAAATGAGGAATCTGTGATCGGTAGCTGACTGTCCCCTTGTGTAGGTGTTTGCTGTGGTGTGCCACTGTACATGGGAAGCAGCAACTTCCAGTGCTTTCAGGAATACTGCAAGAGCAACAACCTTCCCCTGCGTAAAATGATTAGTGTCTGCACTGAGGAAAAGGACCTTGGGTGCTTTTGCCCTGTATGGTAACAGTGACTGCTGCATCTTAGCTCTGACTTTAGACTCGCTGGGGCAAGTCAACTATGCTGGTGGTAGTTTTCCTGTAAACTTGCTATCCAGTTCCTTATGAGGATTCAGAAATACCCATATGTTTTCATCCAATTCAAGCACCAAGTAGAAGTAATTAAGTTATGATTTAATTTTTTGAAGGTAGGAGACAGGAAGCGCTTGCCTTTATGAAAATTTATACAGAACTAAGCAGTGGAAAAATGAACTGGCATCACTAGGGGGCAACAAAACATCACAAACTTCTATGTTGTTAAAGTCCAAGCAATGTCACACGCACACTGAGAGAGGCGTTTGTGTTAAGACCTAAAGAACAGCTTGTGTAAGCAAATGCTTTTGTATTTTTCCAACTGTGTTGTGTAGTAAATCTTGCTTCAGGGATGACAGCTAAAAAAAAAATTCTATATGCACAGGCAAAAATTATCCTAGTTTTCTGCTGCTTTATCTCTGTTGTTTTACAGTAAAACAGTAACAAGATTGGACACTTAAGCATCATTTTCATTTGTGAACACCTTGTAGTTAGCACTACGGTTAAGTATAACGTATTCTGCTAAAGCCCATCTACTTTGTACAAATTAAGATGCACAGTAGAGGAGAATTTTAGTTTGAAGTTCACTGTCTTTCTCTTCATCCCTTTCAGTATCAGCATAACCACCAACGCAAACTGAGGACAGACATTCCAGAAGACAGTGATGCTGCCCCAGTCCTCTGAATTAGGTTAGTTATTAGCCATTTTCTTCCTTTTTCCTGTTGTCTTGCTGGTACTAACAATATTCCCATTGTAAAACCAGTTATAGCTTGCCTCACTGCAGTGGGAACATAGCTATGTTAGTACCATGGCAGATGATGAAAAAGAAAGGTAGAGTATCTGACCCAAAGTCACTGGTGTGACTCAGGAAAGAGTGAGCAGTTTTTGACCTGTGGGTTGTAAGCATTTTAAAAATCCTAAGACTTTTACTATTAGAATTGTTATCCTTGCATACCTTCTGCAGGTCAGTAGTCTGCAGACCAGTATCACAGATGTCACCTACCTGGACTTATGCAAAGTGTTTGACACTGTCCCACATGACATCCCGGTCTCTAAATCGGAAAGGCATGGATTTGATTAATGGACCACTTGGTGGATAAGGTACTGGCTCCATGGCAGGGAGGTTGGAACTCGATGATCTTTAAGGTTCCTTCCAACCCAAACCATTCTATGATTCAGGACAGAGCTCCAAGCTAAGGGGTGTTCTCTCATGTTTTTGCTGTTGCAAAAAGTGGAGCTATCACCAGAAACAGCTCCACAGTGAGAGCTACCAGTTGAGAACATGGACTTGAAGGATTTCTCTTGTGGTCAGAAAGTAGCCAGTGTGCCTTTTCAAGCAGTGTCTGTTTGTTCGTCAGGTTTATGATACTGACCTCTCACATAAAGCTTCTCCCATTTTATTTTTTCATTCCCTGATCTCCCAATTTGTGGAGAAAGCTAAAATCTAACCACCTCAGCTTTGAACTCTCCAGGGCCAAACTACATTTGAGTATTCCAAGAGTTTGTACAAGGCATTTTTTTATAGCATGTCTGCTTTGATTTACTTTAGCTGTGCTTTTGCATACATCTATTTACTGATACATAGTGAGATATAGAGGTTATGAAAAATGTAGCTTAATTACATATTTTTTTTTTGACAGAAGTGCTGTATAAACTATACTCATGTCAAATTTCTTTATGGAAGTTCTCAGCAATATGAATGATCTGGAATGCATTTAGTAGCACTGGTCTTGTCTGCTATCGTTCAGACCTTCCTGCTGGGCCTTTTCTGCCACTCACCAGTCTGTGATGTTCTCAGGTTGTAATCCCTGAGTAAAGCTATTCTGACTGTAGAAGAAAAACCATATAAATATTCTCTGGACTTTCCTTTGACTGTCAAACCTGAGTAATTTCAAAATAGGCCAGCAGAAAGAAGCTTTTAAAGGGGGCTGGAATATTAGGCTTGTACTGCCCAAGCTGCATTCTGGTGTAATCTGTGAAAAACCAGCAGAATATGGTAGGTAGCCTGTTGATATATGTACTGTAAATGATATTTTCTCACACTGATTCAATAATGTGTACAGTTCCTGCTATTGCATAACTGGCCAGAGCTTGACTCTGTGGGTTGACTTCAGAAGTCACGTGAAACGGTGATCTTCCGAATTGTAGTCTTTGTATTGGCAATGGATTAATGTAGCATATGCTGTAAATAAACATGAAGAGAGAACATAATGATAATGTCACACTCAAAGGTTAGAAATTTCCTCAGTAAGTGTTCTTGGGTTCTTCAGAAAAGCAACAAAGTTTAGGTGATCTCTTGAGCAGAAGCTAGGTTGGTGAGTTTTGTGATTTACAAGTTTTACTTTTTGAGAGGTTTCTAGCCTCCCATAGGACCTTAGAAAAGTCATTTTTACTGATTAGTTTTAGAGCTAGCAAATTCCATCTTGGTCATCTTGAAAGCCCCTTCTAAAAAAGAACAAAAAATGGTTTTTACAATTGTAGGGGCTTTTTCCACTGTGGACCCTTAACTATTGACAACTGTCTTAAGCTATCAGCAGGATTCAGGGCAATCCAAAGGTTAGTGTGATTGTTTAGGCTAGGCCATAGCTGAATGGAATTCTTTGATCTCACTAGAGGTTCAAAACAGTTTTGTTTCTATCTCCAAAGTCTGATTCCAGTTTCAATTGAAGCATTTTGACCTGTCTCTATGCAGTCCTGAGTAATGTGCTCTAGGCAATCCTGCTTTAGCAGGGGAGTTGGACTAGATGATCTCTAGAGGTCCCTTCCAACTCTGACAATTCTGTGATTCTGTTTTATGTTATAGTTACAATGCAAATGAGTCCAGAGACCCTCCTCATAACTAAATTAGGAGGACTGCACATGGGAACTGGAGAGACATTAACAGACTAGAAAGCAAAAATATTCCTCTTAAAATGAAATACTGTTTCCTTTGAATTTTTCTTTTGGATATGTGTTCTTCATGCACATGGTGATATGTGCATGAAGATGGAGGTCTCATCCTGTTTTATTGTTTACCAAAGATTTCATAATCTAACTTTTAACCAAAATAAGGGGTTTCATTCTCTTATGTTTGCCAAAGTGTACTTTTCTTTATATGTGATTCTCAATTTATTTGACTATAAGAAGACAAATGTGTTTTAAAACTGTAGCATTTTTTTGGTTTTCATGTCTGTGTGGACTGTTTCTTTCAGAGTTACTTTATTAACTTGTACACCAAATCTGAGCTACTTGAGTGAGATTTTGTGGAAAAAGAAGGAATTATGCTACACATTATGACCTAAACTTTGAAAAATCTTTTTTCTGCATATTCATCTAAAAAATAAATAAATTTATCATTAAAACCAAAAAAAGCCCACTTGAAGTTTTGACCAGGTTGAGTCCCTAGGTTAGGAATATATTTGCATGGACTGGTAAATTCAAACTGTTCAGCATCTGGTATGACTAAAAATAAACCAGGTCCTCTACAAATACCTTGTAGAGTGGAGCAAATTTGAAACTATCTCTGTCCATCCACATAGATGTATCCTGCATGAACCTGTTGGAGTGAGTCCGCACGAAGACCACGAAGATGATGAGAGGGCTGGAGCACCTCTCCTGTGTTCAGCCTGGAGATGAGAAGGCTCTGGGAAGACCTTAGAGCAGCCTTCCCATACCTGAAGGGGGCCTTCAGGAAAGATGGGGAGGGACTCTATCAGGGAGTGGAGTGATAGGAGGAGTAATGTTTTTAAACTGAAAGAGGGGAGATTTAGATTAGATTTTAGGAAGAAATTCTTTACTGTGAGGGTAGTGAGGCACTGGAACAGGTTGCCCAGAGAAGTTGTGGATGCCCCATCCCTGGAAGTGTTCAAGGCCAGGTTGGATGGGGCTTTGAGCAACCTGGTCTAGTGGGAGGTGTCCCTGCCCATGGCAGGGGGGTTGGAACTTAATGATCTTTAAGGTTCCTTCCAACCCGAACCATTCTATGATTCTAAGAAAACCAAAATGAAGAAGTATGTCATTTTTTGAAAACCTGTTTGGTTCTGTTTCTATTGTAAATGTACAGACTGAGATTCTTTAAATCGCGGTGTCATTTTACTACATCTGTTTTGGGCTGTGTTATTTGTGACCCTTGAGGAGATTTATGGATAGCACTGATAGATACTAATTCTTAACACATGGGCCCCCAACACATGTTTTTTCAGAGGCTTTTCAGAGGTCACACAAATGACAGACTGACCATTTCCATTTAGCCAACTTGTGAGCTGGGTTGCTCCTTACTTTATCTGAGCTAGGAGTTGGTAATTAGTAACTGTATGGTAGAACCCCACCCCCAGGGTTTAATGTGCCCCTTTACTTGTGTGTGCTTCTAGTCCATTTCAGGACAGTTAATCCATTTGATTTTTGACCCAGTTAATGGTCAGTAGACTCAGCTGACTACTGACTTTGCCCTGAAAAGCATTACAGACATTTTTACAGTCAGGAACAACAGACAGGATCTCTAAGAAGCTGCCAGTAGCACTTCTGTTTGTGTCAGAGATAGTTAACATGTTAACTTACTATGAAAAACTTCCAATCTGTTTGAGGACAATGATGAACAGATGAATATAAATCTTCAATGAAAGTGATTTAACTCATCTGTTTGTCTTTGCCCTGAAATAATTGCAATTAGTTACAGCTACTAACTGTGCAAGCTATGTTCTTCAGCTGTTACTTCTGTCTGTTGCTGTTTAGTTCATTATCTATGAATTCATTATCTAGTTCTCATCCTGTGTGTCCAGGACTAGGATTCTGGTTGTTTGTTTCTACATCCACAAGTTACAAGGTCTCAGTCTTACAACTAGAGTCCCTGTCTTCAGCCATAGTACTCTTAATGATGCTTTAGTTTTAATGCTTACAAACGTGATTTGTAAATAAATGGCGTGTGCTAGCTGAAGGTGGAACAGCCTTTGTAATTCAGCTCCAGATAGATATGGTGGTGAACGCAGCCCGGATCTAGAGTGAAGAGCATGGCTTTTTTTAAAAACAAATAAGCAAAAAACAACAGTAAACTACAACATATCTCTGTTAAATAGGCAGTAAATATGGCATCCTCATGAGCCATATCAAAGCCTGCAAGGTACAATTAATAAAATATCCTACAGACTGAATCTCATTCTTTAAAAGTGCATTTCATTTCAGCTAGTGCTGTTTAGAAAACAGTTTCTCTAAACTGCAGGGAGATTTGAAAACTTTAAACAGGAAGCGTCCCTGCTGCTGATGCAGATCCCTGACTTCTACCCAGAGTGAACCCATGAGCTCTACAAAAGGCAAGAACAACGAGTAGCTGATTAATCCACAGGCAGGACCCTGCTCAGGGAAGATCAGGTTGCAATCCTGCCTTTGTAGCTTTACACCACACCCCTTCAACGTGAATTAGTAGGGGAGGATCATACTCAGCACTGCTTTAGGAATTCTTTCTTTCTTCAAGAGCTGTTGCTAAGATTTTGGTGAGTACTTTGTTACAGACTTTCAGTTTTACGTGAGAGATTTGTCTTCTTTAGCTGGCAGAAAGGAGTATCTACTGTTATTTTTTCTTTAGAATGTGGTAGATGCAGTAATCGGATGTTTAGATTCAAAGTTCAGTGATGAGTGCTGAGAAAAGGGAGACTTTTATCTCTGTAAATTTGAAACAATGAAGATACTTTTATGATTACTAATACAACTAATCTTTGGTTCTCAGAATGTCAGACTAAGGTATTTTGAGCTCCAAGACAGTTCTTTGAAAGAAAGCCATTGCGAAGGTTAATAAGTTAAT
Organism: Numenius arquata; assembly: GCF_964106895.1. Taxonomy (NCBI): domain Eukaryota; kingdom Metazoa; phylum Chordata; class Aves; order Charadriiformes; family Scolopacidae; genus Numenius; species Numenius arquata. Next base: position 36,191,796 of record NC_133578.1, read on the forward strand.
TTTGATCAATATCTGGAGTTTGGAAAAAAACTCTTGTTTTTTAAAACAATTTGTCCACTACAGTAGCTCCAAGAGAGGCTTGATTCAGGCAGCGTGGTCTACCAGGCTACTTCAAATCCTTCTAAGGCAATTTGAAGCAATTAATATTTTGAGACTACAAGAACAATTTAGGAGAAACAAATTAAGCTGATGCTACTATAAGCCAATTTCACTCTCAAGAAACTAAAACCACTTGAACAATGGGGAGGGTAGTGAATGAGGCTTAAAATGGTGGCAATGTAACAAACACTGCCACCACCACCACCCCCCTTCGAAAACCCAAAATATTACTAGTGATTTTTGTAATATTTTACTTGGAAGTATTGACATAAACTTAATTTTCAGTAACTAGTGAAAAACCGTGACACTACCCTGTATTTAAAAAAAAAAAAAAAAAGGAAGCTAAAATTTAAATAACTGTGTTTTAGAAAATCTAAATACAATTTAAATGAAGAAAAGGGACATAACAATGGGAAACGTGGATTTGGGAGAACAGTAACAATTTGAATGGGGGGAGTATGTGAAAGGTCAATGTGACTCAGTACTCTAGAAATTAGTCATCAAAGTACTTCATGGAAAACATGTAAAGATATAAACCTTCCTTCCTGAGTGTGTTATGGACAGATGCAAAGACAGGAAGTCCAGCTGTCAGTATAGATATGAACAGAAAAGGCTTGCTTTAGGAATTGCTAGGCACCTACTTGGGAAAAATTGTCAGCCTTTTCCCTATGTAATATTCTGCTCATTCTTTAATTCTACTAGAAGAGAGTAATGCACACAAAGAAAAGGAGGTAAAGATGATTAAAACACATTCTGCTCTGGCCTTTTCTCCTGTCAAATATGTCCCACATGAAAGTGTTCATTAAAAAGTAATGTGGGCAATTGCTTGATAAATCCATTTCTTTGAAATGTTTATAACTTCTATGCTGGAAAGTCTCCAAGTGTGCTTTAAATTGACCTTTGGTAATCTTTGTGTTTATCCTTACATTGCACATTGCGTAGTTTGCAATCTGGCGATTTAATGCATTTCAGCTGTTCGGTGTAGTTATATGACCTTTAAAGTGCATTCAGCCTTTTAGTGCAGCATTCAGATTACTAATGAAAACTCTATTGTAACTCATCTAACTAATCTTCTAAATGCAGAATAACTGTAAGTTAAAGTTTATGATCTTCTTGATTCAGGACAGATAGCACAATTATTGGCATTGACTTTATCCTTAATCTCATCAGAGAGTTAATTTTGAAAATCTAGTGGTAAAAACTTATAAATTGTTCGTAACTATTTCAGGGTTTAGAGTCAGATCTAAAGCCCAATGAGGGAGAGTGTACAAAAAGTTCCTGTCAGAGAGGAAGTTTTAAGATTGGGGGAAAAGTAGTCCAAGATAATAGTGTCTCTAGGAAACAAAGCAAAGGTGTATAAGAACAAGCTTCCTAACAAGCTTTTAGAGAACATGTCCAGAACCTTTAGCGAGTTTGAAATCTCACCTCTAACTAGACCAGGCACACAGTTAGAGAAGGAGAGTTACTGGATTCCAGATCTATCTTCAAGAACTATTCATATGTTTCTCCAATAAACCTTCCAAGTTAAGTGCATAAACAGGAGCAGATAGACACACTTAGATTGTCTGTTCTCCAGCGCAGGGCTACTAATAGCCTTTATGCTATTCTTTCGGCTCTGTAGGTATTGAGTTACTTTTAGTGCAGAGAACACAGATTGGTCTCACAGATCTATCAATGAGACTAGGATCATTCCTGGAAACAGAAATATGAAATCTCCTCTGGAAAAAAAGAGACATTGACAGTCTTTCACATTCTGGAAAGCTGTTTTAGGACCTATGTTTACTTTAAAAAGGTGATTCTGGGAATAACTCTCTTCTACATTTTAAAATAAAGTTGTATCTGCTTGAAGTGCTTTGTAACTACCATGATTTTGTTGGTGTGCATTCAGTATGTTCTGCGAATGTCTGCCAAAGGGAGTCAGAGCATGTGTACAGGAGCAAGAAAAGAAAATTTTAAAATCAAAAAATAGAACATCAGTAGAGCCCAGGACCCTCAAGAATTAAGTAACTCTTGTATCTCACAATTTTGAAGCAAAATGTTTAAAATGTAATTCCAGTACTTTCTATTGCTCTTTGTTTAGGCTACATTCTTAACAGTGGTATTTTTTTCTCTAAGAACTAGGAGAAGCTGACAGTTTCTAAAGAAACCAAAGCTGGGAAGATGCTTTGGTAAGGAATGAAGATGGGGTCTTCATATCTAAAGCTCTTCTTCACACTGAAACCAAGGAGAACTGTCTTAAAAAGCAGGGACAAATTACCTACTTCTGTGTGTTTCTTTAATGAAACTTGTTTTACTTTACAATAGGGAAGAAGTTTCCCTGGGGACAGAATGAAGCAAAACCATATGGAGAGATGTATAATTCTTTTCCTCCCATAGTTATTTCACAGCAAAATAGACTTATTTTTAGTCCTCTTAATTTTCTCGCATAGCCTCTTTCTTCAGTTTCCTTAATTATTTCCTGTTGCTGTTGATACAGCTGTTCATTTTCCATCATTTGTATTGTTGCCATTTTCTCTGATGTGTGCTGTCCATAAGTGAGTATACCTCTGAAGTTAACTGGTTAATTTGATTTACTGTTTAGTAAAAAAATAAACAATGCATTTGATCAGGATGTGGTCTGGACACAAGAAAGTTCAACCTTTTTCCAGAAAATAGAGCATTCCAAAAGAACTGATTTTAAAACAATAATATTGACAGTAGCAATTGCAGCCAGTAAATTAGAAATACAAGTATTATATGAAGGAAATATTTAGCTGGTACAGTTTTTATGAACTTCACAGAAAGGCCTGCAGAAGTGTATTAGCATTTTCTGTAAACATTTTGTACTTTGGCTGAGAAGCAATCCTTTTCCTTTATGTTCTTACAATCTCTAACACAATGAGGTTCTGGACAATGATTTGTGCTTTCATCAGTCAGAGAAAAGCTAGTGAAGAGAGATGAAGCTGAAGTTTTCTGTTCTCTGAGACTCATCTGATGAATGCTCTATGTCCAGAATAAGTAACGCTGCCTGTACAATGGTGGGAGACGAAAGGAATATGACCCTTTCTTTTCTGTGGCAGTGTTATTGTATATTGGTTTTAAGTATTTGCAGGGTGATAATCTGAGGCAGTCTGAATCTGGGGGTATTGCCAGTAATGGCAATTACAGCATTTCTAACGTGTGTGAGGATCCAAAGCTCATACATTGCAGTAAGACTTTTTGCAGTGTCTCCAGCTGTGAAGATAGATGGGGTGAGCTAATCTTACTTGACAAACCAGGAAAGTTGTATTTTGATCTTCAGTATGTGTGCAAAATGTGATGTATGTGATGATGAGGTTACAAAAGGTTTATAGTCAGATATGGTCAAAATCAGTCATGAGAGGCACCACAGTCATGAGAGGCATCAGTGTGGCAGGTAGTTTTCTCCTGTTCTGCCTGTTATACTTTCAGAAACTGGCAGTTTCACTTTAGTGAAATTGAGTAGTTGTGTTTCTGTAGTGTGCACAATGTGATATTACACACAACTGGGTTGTTAACAAATGTACAGCAGTGAAATTGCTCTCCGTTAGAAAAGAACGTTGTGATAAGTTAACTGACCTCTAAATATACATGACTATTTATCAATAAGTACAGCTGAGATTTGAAAACATGAATTATACTTTTTCAGTCCAAACTGCTAGGAAAAAAAAAAAAACAGGCTAGAGGCTTTATAATGCTAATGTTGGGACTATCATGCTGTGTTCGTAAAACCATAACTAATATTGCTGCTTGTTTGTTTCACTACTGGCTTCTGTGCTCTAAGGGTAGTATTATTAGGGTGCTGAAGGCATTCCCTATTTGAAAATATGAGACCTATATTTTTGCTACAAACAGGTAGTTTCTGTTCAAGTATTATAGGTTTGAGTGTGATGGGTTAAGTCTTTTGGTTTTTAAGATTTATGAAATTAAGTAACCTAGTAATCTGGTTTAGTCCCTGTTTAAAAATATTTTGGAAGGAGCAAAAGACCGTTTCCTTTCCCTGTTGAAAGCTATGTCACAATGAAAACAGGCTGTATATGTGGAGTACAGATTTACCTCAGACTGGCATGTGGCATGTTGGATAGATGTAGCTGCCACATCTAAATAAATAACTTGCTTATTTCTTTATTTCTGTTTGAATCAGTCTTCTATGAGGTGGAAACTGAAATTAATTAAAACTGAAATTAAAATAATGTTTTCAGTATGTCCTTTATGATAAGCTCATAATGCTGGATCCTGTGCTCTGTGTTTTATTTTGAGGTTTTTCTTTCGCTGGGGCTAATAGAAGTAGCTACAAAATCATTAGTCATTTTCCATAAGGTGTCCCTAGTAGTTATATGATTTGATGTAGGCAAATTCAGTGTTTCTGTGAAAAGTGCAGCTATTTTAACAAACCACTTTTAATTTCACAGTTTATGATTCACCTGGACTGTTGTATCAGGTGCTCTGCACTGCATGATGAGGGAGTTAGGAAAATGACTTGCAGGCTTCTATTGCCAAGGCATATTCTCACCATCTCTCTGCCTCTCACAATATATCCAGTTCCCAGCTCTTGGGATGATGGATATCATGGATATGAGGCCCCGACAGAGCCGAGTAAGGAGGAGAACTCAATGGAGGAGGAAATTAGGGTCTGGAGCTGTGTCACAAGAGAAGCTGAGTGGGGACAGAATGGCAAAAGTACCCAGTGCCGGGTGTGAGCTGATTAGGAGAAGGGAATAATATAGGTCCTGGAGCTTAGTTAGCAAAATGAAAAACAGTTTTAAAGCACAAGTGAAAGGAGTTGACAAAGAAAAGTGAAAAGGCAAGAGAGGTCTATAGTGATGTGGAAAAGGAAGGGTGTTCTTGTGGTAGGCGTATTAATTTTGGTGGGTTTTTTCAACTTATAACAAGGTTTTCTTTTCAACTTGTTTATCAGTTGTGTTTACAAAGCAGCATTTACAATCTTAATAAAAACAGAACCAAAATGGGAGTTTAAATCCGAAACAGTGGCATCAAGTCATAAAACTTTTCAGCATAAAAGCTAATGAAGACCTTTGCTTTTCTGAATTTTCACTTCTCTTTCCAATTTTCACTTCAATTCCCAGTTTTCACTTGGGAATTTAAGAGGCTGGAATATTGCAGTAGCCAGTCATAATAAGATGGAATATTGAAGTTCTTGGAGGAATCTGATGGAGTCTCTGGTCTCAGGACTGAAACAGTTAGGGCTGCTACTGTACGGCACTGGAGGGAGGTAAGTTAGGGAGGGAGATTTTGATAGCTCGTACTTTCAATCAGTAATGTTTGTGTACTAATAATCCACAGTAGACTGCCTCCCTTTCTATTAAGTTACTGTGACACTGCAAGGCTTTGCTCTGGTGAAAGTCAGTTTGGATGACAGACCAGCACTGACTTAAAAAGCTAGGGCATGTGTCATAATTCTTTGTTCAGTTTACATCAGAGCAGAGGTGATAGAATTCATACCTGCTTCATTCTTCATACTTACTCCAGAGGAAATGAGAAAACATGATGCTTCAAAGAGCTGCAAAATAGCACATGTAATAATATACGTTTAAAGGGAACTCACTCACTGCCAGCTGGGAGACAGTGCTACAGGTACGTCCAGTAATATCCCTGTCATACAACTCCTAGTAGGTAGCACAAGATATCATAGGGCAAATACAATGCCTCTGAAGTATAACGAACTGAAAAATGTCTATATCAGAGGTGCTATAATCCTGTCTAATTGGACCTTTTTATCTTTAATTTCAGGCTGTGCTAAATTCAACCCCTGACTGTGCATGTCCTGTCTACTGCTGTTCATTCCTCTATTTACTTATATCCGTTGCCTTTTTTTTTTTTTTGTTTATTTGTATGTGCTTCCATTTCCTGGGCTGTCACTGTGAATGAGTCACTTTTACAGTCATTACAATGTCACTTTATGCCATTTTCTAAAGCTGTCTGGTTTTGGCTACTACTGGAAATGCTAGCTTTTATTTTTGTTTTTCCAGTTAGTTAGTTAGAGGTAAATACCATGCTGAAGAAATGTTTGCTCTTAAACATTCTGATAACTATAGAAATTGGTGTTGAAGAGACTGCTAAGTAAAATAAATAAATAATATATATGTATATACACACACATAAAAGATCTGACTCCAGAGTCTGCAGACTGCATAGAGAGCACACCAAGTTTTATACTTGTCTGTCTTTAGCAAAAAAAAAAAAAAACCTCTTGTATTTCTGTCTTTAGGTGCCAGGCTAAAAAGGCCTAGTTATAAGACCGGGTAATAAGGATCTATTACTGAGAACTTCCTTGATTGCTTGTGGTCTGCTTTGTCAACATATATTCCAGCTTGAGGGAACCTGAAGACATTATTCACAAATGAAAGCATTTCATTAAACTAGTAAATAAATCGGTGCCAATTATTACCCATAGCCCTTTCATCTCCTTTCTCAAGTAACTTAGATGTTGTCTGTTACAGATATAAAAATGTCTCATTCAAAAGATTAGGTAGTTTGGGACCAGTAGAGTGCCAGTTCCTAAGGAAATGTCTTAGGAATTTATGAAATTTGTGTTAATGACACTTTGATGTAGAGAAAAACCAGTATTAAAGCTGGACTGACTCCTGGCTGTCCTAAATTAGAATCCTTCTGGAGTAAGGGGCTATATTTATTCACACGGATTTTCAGAATTTGGCCTAAATAATCAGACCACTTAACGTGAATTATTTAAACTCAACACATTTCCTATCTTTCCCATGGCAGACAGTCCTTCACAAATGTGTGCATTTGAATATTTTACTGAGACAGATGTCACAGATGAAGTATTTTGAATCATGCATTCCATATAAATACAATATAAAAAATAAACAGAATGCATTAAAAAAGGAAATAAAATCAATAAGAGGCTTACAGCTTTGAAGTTGTTATTGGACAGTTGAAGATTAAATCAGAAAACTTGGACTTTTCCAACAGTTTGGGATTTTTAATTGAAAAAGCAGTGCCAAGTTCACTTTGATCTTGGATTTCACTCTTCCTGTAAGAATTATAAGAAATAATGAAGCTACAGAAGGATTTAAGCATTTCAGTACTAAAACCTTCACCCCCTTCATCCCACCTCCATCCATACCTGACCCAGTGTTCTGAGAATGCATGGCCTTGGGGGAAGGTTAGCAAGAAGATAAAGGAGATTGTGTTTGGTCAGGAGACAGTAAGGCCGATGTGGAGTTATACAGTGTAAATTTTTGTGGGAAATTGCCCAAGCATCAGTAAGCCCTACTTCTGACAAGATACTCTTTTCAGGGAAATGTAGGAATTGAGTGGAAGAATAGAAATACTGTACCCTGGTAAGATATTTGTCCTCTGTACAAATGCACTGATTTATGCTCATTATCACACGGTAACAATTATATATGGTAGCTCTTGATATACAAAATTCTATTTTCAAATGAAAAAGACAAACTTACTGAGGATTTCCATTTCTGGCTGATTGTTTCCTATATTTTTCTTCTACTTGGGAATAGGCTTTTGGGAATATTGGATGACTGAGTAAAAATGGATTACTAAATTTTGTAATCTAAATCTATATTCTACAGGTTCCTGGAAGAAGGAACCAAAGCATCAACTTGAGTGTCCTCAAAGCAAATTCAGATAGTTTTCCTGAACTAGTGAGAGTTTTTCTGTCATGTTTGGAAAAACTCAAATGTAGAAAATGAAAGCCAAGGGGCAAACTTGGAATTAATCCATGGGCAAAGGAGGTTATAGATAATTTGCAGGTTCCTTTCTGAAGGGTCACAACTGTGCCAATGATTACAAATTAAAAATTCTAAGGAAAACAATGTGCTCAGAAAATTGCCCTTTGCCATGTAATTTCAAAGACTAAAATGGAAAGTGTATTTTGTAAGTTTTCATTTCTATGAACTCACAGGAGCCAGGCAAAGTATGGAAGTTATTACTATCTCTAAGTATCAAACCTGAATATTTGATGATATTTCTGTTTTTATTCAGCTTAGACGATGTCACACTATCACCATATTTATTTACATTATAATGCTAATTATTCTTGTGCAGTTGTTTGAATATTTTTACTTATTATTTCTCCCCATACATTTTTTTCTTAGTTGTGGATTTATTTGAATTTTAGTTAATGTCAACCTACCATCATAACTCAAATGTCTCTCAAATCATAAGGACAATCCTGGACAACTCCAGGTTACCTTGTACAGAGTTATTTTGTTCCTTTTGTAAAGCATGACTGGAGGGGTGAATGAAAAGATTTGCTGTAACTGTTTCTCTAACCTTTGGATAAAGAAAGTAAAATTTTTCCAAGGCCATGTACCAGAAAGCTTTGCATGGAAGAAACTCTGGTATTAGGCCAAATGCGTTATAAGAGTTAGTCTGTTTCTGGAAATCATAGAATGGACTATGAAAGCTGAAAAGAAACATTGTTGCCTCTATTTTCTTTGTGCAGAAATGTAGTCAATTGAACTCCTTTTTAAGATGTTTTCTTAGTTTATTTTGGATTTATGTTATACTCTTACATGGTGTTATTTTGATATGTTAAAAGCTTTGCTTATTACACATGTGATTTATTTCACTGAATTTCACTGAATTTTTAGAGTTGGAAGGGACCATAAAGATCATCTAGTCCAACTCCCCTGCTGAAGCAGGATTGCCCAGAGCATGTCAGAGCATGTTACTCAGGACTGCATCCAGGCGGGTCTTGAAAATCTCCAAAGAAGGGGACTCCACAACCTCCCTGGGCAGCCTGTTCCAGGGCTCTGTCACCCTCACCGTAAAGAACTTTCTTCTCATATTTGAGTGGAACCTCCTGTGTTCCAACTTGTGCCCATTGCCCCTCGTCCTCTCACTGGCAACCACTGAAAAGAGTCTGGCTCCCTCCTCCTTCAACCCATCCTTCAGATACTTATAAGCATTGATATTTCTATCATCTGAAGTCTAGGACACGATTTTTGCCAGGTTCTGTATAAAGAGAGTTATTTCTGTGGATCTTTTGCCATTCGGATTTCACAGAAGGTGATCAAATTCAAGGCAAACTTCCTGAAGTTGTGACAGTAGTGTCAAGGTTGGCCGTTGCCCTTGGTCTGGAGCAGTTTGCTTTCAATTTAAGTTATAGTATGTACTGTTCTCAGAAAAAAATGGAGAGGCAATATCTGTTTTTTGATTGACTGGAAAACTGAAAATTACCTGAATGATGACAAGAAATGCTGAGAATATCCCAGAGAGAGAGCAGGCTAATGCTTATGTCAAGTGCTGTAACTCAGAAGTATTCAGAGGATAGCAATGAGCATTTCAGTAAAGACTCTTCCTTCCCTTTAACGGTGAAATATTTTAAAAAGTCAGTGATGAGATAACATTGGGACAACATCTGGGAGAAATATGGCATTAGAGAATGGAAATAATTAACTAGCACATAATTATCACATATAAACAAGAAACTTCCAAACAGACGGACAAAAAAAGTAAGGCAAATAAGAGCAGATGGGGGTACACAAGTAAATGTAGACAGTAGCTTTAATGAATGTAATTAAGTCTAAATTTCTGGCATGTTAGAGTGAACTGATAACTTAGAAATCCGTAACACAGTGCCATGGGTTTTTTTTCCTGTGTTTTAACTATATTGGAGGGATATCCTGCGATCAGTCAAGCAGCCTTTAAGTAGTTCCTCCGGTAAAGAGGTTGGGGAAAAAATATTTCCATTACAGTTTCATTATGGATTATTCACTCTGAATGGAACAAACAGAGCACTAGAATTTGTTGCTGGGAAAGGGGAAAAATAATACCTTTGTTTATTTAGATTAAGTTTTAATATGTAAAAAAGTATAGGAATGTAAAACTGGAGTTCTAGTTAGAAACATAAGGACCCTACTTCTGCTTCTGAAAAATACCTGAAAATGAGGGATTGTAGCTCTTACATGTTTTCTCAGTTTTCATAATGTTTCAGAATTTCTAAAAAGTTGGCTTCTATTCCAAGAGTAGTTATTACATCTCTAGTAGAAAGTAACAATTTCTGAGTTTGTTCATAGAAGTAAGAAATAATATTTGAGGAAAGTTTAAAACCCATGATTAGTAGCACAAAACAAGATCTGAATTATTTTGCCAAACTTTATCTGGGTAAAGGATTTTATATGTCAATGGAGAAATTAAGCTTAAAAATTTATCATTCTTTTGTTTATTTTGGCAGGAAAGCATTACAATAAAAAGTTTACGTTGTTGTATTTTCCAGCTAAAATAGAAATTCCTTTGATCTCAAAATTCTATTACCTCTCTCAGTGTTTTTCACTACAATATGTAGTGAAGCCTTCTAAAGGGAATTTTCAATTTTAAAAATTATCCAAGTAATTAGTGTTACTCATGCTCTGGTCTGTAATTTCACCAAGACTTACTTTTAAGAACACTTTTCTTTTTTACTACTCATGCTGCAATTTAGGAAAACACTGAGTATGCAGGAAAGAAAAATTCATAAGTTGTTAAGGGAGAATTGAAAATTCTGGCTCTGATTTGGTGTGGAAGATATAACTGCAACTTCTGGCTCTGGCACAGCGGCTGTGGCAAATTGCTTAATCTCTCTTTGTGCAGATTTCACTTTTCTGAGACATCATCGCTTGCTAGTGTTTTCCTAGATACTATAGCTATGATTTATTTATAACTTCCTAGACAATGATATATCACTTGGAGGAAAATTTGATCTGTTAAAGATGACTTCTATTAATGTCACCTGCCGCTTCAGCCACATCATCTCTTTAGCCTTACTACTGTAAAGCTGTATCCCAAGCACAGTGACAGGTCACCTCATCTCCTCCCACAGACCCACCTGCCCTCACTGTTTTAGGTGATGCAGATGTACTATCTTCACAGGCATGTAAACAACAACGCTAGAGACAAAACAGTGTCTGAAGGCTAGGAACTTCCTAGTCCTTAGGTCTTTATCTTCTATTAAGTTAATATTAATTAGCCAAAGTTTAGTATCGTACTTTAAGAAAAGACGGTATCTATAGGGAATCTGTTGGTAGCTTTCAGTTATAGTTAGTTTCAGTTTTAACTGGTTGGTTGGATGAGGGGAGGGCAGCAGATGTCATCTACCTTGACTACAGCAAGGCTTTTGACACTGTCTCCCATAACATCCTCATTGGGAAACTAAGGAAGTGTGGGTTGGATGAGGGGACAGTGAGGTGGATTGAGAACTGGCTGTGTGACAGGACCCAAAGGGTAATGATTAATGGAGCGGGTTCAAGCTGGAGGCCTGTAACCAGTGGTGTCCCCCAGGGGTCAATACTTGGTCCAGTCCTGTTCAACATATTCATCAGCGACCTGGATGAGGGGAGGACCGAGTGTATCCTCAGCAAGTTTGCTGATGATACCAAACTGGGAGGGGTGGCTGACACCCCGGAGGGCCGTGTTGCCATCCAGCGAGACCTGGACAGGCTGGAGAGCTGGGCAAGGAAGAACCTCGTGAGGTTCAACAGGGAAAAGTGTAGGGTCCTGCACCTGGGGAAGAAGAATGTTAGGCACCAATACAGGTTAGGTGTGGACCTGCTGGAGTCAAGTTCTGAAGAGAAAGATCTTGCGGTCCTGGTAGACAGCAAAATGACAATGAGCAAGCAGTGTGCTCTTGTGGCCAGGAAGGCCAACGGAATCCTGGGCTGCATAGGGAAGAGTGTGGCTAGTAGGTCGAGGGAAGTCATTCTCCCCCTCTACTCTGCACTGGTGAGGCCACAACAGGAATACTGCATCCAGTTCTGGGCTCCCCAATTCAAGAGGGATAGGGAACTACTGGAAAGAGTCCAGCGAAGGGCAACGAAGATGATTAAGGGATTGGAGCATCTCCCTTATGAAGAAAGGCTGAGGGAGCTGGGACTCTTTAGTCTGGAGAAGAGAAGGCTGAGGGGAGACCTTACCAATGCTTATAAAGTATCTAAAGGGTGGGTTGAAGGAGGAGGGAGCCAGACTCTTTTCAGTGGTTGCCAGTGAGAGGACGAGGAGCAACGGGCACAAGTTGGAACATAGGAGGTTCCACTCAAATATGAGAAAAAACTCCTTCACGGTGAGGGTGACAGAGCCCTGGAACAGGCTGCCCAGGGAGGTTGTGGAGTCCCCTTCTTTGGAGATTTTCAAGACCCGCCTGGATGCAGTCCTGAGTAACATGCTCTGACATGCTCTGGGCAATCCTGCTTCAGCAGGGGAGTTGGACTAGATGATCTTTATGGTCCCTTCCAACTCTAAAAAAAATTCAGTGAAATTCAGCTAAAAGAGATATATTGTGTCTATTCTCTAATTAGACTTCAGACATCCTTAAGAAGCTTTTAGTTAGTTGGAAAATATGTATTTCTAAAAAAGTTTAAGCAGAAGTTTTCCAGAGGTCCTCTCATATGTGCATGCATAACCTCATCTTTGGCAACATGACTGTGCCAGCTGCCATGGTATTTTCTTTGTGTGAATGAGTATGGTTGCACTGATCCTATGTGAAAAATAATAGCTGTGCACTTAAGTGAGGTATTCGATATTAAAGGGATCTACAAGATGCAAAATATTTCTTAAAACATTGAAGCCCGTGGTACACAAAGTTGACTGACTCCTGTGAAATGCAGCCTACACAAAAGTCCAGGAACTTGGTAACTACATATTGATCAAATATTTGTTAAAAATAAAATCCGATGTTTGTGGCAATGAATCCAGGGTAAAGTAAAAAACCTAAAACAATGTAAAACTTATTTGGAAAGATTTGCCATGCCAGCTAACTATACATAGTGTAAAACTGATCAGGACATTAAAAGTACAGTGTGTTACGTTTTATATCATTATGTATTCTGGGACATTAATTCAATTGGGACTTAAAAATAATAGCAATGCCTCTAATCTGTACTGGAGATAGGACAGGAGATTTGCAGGCAGCTGAGCACAACTATAAACCTTGTCTTGTTTTTCATTGTGCTTACAATATAATTATACTAACATAACAGTTTGTATATCTACCCATATAGCTATGTACTACCCTGCTAATGACTTTTGCAGAGTACTCAAGAAATTTAATTGAAGTGTATATTGTCATTTATATGTTATACAGGAAAGATGAAAGGAAGAAAGAAGGGATGTTCCTCACCTTTAACCTTTATCTTGCTGTTTGTCTGTGTCACTGGGCATGCAACTACTGATTTGGATTATGGCGAAGAGGAGGATGTTTTGGGTAAGAGATTACAAAAATTACACATAAAACTCTCAAATAACAAAACTCACATGTTAAAATGCACCGTAGATGTAATGCTGTACTTGAAAATCTTTCTGGGAAACCTTTGGAAGTGGAGCTAAGATAAAAATGCATTGGTTTCTAACTAACAGGGAGGTGCTCAGAATTTTGCATTAAGCTTTAGCAAAACTGCTTGCTATAAAGGCTTCTGTTTCCCATGCTTTTTGGAACTGCTAATCCTAATCAAACATTGTGTTAGATATCAAGATTGTTCCCTTAAAGCTCTGCTTTAGGACACATGGAAAAGTTCAGTGTTTAGGGAAAAGAACATACAGCTGGTAAACATGAATTATATCTCCTCATGTGATTGGAGCAGATATATGATGAATAACATTGTAAACTGATGTTACTCTGTCCTGCACACAGCTCTCTTGAGTCACAAATTTGCAAAGTTTGGTCTGAAGTTGATGCAATTACTGACCTAGTTGTTTTTCTGAGCCTTGAGGAAGCACTTTGTGTAGGCCCAAGTGATTTCATATTGCTGGATAAATAAAAACTCACCAGTTAAGAGATTTTTATTAGGAAAAATAATGTCATTAGTGTGACTGTTGGAAATGGGGAGGTTCTCAGCTTCTTGCCATTGTAAGATCATTGTTTACTTTCACTTCATTGAAATTAAGCAACGTGGATCAAACTTCTATACTGGATATCATTGTGAAAGATATTTTAATTTCCTTCCAAAGAATTTTGAGAAAGCAGATGAGGGAAAAATACACTTTTTGGACCGTACTAAAATATTCTTCTTTCCTTTGAGAAAATCACTTACAATTGTGATATCTTTCCTAAGCTGCAGAGAACCATGCAGTGGATACTACAGGCCTGATTTTGCAGCCTAACTGGGAATGCAGCTAAGGGGAAACTTTTTTTTTTTTTTGTGGTGACACTCTACTAAATCTGCCCATGTCTTGTCCGATTTCCATCCAGATTATTTCTCTCTATGAGTATTTTGCAGCAGTATTCTTTGAGACAAAAATATTAATTGTGCACAATCATGGCTATATGACAAATGAAGCTAGTGCTTTAGGACCATGTCACAATTAGTCACTACAATTTAAGATATGCACTGTTCCGCATTAAGCATATGCTTAGCATGATTGTGTACTCAAGACTGTTTCATACAGAATAAATTTGTTTCTCTTTAACCTTGAAGTACGTGAATGCCCTTCTTGTTCGAGGGCAAATTCACATTTATCTTTGCTCTACCCTGTAACTCCGTTTTATAAAAATCCTTAGCCTAAGCTTGCAGTTTATGAAGGTCAAATTGTCTTGCTTGTTAAAATAACACACTTCAACAGAACAAGAAATCTGCTGGATTATTTTTTTTTTCTCTATTTACTTTGTTTATAAAAGGCAGTAAGAAAATAATCTCATGGAAATTGAATTGTCTTTTATTGGGCATTATTTTATCACTGATTATTTTACAACCAGTCATTTAAGATTATACAGCCAGTAACTGATGTAGTATGAGGAACAATTCTGAACTTTTGGGATTGTATTCCACAGTAAAAAACAACCAAATGTGATGCTACGAAATTAAACTAGGACCCTGTTTTTGTGACTACTGAAGACTCAGTTGCAGTGTTTACAAAAGAAAATTTTAAAGTACTCTGTTTCTAAAAAATGATTAGACTGTTGGTAATTAACATTATATTTGTGGTTTCTTAAGAAAGAATTTCTGGTCTCAGTGAATTTACCTGTCAAAATTTTGTAGGCTGCAATTTCACTGATAGCATTTATTTTCTGAGTTAGATAGGTATAAAACATTGACATATTTTACCCTAGAATTAAATAAATTTCAAGTATTAAAGGCTAAAATGAGTTGTGTGCACCCGTTATTCATAATGTCATACTTTTGGATCACATTGGGTACGAGTACTTTGCGAATCTGAGGGTTTTTTTTGGTTTACTAGTATTTAAGTTACAGTAATAATTAAGGTTGCAAGTCAAGTTCAGCGGGATAAAAAGGATTCTTAATTTGTTCTCATCTGGCAATATCTGTCATTTTTCCACCAATAAATAAGGGTGATAACAAAAATAAAATATAAAAATAACTAGTTTACATATATTGTTCAGTAATAATACCTTATGTGGCTGGGAGCACTTCAGTTGATATTCCAAAGCCTGAAGAAAATGACTCACAAGTTGAATGTCCTTTTTATTCATATGTGAAAGTTTATCAAGAATAAATGTAACTGCTTACAGAAAGGGTAGGAAACACATGGGTAGGAAGAGCACTGAACAGTGTGTGGGTGGGAAGCTGTCAAACTGACAAAGATGGAGAGAGAAGAAACAGCTATTCATTAGTGACAAGGTGCTTAGTACTGATATCACTTATCAAAGAGAGACATTTACAAGAAAGCCTGGAAAGATGACAGCGTATCTTTATAATTAAGAATAACCACAGAAACTCATATAAGGTTGGGAACCCATAACCTAAGCAAATAAAACAGAAAGTATTTTACATAAAAAGTCAGAAATATTCCTGACCAAGTTTTATTTTCCTAAATTAATTTATATACTTCCGTTCTGAAAAGCAACTATGCAACAATACAGCCACATCTTGAGTTGCAGAAGTTGCCATGTGAATGACAATATAAGTGAGAATGGCTCTGCTGTGTAGGAACAGTCTTGGCAAGCATCCTGTTCCTGACCATTGCCAAAAGTAGGGAGACTGAAGGAATGGAGGAAGAAGGTAGAGACATAAAATGACTGCACTAAACTTGTGCTCATTGTGAGCCCTTTCATCAGCATTAGTTTGCACTTACCAGAAACTATGGAGTGGAGAGATTGTTAAAACAGAGAAGAGGACACTTGGTGCCTTCTGTTATGAAAACCTACGTAGCTGATGTGATGAGGTTATAACATTAAGAATTCAAGGAGCGGGGGAGAAGGAGAGGAAGTTTTGCTTTGCTTATTTTGTTTTCAGTATGTGAAGTAACCACTTTTGTGTGACAGTGGGAATCAGCTGTAACCATTGCTTTAATGTGTTTCTAGCAAAACAAACTCAATTTTTTTGCTCTAGGTTAGTACAGTCCAATAATTCTATGGATTTTCTAAGTTTATTTGAATGAGATCCCTAAATTGTATGAGTAATAAATATACAACAGGGCCTGATCCAAAGTGGAGGATTAAACTAATTTTCTTTTTAAAATGACAAATGCAACATGCTATACGTACAAAGGAGAATCAATGCATTCATAAATATAAGGTGGAAAATAACTGTTGAAGCACCTGTATAACAAGGTTATGTTTTCTGGAGGGTAAGTGGAAGCTGTAGAGCATTACAAAAATAATGGAATGTTTTTGTAAAAAAAGGCAAGTAATTCTGTGATGTATTAAGAAAAAAACCAAAGAATAATTATTCCACTCTATTTGGCACCAGTAATGGCTCAGGTAGAGTATTATGTTCAGCTCTGGGCATTACACTTTAACAGTAATCCAGACCATTAAGAAAAGATCCAAAGGAGAGCTGTAAGAGGGTTAGAAAGCAAAGCCAATAAAAAGATTGGAAGAAAGGCGTTTATTTAGTGTAGACATAATTAAGAGGAGACAAAAGCCTCCGAAAGAAAGACTGGATGATTTTGAATTATTCTGTCTATGCACTGAAGGAAATACAAAATTATTTAGTATGTATTAAAGAATATTTAGGCTGTATATTACATGAAAGGCCTGTCTTGCAAGAAGGCTAGTGAAAACCTGGAACTTGGCTGCATCAGGTTGCTGGAAATTTTACTTCACTGGAGTTTTTTAAGAATAATTTTGACATCTGTCAGAAAAGGTTTCAAGGTATTTATTCCATAGAAATATGCCAAAACTTGAATGAGAAACTCTATTAAAATTCCTTCCAGTTTTAACTTCCCATGTTTCTATTGAAGAATGTTCACTGACCTTCCTGACAAACGTCTTCCCCAAACATCATATCCTGTGCTCTTCACACAGGACCTAAAATGTAGTAGGAGCAATTTTTTCCAGTGCTCGAGACCAGAAGAGGAGGCCTTATACTAAGAATTAGTTTTCTCAAGTTATATTCCACATGTAAAATGAGTACAGGCAGATTTGTAACCATGCAGATCTACTGGCCAAACACTCAAGCTTGCCTTCTCATGTGCTGCTCTCATCTGAGAAGGAAAACTAGTTTTATATCAACTGTGTGAGTTAAGTGTTCCCAGGTGTAAAATAATGGGGAAGAATTCTTTCACTGTTCCCAGACACAAATATGACTCAGTTCCCACAAATTCCTTTGAGACTTCTTTCTACAGAGTCACTTGGTTATTGTTCAAAGTTGAAGGCTTTGGCCCTTGGGGGTTTCTCAGGGTACAGATTTTAGTCAAAGTATGGCAACTTGCTAGTATTCCTAGGAAAATAAATGTCTGATTGCCCGAAAATATGACACATATTCATTATATGTTTGCAGCAGATGTCAGTACATCTGCCAGTGGTAACAGTGTCACTGTCACTGCAGAGGAAAAGCCTTAGGAGGTAAACAAAACAAAGATTTAGTTCTGCGGGTTTGATGGGAAATAGGCTAGGAGTTAAGACCAGAAAGTTCCTAAAATAAACCGGACTAAGCCATCATCACTGTGTAGTTTTGCAACTGTGCTTGCACACTGTTTCTGTTTTGATAGCTTACAGCATTGGTTTTGCATAATATAGCAAGCAAAATGACTGACATAGCCCCATGTTTGAAATTCCAGTAGTTAAGAAACCTAGTAGTTTTCACAACCTCTTTTAGTCTGAACTGGGTCACTGACATGGGTCATGTGGGCGATCACATTTCTTGTGTGCCAAGAAAATAACTTGTTTATAAACCAGCTGCCAGCCCTCACCCCAACCGCATTTGAGTTGGATTGGTTTCTGTGGAGTTCTGAATGTTTGATTTTACCATTTCAGGAGTTATTCCAAAAGTTACTGAAAACTTTGATGTTTGATGGCATTTTTGCCCTATTACTGAGTGGGGGAATTCCAAAGCTTCATTTTGCAATGCAATAGCCTCTAAACTTTTCAAGTTGAGACTTTTTAAGTCACTTCCAAAGGATTTCCAAGCCTTTTAGAGAACTTTAGACCTTTGAGATCCAACTTGAAATCTCTTGGGACTTCTAATTCTTCATGGACTCAGGAAGACCCAGATAAGGAAACTGGCAAGAAACAAAATTCAGAAATCTGTTTGGCAAGCTGAGCTCTATAGGAAGTTTATTGAATCTAATGCCTCTCAAAAATGTTTCTTTCAATTAATTTTCATTTCCTATTAGACAGTCTTCAACAGTGTTTTCAAATCTAGTTTCCTAACTTCAAAATCTGTAAATATAATTTCCCTAATGAAGAGACAGTCACAAACTATTTTAGAGACTGAATATTTAATGAGAATTTTGAAATTAGTCATCTTAATCTGCATTTTAACACCAAATTGTCTATTTTTGGAAGATCTAATTGTGTACTACGATTTCTGTATTGATGGTAATAGTGCAATAAAGGTTGTTAATTTTTCAAGGATTTAAATGCTATGAGTTAAAAGATTTAATGCTGAAAATTGTTTCTTTCCTGTAGGTTAAATAGTTAAAAAGGGCTCAAATGCAATAAAATTAGTAAACTTCCATTGACCTCAGTACTTATGAGGATTTCTCTCAGCTGTGCATTTCATGTAATGATATATATGTCCAATTTTATAAGTTAAAATCAGACATCAACAGAGCACATAAGTAGAAGTTGTACCAATTTCCTTTTTCGCCATGTCATAAAGCCTGATTTTTGTGGGTTCTTTTAATTAAAACTGGAAACTTAATCTAGTTAGTAGTAGGAAGCTGTGCAATTATCATGTAAACTTGTCTCCTCATCCTTTTTTCTCCTGTTTCCTGCAAAGAGCACTGGTAGATACTTTTGCATATACATGTTAAGAGACACCAGTGTTCCGATTAGTTCTGGCAGAATGAATAAAAAATTTCAGGTCTGTTTTTCTGGCTGCTATTGCAAGCACACAAACTCTGTAAAGCTTTCAAAATCCTCTAGGGTAAAATAATTCATTGGAAAAGCAAAACAGGAAAATATATTAAACCATGTATTGATAAAGGAACGGTATCACAAACTGGATCATCAGTCAAAATTTCCTTATAGATGTTGACAGTGTAAAACTTTGATAGTACTCTTCACAATACATGAGATTTTTTACAAAACATGCTCTGACCTAATAATGTATATTGAAAACCATAGAAATGACACGATTTGAAAAGATACGGTTTCTTTTCAACTTAACTTTCTAGTTGTGTACTTCTTAGCTCTTGAAAGTTCTAATGCAACAACAGTGAGATCAAGGAAATTTAGACATTATAATGACCTTTTAATTGTACTGGATGGCTTTATGTAGCGGTAATGTGTACTCTGATAGGGAAATGGTGCCCTCTTCAGGGCTGTCTTGCTTAGTTCATCCCACACTGTTCGCTATGAGGTGCCTTTATGAGCTATGTTCACTATTAGAAGTGTATGGTAGAGCACAGAGGGAATCCTTTTTCTGCCTTTTTTGTGCAGGGGTAGTCACTGTGCCTTTGGGAGCTGCTAGGATTTTCTGAATGTATTTGTTGCTCAGAATTGTTCACTAGCACCTGCGAATACGCCATTTTCCATAGCTATTTTGAGATTTATGGCAAGGAGTAAAAGTTTAAAATATGAGCTGTTTTGGTTGAAAATTGAAACTATGCATTTGGTTTGATTGAATGGAATTCACGTTCCAATACAAATGATGATTTTCTTTTCATATATGTGTTTGGGTATACTCGGAGGTTTACAACCAGATGTTATGCAGTACCTCTCTAGTAGAAGACGCAAGAAATCTCATTTTGAAGTTATGCTGTGCAGTAAAGCAAACTAACTTATTAGTTATTATTACTTACTAGTTCTACTTCTTTATTACAGGGGCTGCTTTTCCGCCACTGAAGCTAGGACATTCAGTCTGTGCCATGAAAGCAGATGAAGGTCCATGTAAAGCAATCCACATGCGCTATTACTTCAATATTCAAAGCCGTGAGTGTGAAATGTTTGAATATGGTGGATGCCATGGCAATGAGAACAACTTTCTAACACTGGAAGAATGTCAGAAGAAGTGTGCGGTAACAGGTCAGTACCCAGTCCCTTAACATCCTACCAGTTCCTCATTTGCATCTGTTAATTCTCACCCACAAAGTGTATGAATTTTGGAAGTGGGGGTCCTCTTCAGTTCCTATTAATAGAGTAATGTGATGCCTGTAATTATGTTCCCAAGTATTATACTATGTTGTAGTTATCTGAATTATTTTACATTGTGCAAGCAAACAATCAGGATTTGCAAAAGTAAGTGTGACCTTTTTTAGTGGACTTGTGGAATAGAGACACCAGTGCAAGAAAGCTTATTTTCTAGCTCAAGCCCTGTTTTAAATGAGTTCTTAAAATGAAGTTGATTTTGAGTCTCAGCTAAGCTGGTGGACAGCAGAGATGTCCTTTATTGCTTTCAGAGTGTGTAACCCAATTTTTGATCCCAGGTTTCTCCTTCACTGAGAAGCTGATACAAGCTGTCCAAGAGTTTAGACACCTGCTATGATTCAACATAATTAGAACTACAGTAGTAAATAATTCTCTTCTAAAATTGCGGTTATTGCAGTTTTTCATAAAAGATCCATTTTCTTAAAACCTCATCAATTAATTGTTAGGGGAAAATGAGATCCAAAATGATACACAGCAAAATACACAGAAAGTGCCTGTGAACGCTGGCTTTGCTATTAAAAATGATCCCTATCATTAACCAAGGTTTTCAGCCTTGTGAAAGTAACCAACTCCTGTTCCTCACAGGAGTGTATGAAAATTAGAAGATTCTTAAAATTGGAAGCTAATACCAGTAGATATAGAAATTTGATAAGTTCATATTTTTAGAGACTGAAGGAATTCAAGTCTTACTGACAGTTTCCTCTGGATACTTGATACAGAGCTTGCTTTCATGGGAATTAGATGGAACCTGTCTGGCTGTGTAAACAGGAAGTGATAATGAGGGAGGTAAGGACGGGGGTAACAGGACAGGGACGGATGGATGACAAAATAGAAATAGAAATAAAATTCCAGAATAAAGAGCTTCTCAAAGGTGCGTGAAAACTCAGGGAGTATACCAGCTATGTGTGCTTTTTTTCCCAAGTGAATTCATATATTGGATGTTCATTTATTTAGACTTTGATGTAAGATAGGATTCATATTCAATAGAAGGTACTTTTTGGTCACGTATGCCTTCCCCAGTAGCAACATATGTTATTACTGAGCTCAGGATCATGATGCTGGGCAATCCTGCAGTCGAGAACAGTTTACAGGTTATTCTGAGTATACGCAACACAATTGGATGAAAATTGTTAATCTCTCCTGCCTGTTGGAGATGTGCCCAGTACCTGGGCACCCTACTGTTATGCAGATATTGGTAGTTTGTTTGCCCTGTTTTCATAATTTATTCTAGCCCATGAAATTTCCATAAAACTGCAAATATGCCAATGTGCTATAGGCACTGAGTTGATTTGCAAAATATAAAATTGTACCTCCTAGAATTAGCATAGATGCCTTTAAAGCACAGCAAAATTATGTATGTTACCAAAAACGCTTCCAGAACTTTCGGATGAGAAAATTGATTTCAGAAGCTCCTTTTTGGGTGTTCTGACCCAAACAGACTATATATATAAGACAAGCTTATTTATAGTATCGTGCTTTATCTGTAATTGTAAACATCTCTGTTAGCCATCTCCCATCCCTTTCAGAATTCACATCTGATGTGCATGTTACCCTAAGTAATATCTTAATGTTTGTTAGTTATAATGCTTCTAATCCTCAGAATCTGCAAGCATTAACTGATCATACCAATAGCCAGGTATTGCAAATAAGCAATTTATTATCTTTCCTTTTACTGACAGAAAGGCAGTAAGGTAACAGAAAAGTAAGTGAAGTCCATAGACTGTGTTCTAATCAGAGCAGGAAGTACACCTCAGGGTGTCTGGCATTTACTTAACTTGTAGGTATAATCTCTTCTCTTGTCTGTATGAACTATGTGGTCTTGATGCTATACTATATAGTCTTCATACCTACTTACACTTCCACAAGGTTGATCAAGTTTTTCAAATAGCTACAGGTGTTTAAAATGAAAGGAAAAATTACTAATAACATTTGCAAAGTTCTCTATTTCCTGCTTTTCAGCTTTCCATATAGGTAGCTGGTGTTTCCTTGCAGATGTGTTTATGTAACAGAACAATTCGTTTGAATACAAACTAATGCACCAGCAACACACATCATTATCCAGCACAGGCTTTGTGAATTTCTCAAGTCTGTAATTCAGTTCTTTGACTCAGACTTTTGTCCCTCTGTAACCAGTCAGACACAGCAAGGGAAAGAATAAGTGAGTATATACGTTTCTTATATGTTTCTAGTATGACAATTGCCAATGATGTTTACGATTTACAGAGTAAAGCAGGGCTCCTTTCTTAGCTACACAAAGTGAGCCAGAATATTGTGGCTGAGGGGAACAAGGCCTCAATGGGACTGTATGTATGAATAATAGCAAAATTAAATCTAATGTCATACATGAGCACAAAGTTTCATCCTTCCTAACAGGTATCCCTTGTCTTGATCCCTTTGATCTTTACTGTGAGGAGACTGTGTGCATTTTATTTACTCACTAAATAATAAGCCAAGGCATTATTTACCATTCACACCTATTTTCCAATCTTCTGGTGCCACCATGTGTTTCTGTTAATGTACCTGGCACTATAGACAATTCACTCAAAAGAAAAAAAATAAACACAAACATGAACCTTAAATTTTAGGTTGAAAGGAGATTTCAGTTATTCTTCTCATCAGTTATGTTTTGCTTTCAAACAATTGCATGCTTATAAAACTATCAGGATGGAAGAACACTACGAAACTTCACTAACAACTTGTTAAAATGAAAATGATCAGATCACTCCATTCTTTAAGTGAACAGCAGTTCAGTGCATTTTACTCTAAGAATTAATTTGAAACTTATCTTTTGATGGCTTCTGGCAAGATCCACTAATGAGCCTCAGAGACTGGATGTGGTCCAGGGAAGAAATGGCAAGAATCAGTCACAGTTTCACTCTGTCTTTAGAAGCTAATATTAAAATGTAGGGTAAATGTAGTGCTAAGGATATTAAAACAAGGTATATCTTGAAACTACGTTCCATTGAGGAAAAATGATATGGAAATCCTAATTCCTTATTTACTAAATAACATAATCTAGCATTTCAAGTTAAAAAAAAGAAGTGACATATAGAAAATCATCTTCCTGAATATAAACATCTTGGCCTAAATGCAAGCACACATAAAGTCAATGAAACTCTGTCCTCCTTGGATCTGAAATGGGTCTTAAGCCAAGTCTTACTGAACTGGCTGAGAAGGGAAAGAACCCTTACATCAGCGATTCCATTTCTTTTTATGTTGAAGTCTCAGATACTACTAGAAGTGCAAATTATTGTTTTGGTGCTCATGTACCTGTATTTGTTTCTTTAGAAGTCAGTTAGGATAAAAGCTGTTTACAATATTGTTCTTTCTCCAGACTATACAATCTGTGTCTTGGCTTCTTCATACCTGAGTAAAAAATATAGATACAAAAGTAAGATAGAATTAAAGTAATATCTTTTTAGATCTTCATAAGAAACTATTGGATAGGAGCAGATGACAGTTCTTGGCAGAAAATCATTACAGAGGAATGGAAGTTCAGAGCTGTGCTTAACCAGTATACAAAACTAACATCATCTTCCTTTTCTAACTCCCATATTTTGTTCTACAAATTGTTCTATCAAAAGTTCTAGCTATTCATCCTGCTTGGGAACTGAACCCTACAATATTTAAGGAGAGCAAGTAGTTTTGTGCTGGTTATAGCACAACTTATAATCAGTAACACATTTCAGGTTTCCTGTATCAATGCCTATGTGATAATTTCGATATCTCTGTCTGGGTCAGTTTCTCCAACCAGAATATGCCAATTTTAGTGCTTGTTAATAGAGAAGATAGGGATGTAGTGCTTGAGGCTAAAAAGGCAGGAGATGGTCTTGCTTCCAACTTGGGCTGAAAGGTGTAAAAGAATTACATTTAGCATTCGCTGATCGTCACCTCTGTAAAGGTTTATGGCTAAAGAAGCCAATGTCTTTCCTCTACTTAACCCAGCCTGGGCAGGTTTTTGAGTGTTAATTAGTATTATTCTGTATGGTTATCCAGAAGATGTATCTTTATCAGAATTGAATTATGATATTTTTGTGAGCTTTCAAGACAAATTTTAAGGAGTTAAAAAGTATTCAAATGGTGGCATTAACATTTTGCATAGTAATTGCCTGTTTATCTGAAAAATGCCCTTTCTAGACTTGAAATTCCTCCTTTGTCATATGTCTTTCATGAGTCATAAGTTTGTATCATGGATTTAACCAACTATTTTTTTCCTATGGACAATCAGCTTAGAAGTTTCTTTCCATATTTATTAAATTATCAGCACAGAAAATAATGAAACTGAACTCCAGACAATACACACATACAAGTTTAAAAAATGAATGTTGACACTGTCATTCTAAGAGAACAACCTTCCTAAAAGCCATTTTCTTCACTTCTACAGTGTTTTGTTTAGAAAATTGTGATGAATCTGTTTCGAGTTACGGCTTCACGGAGTTTAACGAATACAATCTTTCAAGATAAAAAATGGGAAGTTATTTTTCTTGATTAGTATTCAGTGCCAGAAAGACCTGGGATCTAGGATGTGCAGATAGCTCTTCTTTTTCTGTCACAAGACTGGCTTTTAGTACTTTACATCTGGTATCTGGGTTTGGGTTTCAGCTGGACCCACAGCATTTTTGCCATGCTTGGAGCAGGGTTGTTTGCAAGACTCCAGCTGCTGGTATCTCATCCAAAACATGAGTGATCCAAGAATCTGCAAGTGTTGAATCTGCTATGAGGAACTGGAGCAAAATAGACTCATTACTTCTGTATTCTCTGAATGAATAACAGCAGATGAAATGGTTTGATGGCATACACAGTGTGCCGTTGACCATCAGCCATAAAACAAAGTCAACTAATAAGTTAACCCACTTTTGCCAACATAATTCAGTAAAAAAAAATACATATAATTCAGTAAGTTCTGTCTTAGATCAAGTAGATCTGTCTCTGTCTGTGCAGTCTTGCAGTACACGGTTATATCCATCTTACTTAATGTTTCCAGTATGTATTACTGCAAGAAGATCACTATTTAGTAACTGTAGAAATCAGACTGAAAAGACAGTATGAGTGATAGAAAAATGCTTCAAAATAAAAAAAAAAAAAAAAAATCTAAGAGATACTCAGGCAATTATCACTGTGAAGAATGTGAAGGCCATGATTGTTAAAAATAAGCTAAAGGGAAGTTATATGATATATATACAAATTCAAAAGAAATAATATAAATAGTCAAAGTGTCTGATTTTCCAATATTAAGCACAAATACAACAAGAAATGAGCCAACGTGAGTAAATTGCCAGGATCCTTAAATCAGAGCAACTTCTTAAAGTTTTTGAATGAATAAGCCATCAAAGACAGAAATGAGTAATTCCCAGAACTGACTCAAGTTAGTACAAGAGAGTTCAGAGCGCCCAACTACAGGCTGGCCACTCCAAGACTCTGTAAGACAGTGTTCAGATTCAAGATGCCTAGTTCTGACTCAAGTGTCCTAGAAATCAGCTATATTTTTTGGTTTTTGTGCCCAATACTCACCACTTCAGGGAAGAAAAAAAACTACTTTTAAGAGGAGTTTGGTTATATGCTCCATTGTTCACTGGATATGAATAGAATCACAAATGTTATCACTAGCATAAAGGCCCTAATTTTCAAGGCAGTGAATATATATCTTAGGCTACTTAAGCTTCTAATGTGGGAAGATGCCTACTGATAAAAGGTTCTGGACATGACAGCAATTCTGGTGTCTATTATTTACATAGCAGATCTACTCAGAAATATAGTTTGTTTACAAAGAAGAAATTAACGCATCTGTGGCTTTGCCTTTTTGACTGAAACCAGAAGCAAAAAGACACTGTAGACATGGTAGTAAGATTAAAATATTCTAGGCCTGTATAAACTTACAAGAAATTCTTCCTGTTCTGTGCCGGAAGAGTAGAGATTATATGCCAAAGTATGACTGCTGATTTTGGCCTGAAGGGGATAGCTGAGTGAAATTAGTGAAATGGCCTGATGTGAGTGTACACGGTTTAGGTCATGAACTTAAATGCTGAAGGCACAGCCTCCTACTAGTACGAAGCACTGGAAAGATGTTCAAACAAATGATATGTCACTCTAAAGTGCATGTCATGTCTTTAAACAAGATCTTTTTAAGGATGCCAGCTGCATTGTCCCAGAGATGGGAGGAAAAAGTATCATGACAGGATTTCTGCCCAATAGACTTACTTCAAATATATAACACAGGCCATGTTTCCAGAAGAAAAAGAAAAAGCTGTGGTAAGATTATGGCACTCAAGGGCAGTACAGCTAATGCTAAAAGTTTATTAGTCATCAGCAGTACTCCTTAAAATAGGAGCCATGAAAGGTATATCACCATATAAAGGATGGTTTGAAACACTTGCTCTGGAATATGAGTGGAGAATAAACTGCTAAGATTCCTTTCAGTTTTGGACTGTGAAGAGATTTTTATAAATAGTAGTGGTGGGGGACCTTATTAAAATTACAATTTACAGAAAAGGTGAGGATACAGATGGCTCAAGTATCTTCTGTTACTGCTTCCATAACAAGGAAGGGCAGAGCAGCAATTCTGCTTTCTGGCAGGAATTGTTTTCAGTCTGAGGCTTTGCTAGTAGGTACCTCCAAGCTGAGAAAGGGCATAGCACCCCTGTATTCCCCACCCTTGCCAGCTGTATCTCAGACACAGTCACAGAAAGGCTGTAGTGATATCCTTTACATGTATGAGTTAGAGGCATTCTGGGAAAAACGGCAAGAGAGACGAATGCATGTGATTTAAATTCAGATTAAAATCTAGACTTTACTTTGAATTCCCTTTCATTTCATGTTTTAAAGAAGGCTTAGACCATGGGTTACACTGAGGCTTTATGAGCAGGTATCTGGAAGATGAGTATCCATTGGAGCAGGAAGAGCCATTAGCAGTAGAAAGTAGTTGTCATATCCTTCTGCTACTGAACTGCTACTCTTGGCATGTACTATAGGGAATTGGTATCTTCTTAAAGAGGAGCTGTGGTAGCTAAGTAAGATGGCTGAGTGAGGCAAACGTATGGCTTTATTACAGTGTGTTTAACTGCCTGACAGAGCAAAAATGTAAAATAAAATTGCATTTGCTTTCCAGCAGACAACTTCAAGCAAAGCATTAGCTGTACCACTTTATCCCTTCTCTCAGGTGTAAGAGGTCAGTAGGCAAAGGAGAATTTTAGAGAAACTAGCATTTTATAATGCCATTAAGAAAAGCACAAATACAAAACAAGATATGAAGCAATGCAATTAAGATGAATTAGGTGAAGTCCAGAAGCTACTATTTCAAGTGCCTTGCAAATATCTCTGTAATAGAAAATACATAAGCTATCTTTCGCCACTTACGGTGCCAAAATTTTTCAGTCTTTATTACACATTGGCTGAGCCAGTCTCCCCTTGGACTCCTTTGTAGTTTTATGATTAGACAGTCTCCTAGAAGGGGAAGAAGGTATGTTTTCAATCACTGAAAAGGAATGTAGGGTTGAATTCAGATATCCAGCTTCTCGAGCAAGTACAATAAAACCCAGGCTTCTCCGTCAAAAATGACAATACTAACTTCATCACTGCTGATCATGCACTAAAAGAGCAGTGCAAACAAGTTTGTCATCTATACTACCCTAAAGATGGTTGGAGATACTTGGTCTTTAATATCATAAACAGCGTAATGAACACTTTATTCAGACACTAGATAACAGATCAAAGGGAATTGGATAGCATGAGAGAGGTCTTTATTGCTAACTAGATCAGCTCTGAAGCTATTAGCAGTATCAGCAGCTACAGCAGTTGGTTTAAGTCAGTCTGCTAATTGCTCCTCTTTTTGAGGAGCAAGATTACATAATACAGGATTCTCCTTCCAGTAACATGAAGAGAAATTTCTCTGTTCAATTCAATATTGGCATAATTTCATTGCAGTGCTTTCCATATCCTCGAGTTTCCAATATAGCAGGTCTTCTCATACAAAGGAAATGATATTTCAGTCCTCCAGAGCAAGCTTTTGTGTTGCTACTCTATTAAAAAGAAGAAAGAAGAGGAAGACATTCTGTATTCTTCCTCCTCAGTGCTCATAGTCACTGCTAAGCACCCTGGTATCACAGGTGAGACTTAACAAGTCTGCTTTTGCTAAATACTTTTCTTTTTTATTTCTATTGCAGAATTGCCTCGGAAGATGATGTTAGCAAAAATTAAGAAAGGTAATTATGTTTACATAATAACCTAAGACTCTTATACAATGATAAGTGATTT
Organism: Numenius arquata; assembly: GCF_964106895.1. Taxonomy (NCBI): domain Eukaryota; kingdom Metazoa; phylum Chordata; class Aves; order Charadriiformes; family Scolopacidae; genus Numenius; species Numenius arquata. The sequence goes on from NC_133578.1 coordinate 36,220,612, forward strand.
AGCTTCCTTTCATAAATTCTTTATGTATTGTTCCAAGCTATCTCCTAATGAAAACAAGAATGTCAGTCTGAAGTGAGTTCTTATTCCTAATCTTCTGTATGCCTCAAAGACTTTGAGGGCAGATGTGGTCACTGAAAATTGTAGCTGCAATCTCTTCTCCCCAAAATAAGCACATCATGACACTTTCTTTCTCTGTCTTCAATAAAGAGAAAAGAATGTCTCTGCAGAGATTCAAGCGCTATTTAATTAGCCATTATGCGAAACTCTTATTTTGTGTTTTGAAACTAATCTAAATACTTCCTCCACTGTTAGCAAAAAATAGGAAAAAAAACCCACCCTGAAGCAGAACTTTTCAAGCATTGCATGTGTAGGAACTAACAGAAATTAAGACAGATCCCCTAATTACTCATTAAGCAAGAGGGCAAGTTTTCCGCTCCTGAAGGGGCAGACTGTTTACAGAAATTTAAATGCCTGATACCCAGACTTCCTAAATAGCCACTGCTTAAGCAGTGAGAATCACTTGTCTGAAATACAGTTGGTCTATTGATCTATTGAGGTAACCTATGTTCCTAACAAGGACATTTAAGTTTGACACTTGCCATGGAGCTGATGAAGATCTGTTCTACCCCACCCTCTCTTTCCACATTAGAGACTTATCTGGATTGGGCCCAATGCTGGTAGTCAGAGTTCCCCGAATACAGACTTGAGTAAATTTCATCCCAAGTCAGTTCCTCTTTCTCTGCTTACCCTCCTTTCCTTATCCCTTGCTTCCTTCTGCTTGCTTCCTCTTGAATTGGTGTGCATTTAGTTCCTCACAGAAATACCAATATTTGCACATACATTTTGAAAAAGATCAATTAAATCATTTATCTTTGCAGCATAGTATTCTTGAATATTTTCATACTGAGATGATAGTTTTCTTTTCCTGTTGTTTGCTGTCTTTTCCATTATTAATGCATTTAAAAAAAAAAAAAAATCTGTGGTTCTATGCTATGGAAGTTACTAAGGTTGATTTTCCACAGATGCTGCAGACATTTGGCACTAATTCCTTTAAGGTCTGACCCTAGTTCCCTGCTAGGGAAAACAGAACATATCTTGTTAGATTCATCTCATGACTATCATTGTCATTATGTGTTTACTATTGTTTCCAATAATGTAGTCTTGAATATTGAGTCTCTGGAGAAAGACATGGCATTTAGAAGTGTAATACTAGTTTGTATAGTTGGGATTATATTGCCTTCGTGACCTCTTTCTTCAAAAGTGGCTATAAAACTTATCTGTGAGCTTAACTTATTTGGACATAATTTCCTTTTTCTGCAATCCTTTTAATATAAGGATTTTCTAAATGAAGAGCAGCTGTTTTTAAGAATCAGTCATAATCCTGTTGTCTACGTACCCTTACTATTATCTGCCTTACTTTCTCAGTTAATATCTATCCAATAATCTTTTTCTGTTAAGTCACAATATTATGCAATGCTTGATGAAAGAATTACTTCTATAGCTCCTACTGTCTGCAAACTCCTAATAGACAGAATAGGTACAGAACCTCTGGCAGATTCTTGCCTGATACCTATCTACATAACTGTCTTATTTCCATTCACGGCTGAAAGCATATCATATGCCGTGTCCTTTCATATTTGTTGGTCTATATGAATTTAGTTTTGTAAATCTGTGAACATCAATAGGTGCTTCATTTGAATAATAAGAAATGTGAAATATCTGAACTTCAGAATACATATACTTACTGGCAGAGAATGCAATTTGTAGTGAAAAATCAAAATTAAGCTATCCAGGAATGCTTAAAATAGTTGATTCTGTTTCTTTATGCAAGAACATTTTAATGGTTTTAATTTTACGTTTTGCTGTTCATGAAGCTTTATAACAATTGAAAAACAAGATATTGACAATTATTTCTTGAAAAAAGACTAATTATGAGCTATTAAAATGTTTTATATAAATATATGCTGTGTATCAATTGAATTTAATAATATTCTTGTTCTAGCATTTATTTTTAATAGGTACTTGGCTAAAAGAGACATAATGGGATTAACTTCCTTACAACTCCATAATCTACTCCAAAAATGTTAGGGATTTCATCTTAATTGTTCTATAATTTTATTAAAATGGCAGCCCTCCACACACTGTTTAGTCTCAATATTCTATTAAGTTTCACAGGTAAGGAAGGTCTTTATATGTCACATTTGATATGATTGTCTCATATGATGGCTAAATACACTTTTCTCTTCAACTCAGCTCAGTCAAGAATCATATTTCAAAGTATCTAGCAAGAATTTGAGAATATCTCCACATGTATTTCATTATACTTTCCATTATTTTCTTTTAAGAATATTGAGAAAAAATTGAATATGGTGAGAAATTGACATTTGGGGATTATTGTATGGCTATGTGTTTTTCTTCTCTGCCAGAAGCCATATATCATGCCTTGATATTCCGCCAAATCACACAGTATTAATTTGTTAATTTTTCTTGGTTGATATTGTAGTTACTGATGGCAAACTAGGAACTGGGACTGAAAAATGATAGTTAGAACAGCTGTTCTGTCTCCCAGTTTACTGTATCCTTTTATAGCAGTGGACTGTCCCAGACAAAATGCATTGTTAGATATTTTTTTTTCTGTTCTTTTTTAAAAACGATTTCCTTTTTCCTTCTATTTTAACATTGCTCTCTGTATATTTCACACTAGCATTGACTAAAATGACTACATAAATGACAAGAATGTGTACTTAGATTCAAATGATCCAGCTGAGATTCAAGTCTTGCTTTAATTCAGGGTAAAAACTAATTTTACTCTTAGAGCTTCAATGTAAGAGGGCACTTAAAGGATCATTAGCCCTCAATTTCGAAGATATAATTTACTGGCTACTTGAAAAGAGGAAAAAAAAGCAATAAAAACGTCCTTATAATGCTCCAGTGTAATACTGCAGTGTTATATATAGAATAAAAGCACTACAATAAAGCAGCAGTTATTTTACAGTTAGTCTTTTGTCCAAAGTAACAGGTTTATTTTATAAACTTCCTCCAGTTCTATTATTGTCTTGGAATGTGTGTTGACTTTTTTTTCCTTCCCCCACCCTGTTCATCACTTACCATTGTTTGTAGAAAAGCCCAACTTCTGCTTTCATGAGAAAGACCCTGGAATCTGCCGAGGCTATTTTTCCAGGTATTTCTATAACAAAGAGACAAAGATATGTGAAGTATTTAAGTATGGTGGGTGCCTAGGAAACCAGAACAACTTCAAGAATTTGGAAGAATGCCAGGCTACCTGCCAAGGCAACTGTAAGTTGTTGTCCTCATTATTCTTAATGTTATTCTTGTATAAATTATGTTGTATGGAAAAAAAGGCAACTTAGGGCACCCTTAAGTGGCAATAATTTAGATCTGAAATTAACATTAATTATATTTTTTTAAAATAAAAATACAAAAAAGGAAAATATAAACTAAAAAAAAATGGTTGGTACTATTAATTTTAATGAATATTACAGGACTCCTACTTTTTTACTTTTCTCATGAGAAAAGTTAGTTTCCTGCATATGTGTTAATTCCACAACTCCCTACAAAATATATATTAAACCTGTCTGTGTAAGAAAACGCTATATTAATTTTCAGAAATCTGCATACTATTTAATATATCTAAGTTGAAACAAATAGTGTGTGATCTAGAATTTGAAACAGGATGTTAAAAGCAATAGAGACAGATGAAGTAATTAAAATAACATGAAGTCCAACTGAAGAGGGGCTTTGGTCCACAATGAGTACTGTTTCCTGGCCATACCTGGACATTAGAGCATCACATTTTTCCATTAAACTTGCCATTAGGGGGAAGATTTTATAAACACAATTTCTAGAGCAGAAAGCTGGGGAAATTTGGTTTGAAATGTATTGTAAAAATGTTGGTACCTACATTGAAGAAGGCAGAGTTTACAGTAATAGAGACTATAATGACAGGGAATGAAGAAATGGACCTATTCTGCTTACAGCCACGTAATTCTTTTTCTGTAATCTAAAATCTGCCAGCTGCTTGGCTTTAAATAGCATAATATGTTAATATATATTTTTTAACCTGTAAATCTGAATATGCTCTTTTCAAATCAAGTCTTGTAATGAAAAGAGATCCCAATATAGGAATTTCTAGTTTTACTGATTCCTTATTGTGTGTTGCTAGCTTCCCACTAAAGAATCATAGAAACCTGTCCCTTGCTTCTGAATGATTTGGCTGTGCAGCTTATGCTACAAAACAGCCATTCAGACTGACTGCAGATCATTCATCCACTTCCTCATCCTACTAGTTCCTATGAATTGCTCTGTATCAGAATATAGTAACCTTCATAACTACTCTGCTCTTCACAAAGTGTTTACTTTTATTTGTAAGATTAATACATTTTCCCAGCCAGAGCCTCCAGACCCTTTTGTCTTGCTTGGGGTGGGCCTTTTTCTAGGACTGTTTCATAATTGGTCATTTTGGCAAAGGGAACTTGAGCTTATTCACATTTAGAAAAGACAAGACCCACTATGGTTCTTTTTTTATAATTTTTTTTTTTTTTTTTAAAAAAAAGATATACATACAGAGCCATGTACTCTTCCCCTACCTTTGCTGAAGCGTTTCTTCCTGGACTCTGATTCCACTTTTACCTTATGGACTAAAAGTTGTAGATTTCTTTTTTTTCCTGACTTTAATCTGAAATAACACCTTTATGTAAATTTGTATGAATACCCAAAAAAAAAGGGAGGATTAGGGGCCATTGCCATGGTTTAAATAGATCGGAGTTTTTACCTGAGTGATATTGAATCATTGATACCAATTGTTTTTCATTTTTCTTTTAGCAAATTTATTGCCAGTTGTTCCAGCTGAAGGGCATCCTAAAACTGGGAACAGTAGTTCCCCAGAGAAAGAACCCAACCAATTTCCTGGGATTTTTGGTAAGAATTTGCTTTTGCAAAAAACCCAAAAAAAGTTAGGGGTTTTTAATGCAGCCACTCCTTTGCTTGTCCACTCATTTTCCTGTTTATTTGAAGGCATATATGTTAGTTGTGGTGAATTTAGTAACATTAAAATTATTTTCATAGCCATTTTGTTGTCAGTAATTTTGAAAAAGGCTTACAATTGCAGAGGTTAGAATGCCTGCTAGTAACATTAAAGTAACCTTACCAAACCATGATTGATTTAAATCTTACATTGGTAAAATTAAGGAAGAAAAAGGTATCCATCCCAAAGTTGCCTCAGCATATTAGTTTCCTATGCCTTTGGGACTTAAAGAAATGCTGCCTTTTAGTGGTATTAATACTGGCATGGAGCAAGGCAAATAGGTACCAATCATAGCTTCTTTTCAGAGCTTTGCTCTGTGTAGGTAACCCATCATTTACTGTTTCACTTCTTTTTCCTTTTAGTCAATTTGTTGCCAACTGCTCAAAATGAGAAGTCCAACAATCTGAACAGTAGTTCCCCAAAGGAGGAGCGCAACCAGTTTCCCATTTTTTTTGGTAAGATTTTGCAGTTCTTAGCTCTCGGTCTTTTATATGCACTCTGGATTGCTATTCCATTTCCACCCATTTTACGACATATCTGAGACTAAAGAGTGGGCTTATATCTGTCAAATGTGATAAGCAGAGAAAATCAAAGTCAAGTAATATATTGTTACTTACAGATCTTCAATAAATATCAGAAAGTGGTAGACTGACCACATCTTGTACTCTTCTGAAAGTGTGTGCTTCCTGAAGGTCTGATAAATACAAAAATATAAGGATTAAAAGCAGTGATGCAGAGTTCTTTTAGTCAAAATTAATATTTTTGTGGGGACCTAATTAGCAGCTGATTTAAAGCTCCTTTTACCTGTTAAAAAGGACTATATTTGGATTTTGGAATATGACACAATATATTTATCATAATACTTTTTTTTTATTTCCACTAAGGCTATATTAAACTCAGTTCTTGGTTTGCATATAAACAAAGTGAGCGTGTATTAATTTTGTGTCTGCTTCGAGGTGTTTTTGCATTCTGTATTATAATGCAGATGAGTATCTGGACCTTTGCTGTAGAGGGCTAGATTTTAACAGTTTCTACAGCTGGAGGCTGTCCACTATAGATTGCTGGTACTTGCTCACACTGTAAAGGGTGATTGAATTTGAGGCATGTCATTTTTATGATCCACAGTTATGCAAGAGGAAACAAGAAACAGTTGGAAAAAGCCTGAGCATTCTTACCAAGCATTTCTGTTGGTTTTTTGCATTTACACTTACTTGTACTTTTGGGGACTGAGTGATGACTTACGAATTCATTAAGGCTTTTGTGTTTAATATGATCTGTAAGAATGGGCATGTAGGATAACATTCCTGTACTCTTTGCTTAGAATGATATGTCTAATAAAGCTTGAATGTGTGTTGTATTCTATTTTTTTTTGCCTGCACTATGATCCACATGCACTGTTGACCTGAGGTAAGTTTCTGTGATAGCTGGATTGTTTGTTTACCACACACAAATCATCAATGCTCTCCCTTATTAAAATGATTGAATATAAAACAGTAAAGCTCTTGGCAACTTATTTCACTGAAAAATATTTGAATTATTTAAGGCCTGGTAGTAAGTCTAGGGACATAAGGGCATACATGTTTCCTAAATATTTTACTCATAATAAGAATCTCCAAATCCCCAAAACAACTCATCTGTACAAGCAAAGGGGCACGATTTACGATGTTTTCTCAGAGGAAACTGAAGGATTCTTGGTTGTCTCAGCAATAGTGAATTTTCTGTTAGAGCAGATTTTGGGAGACAGAGGTGGGGGTAAGAGAAAGAGAAGACTCAAAAGTTGGTGGAAGAAAGGGTCGGGGAACAAGGATGGGTGGAGTCAGTGTAGCTGGACAGGTTGAGTAAGAAATGTGACCATGGAAGGACCAGTGTGTTTCAGTGGAAAATCTGAAGAACCCGCAGGTTCTTCCCTACTATATTACCTTTTTCTGTCTTGCACTAGCTTGCCCCATAGAGCCACCTGCTGCCATTCTGTTTGTCAGCCTGTATCTTTCGGGCTGCTGGAATGGGCTGAAATCTTGTGCTTTGTGCAATCCCACTGATGGGGGGAGGAAAAAAAACCAGCTGATTTCTCCACAGAGATGTGGAGAGTATAGCTTCCATTCTTGCTGTTACTAGAGGTAGAGGTGTAAAATGAAGTTGCAAGGTAGAGCCATCTCACACAAACATGCACTGTGACTCCCCTTGGCCCTCCGCGAGGGACAAGAATCTGGCTGTACATGTATGAGGTCAGGATGGACTGTTCGTGATGGAGTGGCTGATGCCTATCTTCTCTAGAACAAGCAAAGTAGCTGGTCTGCCACTGTAACATCTATTTTGTGTGTATATTGGTGTGGCTATGTATCTTCTTTTTTTTTTTTTTAAATACATGACCACCATTAAAAAACAATTTTGCAAGGAATTGTCTTTTATAGAATACCTTACCTCACAACTGAAATGCTATTTCATCTTGATTTCGAGAAAAAATACATATTATTGGTGGTATGTATAACTCTGTAATGATATCAGATTAATAGATTTCCAACAAAGTTCTTGATCTTCAGAAAATTAAACTCTTCTATTGGCAAACAAAACAAACTTCTGCATATAAACATGAGACTTCTAAAGCTATCTCTCAACAATGAACTTTCTGCAGAGCATGAAGATTGTTCTGGTCTTACTCTGCTGCAAGATCTAAAATAACTTTTATTCTGGGAAAGTTAAGAGATAGTGAAGGCAAGAATCAAGCCTTTCATTTTTAGATTATACGAAGTGATCTATGTTAGGGAATTATGAGTGCTATACTCCACATTCGCTAAGTGGGGTGCAGGATCAAAAGTCAGTTTTCAACTCAGCAAATACGGAATGGCACATAGAAAGAATTCCTGTTATTACTTCTCAAAGTCAGGGCCATATCTTTTGCTGATATAAATTGACACAGTTCTATTTGCTATAATGGATCTGCACCAATTTATACCTATAGAGTACTGTCAAGTGCAGATGACTCATTATTTTTGTAATAGCTTGTCTACGTGAAGATTCTTTTATTTTCTCTTTGCTGCAACCAGAAATGAGATACTAAAGTCTGCATATATCAAAAATCTGGCAATAAATCTGAAGCTTCATGAATGTCACACACCTGTGTCTAGCAGAAAAGAATACGGGAAGCATTTTTCTCATCCAGCTCACCAAGATCATTTGAAACTTCTTTTGTACTGTCATCAATTAACAGTTCATTGTCACACAATCCAAGATAAGCTTGAGGAGGGATAATGGTTATTGTTGCAATGCAGGATTGGGAGTATTTTTTTTTTAAACAGGAGTCTGTGTTTAGAGAGAGAATTTGCATGTTTCAGAGATTCTGAAGTATGATCATGTCATCTGTACACACTACAGAGGGGGGAGTCTAGGTTTCAAGAAAAGGCTGTATTGTAAGAATTATTTCTTAAACCATACACATTTAAAGATTGTTTAGATAGTAGCAAAGAGTAAGATGCAATAGTCTTTTTATAGGTAAGAATGATAGCCTTTTTAATCTACTGTTTATTCCATATAATTAGTTTACGTATTTTTTCAGAAACTAAATATGAAATATTGCAGTTTTTGGTCTTACTCTCTCACCAAAATAAAATCAGTCCAAACATCTGCATCATGAAGAAAAAGAAGTAACAGAAAGATAACAGGAAGACCTATGCTGTATTTTGTTATTGTAAAGCCTGGAACCCATTTGAGAGGCTCCTGCACAACTAGTGGCCAGAGTTCCAGTTCCCAAGCTCCACTGGAGATGGGTTCCAAGGTCTAATTTCCTTCAAAAGTTTTTGATGAAATTGCCATGTTTCTGAGGAACAGGACTTTCTATTTCATTGTATCAGCATTTTCCAGAAGAAAATTTTACACCTGGAAATGTTTGACAAACTCAGCTTGGAAACTTTCATTTGTCCTTTGCCTGTATGAGTTGTAAATTCTTTTTTTCCATACCTGTTTGTCAGTTGACTTATGTTGCATATATTTGGCAAGTAATATACATAGCAAATCCAAGTTTATGAGCTTGCTATTGGATACTTAAAACCCGTTTAAATCAGATACTTTGGAGAAATAGAATAGCATGAACACAAGGGTGAAGATGGAGTCTTAAGGTCTGTTACTGTAAATGTAAATAACCAGGTGATTTCTGTAGCAATTGCATCAAAGGCCATAGGATGGGCCATGTAGTTGTGTCTATAAAAAACAGAAAGTGTTTAATGACATTTATTAATTTTGGGGTTGATGTGATCTACTTGATGTTAATGTGTTTTAAGTTACATAATGTAATGAGTAATCCTACTTGTACTGTGAAAAAAATAATTGCTAAAATGTAATCTAAATTGAGGAAAAGAGTTAAAAACAGCATTTCTATCTCAAGTAGTCTGAATAAAGTTGATATCTGTAATTCATAGACCTGTAATAACTAAATTAGGAGGAAATAATTCTGATAGTGGGACATGTATTACTATTTTTTTTACTGTTTTCAGTGTGTACCTTTTCCTCTCTGTGTAGTTTTGTGGGTTGTGGGATTTGTTTCTTTCTTTTTCTTTTTTCCTTCATAGAAAAAGCAGGAGATAAAACATTTCAACAACTCAGAAAAATGAGGCTGTAAAACCAAAATGGTTGAGAGAAAAACTCATGAACAGGCGTAATATCTAAACTTACTGTAACATCATATACAGCTTAAGTACAGTGTCAGAAGCTGGGGCTGAATAGAGAAAACTTACCTGGATCTAGTGCTCCCAGTGACTGTGTTAACATTCTGGCTCACAGGCTTATAGATTGTTCTGCCAATACATATGTTGGGCTGGGTGTAGCTAGTGCATTTTTTAAGTTTACAGTATCATAAAGTTAACAGGTCTTTTAGTGATCAGTGTATCAAAATCAATTCATAATTTTTATGATTCTCAGCATAAAGGAAATTATGATGTCATTTAGTTGTAATATACTGTTTTGTTGCAAAAAAAAAGAAGGCTGGTATATGGCAAAATTAAGAGGTTTTCTTCATGAGCTGGTTGCTTCTGTGAGTGTAAAGAATATGCAGATATTTTGAAGATGAACAGGAATACTGTTTGGTATCTGGGGCATTTATCTAGCAATGATCTAGACAAACAACACAATTTTTAGAAAGAGTTCAAGTGGGATTCTGAATAGCACTTGGATGCCACTCTGCAAGTTGCATTATACATACATAGGTAGTCCTTATTCACCAGTTACCACATCACTGGCTCTGCAGCTCCCCTAAAGCTTACAGTCATTGTGAGAACTCCTTCATGTGAGGGCTCTGGAGGAGTCTCTCTGGAAAATTCTACTTACCAGATAAGTAATTTACAATACAAAGTGTATATTTAAATTCTGTTGTATAATTAACAAACCTATGCTGTTTGTCCCTTTCATCACTGGCAAGTCTTTCCTCTTTTTCTGAAATCATCAGGCTAAAGTAGGTAAGCTTTTATTATAACGTTGCTGAATGTATGCTCTGAAAGCTAGCACCTTCTCCAGCTAGAGCAAGGTGAAATTAGCTTTAGGCACAAGAGTTCTCAGAGCGGTACCAAAAGCATTGCATTAGTTAATTTAACTACCATCTTCATTATAAATAAAACCATAGATTTAATATAAACTTTATCACATAGTAAACTCATACTCTGGATCCAGAGTGAACCTTACTCTTACAATGTCACAGTTATGAAAGCAAATTAAATAGTGCTCATTTTATAACCTGAAACTAACTTAATCTATCTTGGAAAAAACAACTCATGAGTCAGTTTTTGCATTTCAGGATTCTTTTTGAATAGTATGATGTTGCTAATACAGCTTTGAATATATTATTAATTTCATTTTGCTGTTTTAGCTTTCCATAAATCATCATTCTGGTTTTTTTCACAGCACTTTTTTACAGTTTTTCACCTTGACAGCTTTGCAGATGAACCTTTTTCAGCAGCTGTAATAGGTGTAAGATAAGTAAGATGTATCATGTTCATTTTGGGTATTTTCTTGTCAGCCTCTTGAATTGCCCAAGTTAATTCATAACTTCTTGCTTTCAGCAACTCATCTGCTTCCTGCTTGTGTGACAACAGGATGTCTTCAGCTCTGCTGTAAACCCAATTATCCCCTAAAATTTTTACTTGGCTTTGCAACTTCAAGAAGCCACCTGACTAGCTTCATGCTTCCAATTGTGCATTCAGATCTCAGCTATCTCAATTCTGCTACTTTTTGAAGGAAAAGGGTGCTCCTTTGGGTCCCTCATAACTGATGATAAAATGTCTTCCATTAAGTTTCTTGTGTCTTCTGCAGCAATTGTGTTAGTTCTGATTTTGTATGAGTCACTCCAGGGTGATAGATGATGGAGTTTCTCCAGGGTTGGCAATTCTGGCATGGATTTGCTTCTTGAACTTGCTCCAGAGTCCAGGTACTTCGGACACCTCAGGTTCATCTTCCAGTGTTTCAGTTCTCATACTCTCACTTGCAGCAACACTGAAGAAACAAACCATCAACCTACTCCTTGGAATGGTAAAAACCTAACAGCAGCACTAAAGCACCAGCATCTCGGTCACTTTGTGCACTTATTCTTCACATCTCATCCTTTGTTATTCTGCGATTTACAAGCTATTTCTTGATAATTGCTCTGTGTTTTTCAATAGGCCAACTTCTATTACTTAGGTCAAGCTTTATGTATTCATACGCAAACCCAATATTAAGGTATTGAATCTTACATTGGAAATGCTGGGTACTTTTAACTTCTATTTGATTTCAGAATGTCTAGCAGTACTTGGGAAAATTAACTTATTAATTATCATAAGTATTTACCATGTTTTAAAAGTTGTCCAAGTTTAATTTATTTAATTTCACTTTCTACAAATACTGCACTTGAAACTTCTTTAGTTGAATACTATCTCCTATCACAGAAATGGCAATTTTATGACTAAATATATAGGAAACATCTTGTTTTTAGGTAAGCTTTTGCTGGCTTAAATCATAAAAAGACAGATGTTTATGTAAAGTATTCTGGATTTTCAGGAGGGCAGAAATAAATTTGCCATTAATTTTCATATAAATTTCAAAATTCTGTGAGCTTCAAATCTCATATATAATATCAATGTAGCATGTAGTGGTAAACTGCAGTGTTGCCTCTAATCTTGTTTTTCTTGGTCTTTCTAGAACCACCCCCTATCCCTTCTTTCTGCATGACCCCTATGGACAGAGGACTTTGTAGAGCCAAAGAGTTAAGATTTTTCTACAACTACTCAACTGGAAGATGTCACCCATTTAGTTACAGTGGTTGCGGTGGGAATGAAAATAATTTTACCTCCAGGAAGTCATGCTTGAGGATCTGCAAGAAAGGTATGGAAAGTGATACTGCCACAGATTATCATCAGAGGTAAATATTATGCAGGCTGAAATATTCTTGCAACTTTTCGTAGTCAGTATTGGCTGATAAAATGCAATAGTTGAAAGTCTTAGAAAAGTGAAAATGGAAATCGGAAGAGAGGCAGAGCTAGAGAGAGAAAGATGGACAGTAAAATACAGTTTTCAAGAACAGAAATAAGACAACTTGGCATTGATCAGTCATATGAGACTTTAGGTAAGACCATGTTCTTTATTTTTTTTAAAGAATATTTCTTGAAAACAAGACTTGCCTCTTATTTCTGATAATCTTGGATGTGTTAGGCATGCAGCATCTAATCTTACTTTCTTCATTTTATCTTTAGGATTCAATAAAAAAAAAGGTGAAAGAAGATTAATAAAAATCAAGAAGAAAAGAAAGAAACAGACAGTAAAGGCTCTGAGCGAGGATACCATCCCTGAAAAAATACAGCTTTGATTTTTATGGAAATGTGAAGTAAACTACTATGCACCTGTGAATGAAAGCCTTTAGCGTACACCCTTTAAATATATTTACTGTACTGATTATTTGGATTACATATTATTAAGCTGCTTATATTTTTATTATGTATTCCTCATTCATGTTAATAAACATTACCTTTCACTTTGATAAAGGCTGTTAAATTGTAGTTTGATTGTATATAATTGTCAGAGCTGAAACAGGACAGAACAGACCGTGTGGGTGTATAACTCATAATGATTAAAAAGTAGACAAGATTCAAATTCACCCCATTATTCTTTTTTGAAATCTATTTTTGTGCAAAGAAACCATAATGCTTGTCAAACACTAATCACTTGTCAGGCTTGATTGTTTCAATCATAGATTAAAGATAGGTCTATTGGTATAAAGAGGAAAAAGACACTGGGTTTGTTTTAATCAGAGTTACTTTAGGTTATGCAAGCCAAATTTAACTCCATCAAAGTGCATATAATTACACCATTGTAAAATGAATGTGAGATCAGAATTAACCCACCAAAAACCATTAAAAGTGTTGTAAATGTGTGAAGCAATTTGACAGATGTTTGTGAAGATTTTAAAATATATTTAATTTTTATCCTTGCTGCTGAACTAGGCTCATGGCTAGTGAGTTAATAATTTCCAGAAATACGTATTAAATTTTTACAAAAAAAAGAAGAAATTCCTTTCATAGAAATAAGTAAAGTTGCTTTATAAATAACACCATGCTTACTCTCCAGTTGACTTTGAGGGGTTTTTTGGTTGGGTTTTCATGGTGTTTTTTTAAGACTGACATGAAACGGTGCTACAGTTCCTGCCCTTCTCCAAGGCATCTCTCTGTTCTTGGGTAAATCTTTTATAATGAGAATTTTTTTAAAGGTAAAAAAAAAGAAAAGTAGTTGGTTTTCTATTAAGTTTTTTAGAAGCATCTTGTTGCCAGTGAAACAAAAGCTAGCAAGATATATTTGAAACTCTTCCCTGTCTTCTTTGATGTTATGAATCTTTTTTGTTATGTATCACATCTTTTCTCTTTATGGCTAAAGCTGCTGAGGACAGTTACATTGCTGTTTGTGAGAGGTGGTGTGGAAATAAGTAGCTGAAATATATGTGAGGGTCTCACACGCTACAGCAAGGACAAGAACAGCAATGACAGAATACTAAGTGATCTGTTGGACTAAGCTACCTTTGCCTGTGCACTATGAATCGCAAATGTGATTTCAGAAATCTTAAGTTTTATATGCCTGATGAACTTCGGACTAACTCCACAAAGAGGGTAAGCTTTACTGCTGAGAAGGAAAGCATTTGTGCATTCTAAGTATCTGAGTGAGGGGGTAAGTAAAAGTCACAGATTTTTATACAGAAATTCTATCCAAATCTCTGTTCTGGTGCCTAAGTCCTTTCATGACTTTTAATCTAGGATCTATTAAATCTGATTTGAAAAATGCTCATGAAACTGAAACGCACAACAGAATATTTGAGCAACCTGGTCTAGTGTCCCTGCCCATGGCAGGGGAGTTGGAACTCAATGATCTTTAAGGTCCCTTCCAACTCTAACCATTCTCTGATTCCATGATTTATGTAGAGTCTTGTCATCTCAAATATATAAACCCCACAGATTTACAATGCAATAACTGTATAAATCAGACAAGTGCATTTCTGACAGGAAACCTGTAAACTCTAACTTTCTGCTGAAAACTAGTAATGTCAGTTTTCTACACAGAATTAATTTGGTGTGTAGTTACCTGCCAGTTTCAGTTCCCATTTGATATTTTCCCATTCTAGTTCATCATTTGTATTGACCTTATTCTGCAGGTATCGTCTGTACTCCATGTACAAGGAGTCAAGTCTGTAAATGTGAGCTGCACTGCACAGGAGCAGAGCAGTAGGTCAAATACTTGGACCAGCTGGAATTTGTCATTGCAGACAAGTGGAGAACCCATAGTTTAAACTGATCCCAGGCCTTTCCACTTGTAGCATAGCAACTACCTTAGAACAGTAGCGTATGTGGCTTCCGAAAGCAGGAGTTGCTTTAGGCACACCACGTATGGGAGAGGCAGGACTTACCAATGGGCTGAACACCCCACTAATGCCACAGTTACCCTGCTTCTACACCTACACTGGCTTGTGTCTGCCTGGCTGGGAATGCAGGTGAATGCACATGCGTCTGCACCTTTTCTTGTTAAATTTTATGGTGAAGGCAGTAAAAATATCTGATCTGATCTTCCATTCTTAGCCATAATAATTTCCCATGGATTGTCAGCGTTAAAAGTTAGGTCATTGCTAGATTGTGTGATATACCTCAGAATGGAGAAAGAGCTGAGGTAGAATCATAGAATTTTCTAGGTTGAAAGGGACTTTTAAGATCTAGCCCAACCATCAACCTACCTGATAAAAACCATCACTAAACCATGTCACTAAGCACTATGTCTACCTGTCTTTTGAACACCTTCAGGGATGGTGCCTCAACCACTTCCCTGGGCAGCCCATTCCAATGCTTAGTAACCCTTTCAGTGTCAAAATTTTTCCTAATATCCAATCTGAACCTCCCCTGATGCAACATGAGGCCATTTCCTTTTGTCCTATTGCCTGTGACTTGGGAGAAGAGACCGACCCCAGCGTCTCTACAACCTCCCTTCAGGTAGTTGTAGAGAGTGATAAGGTCTCCCCTCAGCCTCCTTTTCTCCAGGCTGAACAACCCCAGCTCCCTCAGCCTCTCCTGATACGACTTGTGCTCCAGACCCCTCACCAGCTTCGATGCCCTTTGGACCCACTGCAGCACCTCAGGTATGTGCAACTTGGCTTCTCCAGTAGCTCAGTGACTCAGTAAGGACATTCTGAGTCTGTGGTTTCAGATTAAAGCAAAAAAGAAATTGTCGAGTGCTGGGTAAGTAACCTGTTTGCAACAGCCACCTTCTGTCACTGACAGATAGGCAGTACTATCCTGTTAAAATCCTTTTACAAAGAAACGTGCTATTCTGAGCATGATTCTGAGGTATTTGACCACGATTCACATTAAACAAAAACATCTTCTAGAGCCTTCATGTAAAAGAGAATGAAGCTAACTCTTTAGCAGCAGGAGGGCCACGTTCAGATAACTCCAGTGTTTTTATGAATATGCATTATTGGTAGCAGTGCTTTTTTAAGGAGAGATTTTGCTCAGTATCAAGCCCAAATAAAGGTGATGGGGACAGAGCTATTCCTGAGGCTGTATCCTCTGCCCAGCTGTGACTGCAGCTGTAAACCTGGTGGTGTTTTCAGTTGCGATGGGACTTTGATCAGAACCTTGTAGGGATTGGGAGGAAGGGAAAGGTTCCATAGTGTTTCTTAATGCCCAAGGTGTTTCTTAAAGCAGTCTCACTAAGAACAATAACAAGGATTTGTAAACTCTGTAAGTTTTATTAGATCATAAACTAGAATGATGAACTTTCTAAAACAGAATATTCTGAATGAGACAACAGATATAAAAGATAGATAGGAAAAAAATAAATGCATTTGTACACAGATTGCCTTGTGATCCCTGTGTCATTTCATGGCATTATCTTTCCATCAGGCTCTCTCTTGGTCCAGTGACTTGTCCCTGGCTGCCTGGATTCAACACCAACAAAATCCACTCTGGAAGTCTAGGAAAAATTGTCCTCTCTGTCCCTGAAGAAACCTGGCTGTGTGGCTGCTCCCCATTCTTCTAAGTTACCTGCTTGCTGAGCTCTCCTGCAAACTAACAGGGTCTTGTCATGGACTGTGCTCAGTTGCTCCCCAGGACTGTGCAGTCTTCTCTTCTTCCAGCACTGCTGTAGCTAGGACAGGACTAACAGGTACTCCCCCATACTCTCCCACCCCCTACTTACATTATACTAAAGAAACTTCTCATGCATTCCTTTTGTAGTAACAGTGATTAAACAAGTGGTCCACTGATGGATCTCTTATGCCATTGTTGAGACAGAAAAAGACTTTAGAGCTTCTCAACAGTACCTGTATTTCAGCTGACCAAGAAAACATTACAAAGTGATTCATCTTTTAGGCTCCTGACTTAGTGCAATGAGAATGAAGACTGGAATGTTATAGACTGTGTAAAACCTGGTCTGATTATAATCAGATTCAAATTCAAATCTCTGCATGTTCTTCTTGTTGTGTGTACTACGTTTGGCCACCATACCAGCTATCCAGCTGTCTTCCTGTCTTCTTTTCATATAGCTCTACTGTGCATTAAATTAGTTTTTCCCATAAAAAGTCTGAACGGCAGTGTGATCTGATCTTCATCAACTCCACAAGTAGTTTCGTTTGTGCCCTTCTCCTTCATTCACTTCTTTTCATTCCTGTATCTTCAGTATCTGCAGAACAAGCAAATGCAAGAGTAAGAAAAGAGATCTGTGCACTTCTCTAAGATAAGTAAAGGCTGAACATAGAAGGGGGAATAGTTGAGCCACCACACAGGGAAATGATAGAGAATCAGATGGCAATCAGATGGCAGAATTGTGAAGAAGTGAGAAAACAAAGCTACGCTAAGGTGTTACAACGACTGTACATTTCCAATTGACTAGAGTCCTTTCATCCAGTCATTTCATTCCAGAAGCTGCCCTGGTTGCTTTGGAGGAAGTATGCAGGGTGCTGTGAAATTTCTCCCACTTTATACAGTGGTAACCAACAAGCTGAAGCAATTTTACAGAGGTTGGATGAGCTTCCAAGCATCATCTGTCCTGCAATAACTTGGCATTTGTCCTTTTTCCATACAGATGATGAAGCAAAATCTCTTTGAGAATTAAATTCTTTTTATTCATTCTCTTTTCCTCACATTTTTACTGTTATGCCTTCCTTTTTCTCCTTTTTATTTACTATTCCCTGCCTCTCTTTTCTTTCCAGTACATTTAGAATCATAGAATGGTTAGAGTTGGAAGGGAACTTAAAGACCGTGGAGTTCCAATACCCCTGCCATGGGCAGGGATGCCTTCCATTAGACCAGGTTGCTCTAAGCCCCATCCAGCCTGGTTTTCAACACTTCCAGGGATGGTGCAGCACTTCAAGAGATGGGAATTTGAACCGGCATTTCTCCTTGCATCTCCAGTCCATCTACTGTTTCAAAGCTGATAGATTTATTTACATTTTGAGAAAGTGTCCACCTTTCCAGCTTCTACTTTTCAAACACATTGACGCGGACGTAAGGATTATGTTCCATAAGTGGTCGCTTCCGGTGGTATCTTTTAGTGATGTGGTTTTTTGTGTTTTGTCAGAGTTAGGTTGATGGTTGGACTAGATGGTCTTAAAGGTCCCTTCCAACCTAGACAACTCTATGCTTCTATGATTCTATGATCAGCTTCAAGGAAAGCGGAATACGGTATCCACAACCCGGCCCCATTGCGCACCAGGGGGCAGCACCGCGCCGCGCACTGCTCCGCGGGGCGGGGGCGCCGCCGGGGGCAACCGGTCGTCGAGGCAGCCTGTATTGGGGTTAGGGGGAAGGGGTAGCTGAAGTAAGCGTGGGAGCCTTCTGCGTCTTTGAAGCGCAGATTGCATCAGCTGAGATATCTCAGTGTCCCTGGAGAATAGAAGCAGGAAAGTTCCAATGATAGATAAATAAGTAGAATATAAGACTTTTGAACTAAATAAAAAATAAAAAAAACAACAAGTCCCCCCACAACTTCACTGAATTTGACAAGCCAAATCAAACATGGCCCATGTAATAAATCTGTGCAGCTGATTCAGATGCCTGTCTTGAATGTGTGTGCTTGGCTGGAATAGAGGGATTATCTTCTAAGTTACGGTGTGTAACATACCATTTTATAGTCTATAGCCTAAACCTAATGCAGCCAGGCTCACTTTGTATGAAATTCCACTACCTAAGGTGACACCATTTATTTCAGAGAAGTTAATTTCCCTCACTGTTCAGAATCAGAGCTAATCCCTGGCTTATATCTGTTTACATTGCCTAGAAGTTTAGAGTGCCAGTTCTTAGTTCTTCACTGATTATAAAACTCAAACATTCTCCTGTTGATGTAAGATCCTAGAAGCACCAACACTTGCATGCGCCAAATGAGTATTAAAGTCATATGCTTGCTCTTTTAGTGACCTTAGAGTGTATTTCACAATTCATATTATCCAGTGGCCGTATGGATTTGAAGTATTCCTGTTCCTCTCTTCCCTCTTTCTATTTTTTCTGACCTTGGCTGGGGGTTGGGTTTGGGTTGGGTTTTTTACGTTAGTTTTTGGTTTTTTGCTGTTTTCATTTTTGAGGAAAAGATTTTCAGATTAATTCCCTCATCCAGTTCACAGCATGTTCCACAAATGTTCTTGCTGGTAAAAAGAAAGCATGAGCAACAAGTAGTGAGAAGCAAGCAGAATACTTTATCTTGTTTTGTGAGGAAATTAAAAGGTTATCATTTTGATGAGCACTCAGAAAACCATGATGTTTGTGAGTTCCTTATGGCCTTACGTAAGGAGTACTGGTGTTACAGGTGTTAATAGTATTTGAGTTTAATGCTCCACAAACTCCCCATTTGTTCACCGTGGTACTCTCACATGCACACAGCAACTGTCTATCGATTTGGAAAAATTCTGATAATAACACAGGTATCAATTGTACAAAAAACAAGTGATAAATGCTCTCAGAGAAACATTTTTAGGTCCTGACACAAAATTCTTTGAAGCTAGTAGAAGGACTGCTGATGATTTTATTTTGTCTTCAATGATGGCAGTTTTCAAACCAGGTAGCTCGTACTTGTGTTTTCAAATCACTGGGATTTAAAACAGTGCAGCCTAGAGTTCTGTGGCGTAATGTAGTAATATTCCTGCTGCCCTTTCTTCTACCCCTTGATATGTCAAAGACTTACTTGCTTAAATACAGGGGGGGTTTTTTGGGGTATAGAACAAAGAAGCACTGTAAATTATGCACTTGCCTGAATTTGAAAATTTGATTCTGACCTTTAATACAGGTTTACATTTGAGGAATAAAAGCATTTCTCTGTGGAGCTTTTCAGCACTTACGGTATGGGACATAACGCAGCCCCTGCAGTACCTGGCAGAGGTGGGGCAGGTCAGTCACGTTGAGGAGGAATGCAGCTATTGTGTATTATTTGCCTCCGAATAAAGGTCCAAACTGATTTATTTCTCTAGGTCTAGTTCGAGGACGGATCTCACCGGCTCCATACGTGACAAGATCAGACCCCTGGTCTCCGTCTTTCCAAGAGGGCGGGTGAGTGTTTCCCGGCTCGTTCCGGAGCGTTAGCTTTTACCCGGGGCGGACGAGCTGTAGTCGACCTGGGGGCAAGGTGCGGGCAGCCGGTCCCCGGACAGGAGGTGGGCCCGTCAGGGAGCCCACGGCCACCGCCGGGACGCGGGCAGCTCCCGCCGAGAAGCATCGGGGGAGCCCGGCTTCCCTGGGACACGCCGTTTGAGCAAGAAAAGTAACTTCAGGCCGGCTACGGGCGGGGTCGGGGTGATGTCACAGGAAGCTCTGATGTTTCGCTGCTGCCGCCGCTCCCCGCTCTCACACTCCCGCACCGTCTGACAGCCGCTGCCCGCAGCAGCGCTTCGCCGAGCGGCGGGGGCTCCTCTCCTCTCCCCCTGCGGCCACCAGGCTCGGGAACTGGATTATACCCGGCAGGAGGATCAGGCTCTCCTAGGTCTCTTGTTTGGCCGGAGAGGGAGGGAAGGAAACGTCGCCTTTCTCTCTCGCTGAAAAGGGAAATCACACTGATTTATTCTCGCAAAAACTCGGTGGGGTGAGTACCGATCAAAACAGTCTCGTTGTTTTACCTAAGAGCAATATTCCTTGCGCCATCTGAATGCATTTATAGTTATGCGTGTGTACATGCTCTTAGCCTAACCTCAGCATGTGATATGTAATCTGCAGGGAGAAAGGGGTATGAGGAAAAGCTTCGTTTATTTTTAGTGAGCTGAGCTGATTTTATAACTTGTGTTGTTATAATATATCCTTGAGGAAGGATAAATAGGTAGAAAGGGATATAAAATACCCTAATCAGCACTTAAAGGATTCTGTCTAAACCCTCTAATATTAGCTAACCAAATTTCTGTCTTTGCATCTGGAGAGAATTAGAGGCTCATTGGTTTGAAAAGGGTCCTTAAGACTAATTCAATACAACTGGGCTCTTTCAAGAGAGGCTGAATTAGGTGATAAAGCGGTGTAGATTTTTTCACTGAATATTCCTTTAATCTTAGTGACGTTATTGTACCAGAAAGAGGTCATACTTGAGTTATTTCATAATTAGGTTTCGTGTTGTAATTATACAACAAAAAGATAAAGCTTGTGTTTTGTTTGGACTTTCTGTTTGTTTGAGAAAAAGTTAGCTTGAGTTTGAAGCTTGTACGCATGCCGGGGTGTTACTGTCTGAGATTTTTTTCCCACAAACACCCATCTGATTTATTGAAAGGTGATTGTCCGCTATTTCATTTCCTTGAGAAGCTATTGAACAGTGGAAAGGGTGTGATTCTGTGCCATCCAGTATCAGTTAAGCGACAGTTAAGACTCTTGACACTTCTTTAGCTTTCCAAAACAGATGCCGAATCCTCTATTTTACAAATACAGTTGCATTACTGAGATTGCTACATCTAGTCGTTTGCTTATGTGTGTAAGCAATGGATCTGTAGAATCCAGAAAAGAAGTCCTGTTTCTGAAGGATAGTTAAGAAATAGCACAGGCTATAAATCACACTTGGATTTGATCTACGATGATGCATTTAGTCATCCATACATTTTATAGGGACTGAGATTGAAATAGTAATAATTAAATTAGCTGAGCTTGTGGGGTTTTTTGCTCTTTACTTTAATAAACTTATGCCAGATATCTTGGGGCCGGATTTTGCTGCTTTTACAATTGTGCCAGTGCAGAGTTTTTCCAGTCATATTGTGCCTACTGGGGATCTTGTCATTCATTTGCAGTAATAATACATATACCGGTTTAAACCTATTCAGATCAGTGATGTGCTAAAACCTATTGTTGCACTCTTGATCTGAGGTTCTTTCAATGAATTGAAAGGAAATGTGCTAGATATGGACAAATGTGGATTCAGATCTAGTCTTATTCATGTCTTTTCTTTCAAAGTACACGTGCTGTGATACTGTGTGAAGTTCTCAATTAAAAATAAGGAAATGTATTTTCACAGTATTTGCTTTTGTAGTCTGCTTAAACTCTCATTGACTTCACTGCATTTAGGAGCAATCCCAAAGTCTTTATCCGACTGAAAATCTTCAGCACAAAAAGCACTTGGTGATACTAAATCAAACAAGGTGACACTTCAGATAAAAAGTGTTCATGTTGTTGTAATAGTCAGTGCAGTACAAACAACCGTCTTCAGAAACATTTCAGCTAAATGATATAGATTCTTATTTTATGCTCTTCTCAAGTAACTGGTCTAGGTCGTGGTGGGACGGCCCAGATAGGAAGTGTCAGGCATATATGTGTTCACAGGTTTGATGCCAGAATCTACATTATTTGCAGATTAAGCAAAGACAGTGGCGGGATAGCTATGTAGAACAGTGTGACTGCACTTTTTAGTGGACAGAACTAAGTACCTGAATATATAACATACATTGCAAGTTCAAGAATTGCATTATGAATATCCTGTCACATTCAAATGTTACCATACTCTGAATTCCTGATCAGTTGGAGTCTTGCTCTGCATTAAGAAATGTAGTGTTTGTCCCTTTGAATAGCCTTTTCCTGATACAACACAACTGTTGAAATCCTGGCCCACTGAGAGTCAGTGGGAATTTTTCCACTGACTGTCAAAGGGCAGGATATTCCTAAATGCGAGTATTTTTCTTTTGAAGGAATTAGACACACATCACCCATCCAGTCACCTACGTTCTGTAGGCTGTTGGCAGCTGGGTTTTGATAACTTCTAAAACTTTTTTAATTGAATTCAAGTTGAAAAACACAAATCTGCATGTCTGGTTCTTGGTGACTCATGTCTTACCTGGCCTACTTTGGGAATGCAGTATTGTTCTATGGGCTGTCTGGGTATTACAGTCCAGATTTAAACTAGAATACAATTAAGAACAAAACTGAGGGAAGAAAGCACACTAATACATTTCCTTTGCCACCAATATAATTACTAACTTAGTTCAATATTCTGTGCATTCAAGTTAATCGGCTGCTTCCAATAGGGTTCCTATCATGTGCAAAAGCTGGGTAGGATTGGGCCTACAAGAGCCCATGAGATCATACAGATGAAAGATTCAAACCAGTCCACGGTCATTTGGAAGAAACTATTGCTATCAATGTGTTTTTAATGTAACATGTACACAGTAATATTTAAAAAGTATACACCTAGGCACTTCTATAGTAAACACTGAACATAAGCTATTTATGAAAGCAATTGAAGTAATTTCTCCAGTGAGAAGTCCAAATCTACTTTTAGGAAAACAAAATAGAATTTCTCTTTAAGAAGTCTTTCCCATCTGTTCCCAATGTGTTTGCAGAGTTCTTGATCTGCTAGCAAAATTCCTTCTTTGCTTCTGATGAGCTATCATTCCTATAGAGTGTATACACAATATTGGCATTACCTCAGTGTTACAGTCACCTCTGTTCAAAAAGCATGCGTAGTTATGTCATTGGGTTTCAGATGTAGTAGTTTCCTTGGTTAAGCTTTACACTAATTGTAGACAGTCTCTTAGTAGTTCATGTAGTTGTTCTGTTACTGGGAAATATTTTGTCTTTGGTGTAGCAAATTGTTAGAGCTCTGGAATTAACTATATCCTTGATACCACTGTGTCAAGGAAGGAATGAATACTTACATTACATTACCAAACCAGATGTGAGTTAACAAGCAAATAACTTTTAAGCATTAAAATAAATCTGGAAGGGTGTTTGTATATGTGTTTATGTGTATTAGACATACAATAATATATATAATATATTGTTTCTATGTACATACATACAATATAGGTGAGTCTATATTATGTTGACGACTATTATTCCGAATGTATCAACTAAAGAGAGAAAACGTTCATTTTTAAAGAGACTTTCAAAGTAAATTAGTCTTAAACCTCATTCTTTGTTGAGAAAACCATGAGTCATGACTGTTAATATTTTAAATTTAATACATTTGAACATTGTTTCCTTTTAATATTTAAAAGAAAAAGATGTTCATAAGCCATTTTTTTTCTTGTTTGTACTCACATTGGCAATTCTGATGTTTTCTGTGTAATACGTTTGCACAAAGAGCAGCAGAAATTAGCCTGTTACTTACCTGTTATCTTAATGGAGAAATCCACGGCCAGTGCAGTACAATATAAGATGTTCTTATTAAATTTGTTTCCATTAGAGAATTTGTTTTCATCAATACTTTTTCTTTTTGTCCTATTTTAGAAACTAGCCAAAGCTGAAAGGCTAAACTTTCGCATTTTCAAAGTTTTGTTTTCACAGTTATCTCTCATGCATATCTGTCTTAGTCTCCCATGCTTGTTTATACTGTTTACATTTTCCCAGCAAAGTCATTCTTTTTCTGCCCTAGTTCTGTGCAAACACTTTCAATCATTGCTGCAGTATATGCTGTCCAAAAGATCAGAAGTGATTTATTTAGAGTTGCTTTTCTTTGGAAAGATGCATTTGAAATGCGCTTAACTGAATGTAATGCATTAAAAAAAGACTTTCCATGAGAGAAACAATGTACTCGCTTCAAGAAAGAAAACAGATTCTCAGCTAGTGTAAATTTGAATGTGTCTCTGGAGCTGTTACCTTTCAATATAGCATAGATCTCACCCAAGACTTTTCTGACAGTTTTGGCCACTATTAAGCTGTAGCTAACCATTAAGATACTAATTGAATTTTAGAAAACAAACCGATGTTGTATTTCTGGATTGTATTTCTGGATTTCTGCCTGGATCATGCAGGCCTTATTTAAAAAATATCCCAAACAAAATTAGTGACAGAATTTTGTTTTGATGAAGCCCGTACCAGTCTGACTTCCCATATAAACCAAGGACAAGGAGTGAAATGCAGTGATTAGGGATTTTTTAAATTATTGTTATGTTCAAAGCAGCTACCTCACATACTGGGGTAATACTGTCAGCTGCGTTTAGGCTGAATATCTTTGTAGTTCCTATAACTATATCATATTTTCAACATATTCTTTGATATTTCTGAGCTTGAAAACTGCACAACCTCGAGGCTTGTATGGGTATAAAGTGTATCGTATTAACATTTAGATTTTCCCCTCGTTTCCCCCTTCCCCCCATTACAATGCTAAAATCTTGGAAATTAATTTTAGTAATATTTGTATTATTTTAATACTGGCAATGTTGGTAGAATTTCATTAAAGTAAAAGATGTGCTGAGAACATATTTGTTATACCAAAACTCATTTGTTTTAGGCTTTTAAAATATTATTCATATAAATATTATCAGAAATGAATATAGTTTGTCTCCCAATGTTGTGTTCTACAATCCTTCCTAGACAGAAATTTAAAAACATATATTTCAGAAATGAATAAGAGCTTTAGACATCATACTTCTTTCCTCTATGGTTGTATCTATGTATTTATTTACTGCCCTAAATGGAGAAAAAATGATACTGTACAACCCTTTATTACTAAAAGGGCACATTTTTTGCAATCATTGTTCTGAAATGTTCTGTATAATGGGGATATCTGCCCTTTTGTTTCTGTTAGTGAAATCCAGCAGGTGTCACTCTGGGGATTAAATAAGGAGTATTTCACAAACAGAGATACGTTTGCTTGGGAGATGAGGTAAAAAATTTAGAAATGTTTATTCTAGTACATTTTTCCATTATTTTTTTGGCCACGCATGCCATTTTAATTTTTAAATTTCTTTTTTCTAACTATGTGATTTAATGGGTGTATTCATCTTTCTGTGTATCCCTTTGAATGTGAAAAATGACACAGTAGTTAGTATTGGACTATACAATTAGGAGTTTTACTCACAGGTGTCAATTTTGAAACTTAAAGAGCTGAGAATCGGTTGAGTATTGCCTTTATGATATTAAAAATGTTTTTATCGTCTTCCCTGGGAACCAAAATTATTCTATTTGTCAACAGAGATTCTATTTACACAAGTGATGTGTTTTCAGTTATGACGAATTCAAGGAGGTGATCTGCAGTAGGGTGCTGCAAGTGAAGATATTTTTCGAAAGAGTCTACATATTGTTTTCTGTTTGAATTAGCTAAAATTGATGTTAGGTTGCTCATTGTCCAAAGCTTCACAGTAAAAATATTTGGAGAAGAGAAACTTTTCCAGGTTGCACCAAGTTGCTAGTCAATAAAGTCAATACGGTGCATTTTGGGAAAAAAAGAAAAGGTCTTGTTTATTCTGCAGTTTCTTTAGGGAATGGTATAACAAAGTGTCTGTTGCATTCTGGTGGATTTTTGCATCATGTGTAAGTGTAGAACTTCATATTCTGTGGATTACATATTGTGTTGAATCGGAGCATAATTGTTAAAAACTTGTGGGTTTCCAGAGGGTGTTCTTGTTTATTTCCCGTACTGTGGTAACGCCACCTTCTGCTGAAACAAATACCTCAGCAGGCAGCTTTGGAAGACAATCCACAAATACAAGTCTCTTTTCAGATAGAAATACATTGGTTTTTATAAATATGTGCATACATACGTGTATTTTTATATATGCATAAATGTGTATACATATTTTTTTACATGTGTATAGATGTATTTTACATATATATTTTTTTAAAAATATCTTGTTATAGAACTCGTAACCTCAGGCCACTTTAAACAATCCAGTTTCCTTTCTCTCACTTCTTTCTCCTGTCTAAGCCCCCATCCTGTTCCGTTTTTTATTCTATTCAACTTCCTTTCCTGTGATGACTCTGAATGAGTCACTTTGCCAGGCATTAAGAATGTGGCTTGACAATATTTCCAAGGGCTTATCCTACACTGGCCCATGCAGATGAAATTAACCTCTCCCTTATCCTTCCTCTCAAAGAGAAATGTCTCTCTTCACACATCTAGTTTCTTGGAAGGCGGGGGGAAGTGTGAGAACCCTTTCCATAAATGACTATATATTGAAATTCATAGTCATCTTCCTTGAAGAGGAACAACAGATGTGTGTACCGTAACAGAGTATCAAGATCGGTAACCTTTTAAAAATTAATTTAGTATTTACTCATAAAAAAGTTAGTTTAAACAAGTTCAGGAAAGCCAAAATTAAGGCTCTTTCCTGAGTGCTATTCAAGTACTTTCTGCATAGCCACCGTTCTGCATTTATTTTTTATTAAATGTGTTGTTTATTGCATCATAATACATTGAAGGCCACCAGGATTGCGCTTTTTTTCTATGTAGCTAGCAGCAATCGGAAAAAGCACATGCTTAGCACTAAGTGGGCACTTAAACACTGAATGAAATTGTAGCTTTTCTTGTGGTTATGTGCATGCCAGCGTAGTGTGGGTTTGGGGTATTTTTTTATTATTTTTTTCCTTTTTGTTTTTTCCCCTCAGTTTCAGAAGGAGTGGGTAAAGAGAGATTTAAAAAAAAAATGTTTCTAATCTCTTTATTGTGTGTGTGCATCAGGAAATAAAAGTCTTTCTGCTGCAAATAAACAGGGAAAGTTACAGTCCTAGAGAATAGTAACTTTGGAAACTGATATAGAAATTACAGTAAGAACTCCAGTCAAGATAAACTCTGCTATTTCATTGTTCTCCTTACCCCATAAAGCTGGGGAATCTCATACTCCATCAGTTTTCACTAAGGGAGATCTGAAAGGTTATATCCCTTCTATCATTTTCTGCCTGTTATGTCATAAGTATAATTAACATTGACACAAATTACACACACCAGTGAGCAAAGTAGAAATAGAAAATTTGTTCATTTCTATTTGCTGTCACAATATAGGTTTTATATAAAACACAAGTAATGGTTGTAATTGGAAGATCAAACAATTCTGTTTGGAGTATAATCACTGAGTATTCATTTATATTAATTTAAAATTATGTTTAGTTTCTCATACTGGAAATGCTTAATTTCTGACTAAAGGAGGTGATTTGAGCAGTCTTCAAGTCTTGACAATGTCATTCTTAGATTGATTACGGAAGTCACAGCACAGTCCTACAAGAGCCTTATGTCCCCCCACCCGACACGCTGGATGCACTATCTCAGCATTTTCAGAGTTCCTAGGAAATGAGGTAGGAAAAACATCGTTCAGATGTTTTTAACCTTTTAGCATGAATGACTGGGGTGGCTGCTGGGCCTAGGTCTTTTTTCTTTTTTCTTCCTCCCCCAATTATTTCAGAAGAGATTGTACAACTAGTGTTTCTTCTCCGGAGAAGATCCCTCTTCTAAAAACTATGCATGCAATCCACGGGTAGAATTCAGGCAATGTAGTTTAACTGGACACTTTTTATTTAGAGCTACAGAGAGAAAATAGTCTGTTGACATGCTAAGCTTTTCCTAGAGTCACATTACAGCCCAGTGAAGGACATGGCAGTAATTCAGGGTTTGTTGGAAGGATGGCACCGTCTTTGCAGGGGCACTGGGGCACCAGAGCATGTCAATGTATACCGCCATCCATAAGGTTACGTGTACACAGTTAGAAGGAAGTCAGCGCCAAAAGAGCCCAGATTCAAAGCAGGTTTTAGGGACCAGTTGCTTTCTAAGTCAGATTAGACAAAGAGAGAAAAGATACTGTTGAAACACGTGCTGTCCAATGAAGACAGACTGGCATAATAGACAGTTATCTGTGATAACTCAGCTTCCAGCCAAACCAAAGTATTCAAAAACAGCGTTATACCATGCAGGAATGTGGGACTTCTTAAGCCAGAGGTTTGTTTTTGTTTTTTTAAATTTTATTTTTACAATTTCTTTAGCCCTTCTGTTTCCTCGATTTCCAAGCGTTTATATTTTTAAACATTTACAGCTTTTAAACAGGATAGTTGTCCAACTCCTCCTTTCTTGAGCACTAAGTAACAGTAAAATGATGAAGTTTGGTAGCAAGGAAGAAAGAAAAAGAAAGTGATGGAAGGAATGACAAATGCACAAAGAAAAAAAATAATCTGAACCTCCAAATGTACTTCCCATAGGAAAATAAACTGTGAACAAATCAGTAAATGGAATGATGTTGCCTTTAACATAACCTTCTAATTGCAGAGACAAAGCTGAATCAGGTATCCTGTGGTCAGTCAAAAGCCATTTCTTTACATATATAGCCTCTTGGATAAACTGAAAGATTCCTTTAGATGGTGAGAAATCTGTATTTGGAGTTATGTGCATGACATGAATTCACAGTAGGGTTGCTAAATTAATTGTCTATTCAGTATTTTAACTTGGCAACAAAAGCAGATGCCGCGTTTCAGTGCATGATGTAGTTAAGATGCTACTTTAAGTAACTATGGTGATAAGTTAGCTCATTGTTTCTCATAGAGTGAAGGTAAAACATCCAGTTGTCACATGTGGAAGATGCTTTTTACCACATCTCCTCTTCATCTATGTAAGGGAAGGATTCTTTCTATTGCTACTACTCTGCTAAATTTAAATTTACTGGCTTCATGATCTCTCAGAGTTTAAAACTATGACTTTCCTTTTTCATTCCCATTCTTCTTGTCATTTGTTGCCCTTCATAGGTAAAATATTTCTGCTATCTTCTCAGTGTTTACAAATCCTTCTGGCATTTATAGGTAAATATTTTTATTTGTCTTATTCAAGTTATGGACAGATGTAGGATTGTTTTGTAAGGCTGCACATCCAGTTAAAAGGACACTCAAAACTTCTCTCAGTGTGCCAGGGTCTTTTTCTCACCTCTGTTATGTGCCGTGATTTGTGCACGTGCAATTCCACATTACATTGGGTCCTTTGCTGCCATGCATCCGCTATTAAAAAAAATTGCTGAATGAGAGTAATAGAGAGGAACAATGGGCTATTACAGGATGTTCAAGACAGGGTCATTACAGTATATTTTCTTGTGCAATCTTGTTATGAACAAGCTTCACATTTACCAGCTTGCTTCATTTGTCAGCACCCTATTATTAGTGTTGTAAGGCTACGAACTGCCCGTTTTCTATCAATTTGATGAAATACAAATTTTATCTAATTGCTCAGTGGAAAGATGATTTTCAATATTTATAATAAACTTATATATTTTGTAAGTATTCAGTATTTATTTTTCATCATTGGTAATGAGAAAAAGTGCCAGGAAATTTTTCAATATCAAACTGCAAATTAGTTCCAGTGTACTTAGCAAAATAAAATCATAGAAGCTTATGATGGACTGTTGAATTTGAAAGTCTAGCTAGATAATTTTAAAAAAGAATTTTGCTTTTGAAGTTTGAAGAGAAAACAGCTTATTTGCATTGCTGCTTTTTGACATACAGGGTATTTTTTCCATAATTGCCAGCACTTGGAATCCAAAGGGTCAGTTTGATGTAAAAGGTGAAGATAAGAAACAGGGCCTAGTGGGTCTTTGAAGCAACTGTGGACTATTCCTGTGGCGTGTGATTAAATTTAACAATTCTCTAGCTGAAAGGCACCCACTAGTGGGCCAAGTTGCAAATATTCATGAAGGTTTCCAGCTAACGTGAAATAAGCAGGTCAAGCAAGAGGGTTCAGCCAAGTTTGGGAAGACATGAATTTGGGATTGGGATCAAGGGATTAGTGGAATAGACTAGAAACTACTCCAGAGGGATTTGGGATGCTGATGAAAACTGCGTATGTTTTCAGCATTGTATGAAAACCTCAATCTATAATCAAGACACATAATTTTCTTAGACGTGAAAATGGTCTTGTTTGTGTTCTTGGAATAAACATAGCCTCATTTGGAATACTGGGCCATATTTGTGTAATAGAGTCTAAGGAATGGAAAACTAAGGGTACTCCAGGTCAGTATTGAGGTTAGCAGAACTGTGAGGGGGAAGTCTGGCAGCAGAATATCCTACAGCATGTCTCAGTGCTGCCTTCTTTTGTGTGCAAGGACAAAGCAGGGTGGAGGAACTGGCCACTACAGCAATATACATGTGAGTCTGGTTCTTGCAGAATATGAAACACATTAACTGACATGAAGTGTCAGTGGATGAGATTTGAATTAATGCTACTCATCAAAAGCTTTTCCAAACCATACAGCTTTTGTTGAGTTTGACGAATGGTCAATTGCAACTGTTAGAGACCAACTGTTTTTCTTCAACTCTCTGACTCCATTTGGCTTTGGAGTCTTCAATCAGACAAAATCCTTGAAGTCACGGGTAGTATACTTACACAGTTCCACATACAGCACAAAGCAAGGCCAAGGGTTTGCAAAACCAGCAATAATTTAAAGGGAGTTATAAATGAGGGAAAAAAAAGCTGGTGACCAGCAAGAAAATATTGACAAGAAAGTATTGTTGGAGAAAATGTCTTTTGTCCACTGGGTCCACCCTACTACTACTACTTTTGAAAAGGGAGAGATAGAGGGTGCTCAGTAATTATTTACCATGCCTAATGTTATTTGTATCCATTTAACAAAGAATATTAATATATCACTTGGTACAGGAAGTGGAGTGTGCACTGCTTAATGTAAAAATAAAGCAACTAATTAGTGCCAATCAACAATATTTCTTCCACATTAACTACAGCACAATAATTAATGTGTTCCTCCTAAAATACCACATGATCTTATGTGCGTGTATGCAAGCAGTTTTTTTAAACTGAAAAGGCTCCAAGAAATGTATGTGAATTTCCAGAATCCATTTGTAACTTTTTAAAGCAAATACTTAAATGCTTACAGCATTGAACATGTCAAAAGGATTACATGTGATGATTTTTTAGATCATCTGGGTTTTCTTAAAGGGTGAGCATTTGAAAGAGCACTAAGCTTCTTGGGCATATGTCATGCCAGGAGAGGGACCACAAATGTGGTTAAAAATTATTTGTTGGGATTCTAGTGGGGTAACCTGCAACTGATTGCTGAAAATCTTTCTCTTGACTCTCTCAAGAGAGAGATTGTAAGCATACTCTAGTAGAAAACAAATTAGTTCCAGTCCCATAGAGGGGGATGAACTCAGCTTGTCACAGACAGACAGTTGTTTCCTGACATTGGGCACTGGTTAACAACTTCCAGTGTTTGAAGATGTCATGGGTCGTATGGATTCTGTGTGTTTGTGGCCCTTTGGGCTTAACAGGAAGGTCACCAAGTTATCAAGCAACTGCTGTCTGTTTGAAGAGATTCAACTGCCTTTCCTGCCCCGCTGTTTGAGAACCTCAACTTTCAAAGAGAAAACACTGCTGCTCCTGTGAATTTGCCAGTATCTAGACTTTGTTTTCCAGCTAAAAACAGACCAAAAAAAAGAAGTGTAATTCTTTTCATTCTCATTTCCTTTGTGTTCCATCTGATCCCATTGACTCTCTTTTCATCTAGCATAATCTCTGTGGAGCAACCAAATATATCTTCATTTCTTTTTCCATGCTCTGAGAGTCTTGGACTGCTGCCTTTCCAAAGTTGTCTGTATCCCCAAATCTTTAGAAGTATTCCCGCTTCCCTGCAACCCTCTGGAAGAACTTACTGTGCTTTCCGCATATAACCTGAAAATATATGTTGTAATAAAGCATAGATTGATCCTCACCAAACCTATATGGATAATACAAAGGGTAGTTGAACCCGAAACCTTCTTCCCCCAGTAGACCTTTTGACTTACTTTATCCTGATTGCATGAGAGCACAGTTATCAGAAGACCTGTTTCTAACTTGGCATTTCTTTCAAAGTGCAAGATATACATGTGAAAAATGTAGCTATGTGATCATTTGCACGAATGTAATTACCTCGATTTTTCTAGCCAGCATTAAGGGATCCCTAAAACAAAATCAGATTTGTCAGGGTGGTTTTTTTGATTCCCAAATGTAGCAAGCATGTTATCATTGTTACCATTGGAAGATCCCTTTTCACAGTCTTTCAATGAATTAACTATTTTCCTTGTTTTGTGTGAGGAAGGTAACCTTTGTAACATCCTGTTTTATTTACCAGCCATATCTGTAAGCTGCAGGAATCCTGTGTGTGAAGTCACAACACAGTGCTGAAGAAACACAGAAATCCTTGACCTTTATTAGAAAACCATTAATAACAAATTGAATAAAGCTGTGGCTCCTGTCAGGTGTTTGTTTTAAATAGCACCAGCAAATACTTTTTTTAACTGGAAAAGGGTGAAGTGATTCACCATGAAATCAGAGTCCTCTTGTGTCTTCCCCAAAATTCAGGCTGTGCAATGTTGTGCTTTGGTGTGGAATGGGGAAAGAGAATTTTATTCTGACCACTCTCTCTTTAAAGTTCACATGCCTCTGCAGTTCCTAATCTTTTGCTGGAGTTGGAATCAAAGTACCAAAAAAATATGGAAAAAGGCTGCTTTTGCATTATTTCTGGCAGGCTTATAACCCGGGAGTATCTAAAATATCATCAGAAAGCCTGTTCTCACAAGATTCCTGTCCAAATTTCCAGACCAACAAATCGGGAACTTTATCCAAAAAAGTGTAGAAACTTGTACTATCACAAAATTACAGGAGAGTTTGTGGCTGAGTTTTTTGCTTTTGTTTTGATTAGTTTTGTAGGGTTGTTTTTTTTTTTTGAGGGGGGGGTGGTGTTTTGGGGTTGGGGTATTTTTGCTTGCAGTTCTTCCCTTGTCACTTTTTAGATAAAGATTTTTGCATAATTTTAGCTCTTTCTGTTCTTTCACTCCTGTCTTCTCAGCTGTGCAAGAACTTCCTTTGCCCCCTTCCCTTGTTACTTCTTTTTGTTCAGATTGATCATTCTTCATTCTCTTAGGAATAAGTGTCATTTTTTATTAACAAGTCTGTTAAAGTGGAAGGTAATGCGAATTTTGCAGAATGAACTACAGAACCTGTTCATACTTATTTTATAGTTATGACTGTATTGCTACTGAAGATTAAGCCAAGTTAGTAGGTGGATATTTTTTAAGAAAATGTGTTTTCTGTGCTTAGTTTCAGGTGGATTTAATGATGAGTTTGCATGCTATTGGTATATCTAATTCTCCTTACTAACAAATCTTTGTTAGATGTAAATGTTTCATAGTTTTAGACACAGTTGACTACTTTGTTCAAATATTACTCTAGAAGTACAATACATGCAAAAATAACTCTGGAAAAGCTCTGTATTAAAGCAGTGGTCACAATGAGCAAACATCTTGTTTGCTAGACAGTGTAGATGATGCAGCAGTCACTGCTATTGCTCTGTTAGTATTCATCAGTAATTAATTCTATTGCTTGAACGAGAACACTCAGAGACCATGTTATCATTCTAGCAGAGTCCTGCCAAGCAGCTGGTGCTGTTTCTTGTTTTTGTTTTTTTTCTCAGGGAAGTAGGATTGAGCTCACTGGAAATGTTTCTCGTCTTTCACTGATATAAATCAGTAAACATAATCATTGAAAGAAAAACAGATTTGACATAAATTACCTATATGGACAAATATATATTATGCAGTGGTGACTCCTATTTATGGTTTCTTGATTCTATAATAGGTAAACTAGTAAGATACATGTGTCTTAAATTTTACCAGCATCCATATTCTCCTAAAATACAGTTTGCTCACATAAGCTTAAATTAATTTGTCTTTTAGGAGGAAAAGCTCTTTATCTGTATGTTTTCCTTGGTAAAATGTACTTCTCTAGCACCTATGTATTGTTGCAGCTACTCTGAGGAAATATTTGGATATAGGAATAATGTTCGTAAGATTGCTGTATTAGGTGAGAGACTTATGAAAATATATTCAGTGTGAATTAGGAGGGGAAAATCCATGTCATGGTAGACTTTGTTTTTTTTTCACTGAACAGACCTGTGCTAACATCTTTGCATCACCCTCGATTCAGCAAACATTAATGAGTTTAGTTTCAAAATTGTACTTATTAAATAATTATTGTGCCTGTGTGCACTCTGTTAATAATATGGAGGAACTTGCTTGTACTTGGAATAACATTAAGTGTACAGAAGGCTACATGGCTTATCCAGCTGTACTGCTACTTATTTGATGAACTGAATTTGTTCATCAGTTCCCAATCCTTGGGCTTCAGCCTCTGCACCTTCCCACCCCACCTAATATAAATTTGTACAGAATTTTTCTGTCCACGTGGTGTGCAGATACGCTGCAGTAAAAACAGCATAATAGAAACCACGTGCCTCCAAAATAAGTCAGACTTGCTACTAATAGTCTGTTCTCAAGTCTGAGATGGTTTAGGTATGTGCTTATATTTGCTGATAAACCTGATTTTGTTTTTCTTTGCTCTTAATTTGTGATTTGGCTCCTGGCTATTTCACCTAACTGAGTAAGTAGCTTAGTTTTTACAAATTTTAAGTGACTATCAGATAACTTTTATAACGCAAGGACCAGAAATTTTCTGGCTTAAGCAGTTTCAAGGTGTGAATGGTCTCTACATAATCATGCCATATATTCATACCATATCCTATACATATTTGTGTCTTGCAGCCGTAGCTGCAGCTTGAGAAATGCTGTAAAGCCGACAAACATGCCGAGTCTCCAGTAAACTAAAGAAAATGTGCAAGTTTGTTTACACATACTGTGACTGAGCTCTCTTTTTCCCACCGTCACCTCTCCTCCAATCCTGATGATTTTTTTTCTTAAGTTTTTAAAAATTTGGCTCCACAACAAATTTCTCATAAGACCAATTAATGTTGTTGTGGAAACAGATGTTTTTGATTTGGTAGCAGTGACATGTTGTTTTCAGGGTTCAGAATATCACAGGGATATTACATTTTTGTAACGCAACACATGCTTTTTATTTATTTTAGAATACTTAATGCTGTTTCACAGGTATAACTGAACTGGAGCCTTTACACTCAAAATGGAGGATTTCCCATCTTGAATCAGATTTAGGCCAGTGAGCTTTAGTATCCTCCTTTGACTTCTGTCTGTACCATGTGCACGGTGCTTCCTGAAATGAAAAAATGTAGGCATCACCTTAAGAAACTGAATTTATTTTTGCAATGCTTTGCATAAGGGAAATATAATTTCTCCTCGATGGTCTTGGGAGCTTACTTATTACTCTGAAACTCAACGTGTTTTTATCTAACTACAAATTTAGCTAACAAAAATAGTATAACATTACCCAGATTTTTAAAAAAGCCACCAACTGAAAGCAGTTGAATGAAAGATCTTTAGTGTTTATGCAAGATATATGCTGGGCTATAAAAAGTAGCACAGTATTTTTATAATTATCAGCCATTACTTGTGTTGACTTCCTTCTCCTCCCAGAATTAGCACAGAAAGGAAGACGTGCTTGTGTTTTGTTTAAAGCCTTGATCAACAACAGCTCCCAACTTTCTTTTTTACTTTTCTAAAGTTTACTTACTCATAAATGGCATTTGTCATAGTGACAAAACTCTTATTTGCCAGCAAGACAGTACACTTGTTAAGCCTACAACTGCAGTTCTCCATGAATGGTAATGAAATGTGTGTACAAAGACCATTTGAACATCTAGCATTACTGAGGACAGGATTAGTTCTCACCAACTACTCTAATCTTGCTCCTTCCTCCATCAACATGAGAAGAGGTTTAATAATGTGAGCATGAAACATTCTGCATTTTAATAATTTTGGACACCGTCAACATGGTAGTTACATTGCAATGACTGTTTTCTCTCATGATGGCATAAGGGCCAGTGGAGCATGGGGAAGAGTGAAAGAAATATAATCACAGTCCCTGTAATGAAGATGTCTTTCAGGGAAGAGTCATGGTAACACATAAGCTTCTCCTGGGCCAAAAAAGCCGACAAGCCACAGAAGCACTTAAGGGGAGTAACACTAAAGAAATGACATTGAGCAGTGGATTCCCAAAGTCTAATCAAGTTGCAAGGAGAGAGGTAGCACAAGGAGAATGATAAATGTGTGAAGACTCACATTTGTAGTTGTCTTAACAAGTCTGTCTCTGCAGTTAAATAAAAAGGCCTCAATCAAAATTAACTGTCAGATGTACCAAAAAATAACAGGATTTACAAGAAGATTTTCACAGTTCTAAACAGCTCTTAACTCTAACAGTTGCATAGGAGATGAATTGTGTTGAGTCTTAAGTCTTGCCTTTAGAAATTGTGGATTTTTACAATTTAAGCAGTTCTGCTTTCTTACTTCCATGGCTTTTAGTACAAACAAGAAATAATGTGCAAATAACACTGAAAGTTATTGAAGCATTGCATCCTTTGGACATAAATGCAGCTAATGCTACAAAAGTGTGTCTCTGAAGAAAAAAATTCTGAAATCCACAGCTTTCTGCAGTAATTCCTTATTTATCCCTACGGAATACGGTAGATACAGCTAGGACAAGGAATGCTAACAAACCTTAGGATGTAGCAGCAAGTACGTCATCACAACTTTTGCTAAGAAACTAATCCAATCTCACAGTGATCAGCTCCACCTATGTCACAGTCCTGCAGGAGACAAAGGTTGTTGCTTAGAGAAACGCACTTGAGATATTTTATGGTAGAAAAGAGTGGAGATAAATAGGTTTTCAATGAGATATTAATATAAACCAGGTGGTGTGGTTTGCTTTGCCTTGAAGCCTAGAACAGGTTATCATTAATAAAATTCTCTATTATGTTGGTCAAATGTAAAATACAAACAATAGGAAAGTGAAGTATGGAATAGACTTTTCACAACCTAATTTTTTGTCCCCAAGAAATCCATTAGAATCACACAGTGGAGCTTTCAAAGCTGACTACCTGAATATATTGAGAAATGTAAAGTAATTCAAAATCATAGTTTGATTCTTATAGAGTAGGAGCCTATTACTTAGAGTGTAGCATCTTTTATAAAGAAAATACTTTTAATAGTTAAAATTATATGAAGGCTTCATAAGCACACAGTGCGGTAATGAGTGATGTTCATAACACAATTCACACAGTTTTGGCTGTTGGAAGCTGTATTGTTAGGCTGCTGGCGGGGACTCAGGATGTCCCTTACTGCTTTCAAACAAATCTCTCAGGCCCTTAATTTCCATCTGAACAGTCACCAAAGGTCCATGAAAGAGACCTTGGGCAAAACTTAGACCTAATACAGCAATGCGAATGCTTTTTTTCTTCTTTTTTTTTGACTTTTTTTGTGTTTTTTTTTCCTTTTTTTTTCCATTTAAATGCTAGATATAGTTGATTCTTTCAGCCCTTACTTATGTGGTGAAAATACTTTATCTGAGAGAACTTGCAAACTGTACAAGGGACTACCTAGATTACAGCCTTTTTATTTCAGCAAAGCATGGCATTTCTCCTTGAATATATATTTCTTCATCAAATATTGTCTCTACAAAGATATGTTTCTTTTGAGCTCTTTTGGGAGGTAGAGAAGGGTGCTGGTGTACTGCTTTTCCAAGATTATACCTTCAGAGCTGCCATTTTAGGACTGTTTGGCAAAGCCTAGCAGTGTCAATTACAATCCCAGAAGCAAGCTCAACAGATAATGATACTTAAGTAAAAATAATCTTCGTTGTGAAAGGATACCACCCTTCCCTCCACCTCCTCTCTGTACTCCAGGATCATTGGAATCTTCTAGTCACTTAAACTCTGGGAGGAGCTGTTTCCTGCAAAAATGGCTCCATATTTATGCATTTGTCCATGTTTCTGGTATACATTATTTTTAAAAAAAAAGCCTATGTAAACAGGACAAATTAAACACAGCCTACAGTACTCATCTGCCCTACTGACTGTAATAGATTACAGTTGCTGGAAAACTGCACAAGTTGCATTTACAACGTTTCTCCAGCTGTCTTCTGGATTCCGACAACGATGCCTTGCTGATGTTTCAGCTCTTTGTTGGGCTCTCACCCAAAATTTTGATAGTTCTCTTCTGGCCTTTATTGGGGTTTATCTGAAAATTTTACTTACCAATTTGCCATTTCTTTGCAGTCTTTGGAGGTGGTCCAGTTAAGTGTGACCCTCTTTTCTCATGGCATTTGAGTTGTTTGATTCTGTTCTGGGCATGTCATGACTTAGTGACTTTAGTCAAACTGCTGGGAAACCCAAAACATAAACATGCTGTGTATTTTTTATTCTTCATCAAATTTTCATTTTGGTTTTGGCATGTTTTCTTTTGTTCTTCCTGCTCCTTCAGCTAAGCTGTTTCTAGGGGAGCCATTAATAAGGGAAGGATTTGTAGTGATACATGAGATTACCCAGTAGAGAGGCATCTGCAGCTGCCTGGGAAGCCCACTGGCCCTGCGGCTACCTCCATGCAGGATGCCCCAGGTTTGGCAAATTTCTCTGATACCCTCAGGGCATCTCAAAGGCCACTAGGAGCCTATGTGTGGGCAAGTGAAGTTAGCCTTTGGTCCTGATATCTCTCATTACCTGTAATTGTGAGGAATAGCATTGGCAGGATGTGGGATTTATGTTTGTAGTTACATCTGTGTGTTTGCAAATTGCAACCATGGTATAAACGGAGTTAATACTGGAGACTGGTTATCCTGCTAGCAGTTTGTAGGAAAAAAACAGAATGAGAGACTGTGGTTTTATTTCTACTGCTTTAGAACTTTCTGCAATATTCCTGTGTTGTTCACCTTTTGCTGTTGTAAAAGATCACTTAAAAATGAAAGCATTATCATGATTAGCTAGACAGGTCCATTTCCCTGCACCAGCACGTGTTGTAAATGTCCCCAGGGTATTTTTTGGACAGTAAAATTGTTAATGGTGCTGGTACTTGAAAAGCTATAATTAGCTTCTGAAGTTAACACCCTTTCAGTTCTATTGTTTTGTTTTGAGTGCAGAGATTTGAGAAATCCTTGGTGTATTGCAACCACTATGAATAAATTTCCCGACTAAAAAGACTGTAGAGTTGTTCAGAAGCACTGTTCAGAACACTGACAGAGTGCTTCGGAATCTAAATAAAGACTCAAATCTTATGTCTGCAGCTTTTTAAAATTGATATTCAGCAATGATAATTATCAGATACTAGTTTTTGAATCTCCTGTGGTGTAATATGGGTATCTAGCTCTTACATACATGTAAGTTTTATTCTATTTTACATTGTAATATTTTTCACATATTTAATCTAGAAATATGTTGTCTTTCAAGTAAGAATAGTTTTCTTATGGTTCCTGTCCTTTCCAAACATTCTTGTCCTCTGGCACGTGTTTAATAGGTCAGACTACTTATTCACTGTAGTTCATTCTGGCACTATAATTGTATAATTTATAATATTAATAATGAGACCATGAGTTTGGCTGCTGTCAGCAGGTGATCACTTTAAAAATCAAAAAGTATTTAAAACCTAATGTATTTTGGGTGTGTTTATTTCACCTGGGGTGCTGCAGGGGTCCATTCGGGATTCTCATTGGTCACAATGGCTTGATTGAGAGCTGTGATTCTTTTGTGATCCTATGTCTAGGAATAGATTTCTAATACCTCTTAGGGCCTTATGGGAGAAATGAAGGAATCATGGAAATCAATGTGACTGATTGCCAGATTGTTAAAATCAGGTGTTTAAGTCACCTTTATTAATGCCTGTATATTGCAGGTGACTTACTTTGTGGAAAGTAGGACCAGTGTTTCATTACACTTTCCTATAAAGTGGTGGTCTTGAGTATCAGTTTGAAAATTGCAATCAGTACACAACGTGAAGGAATATTTGTTTGGTTATTGGGGCAAATTGTGTGAGTCATGATTAAGATGGCTGAAAAAAATGTCATCCACAATGCTATTCTATGCAATTCAGTCTGTAGGGTGAGTGCTTAGAATGGGTAGCAAGAGATTAGAAAGGGATGAAGCTGGTCTCAGGACGTCACTTTAGGTAATGATTTTACCTTCACTTCACTGTAGGAATGAAGGAGCGGAGGAGCCTACTTTGTGTTTCTTAGGTGCAAAGAAAATACTAAGGTAAGAGTTACTCAAGTAACTCTTAACACTGGGAATTTCTTGTGGGAGATGTTCCTTTAAACTGAGCTTCTGAAGTGACCCTAACGATACCACAGACAATAATGTCCAAACCATAGCCTGAGAACAATTTTTGGTCTGAGACGATCTTACAGACAGATAAGTACAGTTACAGATGAAAGACTGGTGTAGAAAAAAAATGACTGATAATTTATTAGCAGAAATATTGGGTTATATTTTCCTGACTTTTCATTTGTCTGGGTTTTTTCTTACTTAGCCCAAGGACTTTTACTCTCATTGTGCAGTCCCTTTGATGACAGCCTCTGCAGAAATAGATGGTAAATCCATCGTAAATTGCAGGGTATTTAAGCCTCAGAAGTGACATAACATGCAGTGTGGTGATGGGCAAGTCATTTAAATTCTGTCTAGAATTTTTTCTCAGACACATCAGGGGTTTTGTTCCTTGTATCCTTGAAAATTTATCTGCAGGTTTTTGTAGGCCTCTCAAAAACTGTGAATCAAAGGAGACTGATTCTAAATACTGCACTTCTTGCTGGTATTCTGTCCTACAAAGAATGAAAATTATATCTGTATTAGCAGTTAAAAAACACTCAGATTTTCAGGACTCTCTGTCAGGCATTAAGCTGGTAAAAATACCTCTCACATTAGTTATGTCCTTAAAAGCCAGATATTGCTTAAGAATTTCTTCACAAAACCCCTACTGAAAATAGCAGCTGACTCTCAACTCTTAGTTTCAGGATCAATATTTTTAATAATCTTACTGTTATCTTCCCTTTATGTTCTTTCTTGGTGCTTCTCTGTGACCTTAAAGAAAAAAATACATTGAAGGGATTTTTTTATTTGTTTTTGGTTTTAGAACTGAACCCATTTTCTTCAAGTGTAAACATTCTAGGTTTGGTAGCACTATATAGTTTCAGTAGCTGATTTGGCTCCCACATTTGGATTAGTCTGAATTTCCCATCAGTTTGGTAGTCTGATTGTCAACAGATGTTTTAGGGTCATCCTCCTTGTAATGTCTGACCCACAGAGAAGACCAGCCAAGTGGAGTTCAGAGTTCAGATCTCTGGGTGATGACCACTTCAGATTTGAAGTTCCTTAAAAACACTCGTCAGAGGTTTATTTCCCTTCTCCATAGCCTTGTAAAGTGGTGCAATGAGACAGCCTGAGGATCAATAATGACTTCAAAGTTAAAAGTTGTGTGATAGCAACAACATGGGAACAAATTTACTTATTCTGGTGGTTGCAAGTGATGCTTACTGATATCTCAATTATCTTACGGAATTCGTGTCTGAGAGACATGTCTTTTAGAATAGGACAAACCAAATATAGCTAAACTTGTCAATGTGACTCTTGACCAGGGTCTGAACCTAATCCATTTTATGCTTTACTTAGACAAAGCAAAAAGTACTTTGCTTCCTAGTCTATAAAATGTTTATACGATATCCAGATTAATTAATGCCATCATTAAAATGCTTCTAGTTTTGGAATGACGTGCAACAACTGTTTAGCAATGCACAGTCAGTAAAGATTTGGGATGTTGCAAAAGGAAGTCAAGAATAAAGATGATTTTGTGATTTTTGTGCACTGTCCTCCTCATTTAGCAGTTCTAAAATATGCTAGTGTAGTAATTGTTTTCTAATACTCTCCTGAGTAAGAGAAATGTATTTACTGGGTGGGGGGAGGAACCAACCAGGTTTTATTTCTGCAAATTTTTATTTCTTTTGAGAAACCTGGAGATGTTACAGCAATAAGAAGTTAACACATTACATGTCACATATTCTTTGTGTGGTGTAGACCTGTAGAAACAGCCAAGCATTTTTATTTCTATAAAATTACTTACAGGGTCAGTAATATGTGTACCTGTTATGGAATTAATTTACCAGCAAGACTTGCATCCAGTTAAGAATTAGTACAGAAATTTTACGTCTGCTCTTGGCCCAGTTGTGTATCTCACCAATAAAGCACTTATTAGTTGTGTTTGGGGGGGGGGGGGGGGGGGGGAGGAGATTGTTCTCTTCTGAAGCTGTAAGAACAGCTGAGTTCTCTCTCCACTATATATGCTGATTAATTCAGAATACCACATTCATTACCTGCTGTGTTTCAGCAAATACCCGTGTCTGTCAACAGCAAAAGGAAGCCAATGCAGGAGAAATCTGAATTTCAGCAAAGGAAGCTTGGCATAAGCTACCTTGATAGAAATAAAGGTTTTTTGTTTGTTTGTTTCTGAATGGTTCCCTCGCAGGGAATCAGTTGGGTGATGTTGTTTCCGTTGGCTCCAGCAATGTCAAGGCCATTGATGATGAAAGTTTTGTACTGTTTTTCCTCATTGCTTGGAAAATTGTTTCTCCCCTCCTCCCCACTCCTACCCCCCCCGCAACCAAATCCCTGCCAAGCAAGCAGCTGTGAACAGAAAAATTTCTCAGCAAGATGAGTCTGAAGTTTTGCATGCTCTGTGGAACAGGATACACAAATACAGCTTTGAGAGGATAACAGTTGAGGGGTACAAGTCCAGACTCTCTGAATAAAATGCATGTGCATGAAATGGATGAGCCTTTTAATGTGTCTTATTAAGTTAAAAGATGCAGGAAAGAATTGAAAAATGCACGCAAAGTTTATTTTTCATAGTGACTTTTGGTACCTTAGCCTTAGGTAAGTAATGCCTGAAAGTTTGATGTCCAAGCTTTGCTATTAAAATCAGTTAGCAAAACTAGTGAAAGTGAGTACTGCAGTTCCATTTGAGACACTGGCAGGCCAATGGCAGGAACTGATCTGTAGAATTACAAACTCAATTGAATATGTTTTAATTTAATTTTGGTAAACATTATCTTTATCAAAGCTTCCCATCAAATTCCATGCATTTTGTTTCTGCCAGGGATTTTTTTCATGGAGGAATATGAAATCAATATGAGAATTCTGTGGAGTTTTTTCTCCAGGAAAATAAATGCAGGATGTGAGTGTGCAGAAAATATGGGTGCCTATATTAAAGCCACCTAATATTTTCCATGCTTGCAGTGGAAATTTTCAGTTGCTTGCAAATTTGACAAGCTTTAAGTGAGATTTTCCATTACATATTTCTGCCTTTATGTTATTATTATTTTTACATTTGGAGGGGAGATAATGTGCTTAAATGTGTAAATGACATATAAATAACATTTATATGTAATTTATGACCAGAATAGCTGTGCTTGATTCCCATTCCTCTGCTGTAGCTATAGTGCTTGTTTTGTTACATTTGGTCTGTAATATTTCATCTTCATGAAGTACCTTGTCCAAGCGAGACTCGAGTTTATCAAGGCAGTGATTTTGTGTCAAACTTATGTAAGCTTTTTTGATGTTCATAGTTAATATTTTATTTTGGTTTGCATTCAGGTAAGTCAGGGTGAAATACTGCAAAAGGATATGGAAAAGTCTGTTTGTAATTAAAGGAACACTAATTGGGCTTTAGGGACTCTGTGTAAGATACACTAGTCTTTCCCACGGCCACACCCTGAGCATATGATCTTTAACTGAATTCATGGAAACATTCACACTGCTTCCTACAG
Organism: Numenius arquata; assembly: GCF_964106895.1. Taxonomy (NCBI): domain Eukaryota; kingdom Metazoa; phylum Chordata; class Aves; order Charadriiformes; family Scolopacidae; genus Numenius; species Numenius arquata. The sequence continues at coordinate 36,264,812 of NC_133578.1, forward strand.
ATTGCAGCTGGCACTGTCTATAAAATCTCTGCTTCACAAAGAGCAGAGGATTTTATGTGATAATGTGCAATGATACATTTCATTCTGCTGCAGCATTACTATACAGTTATGTGAAACAGATGTAATGCACTGTAAAAGGACAGTAAAATGCAATGCAATTATGCAATAATATCAAAATCCTAATAATGGTCATCCTTGCAGTTCTTGTTCAGAGGAGGTGAAATAGTGCAGTACTTGACCATCAAATATGCATGTGGCTTACAGATTGCATGCCAGCTAAATTGTTAGATGACCCACCAACTGCTTTTGCTATTTCAAACTTTTAACATCTTTCCCAGTAGCATCATCTCTGCAAGTAGAATTTTTCAATGGCACAGAATCACTTTTCTATTAACAGCATGAAAATGTAATAGGACGTCAACTGAAATATAAGGCCAATTAGACCTGGGCCCATCCAGTTCACCACTCAGTTTTCAGCAGTTGCTAATCTCTGGCATTTCAAAGAAAGAACTAAGACTTTGCAAGAGACAATGGATGGACAGTCATCAGTGCCTATTGGGGGGATTGTATGTAGCACAAGGAAAGTTCGAGACTCTCGCATTTGTACTAGTGCCAGTCGTTTTGTGTTCTCCATGTGCACTTTCGAATCAGAATGAGGAATGCATAGGGCAAATATCATAAGAGAGGTTAGCGTAGTCATTTGGTAGCAGTTTGATTCCTGTTCAAAGGAACTCACTTCTCATTTTGGTAAGCTGGTTAATTTTGGCAAGCTGGTAATTAATTTTTAAACTGACAGCAACTCTAGCAGAGTTTCTTCACTCCTGGATGCTTCAGTCTATCTCAGAGTTGTGCTTATGTCAATATTCCCGTGGGTGTGGTAGGATGTGGATGAAGCTGAAGGGAATTCCCATTTAGAAGACTTTGAAACACTGATGGATGATATTTTCCTCATTTTGTAAACACTAATGTTAACTCAGATTGATGGAAAATGACGATAATGTAAAATATCTTTGGCTGTAGCAGTATCTTGGTACATGTCTTCACCTGAAAGAGGTTTGTAGGTAGAGGATAGAAAAACCTTTTATCACTCTGCCTACTTTATGGCTACCTTAAGATGGTTTCTGCAGCTAGTCTGTGTGGAGAAGGAGAGTTATATATAAAAAGAAATATATTTATATATGTTATAAATGTAAAGACAAAAGCTTTGACATTGTTGTGTTCTTAGTCTATCCTTTGAGTATGTTCATCCATTCTTTTCTGTCATTAGAAGTCATTCACAAGCCTTTGCTCTTCTTCACTGTACTGAGTAGAGGCCCTTGGAAGTCAAGACCTGTGTCTGTGTGTCTCAAGAAAATATGCTTCTACAGGTATGCAGCTAGGAATCATTATTCAACGCTATAGGCTTTAAAAAACATAGAGAAGGTAACTTACTTCCATACTGTTGAGATTAACTACTTTTGGTTTTTAACTTTCTTCACAAACTCCTTTATGGCTAGCACTCTCTGTGTGAGCCCAAACATTTGCTGCTAAAATACCATTTTAGGAATATAACAGATGAAAAAACATAGGAAACATGGGAAATATCTGTAGCTAATTAAAAAGGAAAGGAGACAAGCTTCAGACCACTAGAATTTAAAAGGCTGAGTTTGGCTGCTGCTTGTTCTTGGCTTTTGCTACAGGATGGATTAGTAGTTTTGATAATTTAGCACAGTATAACTTGTAATGTCTAATATTCAAAGGGTGAAATATTCCAGATCTTGGACTTTTGACTTCTGGCATGTGAAATTTTAAATTCAAGAGGAAATGTTCTGAACTATTGTGACTTAGGTTGACCTGGTAAAGGCTTTGAAGTAGCTGGTGGTTTGTTTTGTTTTGAATAAGTAAAACAAGCTGAATTTTTCTAAAGCTGCCTTAAATTTACCTGAACTTTTTTGGAGTAGTAAATGCATCAGAAATATCCCATGAGAGGAAATGTTGATATTTGGCATGAACTTCCACCTGAAATTTCATTCTGTCATAACAAAATTATTTCTGGTGAAAAGAAAAAAAAAATAAAGTAAAAGAAAGAAATCCAACACAAAATCAGAAGATCGTAGTGCCTCTGACATTTCCAAGCAGAGTTTAGCTATATTTGGTTCATCAGTTCTGTTCAAGTCATTGACCAGTGGTGAACCCAAAATTAGGACACTGGTTCTGATGCAGTGGCTACAGCAGTACTGTGTTTATGCTGGCATAAGCAGTTCTCTTTCCTGGCCACCTGCTCCCTCCCCATCCTGCTCTGAGCTGCTGTTGTGGCATGATCCACCTAAAAATATAATTATATATAGATATATGTATATTAAAATATATATAATTATATAATGCATAATAATAAATAATAATTTCATGAAATTATTATTTTAAAGCTTTGTTAAAATGTAATTATAACTGAATGAGAGCATGTTTGTGTATATTTGTGTGTAAATATTCACATTTCTAAATATGAATCTAGAAGAAACTGATGTAAAAGAATCATAGTTTCATAAAATCAAGTTTCACAGAATAGGCTTAACTGCTGAACTGGATCGGGGCCAGTGAGAAAAAGCTTGAGTGGTAAACTCTGAAAAAAATAAAAGTCCTCATGGATTTTGGTTAACCCATTCTCCCATTCCCATTGCCTTGTTCTGACCTTGAGAAAAGTCTTTGAACTGTAGAAATACTGTTCTTGTAAAATTAGCATGTGTCAATGAAGAAGTAAAAAAAAAAACCTTTTAAAACTCAGCCAGCTGAGAAAGTGACTTCATGCTGTAAACATTTTCACAAAGAAACCTTTGGATCTCTTTTGGGTCATTACTTGGTAAACACCATCAAACAGAATCATTTGGATAAAAACACTGAAAGGGGTACACAGAGCAGCAGTTCACTCTCTGCAGCCTTGAGGAAGCAGTGTCTGGGAAAAGAAAACTTCAGACATCTGAGCAAGGGTTTTTATAGAAGTCTTAGGGTCTATTTGATGAATTCATTAGTTCATACTGCCATTGTTTCAATTCAGAACAGTAATAATTTTGTTTGGAGGTGGAGAGATCATCTTTGGAGGAATATAGTATATTTTTCACATATATCATAGAATCGTATAATAGCTCAAGTTGGAAGTGACCGATAAGGATCATCAAGTCCAACTCTCTACTCCTTACAGGACTACCTAAAACTAAATCATATGACTAAGAGCATCGTCCAGATATAATTGTATCTAGATAACTGCACTCCCTTTTGTTTTGCAGGTTACACTGTTGTTATTAGTATCAGCAAGCGCGTGCTGAGGAAAGCAAGATGGAAAACATTTTTGTTTTCTCTAAATTGGACATGTGGTTAAGGTCCTCTGTTCTCTCCTTTAGAGTCACAGCAAAGAAGTGACAGCCCTTTCTCAGTTAAGGACTGCCCCTACACCCTTCAGTATTTCCTGAAGGCCTCTCCTAAAATTTTCAAGACATTAGCTGTTTTTAATATGCATCTGGAATGAAGCAATAGAATTTGGGCTCAGGCAGGAAGATTCAGTAGCTCCAGTGGCATACTTGCAATGCTTTGCTATACTGTGTAATTGGGTTTGAGGTCACATCAGTAACACATCCCTATGAATTTTGGCCCAAGAAGTTTTGTTGCATGTGTCTGTGGATGCCTTGCTCTAGTGTAAATTACAGAATTTTTTTATGTTGCACATATGAGGAATACAGATTAGCAAAGGGTAATGAGGCATTAAAAGATATCTGATAAGAATGTGGGAGCTCTGCAACTTTTTCATAGTCTAAAGTCCATGGAAAAGAGGGAATGTCACGAGCAATGTAGTTTAAATCACATATTGATTGGAACATCCTTGCCACAGCATAGAACTTGCTTTGGAGGAAGAGAAAAGATATAGTTTGGGTTAGGGCTATGGGGTGAAAAGGGTTAAGCTTGTAAAGTAAGCATAACTGCTTACAGAATGATAATCAAATAACACAGAAAAATCTGGAGGCATTAATAACTATAAAGTGTTGGAAATCACAGTTTCATCTCTCAGAATAAGCTGTGTCAGCCTGTTGGTAAAGATCTGCTTTTCCAGAATCTCAGTTGCCTTCATTTAACAGCTAGTTCCTCAAAAGGGAAGCAGTTCGAGTGTTAATATCACCATATAAGACAGTGATAAGTGATAAGACAGTGTAAAAACACTACCATTTTAAAAATATAAGTAAGGGGGGAAATATTATTTGTATTTTGACAAAATATGTAAAGGGTGTTACTGGGGACGTGATTTCTGCAGTAAAGGTTGTTTTGTTAGCTGCCAGTTCTTACTCTCTTATTTCAAGTTAGAAATAAGAAAGTTGTACTGTGCTCTGCTATCAGACTTTGATAGAAGTTTCTGTTTAGGATATAAAAAAATCAGTCCTTTAGTCAGAAAATACTATAAACAAGAAAACACTGTGAAATTATTTTGGAAGTGTGGAGTATTGTCTCACTTATTCTAAATAATTTACATTTTCTTTGATTTTTTTTTAACATTCATATGATGCATTCGTTTGGCACAGTTAGATATTCTGCCAAATTGTAACTATAATGCTAATTGAGTCCTTGCCTGTCTTCCACATGCAATTGCAGCATTTGCTACTGCTGCCTTCATATGTTCTTAAGTCAATGGAAAGTTCATTATATTCATCCATGACTTTCATGGAAAGTCATAATTTATAGGAAAGACATTGAAAGCACAGGGGCCAAGAGAAGACCTATGTAAAAGCAAGGAGGAAGTACTCTACCAGTGCAAAGCCTGTTTCAGAAGTCCAAAATTGGTGTCATGGACAAAGACGCAAAAACATCTTAGTTCTGCAGAGGAGTAATGTTGCCCAAGAGCAGAAATTGCAGAATATTCCAGAGGAAGAAGCTTGTGAACGTTTTCTCCTCCAAACCTTCATTCAGAGGGTTTTGTTGTGGTGGGTTTGTAGGGGTTTTTTTTAGTTGGTTGGTTGGTTGGTTTGGTTTTTAACTGGACCTCCATAGCTCATGTTTCTTCTTGGGATAATTCACAATATCATCCAAACCTGTGAACTAAACAGAAGAAGAAAGTGTTACAAAAAAGTGAGGGTTCCCTCCTCCCCAGGAAAAACTAACACCACCATCACTCAAGGCTAGGTTCTTATGATTTTAGGTATTGTTAGAACTGGCCAAGAGTGTTGTCAATTACTGCTAGTAATTTCTGTTGGATGCAGGAGGCAAAACTTAGCTGAACGGTAGCCAAAAGCTATTAATGGGAAATAAGTACACAGAAGTAATTCAATCTGTGTAATCTTATCTACAGATGGTCCTGCAATCTCTGCAAGGCCTCTGGCAAGCAACTGGAGTGATGCAAAAACAAAAACAAAAAAGTCTGCATGCTAATAGAATTAAAGATGTGAAACATCTTTGTGAACTAGACCTAATTTTCTGCTTGCAATAAGCCTGAGACCTCGAGACATGCTTAGCGTGTGGCCCAAGAAATAAACAGTGAGTCCTTTCTCATACTGAGCTGGACTACCACCTAATGCATGATGAAGTTGTTACAAAATAATAGAACAGTAAAATAGAGGTATGCCACTCTGATTCTTCTTTATTTATTCTAATCCTCAAGAAGCGAGTAAATGCCATTGTGCCACAGCTGCTCTCTAGGAAAAACTTCTGGAAAGAAAGGTAGAAGGAAGAAGGAATGCTTTAATGTGGCACTTGTCTCCATGCATGTGAGCAATGCTGTGGGCTCAGAGAATGAGAGGTCTGAAGAAACTCATCTTGTTTATAAACTTTGGGTTTATTTCCTATAGTACTTTCCATGGTGGTTGTATGAATATTGCAAATCTTTTTCTAATTATTAATTCACTTGTGGAGGACTTCATGCACCCTATAAGTCTTCATTCTGCAGTGCAAGAAAGGATCTCAGTTTATCTCCCTGGAAGCAATTGGGTTTCTCAGAAGAGGTCTTTGCAGTGTTCTGTATTCTATGATGCTTCTCGCTACCAGTTGGTGGTACATACAACATTCTATCATAGTACTCCTAATGAGTTCAAAATCATACTAGGAGCATTTTTTTGTTTGTTTGTTTCGTTGTTCTGTTTTTCCTGACACGTGCCCCATCTGATTTGAAGAGAGAAGGTCACGCTGGGGATTTGAAAGAATAACTGCAGTGAGCATAGGTATGGCTTCTTATAGGAGTTCCATTAGCATCACCATTGAGTTGTAGTGGTGTTTTAAACCAGTATAGTAAGTTAAATTTTGTTTCTTGGAAAATCCAGTAACGTATGGATCTGACATATTTGGGTAATGTGCTAATTCATTCAAGTCTTTATAAATGAAGGAGAATACATTTGAAAAAAACCCAAGCCCTGTCAGTAACTGGATGAAGACAATAGTGCAGTGAAATCCATTCGAAGCTGTGAAGAGTTTATGTTTCTATACTGTAAAAATTGTCTCATGGCAGATCAAACTCTTCTGATCTCCTGTCTCACATGTTTTAGGAATCTGCAGCTGCTGATGCCTGGGCAATGAGTAGGGAATTCTAGTGTTGTGAAATGATGTTACCCAGAATTTGTCTCATAACTATTGTTTTTAAGCCTTTTTAATCCTGTATTATTAAGAGGATGGAGTAATTTCCACACATACAGCTGTGGGCTGTTGTGTGATACCATCAGAGCAGATCGGTCCAAATCCCAGCAGAAGTGGTCCCTTCAGAAATGAGGGCATTGCACCTGATTAGGGAGATTTCCAAATTGCCCTGCATTGCTAAGAGAAGTGTGGAGATTTTGTAGTCCACTTGCAGGACTAAATTCATCTGCTGTGTATTAATGTTTGGCTGGTACTGCCCACTTGCAAAGCCTTTTTAGTTAGATGAGAATCTGCCCCTCAATGGGCAGAATATTTCCCACAAAGCTTATGTGAGAGGAGATGTGGATCTGTAGTTGTGAGACTACTGTTTTTTTCTAACAGTGTACTACAGCAATTCAAATTAGGGATGCTTGAAAAGGGTTGGGCGTTTTCCAGCTTGTACTTTTCCTTGTATCTTGGGCTGAAACAACCAAACATAGCCTGGGGTTTGAAATGCTTTGAGTTGTATGCTTCCCTCTGAAAAAACAAAACAAAACAAACAAAAAAAAAAAAAAAAAAAACCCCAAACAACAAAAAAACCCAACAGAAATAACAAAATAGCATGTATAGCTAATTTTGAAAGATATCACAACAAAACAAAACCAGGGAGTGCTAGAACAAAAGCAAGAGGGTTTAGTTTTTGGCAAGAATATATCCATTCTGACTCCCAATTTCAGTCAGACAGAGAGAGTATACATCTATATTTGCACATGTTTAACTTCAGTGTTGCAAGATTATAGCACGCTGCAGGATAAGTAATTTACACTGAAAATATTTTGGGGATTTGTGGGTTTTTTTTCTTCTCTTGGGCAAATCAAAGATTACCAATTAGTGAAAAATGTTTGTGCATGTGTATGAATGTACACACAATGACATAATTAGACCCTCCTTTCACACTCCTACAGACTTGCATTCTGACTTAAAGTCAAAGTTAAGTAGAAGGTAGAAGCTGCTTAAAGTAGAAGCTGCCTGTGGTTTTTCTTTTGTACTAAATGTGGTCAGCTGATTGAAGTTCAAAAAATGATTTTTCTTGCTGACTACTTTTTTTAACCCTTTTGCTGTATCATTGAAATGGGAAGTGTCTGGAGCTCAGCAAGGATGACATTTATTCTTAGGAGGATGGGACAAGATTAAAAGTAGAAACAGCTGATTAGGCAGGATGGCTCTGTAGAGAAAGCAGGAGGAAGAGAAATGTGAACATCTGTTAAAGCTATACCAGTGATTATTTTGGCTAAGTTCAGCTTGCAGTTCCTTTTGAATTCCTTCTTCAGTAGATGTCAGCGCTATCAGTGACAAACACGATACAGGCTTTTGGAGTATCATTAATTTCGGTAATGAAGAATGTAATAAAGAGGAAAAACAGGCAATTAATTTATTTTTTTTAGTTTCCCCCTGTTGAGTATAACATGCACTAAAAATAAAAAAGAGATTTTGAAGATCTGATTTGCTTTTGCAATTCCCCATTCTTTTCCCACTGATGTTCCCTTTTACTGGGAAAATACTTAAGACAGAACTGCTAATTGTAGTGTTGTGTCCACTGACTTACAGTTTCATTCAGTACTTATCAGGTAGATCATGGTCCTGCTGGATTTACTCTCACAGAGTAGTCAGGGATTTCTGTCTAAGGTTCCACCATCTTTTTCCTCAAGCTAATGTGTAATACACTCAAATCAATCTCAGACCAATACAATTGTCCTCTCTTCCCACAGTAGAATTGTCAAAGATGTTTAATAGCAGAACAACAACTTGGGAAGCATTATTATTTAAAGAAACCTAAGAATGGGTCACTTTAATTATTAATTTATTTTCTTTGTGCATTGAATACCTCCCAGCTCTGAGAGGGAGAGAACTTTCTGAGAATTATATTTGGTTTGCATCTCATCAGAACAGATGATTAATAAAAGCAGCCTGACTTTCTTAGCAGTACTGGCTCAATCAATGGACTATGTTGCTGTCCATTCTTAAGGAAGTTTTTAATATTCTTGTGAAATTTCTTGTCCAAACTAACTGGAATTAATGTTGAGTGAATGAATTCATGTAGTAATGAAAGAAATGCTTTACTGAAGTCCAAAAAGTCATCTGAGTGACCTTCATCCTGCATTTTGTAATTACGTCCAAAAGTAGTGATGTTTAGAAAAAAAGATTTTTTTTTAATATATATATATATAAAAATTTTTGGCAGTTAGCAACGGTGAAAAATGAGTGCAAAGCATAAAGTGAATTACGGACTTGACTTAATCTTTTATCTCCTGGGAAGAATTAAAAATTTAGCACTGGATACTGGAACAGTTGATAGGAAATGTCTACAAAACCACTAGATATGAAAATATTTGGACCATTAAAAGAACTGAGCTAAGGGGTGACTTTTAATATTGTGAAACAGAAATAATCATGACTGCGAATCAAAGCAGATAAATTCTGCCTTTGTTTATATGATATTGTATCTTTTAGGTAAAGAAAAAAAGCAAAGCTAAGTGAGGGCAATATTTGAATATGCCTTTTAAATTTCCATCCAACGTTTGTTTTAGCAAAAAAGATTTTCTGAACTATTATAGAGAAAATTATTTTGAACTTTTGTATACATATATAGAAAAACATACCCTAAATTATGGTTGCTATGTTCTGCTTGATTGTTCTCTTTGCTTCTCATATGCACATTGTTTATAGCTTTTAACCCTATGCAGATGTGCTTTGGCATACTTTGGAGAGAGAAGATTACAAATGAATAGTTAATTAGAAGACCAGTAATTTTTTTCCCTTCGTAGGTAGAGAAGCACAACTAAAAATGACTGAAGACTTGTAACCTGTTTGAATTAATCTCCCTTGCCCTCAATTATCATGCAGAATTGAAATCATATTGCCTCTTTGCTAATTTAGACATCTCCATTTATATTTGGTTTTCAGTCAATCTTTAGTCACTACACATACATATTTAGATTTTTCTTTAGTTAACAGGTAGTGATTTTTACAATTATCTATTCACTGCAGTTCTCATCACACATGGATTTTTCCAGAGAAGTATTAGCTCAAACTGAGAATATATTTCATGTATGCTAATTGATCTTCCCGTTAGTGTTTTAAGAGCCTTCAGAACAGCATATTTGAATTTCAGTGTCTCTTTGAATTACCTGTGCGATTTCCAGTAATCAGTGTTAGAGGATTGCATGCCAGTGGTAAAAATAGAGGGAAGATTACTGCTACAGTTTTCGTCTGGGTTAAACAGGCACAACAGTCACTGATTTTTCAACACATTTCTTGTATTTGCATCAAGCTATGCAATAAATAGCAGTGATATCATATTTTGTAGTCAGTATACCCTGCATAATGTTGTTCATTATACTACAGTTGTGTTAAGAGGAGCTGGTCTCAGTGTAAAAGCAGAAAAGAAGTAGATATATAATGCTTGCTTTTTATTAATGACAGGGTTTTTTTAAAAATATGAGCTTCTTGTAAAATTACCTCTGCTTGCCAATGTACTATCAGTTGTTTGTCACCCACCAGTCTCTTGTAGGACATGACTGCAGAAAAAGAAAAACTTCCAAAGACAAGAGCAAGTGTGATCCAAGGGATAACATGGCTTGAGTCAGGAGGCAGGCTTGTGTGTAGGTGCTCAGCTTCCAACAGTGCTCTTGAGTTGGTAATAGTGGGATCTTTGAGCTAGGTAGATGAGGGACCTTTGGGATAGGTGAGTTTTATATCTTGCGTAGCAGTGTATTATTTCTAGTGAATTTGTACAAGCGAGCTTAACACTCAGATGTGGTTTCCTTTATTTTGGCTGGTAATTGCTTCATTAATGCTGCTACAGCAAGATAGATAGATTTTTGAAAGGTAATTTAGTTGTAATAACTATCTAAAAGTGGAGAGGTCTTTTGCTACCATGCAAACAGAAGAGAAGCTCTTATCTCAGTTCCAGGCTCAGCTTTGTGGTCTTCTCAGGTTACTTCAGGACGCAGTGAAATATTGCGTGAGAAATCCCTTGCACGTTTCCCTTTCTTTCGACAGAGTTGTCATAGCAGCATTATGCTTAATAGGTGGTCTAGGTGCCTAATAAATAATTTTGTATAGTGTATGTTTTAGGTGGATTTTACACTTCAAGAATCAATTCCAAGAATAGTTTGCACTGTAAGATGATGATAGCTATTTTGGGTAGTTCTGTTTTCGTCAAACTACAGATACAGTAACTAGTTTGCATCTACTGCAGATACAGAAACTAGTTTACAGCTCACAATTAATTCTTGCATTGCCATTGTCATACTTGCAAAGTTGTAACTTCAAGATAAAGTGGCGACTTGTTGGAGCAGTTCTTCCAGAAATGACAAAATCAAAAATCAGTGGGCGTGAAGAGAACAGAAAATAACTCTGTGTGTGTGTGCGTGTTTGTGGACGTTTAAGTCTACGTTAGAGTAAACTGAACTGTAGTTTGCTGTGGTTGCCCAAAGGCAGAGATGTCAAAAAGTCAACTCATATCTCAGGGCTAATTGCTACATATCTGTTAGAGTTGATACCAGCTACCTGCCTGAGATAAACCCTCTGGAGAATTGGTGTTAGTTGAGGCAAGGAGGCAGCAGTGCAGGAAAAACGCTACTGCTGGAATTCACTGCTGGTGAATTGAATGCATTTTTTTCACATCATATTGTACATCTCCATGTGTAACACAGGACATCACTATATGTAAATAAAATATAAGAGGATCTCCACCAATTTGTTTTAATTCAGAAAGAAAATATTAAGTCCATTATTAGTTCTGGCTTTCATGAATTACTAAATTTCCTCCTACTTTTTTTCCATTGCAGTTTGACTTCATTCAACTACCATATAAAATCCACTGCACCAGATATAAAAATGACAAAAAACTGGATCACATTTTTGCTGTTCTTCTTATCGGTTACTATGGTGAGTCTTATGAATTTTTTCAGTCACTTCCAGTTTAACAAGTATGTACAGAATACCATATAAATTATTACTATGGAAATGCAGAAACAGCTAATCTCGTGTTCAAATGTAGTTTCTGCACAGCAGGATCCTTATCTACCTTCTGTTCTCCTTTTAATTCTTGTGGTAAAGGAACAGAAATAGTATCTACCTCTGCTGAACCCAGCATATTCCTGGCTAGCAGAGAACTTTTACAGTAAGAGTTGACAAGTAACATATAAGCATTACTATCCAGACCCCAGGAATAGTGGAGGATACATCTAACTTGGAAGCAGAGAACATCCTCAGAACCTTTAATTTCACCCCTTCTATGGCAGTGGTACAGTATTTCAATCTGCAGCTTTGTTTTTCCATGAAGTTTAGTAGCTTGCCATAAAAATAGTTAACTACTTTAAAAAATGCACTTTAAAGGTTCAGGTTTTGATCAAGATCCACTTTCTTTTTTTATTTTTTTAAATTATTTTTAAAAATTATAAAAGTGGATGACATGCCTTTCAATATCTGTTTGTATTCTGAGGGTTGATTTTATGGTTCACAAGACTGTAGGGAAACCAAATAGCTCTTAAGCAGCCAAAAGCTTCAGTGCCTACAGTATATTGAAAGTCTCTGTTCATAAAGGATCATTTGGGGCCTGATTCAAATGCCTTTTAGACTAATGTAATTTCAATATATTTTACTGGGTTTTGCAAAAGCTGTTTATATGCTTCTGAATGTCTCAGTGCTTTCTATGCATTTTTCCGTTATTATTTACAAACCTTGCAGATTGCTACTCCCCCATGCCCATTCAGGACATATTTATTTAGATTCAGTAGTAAGAAGAATTGCTAAATTAACCAGAAAAACCCCAAATCATATAGTCGCAAGTTCATCTTCCTTCAGTAAAATAGTATTTATAATATAATATTTTAAAAGATTGAAGTTTAAGAAGTTTATATTGGAGTCTGTACATGACTTGCTAAAAAAAAAAAGTCTTTTTCCTCTTAGTTTTTTGTCAGTGCTATACCATCTGAAGGGCATCAGAATATGACGGAGGACTTCACTCAACTGAGTGTTACACGGAATAAAATTATGACCGCACAGTATGAATGCTACCAGAAAATTATGCAAGATCCTATTCATAGGAAAGAAGGTAAAGACTGTTTTCTTACAAGGTTTTTACAAAGGCAAATGGTCAACAGATAGCTAGTACTTCAGGATCCTTGAGTTATATTCATTTCTTGTCTTGACAGCAATGATTTTTCAGGCTGTAACTGTATTTATACAGTTTTTTAGAAACATCACTTGGATTCATGAAGATAAAGTAATGTTATATTACCTGCCCATAGCACCACTTCTTATATAATAGAAAGCTTTTGTTTCTGATGAGATAAGAAAATGGTAATTTAAATAGATATCCAGATTAAAAAATGATGACTGATTAATCTCACTACTTCATTTCATTTTGTGCTCTTATAATACCTCAGTCGCCCTGGTCACATCTGCCTTGAAAAATTGAAAGTATATTGATACACATAATTTCCCTGCTCTGAGGGTTGTATTAGTGCCATTAATGCCTTTTCTGATAACTTACTCAGAGCTAACCTTAGTAACTCTACCTGTTGCTGTATTCACAGTTTCTGACTTTATAACTTCTGGAAATATTGAATTGCTTTTGAGGCAAGAATAGGTAATTGTATTCTTTTACAATGATTTTTTTCTTCTTCTGAAATGATTCTTTGGAGGAACTGAATGTCTGGGGGTCAGAAATGGATATGAGTATGACAGGTTAAGCTTACGTCCAGCCTGGGGCATCACAGCTTCATAAGGACATTGTCCTTCATAAGGACAAATTGGAAAATCTTCAGATGAGAAGAGTAGCATTTACATGATGTTTGAAACGTGCAGCCTTTGAGATGGTGGTGGGGGGGGGAAGCATTACCAAGTTTTAAAAAGAAAATTGATGGAAGATACTAAAAACACCTTCAGAATTGTAGAGAGGGTCAGTGATTCTGTGTGCCTTTTGGAAGAGGATTTGTTTATGAAAACCCAGCTCGTTCCTAAAGGACAATTACTTTAGATGTTAAAATTTGTGTGAGTGCAATGAGGCTTTGAAACTGGCTGTTGAGGGACACTGTGGGTTCTCTGTCCCTGGAGCACTTAGACAAGTGTCTGTCCACAGTAACTGCCTCAGGCTCAGCTCTGCCTGAGGCAGAGGAGCCGTGGCTGCCTCCCAGCCAGGCTTTCTGATGGAATGCCACTGTGTTTTCAGTTAACTATTAAACACATGTATAAGCTTGGTGCACATCCAAAATGTAAATAAATTCAGTAAAATGGTCTTTGCAAGCATTAGGCTCCTTGTTAATGTGTATTATTTGGTCGGAATCGATTTAGTTTGTTTTGTCTATGGTGCTCTAGATCTGAGGTTTGTAAATTCTGCATGTAAATTGTTTCAAGGTGAATGATGATGGATTTTAAAATGTCTTCAAAGAAATGTACATATAGGGAACTATTTCTATTAAGTGGAGTTTGAACTAACTATTGCTAAATCTTATGTTTCTATTTTATTTTTTTCTCATTGCTGCAAGAAACCTTATGCAGTCTTACATCTTACTTTTGAAAGACTGTTATGAGAGAAAGGTTGTTATTTTATTGTCAAGTCTCTACTTGTTTGCAGGTCCTTACTGTAACAGGACATGGGATGGCTGGTTGTGCTGGAGTGATGTTGCTGCCGGAACTGTGTCAGTACAGCGATGTCCTGACTACTTTCAGGATTTCAACCCATCAGGTAAGTGTGCACAAGCTTCTACATCAACATATTTCTTAATAAAATGAAATTTTGGGTGCTTGATGCCTCCTGTTTGCCCCACGGAAGTCTCCCTAATGCTCCAGAATTTCAGTAACTCCAAACCCCTTATTTGCATTTTATCTTTTTCACATAGAAAATTGACAAGTTACTTATTTTCTTTTCTGAAATATGTCCTTGAGGGATTATGTAGATTAAGAAATAGAAATTGAAGTTAGGTCACAGTTTTTTCCTCTTAGAGATGAGCTTTTCTCTCTGACAGACAAGCAGAAATATGACTTATCTTTTACCTCAATTTAGCAGTTGAAGTTGACAAGTTTCTCCCACAAGTGAATCTTTTCCTGTTTCTGTAGGCTAAGCTTTGCATCTGTGAGCATGTGGAAAATGTCATAGACTTCCACTCTTGTCTCTTTCTTCTGCATTTGGTATTTCCCAGGGTCCTTTCATGCCGCTTTCTATTTGATAGTAGAAATCATTACGTGATCCCTGGATTTTTCCAGTTTGATTCTTAAGCAGTTTCGCTATTGATGTTTTGCTGCCTGTCCAATCCTAATTTACAGTGGTAGGATGTCAGATCTCAGTTTAGATCTTGGATGATAAACAAGCCATTTAAATATTCTTGTCACTTCATCTGGTCATTCTCTAAGAGTTAGTTTGACATATTTTGATACTTACTGGATTGGAGGAGGGAAATCTATTTGTTTTCTTAAGAAAAACATGTTATCAGTTGCCCTTGCCAAGAAAAAGCGATGGCCTTTAGTTTCTCAGAATTCATAGTAACAAGCAATGTCTCTCTGGTCATATTAATAAAGCTGTCATTTGTTTCTCAATCTTTCTTCATTAAATACTACGCATCAGGAAGTAGAACTTCAGTGCTGACTGTTGTGTTTTTCTTTTTTTTATTTTTTTTTCTTTCCATCTACTTTGACTGAAGAAAAAGTTACGAAGATCTGTGATACGAGTGGGAATTGGTTTAGACACCCAGAAAGCAACAGGACGTGGACAAACTACACCCAGTGTAATATCTACACGCATGAAAAAGTGAAGGTAGGAAAGGAATAAATGCATGTTAGCAGTGTCAAGAAACTGATCTGAAAAATTTCTCAAGTTTCAAAACTTGAACAGCAGCAGAGTTGATGCAACATCAAAGTGCAGAAAGAAGAAAGCATGTTGAATAAAAAGGAGGAATTGTGCCAAACAGACCCAAAAAACTCCCACCCACTTGCTTTATCTTTTACAGATGGTTTCAACTGCTTGAATAATATGGTCGTATTTTTGTTTATGGGTATTTTAAATGTGTAGGTACTAGTACTAGTCTGCATCATCCACAGTCATTTACTGGTAAGCAAAGTGTATGCCTTATAAGAGCAGACCTGTACATTTTTCTCTGTAATTTTAAAGTAGGGTCCAAGTTCAGCAGAACTGCAGGAGGTTTGCTTATCTGGAAGACATACTGAGTGCTTGGGTTTATCCAATTAACTCATAGTGACAGATTTTCAGCAGGTGTACAACCAGATTTTTACTTGAGATGAATACATCTTCAGGGCAGCTTTAAGTAGAGTTCAGATGCTTGGGGTTAGTTCTTTTTTTCCCTAGTGTGAAAAGCAGAGACAATATTTTCTTTTTTACAAAAGTGTAGGCAAGCTGTAGTTGAGTGGATTCACCACAGGATCTTTGGACACCAAAGGGAAGTAAATGAGGAGAAGGGTTAGGGTTTGATTTTCCTTGTGATTCTTTTCTTCTGTATGTCTTGTATCCGAGCTCCCAAGTGCCATTTTTTTCCAGTTTCTGAGAGATTAAGCTGCTCATATGAATGGAAAACCTATAGTTTGAGTTTATTTAAGTGAAATTTTGCAAGCATCCAAAATTATCTCAGGCCAGGCAGCAAAATGCTTTGAGAGAGTTGTTCTCTATAGACCAAAAGTAGATTCTATGCACACACATACCCATGTGGGTATATGTATAGATGGTATTTTTATAGACTTCAGTTTATCTTGAAGGTGCCCATCCATCGACAGATTTAGAAAAATAAAAATAAAATTTAAAAAAATCTGGTAAACTTCCAGATGCTCTCATTCTGAGATATTCTGTGATATGTGGGGATATAATGGGCAAAATTGCTTATTTTGCCCACTCCCTACCCCTGCCCCCAACTGTGTATCCACTGATATCCTTTATGTTTATGAAGCATAAAGGTGATGGGAAGAAGCAGTAAATGGAAACTGCAAATGCCCAAGAACTAGAAATATAAAATGCAGGTCAGGGTAGACTGTAAATTAATTTGGAACTTATGGAAAAGAGATCAATAATAGCGGATTGTGTCAAGAATACTGACATCTAGTAGAGATCCTAACTGCCTGCATCGTTGCTGTCAAGAGTGCTTTAGGGTATTTACCTAGAAACCATATTGAGAAAAGGTGGTAATCAAATCATGAGACATTGAATACACTAATAGCAGTTTAATTCTACTAGCAGAGATGCTGTAATTCATCTATTCTTGCTAATATTTGGCTGGAAACTGAGGAAATATTATTCAGACAGGAGCAATCCATGCAGGTCCTTCTTTATGAATAATGAGCTAGTTTCCCTCAGGCTGTATTGCCAGCATATTTCAACTCTGTCATGCATCAGAAGCTGTTGTTTAAATGGAATAACAGCTCCAAAGAAAGCCTTACTGCTTGCCATAGTTCTTTGTGTCGTTATATTAAAAAGCATTATCTTTTCCCTTTGCTCGGAAGGCGAGTTAGATAATGCACAATAAATGTGACCGTTATCCATTGTTCAGTTCTTATTGTTACTGCCTTCATCAGCAGTCCCTGCTGTACCACTGTTTTGTGCCAGTTCTAGATTGAGTGGAAATCTTCTAAATGCTTAACGTGCACCTTTACCTAAATTGGTCACTGACTGAGAGGGTGATATGGGATATGGGCCTGTCACAGAAAGGCTGTCATTACATATATGTAACCAAGCTTTGGCGCTTCAGGGGTAACCCTTGTTTTTTCTCACTTCCACATTTTTATGAAAAATTCATTTAGACCTATTGCATTACTTTTTATTTATTTATTTATTTTTTAAAAAGTTATCTCATTTTAAAAATTAATGAGAATTTGAAAGAATATTTCAAAAGTCAACCTATGTAACAAGCTGCAGTTAGTCTATCTTAGATTGGAATAATAAGTTCAGGGGATACATACTGCTTCGAGTACATGAGCATTTGTATGTATGCTCTAATTCTTCCTATAGAATCTAGATAGTTGTGCTTTATTCTGATAGTATAAGGCTCAACCTGAATATCTTCATTTCATTATGTGCAAAATAATAATCTTACATGTGATGTAACAAGAGAAATTTTGTGAGGCAGATACCGTGACTGAAAGCAGGGTTTCTTACTGGTGAAATTTAATTTGTTTATTAATTCAACGAATTAATGATAACATGTATATATTCCAAATATTAATTTACTAGTTCCTTATTTTTACCTTTTGTATCTGCCCAGCTTTTCATAATTCTATAATTTGGATGTGGGCTTATTTAACAAGCCTGTTTAGTCTTCACTATTTTTGAGCCATTGTTAATTTTTTTCATGCCCTTCCTTAAATGCTGAATGAACGCTAAATTTCCAATATCATAATCACAGCTTGCTTTGAAGGAAGTATTTTTAAATGGTAAGGAAAAAACCTCTATGAGAAAAAAAATACATAAATTCAGATAGGAAGCACATGTTTTACTTAAGAGTTGTGTTAATAGATGAATCAAGCCTCAGACAGGAATGCACTCTGTGCAGTAGCATAAATAGCCAAATGTCCGAAAAAACATAGCAGTAAATACTAGAAATCTAATGTTTCAACTGATAAGAGGTAAGTTCTAGTGGTGATTTCAATGAATCTGTTGTGTGTCCTACAGAAAGAGATTTTAGTAAGATGTGATTTGCGGGTTTCTAGACTTGACTCATCATTATCTCTAATGTTTTTATTTTCTTAATCCTGTTATAGTCATTTTATATGCAGAAGAAATGTATTAAGTTTGTGCTTTATCAACAATAGTTCTGTATACATCACAAGTGCTTGGTTTTGTTCTTGTATTGCAGACTGCTCTGAATTTGTATTACTTGGCCATCATCGGACATGGTCTTTCAATTGCATCACTTCTGATTTCTCTTGGCATATTCTTTTATTTTAAGTAAGTGTATTTAAAATCCTTTACCAAATATTAATGCTTGCAAGAATCCTAGTTTCAATACTTTGAAATGCCAGCCATCCCAATGAAATTATATGGAGTAAGAAGGTGAATAAAGTCAGTATATAGGTTTGGCATTGAACATTATATTGTAATAAAATTTTAGGTTTCTTTTCTTAGAAATCTAAAATCCCAAATCTGCAAACAAAAAACTGTAGAATATATCGAAAATAAGAAATGGGAAAATTGTTGCTTGTTTGGTTGGGTTTTTTTGGTTTGTGGTGTTTGGTAGGGTATTTTTTAGTAATAAGTTACAATATGGGTATGTCAAGCAACAACCAAACTAAAGAGCAAATGGAAACCAAAACACTGGTGACATATTATAGGTTCAGTAACATTCCAAAGTAGGTAGCCACAAAATATGATAAACTGTAAAATAAGTCTAAAAGCTACAGCAGGAATGGGAATAATAAAAATAATCCCATGTTTTTACTCACTGTATAACATCTATGACAGTTATGTCATATCCACTAACTCGTTATGTTACCTTCTTGTAAGAAAGTTTGAGCAGTGTATCACCACTGTCACAACCACTTGTCATATAATGCACAGGTCTTTTAAAATTAGTCTACTTACTCACTTTTGTGAACTTTTCTTTCCTGTGAAAGGCTTTTTTTTTTTCTTTTTTTTTTTTAAGAAGCTGATGAGGCTTAGCAGAAAGGTGAAACCAGGAGTGTTGCCACATGAGCAGAGCTGAGAGAGACAAGTTGTTACCTCTGCCAAATGCTGCACTGCAGAGTGTAGGCTTTCCTTGTTAACTGGCACTAGTTTAATAATTTCTGCATCGTTTTTCATTGGATAATATAGATCTTCTCTACTCTCTTATCTGTTTCTTAATACTGTACCCCACTGTCTCACTCTATCGTTTTTTTTTTTTCTTAAATTTAAACATGAGTGGCACGTACACCAGCAACTGAGGGGCTACCTCAGATTTTGATTTCCTCATGCTCTGGACTTTGATTAGCTTGGAGTAGCAGATATCTGATAAAAAATTATCCATTTTCAGTCACATATGGCTGAATATAGTGTTTCCAGTGTAGATATGCGTTATTTCCCCAGGTTCTGGGACAACATTTCCACAAATCCCCAACAAACCAGTGTGTTTCAACTTTGTAGCCTCTCTTCTTGAAATCCGGTATTCAAGATGACTTTTCACCTTTTTTTCTGACTTCTTTTCGTGAGGACACACCATAATATTTGAGGGGGTTTTAATCAATTTATTTGCATATGACCTGTAAAAACAATGCTTACCATTTCCAAATTCACTTTCCCTCCACAAAATCAACATTAAAAATGACTCTGAGTCCTTATAGGAAGCTTGATTTTGCATAAAATAGGGCTATATTGTTCCTATAAACATCACAAAAAGTTTTACAGTCTAAATACCCAATGTGACAGGAAAAATGCTTTGATGTAGGCTTTTCAGGAGGAAACAAAAATATTTGGAATACAATATGATTTTAAAAGTTCAGAAACAGTAGAACATGATTTTTTTGTTCTGTAATACGAAAAGCAAGCCAATTTCATCTTGGCTTGTGGCACTTAATGCAAAAGCAGGTGATCTGCTTTGCTACCATTATAACTATGTCACGTTTGTCTAACCCTCTAGGGATTTTTTATTTTGCTCCCTCTGGTAGAAGGATCATCTCTCCTTGGAGAACCACATGGAATTAATCCAGACCCACAAACCACAATTTCTAGACTGTGGTTATGTTGGGATATAAAGGGAAATTACAAAACCTAAAGGAAGCTAAAGAAAGTCCTTTACAAGCTGTTCTCCTGGGATGTAAAGTTCCTCTGAAGTATTTTTAGTACCAGAGGGGTATTTAAGGATCTAAATTAATACCAGGATGTATTATGTATCGGCTGAAGCTTGTATAATTATTCATAGCTTTAACAGGTGGACCTTATTTTTTTGCTATTGTGCGGGGGTGCCTTTGACTTTGTCATGTTTCCAAAGAATTTATTCTGTTCGTCAATTGATAGTTTCCAGACAATATTTACTGGATTTGCTGACCATTAGAATATCTCTAAGTTTGAGAAGAAAAGTGGTACTTTTCTACATAGGAAAAATGACAGTGTTTTTCAAATATCTGCAACTTTTCAGGATTAAAATTTATTTTTGCATTTTTTTTTCATTTGAAATTCTGGTTTTTCTTCAGAAAATTGTCTCATTGGAAGTACTTGTCCAGTTTTTGTTCTCCAAGTGGATTGGAGTTCTTGGTTTAATAGCATAAAATGGGCTATAAACTTGGAACTCTGATCTTCCTCTCTGAAAATTCATCTATGACACATAAAAGTAACTTCTGCAGTGGCTCTGCTTCCTTGTTCTGTTATATACTCTAAATCATACATGTGTTTATTATAAATCCTCTGTTAAAATATTTGTACAGTTCTCATAAAGAAAAAAAAGGCAAGAGAAATCTTAAAAGAACAGTGAATTCAGAGAACGGGGAGCTATAATTTGAAAGATGTCACTCCCACCCCCAAACAAAAAGTAAAACCAACAAAAAACCCACCATCTGAAATAAAGAAGTTGTTGATCAAGCACCATGTCAAATTGCATGACAATGCTCACAAAGGATAGCTACGCTTAAAGAGTGGGCAAATGACTGGATGATAGATTGATAGAGAGATAGGAGGTTCCTCAGTCACTTTAATTTCAGCTGAAAGGGTATTTCCCCTTAAGTGCATATGTAGACCTCACTGATTGAATTTTGCAGTATTTGAATACCTTAAAAAATTAGATCCCAAATACATCTGGGTGCTTTTAAAGTGTTACCTTTTTTCATTTGAAGAAAAATTGGAGAAATTACTTTTTCCCTAATGCCCAAGACATACAGGAGTCAAAATAGGTAATTTAGCAGGAGGTCTGTTTTTATTTTGCTGCACAGGGTTTAATCCAGGGATAGGTCATTCAAATGTTCTTAGATCATAATTATGAGAATTAAGTGATTAAAGGATATTATGTCATTAAGAAAAACAGTCAGAAAAGGAATATAGGAAGGGTAACAGAAGAGGGAGGGTGGGGAGGCTTAGGAAAAAAACATTTTATTACCAAAAACAGTCTTCATTTTTAAATGTCATCAGTCTTGCTTTCTTGTTTCTTGTCTGGTGATCCTCTCAATCCTTTTAGACATGGGTGGAGGTGGGTGTGGATGGGTGTGTTTGAATATTCAACAGGAACAGCTGCTGGATGACCCTGAGAGATGGCCCCGTTAGCTGTACGTGCTTTTCCTTGCCTGTGCATTGAATCTTAACAATAAGCAGACAGAATTCCAGAGTTCTTCAGGACTTGTTTACACAAAGCACTTAACTGGAATCTAGTATTGCCTCTCTTTTCATATATAAACTATATAGGGGAAAAAAAAATTCCAAGAACATAAAACCAGCATATTATAATAATCAAAGCTTTATGTGTTGGGGCATTAAAATGAAAGCCAAAATTTAAAAAAGCCCTAATGGAATATACTTTTTCATTTAATTCATATCCAAAGCTGTGTTCTGTATTTTAGTCACTTTTTTTCTTCTCTCTTTTCTTTGGGCAAATAACACCTGGCAACCAGAGGTTCATGTAGTTCCTTGTGCTGCATGGCAGCACTGGTTTCTAGAGTGCTTTCCTTCCCCCGTATTTAGTGACATGAGGCTTAGAATGTCTCAGGACTCCAGGGCTTAACTTGCAGAAACTCTGTCTGCCGGATTCATGGTATTGCTCTGTGCGTATCTGAACCCGTTGACTCACTCCGTGGATCTGTGGGGTGCTTCATACAGTCTTCTTGTGATAGTTGCAAAGAACGCAACCAAGAATTGAAGTCTCCTCTATAGCCTGTCTTGACTGTCTCGCTTGTTCAGTGTGGTCATTTTGTTTCTTGTTTCATCTATCGTGTTCTCAACAGATTTCAGCATACTCCTACAGCTTTGGTGACTATTCCATATTGGCATTTCTCTATTAAAATATAAAGTTCTTCTCCTTCCTGCCCTCCCAAATTAACAGTGAATCACCAATGTCCATACTTTATCTTTTTTCTATTTTTCCAGGCATGCTATTTGAAAAGGCTAGAAAACTTGATTTTTATTTTTTTTCCCGTGTGACAATTAAGACATGTCCCCTGCTGACCTTGTCAATGTATTTCTGATTTCTCTTAACAGTGAAAAGTAGTTGCGTGTAAGTGATAGACTTTTTCCTCCTCCATTTAGTCATTTCATTTTGTCCATCAACTGCACTCCATCTTGCTGGGTATTAAATGGAGGCAAACGCTTCAGCAGATGCTTTCTCCAAAGTAACCAAAGAGCGTTTCCTGAAAGTGACCGCGGTACCGCAGTCTTTATCATTTCTCTTTGTGCATGGGAGATGTTTCTCTGAGTAACACTCACCCTGCAAAAGTGGGCTGTGTTCCTGACTGCTGGCGCTGACGTGCTGTGTGACTCTGATCAAGTCAGTTTGCTCATAAGTGCTGGGCACCCCCTGCCATAAGTCTAAAAGGATCATTTTTACCCAGCCTTGTCAACTGATCCTCTACTTTCATAACAAAATGGATGTTACTTTCTTTTTGAGCATTAAGCCTTAATAACCCAGTGATCTGAATATATACTGTATAGGCTTTCTATCTTCTTTTGTGTTTGTCTGTAAAGCTGAATTTCTTTGGAAAAACTTGAAGGAGAAGCGCCCCTACCTCTTGGAATGATACTAAGTTAGACCTGTGTTCTCTAGAATGGCAGATAAACAGAAATTTGCTGTGACTGTGTTCAACTTTGAGTATTATTTAATACTATTGAACATTGGTGTTTTTTTAAAAAAAGCAAGCTATTCAAAACATATTTTTCTCTTTAATTTTAATGCCATATTAAAAGCATACCTTGAAAATCAACACAATTAAATATTGCATTTTATAATTGTATTCTATATACTTGGTTATATACAAAAGTCAAGATAAAATTTGCATTATTTTACTTATTTGGGTATTTCTCTAGCTATAGGATTAAGGAAGAAAAATGACAAGAGTGTAAGTAAAAGTGAATTAACCTCAAAATATCTTGACAGGTGTGGGTGAATAGAAATGTAGGGTAAGACAGATTCTTCAAGCTCAGCTATGATAATTATTTGGGAAATTCTTCAGAAACTAACAAAAAATGTATAAATCTTTTGAAAATTGTTATATTATTGCTGTTCAAATCACTTCTAGATAGTCAATGCAAAGCAGGTCCTTCATTGAAAACATATTTGAACTGGACATGCTTGCTTTGCCTCCTGTTGTCCAAAAAGTTGAGATTAAGGAAAGGTGTTACCTTTCACATCGTTCTATTAAATTTGGACTGAAGCTGAAGAAAGTGTTGATGTAAGACTTCTTAATAAAATAAATAACTCTAGTATTTCAAAATTTCAGAGTTGTCCCCGAGTACGCACAGTTGTCCCCCCGTGTATTCATTTGTTCTTGTTTCTCTTTTCTAGGAGCTTGAGTTGCCAGAGGATTACCCTGCATAAAAATCTATTTTTCTCTTTTGTTTGCAACTCTGTTGTAACAATAATTTCACTGACTGCAGTTGCCAACAATCAGGAGTTAGTTGCAACTAATCCAGTAAGTAAAAGTATATTTGGCAGCCTTGCTGATTTGTATGTGAAAAACTTTAGAAGAGATAAATGAGACATGAATGCTTGATGAAATGCTGTATGTAGCAAGGTTAAAACGTTCAGTGATGATGTATCCATTTTACGTAGTTCAACAGATGTCTGACAATGATTTGGGGATTTCATATTTGAGGTTTCGAAATACTAAAAACGCTTTAAGAGACAGAGCATACTGAACTGCTCTTCTGAATTTGTACAAATCACTTTTGCACTGAAGCAACTGCAAGAAAGTAGCCTGTTCTAGATGATGTCAGTGAGGTTATGATAGTTGAATTCACCAAGAAAGGGCAGAAAAAAAAACAACTTTGAGTGTATTTTGGATGCTAGCTACTTTCCTTTGGCTTTAATTTTGCCATCTACAGTTGAAATGAGAAGAATTAATATTTTTGTGAAGGAAGATAAAGCTGACCCTTATATTCCAAAAGTAAAAAGCAAAGTAAAAAAGCTGCCCATTACGGTCTGATTTCTCTCTCTCATTTCCTGATAATACTGGGGTAAGTGTGAATCAGTAGCCTCTCCCAAAAGGCTAGGAGTTATAGCAACAGAAGAGCCTGAAAATGAAATACATAAACAAACAAATCCCTAACTATGGCTTTATTTTTATTTAGACCTGGATGATAAATTTAAATTCTGTGAAAGTTAGGGCAAGACTCCAGAAGCTAAATCAAGTAAAAAGATAAATATGCAATTAACTATTGCTCCTTTTTCATAACCTCACATTTAATAAGTTAATTTAAGTGACATTTAATAAAATAAGTTACATTATAACATTCTGGTTGAAAAATATCTTTTGAATGAAGTTAAATACAAATATATGCCAACAAGCGAGCATCATTCCAGAACCTACTGTGCAAGTTCTCAACTTGCACAGTTAAAATTGGAAGTATTCTAAGCATTTTAAAAACATAAATTGTTGTCTGGAGTAGTTGTGTGTTGCGATTGGTAAAATTGAGAGGGGATTACCCTCATCAAAGTACATTTTCTTGTGCTGTTACCATCAGATAATTTAAAGATTCCGTATTGATTGGAATGGCCATATGTGACAACATTTGTGACAAGGGAAAATATCATTACAGCTTCCTGCCATCATGCTTGAGGATCTCAAAGTCCTCCTGTTTGAATAATAAAAATACAGACTCGGTTACCAACTTTTTTGTCACCATAAAGTGTTGAATTGTAATTCCATGAAAATTCTATTAAAAAATATATATGTAATTGTAGTGGAAAGCAGAATAAACATTAACATTTGACTCGAGCAATATTTTTTTTGATTTTGCAAATAAAGCTCTGAGATATTTGCAACTTAAAAATTTATATTGTTCTCTGCTTTTTTCTACAGGTTAGTTGCAAAGTGTCACAGTTCATCTATCTGTACCTAATGGGTTGCAACTACTTTTGGATGCTGTGTGAAGGCATTTACCTGCATACTCTCATTGTGGTGGCTGTTTTCGCCGAGAAACAACACTTGATGTGGTATTACCTTCTTGGCTGGGGTATGCAATTTCCACATTCAATGTTTTTAGGCTAATGCAATCTCTTACTCCTTTTCATGAGAATTTGAACATCTGTCCCTTTGCTTCGCTGAGCTGGTAGCTTTGAACAGCGATGGCACACCCCTCTTCTTTGTCTATACTGTTTTAACAGTCTTAGAAATGTTAATGTAGGAAGTTGTATGTACCTCTATCTTTGCTGAAAGAGAGATTGTGCATTTCTGGAGTCAGGAAGGGACTCCTCCTTTGTATAGAGAAAATAGTCTGCTATTATAAAAAAAGACATTAAGAAGTAATTATTCATTGTTCCTCATCTCGGAGATGTTTATTCAGGAATGAATGTTTGTTTTCAGAGAGGTCTCGCCATGTCTAGGGTGGAGGGTCAGAACTGAGTTAGAGATGGCCAAGGATTTATTTTTCCAGCAGTTCCATTTGACCTGTATTGTTCACTAAGCAAATACAGAAAGGCTGTAGCTGAAGATCTCAAGTAATATCAGTATCAAAACTAACAAGCCAAACCTGGTCATTTCAGATAATGCACAACAGCTTATTCACAAAGTGCAAGTGAGGGCTTTCTCCTCAGCTTCAGTGTGTTGGCGCATTCAGCTGTAATGTGACTTGGTACCTGGGTCATGGGGCCCCTAGCTGTCCCACTACAGACACAGCTGAGATGTGGTTAAAAGATCAGAGATGCTCTGCAGCTTCTGAAAATTAGGTACCACCAAGGTGTCAAGAACCCCAGATAACTACTTTATTTATTCTTTTCAAATTTTGAATGTGGCCTGATTTCCAGTCTGTTTTCAGATTTTTTTTTGCAGGTGACCTCGTTTTCTGAATACTTGGGCAAGTATCAATAAGAATGTAATCAACATTGATAATCATGCTGTTAAAGCTGTGGTCATATATACAATTACCTTTTTAATATTACTTACCTATTTAGCATTATTGCAGATTGCAGTCTGAAAAACATCTCTGTTCATGAAGATTGGTCTTTGCATTCTAAAAAGTTATAATTTGATTTACCTTTTCTTTCTGTGTGTTGGCATGAATTTCCTGGCAAGGCAATGGGAATAAGGTTTCATACACCTCTCGGAAAGAAAGCTGAGAAAATAGAAATGCAATTGGTCCCTTCTATCTTATTTGCTCTGCAGGGATATAGTTTGGATGATGGGAAAATGTAAAAGATTCCTGCAAGAGGTGCAAGTTTACTTAGTTTTTTGCCAGGTTTATATATGAAGAAAACATTGTTTTTTCTTTGCAGGTTTTCCACTGATCCCTGCCTGCATACATGCCGTTGCTAGAACCTTATATTATAATGACAAGTAAGTAGCATCTCAACTTGCTGTGCAAAATTGTTATACTTTCTTTAAGGAAAAAAAAAAGGAATACAACAGATAATAAGATGCCAAATGTTTTTTTTCTTTCCCTGTTTTCTCCAGTTGTTGGATCAGCTCTGATACTCATCTGCTGTACATCATCCATGGCCCTATTTGTGCTGCTCTGTTGGTAGGCATTTTTCAGATAATAATTTGTTTTTCTTATTTGATTTCTGGCTACTCTTCATGGGCTTACAAAGTTGGTAAGAGCCTAAAGCTAACATTTAGAGGTCACTGTCATTTGCAGGACTCTCACTTAACCCAGTAGGTGCCTTAGACACACAAGATACACAAGTTTTGGCCTTATTAAGGAGCTATACCCCTGGCCCTTCGAGAAACTTGGGTTTTGCAATGTTGATTATCATCCCAGTTAAATGCTAGTGACAAAGAAAGACTAAATATTACCAGGAGTACTGGAGGACCACGTTCAAATCCTTCCTTTAGCTGCCCAGGCCATTTGCCAGGTTAACTCTACGACTAGCATCATCGTGTCACTGTGCTAATATGGCCAAACAGCAACCAGACTGGACCTCACTGAGATTCAGAAAGAGGTCTCTCGAATGTCAGGACTTACTGTGAGTGGGAATACGGGATAAAGAGAAACTAGAGCAGGCCCTTGGGAGAGAACCAGTTGGAAATAGTTCTGCAAGTATCTGTGACCATCCCTGCTCTGATACTAATCTAGCGATGTGTGCTTTGGCCACCGGGGTATTGCAACTCCTCTGCTTTATTAGTCCTCATGAACTCTTAGAGCGCAGTGTTCTGTCTTACACTCCAAGTTAATGCCAGCCCTATTACACAAAGGTTTGCTACTGAAGACATTAAATTCTAGGTAACTCACTCAAGACTCCACCATATAAAAATCAGTGTTGTACTTGAGTTATTCTAGGACTGAATTTAACCCATGAAATTCAGTCAGTAGATTATTGCTAAACAGAAATAGGTGTATAATAAAAGAAAATACTAATACGTACCTACTTACACAACTATCTACATAATTAATATCTATGAAAGCATAATGTAGATAATGCTGCAATGTAAAGGCATTCTGTATATGACCTGAATTAGCTGCTCATTATACAGTCATCTCTTTTATTGTAACACAGACTGCAAGCTGATCTGGCAAAGATATTGTACACGTCTGTTGACTTTTCTTAAGCCTTTTCAGTCCATGCAAGGAAATTCATTAAGAATGAAAACATTAAGTAACTTTTTGGTAATAATTTCAGTTTCTGACCTACATGAACTTCCTCTTCTGTTAAATAGTTAATGAATATTTGCAGAGGGCATTCTGTGCATATAGAATTCTCTCTGAAAACCGTTGCATAAATCCTGTGGTTCTTGTGACTCCCGTTTTCATTCACAGAGAAATTAGCTGGTGAACTTATATTTTGAAGATTGTGTTGACACCATGACACACCTGAGGTCCTCTGCAAGGGAAGCCAGAGGCAGTCCCCATGAAATTATTGAGATCCATGGCTCTTGGGGTGTGAATTATTACTGATAAGCCCTTGTCATGTTAGTCAGGTCTGCCATAAATGTTCATGTGAAGACACTTTAACTAGTGCTTTAATCTGCAAACTTAAAATAGATTCTAAATCCTTTCAATTTTCCTTCTCTCTAATTTACACAGAAGGTGAAATCCTGTTTTCACAGAAAGGGATGGGATTTTTTTGCTCATTTCAGTGGTGCTGTGTTTCACCCAGAAACTGTATGCTATTCTTGTCTTGTTCTTATTTCCTTTATTTAGGTCTCTCTTCACAGATATATCAGATAGGTAAAGCTCTTTAGAGCTGAGATATAATTCATATTAGTCAGAGCTTGCTTAAATAACAACAGGAAAATTTATGTTAAAATTATAAAACTATACCATCTCCCATTAAGTGACCTCATTTTAAGATTCAAGATCATTTTCCCCTTCCCAGCAGTGGCCTCCACAAAGTCACACTGAAAACAATGGCAAGACTCCTGCTGGTTTCAATTGTACTGGATCTGTCAAGTCTTCTTCCCACTCAAGGCAACATTAAGAATGTCCTCTGATTTTATTAGAAGCATAATAATCACCTCTGTGGGGTTGATTTGGGCAGAAACTGTGTCCACTCTCTTTGTAATTTACACATATGTATACCTTTGATATTTCTATATTTTCCATGAGCTGAATGAAGGGGTTTCTCTTGCATTTTTCTTGCGTCATTGCAATCAGTAGACTTATTTGAAAACCATGTAGGAATAACAAAGATTAAGCACAACTATGCATCTTGTCTGTGATGTGAGAATACCTTAAAGGGGTTGCTTTCCTTTCTGGTAACAAAAAATGTAATGTCAATTCAAGCCAGGGATAAAGACATTAGATGAAATGCATGTGTTTAGGCTTTGTGAACAGAACCCTCATTTGCTTAAGCAGCTTGCTTGCCAGATACAATTTTCACACTTTACTAAGCATGACCTGCTTTAGTAGACATTTAAGCAACAATATTAAACTGCAAATTAGACAACAAGGGAGAAGACACTGTTTCTGCTTGCGGGAGAAAGATCTCAAAGAACTTGAAGAGAACCGTCAAGTGGGTGCCAGGGAGAATTGGCAAAAGCCAATGGGAATTTAACTCTTGTACATCACTGAAAATCCTACAATTACATAAAGTTAACAATAATGCTGCTTCTACGGCCCCTGCTATTACATAACTGTGATCAGATCCCTGCCAAAGAAACGGGAAATGGGAGCAGACACAGGTTGCATTTTGATTGGAATTGCCTTCAGTTGACCGTTTAATTACAACTGTTGGCCTAAGCAACCACAGTTAAAGAAATAGTGTGGGAATGAAACACTAGAGGGTGATGTTAGTTTTTATACTAGACAAACATTGATCAAACTAGAGGAGGGGGGAAAAAAGCAACAGGTTTGAACTTTAGTGAAAGCAGTAGTGATTTCAGTGTAGGTTTTAGATGTGCCAGTGCACCAGTGATTTATTTTGCATTGGTGCCACTGAAAGAGTAAGTTCCTGTGCAACCTGCTCTAGGTGGACCTGCTTTGGCAGGGGGGTTGGACTAGATGATCTCCGGTGGTCCCTTCCAATCCCATGTGATTCTGTGATTTAAGTATGCCATTATTTATAAAACTAATACAGGGATGTTTATTTTAGCCTATACTAATGTTATGTGTTAATGTTGTAGACTGATGGCCCTTTATGGACGCAAATTCTTTTAGCAGAAGTAAGTTTACTCAGTGAAGGAAGTTCGGGTGCTCCTAGCTTTGTCACTGACCTATTAATGACTTTAAGCTGGACTTAGTACAAGACTTAGGAGTTTAGAAGTTGAATGCTTAGCATTCATATTCCCAGCCTTGGGAATGTCCGCAGGCCAGGTATAAAACTTGTCTTTGTGAGCACGTACACGTGTTCTGCCCAAGCACGCCAGGCTCAAGCAGGCTGAGATCTAAAGCTGCATAGCTAGATTAAAAGCCATGCAATGGCTACAAGCTAGTATCTAAGAATCCCTGAGTTTCTTGAGCTGAGAATGGTCTGTTTTCATCATCCTTAGGAGGAACTTAAACTGAATTTAAGCCTACATGCTAATAAGGATTACCATACTGCTTAGCACAAACTCAACACGGAGAGAAGCAGAAATATGAGGGACCCAAGGAGAGTTTCATTTAAGACCTGCAGCACCTATTGACTTAGCAGCTCACCTAAGTTCACAGCCGCTCTTAAGGCAGAATCTAAACTCTATTAAGTATAGGCACCATCATTTCTTTTTATCTAGGATTGCCTTCTCTGCCTGTGGTTCCATTTTTGTTCGTTCGCCTGGTTTCAGGACCCTGTGGAGCTGCCAGTATTTTACTATGTGTTCGTCCTGCAGCTAGCGCAACGGGACTCCTTTGAGGCTTTACAAACCATCAGGGTCAATTTGATGATAACACACATGCGAGTAGTTCCACTGGCCTACTTTTGCTTAAATGTAAAAATCTACTCACTACCTTGCTAAAGTCAAGACCTGTTTTCATCACTTTAAGAATTCAGTTCATCCTGATCTCACTGTATTTGTGACAGAAGAGATACACATCAAAAATTGGCGCTGCATACTTTTACTGACACTCGTACTCTTCTTCTCTGCCTTCTGCTTCGCATCATTCATCCTTTCTGTTTGCCCGAATACCTGTTTGCAAATTCTGTGTGTGCTTATTTTTTTGTGCTTTTTTGTTGTTGTTGTTGTTTTGGTGGGTAGGTGGAACAATTAGAAAAATTCTGTGCATTTCAGCGTGTTGTAAATGAAATAGTTTGCCGGGTGGTATTTTACTCCTGGCTGCTGCAACTTTCTTCAGTTAGCATTCAAAGACAGTACTATAGGAATTGGCCACGCTACCAAAACACGAGAGGGCTGAGAACTCTGTGTTTGAGACATGTTGATTTTGAACTAGTAGATGTGAGAAGGATTAAATTTAGAAATGGAGGAAGGACTTATTGTCTATGTGTACTATAGGAAGTTGGATGAGGATCGTGGGCTGCATAAAATCTAAATAAATCCCTTGAGAAAGACCTTGGTTGCTTAAACAAAGCTTAAAGGTAGCTGGAGACTTCCAGGAGAAACTCATGCAGTAGTTTCCTATGTAAAACTGTTTCCTGTTAAGATGATTTAAATAGCATGTAAGTAGAATATAAATAACATCACATATCTGTCAAGGGCCTTGTTGCTATAACAATATGCAGCTGTTTATCGTGAAAACCTAAACTGACATGAAAGAATTCTGCCAGGGTTGTGGAGGACATGGTGACACACATGGTCTGAAATGGCTGCCCCGTTTGCACTTGTCCTACAGCAAGACAGAGGCCTCTCCCTTAGACCAGGAGCTCCTCGGTTTTTTTAGAAGGGAGTTGTCTGTTTGTCTCTCTGTCTGCTGGTTTCTTCCCCCGCTCCCCCCTTCTGTCTCTAGACAGTTGTTGACAAGGACAGACAATTGAAGAGATAGGACCAGACTCCATATCTCCCCCTTCCACAGTGGATCCCCCAAGCAGCATTGTCCAGCCCCTGTGCCCTTGGGCAAGGCGGTGGGACTGGCTGAGCTCTCAAGGTCTCTTCTAGCTCTAGTTTCTATAAGGGGCTGCCGTTATTGCACGACAAGTGAAAATACGGTGTAATCATCCCTAACATTGCTGTTGCTCTGGTTACTCACATCCTTAGGCTGTTGGGTATATGTACGTGTGTGTGTGCATGTATTAGTTTTGTGGTTGCTTACAACGAGTGCTCACACGCTGAAAGATACAGTCTGCATAGTTCTGGTTTCAGTTTGGGATTATTTTATTTATTTTTCTTAAACTGAATGAACAGATATACATTTTTTTTTTCTTCTCTATAGATTTGTCAAATTTATATCTAAAAAGTAGCTTTTTGAAGAACCGTACTTAAATACAAAGATGGAAGAGGATCATCCTCTTTCTTGACCAACCTAAAAATACTTCATCATTTAAAAAAAAACAACAAAACAAACCATTTCCCTGTGTACTGTTATTGCGATAGCAGAGAGAAAGGTGCGTGGATTGTTAACACTAGAAGACCAACAGTTACCTGGATGGATACTTGCTTAGTAACTTAAAGGAATGGATGTGGATAACAGATGTTAGAGCCCACTCTTGGTTACTTAAAGGTGTTTTCAAGAAGTTTTAACTCATGTTTATTGTGCAATCACAATGCTATCCATGTAGTATGACTTTTCTTAAGTTTCTGGCTTTTAGTATCAGAAAACAGCGTGTGGGATTATTTTTCAGATGATCTTCAGTGTCATTTTCTTTTCTGACAGGTGAATCTCTTCTTCCTGCTAAATATTGTTCGTGTTCTCATAACCAAGCTGAAGGACACCCACAAGGCAGAATCCAACCTGTACATGAAAGCAGTCAGAGCTACCCTGATTCTTGTTCCGCTACTTGGCATTGAATTTGTCCTGTTTCCATGGCGACCAGAAGGCCGGATCGCGGAGGAAGTGTATGACTATGTGATGCACATCCTTATGCACTACCAGGTAGGAAGCACGAAACACTTTTTGCTCACTTGAGCTAGATAGCAGTTGGCATGTGAAGCAAATAAAAGAGAAATGATTGTGTTATTTTAATTTTTAAAGACCTTCATGCAATATTCTTGTAAATGACTTTCTCATTATGCTGAATTTTCATTTCTTAAAAGAAAGAAACATCATGGTAGATAGCTGACCCACTCATTTTTAGTAATTTATTTTTTTTAAAAATTCACCACGTTTAGATTTGTACTACTTTTTTTTGGCTATCTATATCTGAATTTTATCAGGAATCTCTAATTATCTCAAACCCGGAAAAATCCGTATGCATGTGAAATAAAGTAGAATTATTTTATTTTACAGGGTCTACTGGTGGCTACAATTTTCTGCTTCTTTAACGGAGAGGTAGAGTAACAGTTTTTAATATGTTTATAATACTTTTCCTATTTTATATATTTCTGTTTTGTTTCAGCAATTAAAGAGATGGTAATTTTTGAATAATTTTTTAAAAATTTCTGAATCTAAATCTGTCAGGTAAAAAATAATTTAAAAAAAATCTGTCTGCCAAGAGCAGAGCTTGGGAAAGACTATGCCATCATTCGTGGCACCAGTAAGCTCTTCAGGACTGACTCATTTGTGCTGAGCAATATACCTGGCTCTTGATTATATAAGGAATTGAAGACACTTGACGCTTTGATATAAATTCTCAACAAATATCATATAAAAATAAAATGCAATTCAACATCCAGATGATATACTCGTCTACCTTAGAAGCTGTATAGCATCTGTTATCCTGGAGAACCACTGTATTTGGTCTTTCTGCAGCAGGAATAGAGCATACTGGATACATGATGCTGTGCTGGGGTACTCTTGTGTTAGGACAGCTCTTTGGGAAAATTTTAGGCTGAAGTTTGGAAAACTGGAAAACTTTTTTAGCACAGCTGAAAAATATCATTCCAAAAGTCAGAACTTAATAGCTTACCGTGCTTGGGTCAGAAATATGTGTTGAATAGGAACTGCACTTTTAAGAAACCATCATCAGTCAATTCCAAGGATAAACTTTATTCTTAAGTTAGAAGTTTTCAGTATTTCAGGAATATATAGTACTGATTCTGTTGAAGCTGACAAGCTTTGCTTGATCTTGAATAGATGAAGGTCCAGTGCACACAGTGACTTCCATCTAGAAGCTCTGGCCCAGAAGCTGTACTTGAGAGTACATTTAGGCGCCTTACCGTGGCAGAGATCAAAGTGGTAGAAAGGCTAAAAAACAGAGAGAGAAAATTGTTAATACAGCTCTTTCTTGCAAACGCCTCTCCCTCCCCATCAGCCCCCCAAAACCCAACAAATGAACAAAAACACGCCACCAAAACACAAACTGGTACTTTTCCAACACTTTTGGCAGAGGAACAATTACATCCTACACTTATTCCTACACGTTTGTTCGTTTGTTCTACATCTAGTGCAGTTGCAGTAGATGACTGTAAGCAGATGTGTGGGAATAACCAGATGTTTTCACGTGAGTGAACCCTTTCTTTTATCAGATGTTAGAAAATTGTATCAGTGTGCTTTATATCATGTTATTGGACAGCAATATTTACTTACAGGTCAATATTTGGCTAATACCAGAATTGACTCGTGCAGATCACCCTTCCTTCTCTTCCTCACCCCGCAGTTGATTGAATTGCAATGAAACTTCCATGGGGTTTCAAGGTTTATTTTTATTCCCCCCAGAAATGTGTGAGTCTCAATGGTTTGGGTTTTTTGTTTGTTTGGGGTTTTTTTGCCAAGGAGGCAGAAAAGTTTAGTGGTCATAGGGCGGTGGTTTTGATCTGGTTTTAATGTAAAGTAGATCCAGGTTCACGTCCCCGCTCATATATTTGATTCAAAGCAGAATATGTCATTAACTGTTCTGGATCTGATTTGATTGCTTGCCCATTTTCAGCATTGATCTTTCACACAATCTTTCCCTTCTCAATTTTATAGTTCTGAATGCCTTCTAAAAACAGATATTTAGAAAAAATCAAACGGAGAATTTGTTCTGCTCCAGTGCAAAATCGGGGGGGAACCCCGGAAATCTCTGCAGTTTCTATGAAACAACATTGTCTGCTGCTCAGTTCTGCCTTTTTCTTCCGTGTGGATCTTCTGAGGCTACTTTATTACTTGAACAAATTGAAACCCCGTTTTTAAAATACTATATAATCAGTAAGAATTGTAGCTGTTAATATTCCATTGTTACAAACTCATATTTTTGCACGCTCTCTTTTGCTGTGTAAGAAATGCAAACTTGAGTCATCCCACTAATTCAGTATCCTAAATTCACCATGGACTGATCAGTGGTAAAAGATGAGCTCTTCCACCACTTCTGCAAATGGTAACAGAGGAATCGCTTCTTGAACATCTGTTGGCAGGATAGTGTTAAAAGGGAGATTTAGCCATTTTAACATGTATTAATTTAGGCACTTAATTTTAGACCCTATGCCTTGACTTTGTCAGTTAAACTCACCTGTCTGTATTTGCTCTCTATAGAGTGGAAACGTATGTTTTTTAAACCGGTTTTGGGTTCAGTGCTTCAATGACCACTATTCGCTGGGTTTTTTTGTTATTACACCTTGTTCAAGAAGGGATTTATTGCTTTATAAACAACTGTATTAGTAAGGAAATCCATGGGGAGAATGACAGTACAATTAGAAAAAAGAAGCGTTTCCTTTGTCTACTAAAAGATTCTGCTTCTGGCATGAGAGCCTGCAGGCACACGTGTATTCTGTTGCCATTACACTATCTTTTTGTCATAACAATGCCTGAACAAAGCCTGCAACCGGGGCTTAGCTGTTGTGTACAAGATTCTTCTTTATCATCACCTGTCATAGCAACACCTCGTTAGAGACTGTACAAAATGAGAGGCATCAGAGAGTGGTGTTAAAGCTTGTCTGTAGTAAGTCTATGGTTTAAAGGTGAATACTGATACTGGAATCAACACTTAGTGACAATGGGGCAAAGATTTTCCAGTGGAGTATTAGCAATTAAAAATGCTAAAAGTACTGATTTCTTTCTCTCGAAATCTTAGAATATCCCAACTGCTCCTGTACCTGTTAAAGTTTTCTATACCAAATGTCAGGAGCCAAACCCTGTTCACATGATGGCTTGCAGGTCACCTCTGGCCAAAAAGTGAATAAAAGTCATCTGCTAGCAGAGAGCTCTAGTGAAAAGAAACTAAGAAATGTCAGAAAAATAGCTGGTATGTCCTACTGACTGTAGCCAAGGAACATCTCCAGACTTCTTGAGCAGCGCAGCCAGGCATGGTCTGTCAAATCCGGTTCTAACATGCACTGCAGCTGTTTGTCACAAACCTCCTACAGACAAGGGCAAACGTGCAAAGTCTTCATCTTTATATTCTGTGGCAAGGCTTCCCTAAGGACACTCACATGCTTATGTCCCAGCATCCCACAGAGTAAGATGCTTCTTGACGACCTCAACGTGTTTTCCAGTTTGAGTTGGCTTAGAGCAGCCTTTGGGGTGACACA
Organism: Numenius arquata; assembly: GCF_964106895.1. NCBI lineage: Eukaryota > Metazoa > Chordata > Aves > Charadriiformes > Scolopacidae > Numenius > Numenius arquata. The sequence goes on from NC_133578.1 coordinate 36,301,394, forward strand.
GGCTGCAGTCAGAGGAGAAGCTTGTCCCAGATCTCTGGTAAATCAGTAGAAAGATTCCTCTTGAGCTATTAATAACGGGTGATAATAATAGCCTACGCTATCTACGTCAGGTTTGTGGGGTTGGTGGTTTTTTTTCCTTCCACTGTCTATAGAAATGTTGCAGTAAAGATTATAGTCCCAGGTTTGCAGGATTATACAATCCCTTTAATTACTAGGCAAGGTTGTGTTGTTTGGTTGGTTTTTTTCTCCTTGTCGGCTATTGAGCTGTTTGATTTCTGCTATATTGAACATCAAGCTACTAGTATGTTTAAGAGCTGACTGGAAGGAGCCCTTTGTGAAGACTCATCAAAAAGAGCCATTACTAACTAGTAAAGTGAGAAAGCAAGAATCTTCCAGCTGGAACTGGAATCTCTATTAATGACTGAGAAATTAGATTTATTACATTGCTTTCTTTCATTAAATGCATTGCTTAATATCCTTTCTTATAGCAAAGTAACGAAGCGATACCCCTCCTGAGCTGAATTTACAGCTCTGTGCAACTGCTTAAAGCTGAGGGAAGAGTTCTGTTTTCACTTCATGGGTAGACATGCATATTGTCAAACAACGTATAATTAGTGGTAAAATCAGTTGTCTCTTTTTTTTTTTTTCCCCATCTTCTTCTACAAATGATTGATTTGGAAGTTTAGAGAAGGCAGAAAGACAGTAATAATAAATCAAAGGATGTAACACCCTGTAGGAATACACACGTAGTAGGAGAGAGGTGAAGTACCAACTCAGCAGTAACAGAGAGGCTTTGGGAAGAACGCCAGAAATACGTGGCTTAGTTAGAAATGCAGCGAGAGAGCGTGATGGGCACTGGGGCGGGCATCGAGGAAATGGTGTTTGCCTGTTCAGGAAACACTATTCATAGCAATTTGTTACTGGCCAGAGAGCAAGCTAAGCAGACTATTTTCTGCCTAGAAGCAGCCTGAAGCCACTTGTCTTGCGGGGATACTGATGGTTCTCTTGAGCTATGGGGACTGAGATCCTTTAGGACCGGTTTATAAATGTTATTAACAATTGAAAATAAGATGAACAAACAAATGTTACTGAAGCAACCAGGAGGAAATGTGGGAGAGGACCTGAGTGTAAGGCTTCTTTGCAACTTGGCAATTCCAGCTTATTTCCCAGCTCTGCTGATAGACTTCTTTGACCTTGGTTAAGCCATTTAGTTGCAGATACCGATGTTTCCCTATCTCTTGCCTGTTGTCTGTCTTGTCTAAAGAGAAAATTGCTCAATATGTAATTTTTTGAGCATGTGTCTACAATAAAACACTAATCTTCTTAAGGTAATAGACCATGGAAGGGAGAACAAATGGAACATGACTTAGTGATATGCACAGACTGATTTTCCTTCTCAGAAAAGATGGAATTTTGAATATGCCCTTTCTCTTGGCTTTATGAGGGATTACAGGAAATGGATTCAACCTATGCAAAAAGTTAAGGCTATATATTGCTATGCAATGCAAGTTAATTAATCAAAAACTCCTGTGATGAAACAAGAACTCTCCATTTAGACTCAGAAGAAATACAGACTTTTGATATGAAGAGCAATAACAGCAGAAGTGTTAAGACACTTGACTTCTCTTCAGTGTTTGCATATTTGTGTTTAGAAGTTTTGGGTGGATTAGAATGCTTTTATGAATCGTAAAAGAGCGTCTTCTTTGCCCTAAAATACTAATTTTTTATGCTACTCAGTTGATACTTCTTCCCTTACCCTTTTACATTTTCTTTGTAAGGATTCTGAGAAATACGAAGTCCTCCTTTAAACAGAAGAGTCTGATACCAGACTGCAGGAAGTCTAAAAATTGCATCCCTTTTCTTCTATTTATTTTTCATAATTAAAGCCAGAGTAAAATTAGACAAAAGAAGCCATTGTGGTAGGGAAATGTAAAGCAAACACAAAAGAAACACTGAAGACATATGGAAAATCCTAAAAACGTTTACCCACAATATCAATATTTAACTGGGGGAATCACTGTTCAGTCTTTAGTTCTTATGTCTGTAACAAAGTGAAATGAAGGTCATGCTTGTGAACGGGGCCTGTGATTTGGGGTGCAGAGCTGGATAAATGTGTGTCAGTGTCCCCCCAGCATTTCTTGAAAGTCAGTGCCTTGCCAGTCAACGCGGGAATACTTTGTGTACAAAGTTGGGCTGTAAAGAAAATTAAATATTCATGACCTGTGAGCAGGTTTTTTTAATATTACAAAAAAAAAAAATCTCTTAAAAAAGCAACAACAATAGCTATCACCATTCTTAGCATTCCTCACTTGGCATCTTCACTGAAAAACTAATTCCATGTGAATTTCACGAATGTGACACTTCATCAATCCAATATGCACAGGTGTTTAACCATATTGTAGGAGAGGAAGGCTAAGATAAACATAACATCCTTTCAGTGGAGACGTGTAAACAAGCTGGGGCCTTCAGCTATTTTATCAGCTTTATTTTTAACTCTGGTAGAAATACAGAGTTCAGGAAATTGTCCTTCTATTCACTTGGTTAAGGTATGGTCAGGAATTAAGAAAGGCTTTCTTGTGGCAGAACCATAGCAAATGTAAATTACGGTTTGTTGAGAGTTTAAGAATTTACAGCTGCTGAGGATGTGGCCTTTGGAATAGAAGGGTGAATAGGAATGACCTTTTCCACCTGTAAATCTGACCTGTCTACACTGGGCTTCAGCCCACAGAGGAGAAAGCAGAACATTATGTTCTTGCTCCTCCTCCTGTAATTGTGATTTTCCTGAGCAACTAGTACACTACAATTGTAAAATGTAATTATTTTGCACCAAATTTGTCAAAGGATAATGCCTTCTTAAATTGTAAACCTTTCAGAACATGTAATGTGATGGATCACATATAGGTATCCCCATTTCCCAGGGTTATTCAGCCTTAATACTTAATTTGCTTAGACGCATTTATTATGGCACTCATTCACCGAAGAATGAAATCCAGTTATATCTTTCCCAATGTTTTATGTGCATTTCTTTTTTTCTGGCATAGGTCCAAGCTGTTTTGAGAAGACACTGGAATCAGTACAAAATCCAATTTGAGCACAGCTTCAGCCACTCGGATGCTATGCGCACCGCTTCCTACACCGTCTCGTCAATCAGCGATGTTCAAGGCTACAGCTACAATCACGACTGCACCAGTGAACATTTAAATGGGAAGGGCTACCATGACATGGAGAGTGTTGTTTTAAAAACTGAAAAGCTGTATGGTTGACCGCCAAAGGCTCGGCATATGCCAGTGTGCTTTACCCTCGTAGCTCATGAACTCCAAGTCCGATTTAATGACTTCACGGCCAGAAGATTTTACGTGACTCGGGATATGTTTTTCTCCTGAATGATGCAAACTAAACCAACAGGTTTGTCATATGTATGTATATATATATGGATATATACATATGTTTGTGTTTCTGTGTATCTATATAGTATGGACATCTGTACATATATATCTCTATATATGTATGTGCATTTATATAAGGATACAAACTTTGCCTCTTCAGTTTCTACTGTGTAGACAAAGTTGGCAATTTTTTGTAAAAAGGGAATCAATGAAGGATTTCTTATTTTCTTGGTAGTTTGTATAAGACTGTGTTGTGTTGAAGCCACTTCATTTGCCTATAGAATCTTAGAGTGTAAATACCGTACTGTAGTGTCTTAATTCAACCTAAAACAGAACAAAAGGGAATGGTTACAGTAGGTGCAATAATAACAATAGGTTGTCCGGGTTAATTTTGTGTCCAGCAATTGACTGTCGGAAAAGCCCAACAGGTAGCCTGAGATAACTGACTCCAAGATACTGATGGTTTGGTTTGGCCAGTTTGTTTTTTCCACTAATTTAAATCAAGCATAGAGACACTAGTGCAAGTCTGAGACTCTACGCACTTCTGTACTGCGATGTATTTTACAGCAAGCTTGGAGCAGTTTTATTTAAAATGTTTTTGCATATACGGGAGTGTCTCCTGCTCCTCAAGTTTATGGAAGATTCTTATTGGTTTAACACGTTAACATCAACGAGGCCTTATTGCCAGAAAGAAAAGTAGTAACCTCAATAACTGTCAATCCTTGCAGACACTAATACATAATTGAAGCTGATGGAATTTCACTGTGTGGTTAAGGAATTTACTCAACTAGGAAAAAATCATGTACAGAATTTGTTGTAGTCATTTTGTTGTTTTATTTTAAGTAGTTCCCTGGCCATACGCTTAAGAATTTATTCCTTCATTCTTGGGGCAAAGTTTTGATTAATTTTGTGGCTTTTTTTGGTCTGAGAAAAGCATGCAAGACTAAACACAGCGCAAGTGACATACTACCTTTAAAGTCAGTGTATAAGATTCAGACTAATTGAGCAAACTAAGGTTAGTAATTGTCATTATTTGGAAAATCCAATATGAAGTTTGTCTTATAAAGGTTCAAAACATTACGGATTGAAAATTTTAATATTATTTTGGAGTGCTTGATACTGAATCTCTATCTCAGTTAATTAGCTTAGAACAGTACTTTATAAGCTGTTTCTTTGGTGAAATAAAGAATAAAGGTCTCGCTGAAAATGAGGAGGTTGTCGGGAAGGTCTTGAGAAAATGTGTCATTATAGCAATCTATGTTCTTGTAAATCTTTATGCTTTAAAGAAATAGTAGGTTTTTTAAAGTGAAATGACAAAAATGCTCAAGAATGAGGGCATGATATGATAAGAAGTGAATTTAGAAAAGTCTTATTAAAAATCACAAAAGTAGAAAAAGCTTTTATTGGTTTATTTTGAAGATAAGCCTCCTTCAAGTGGGAAAAACCAAAACAGTAGAGGAAAGTAGATGCTGGAGTTGATAGACTATCATGCTAATTAATGTGTATATGGTGCATGTAAGCCAGTCAAAAAAATGAAAGACAGTTCTTTCTGAGACAACTTCAATTTCAGTTTTAAATACTTAATTTTGTATATGAACAACTTGATTTTGACATTTATACATTTTTGTCAGTAGTCTTTCTGTAAGCTTCATTAGCATCTAGTTAGTTCGCTGTCACAGTGTTTATTGGTTTGTGACTCATAAGGCTTTAAATGCTCTATATTTAGAAGGAAAACATTAGGACGATGTGGTAAGTTCACGCCACTTGCACCTTTCCGTAGTTTTTTTACAGTTCTTACATCTGGAATTTGAATTTAGAATGCGTTTTATTACTGATTTAGTTTCATAGTATAGAATCTCAGCTAGGATGCACAAATAAGTTTTTTGTTCTTTTGCAAGGGTGTCTGGTTGATCGATGCGAATGGTTTGAGAACTGGTTGGATCCTGTACTTTAGAGTAGTGTGAAATCTGGCGATCAGATGTCACCATCTCTTAAACTGTAAGAATACAGTAACAGTACCTGCTACAACGTGATTAGAGGTTACTTACAACTCTGCTTGCTGATCTATGTAGTGTTACTTAAAATCTGTGCAATGTTCTGAAAATAAAAATATTAGTGGTGCAGAAAATCCCTGCCCTGGTATAGCAGCTTTACATTTGGGGACCAGATCATCAACTGGTATAAATCTGTCTTGAGTTCCATTTTCAGAATCGATGGGTACCAGCTGAGAAGCAAAGCCCAGGCAGACATCTGTCCATTTAAAAGTGCTTTGAAGTCCTTTATGGCCTATTATCAGACAATTATTTCAATGGTACCTGGTGGGTTGTTATAATTAAAAAATATGTGATGGTTTAGAGTGTGATATAGTATTAGATTTTGAATTAAGCTTCCTTCTCAGCTAGGCAGTTAAAATTTAATAGCCTATAAAGGTTTATCATTTAATGTAAAGTAGAAGTTGCTATTTGCTCCCTGTCCTCTGTTAGAGAAACCTGTAAAGGTGATTTAGGAGGGAAAATTGTTTTTCCACAGAAATCATCCTAATTCTAGGTGGACAATCCCAGCATGCTTCTAGGAACACATCTTCACTTTGGAAAAGAGACACACATCCACCTGGATGTGCAAGAAAATGTTTGTGACTGTGGAGGATTACATGACATAGAAGAGCTCCATTTCCCCCCTCCTCATAAGGTTAACTAACCTATTTCCTATTGCGCATTGGAAAATACAAATTTCCTATTTTGTCTTCCTACCTCACCTTTTTCAGTTCCTACACAACCAAGAGAAGGATCTGCTGCTTAAAATGTTTTTCTGTCACAATAAAATGAAAATCAAATCCTTATGCTGATTTCTCATGGCTTATTTTCTACTTTACAGAATGCTGTAGTCCTTATCTGTATTCTTTAGGATGGAAGTAAACTCTGATTTGGTAGGGCTGTGAGATTCCTTTGAACATGCAAACAGTTATCTGTTATTATTTGCTCTTTTTTGTTTTGTTTTGTTTTGTTGTTTAGTGAGGATTTATTGTATCAATCTAAAGGGGCTACAGAAATACTTGTCTTCTATTTGGTATCTGTAATACCAGCATGTTAGTATTCTATGAGAGGGAACGTCTATTTTTAATGCTACTGTCTTCAATTAATAAAACCATTGCAGGGTTCCCCTCAGTTCTTTGTTTGTTTGTTTAACGTTAGCGTTTATGCTATGTATTTTTTCATTGTGATGATCTACTAGAGTATTTGGCTGTAGAAATGCTGCAACACGTACTCCTTTTCATGTCATGAAACATTTGGTCTGGAAACCAGGCAACATTCAAGTATTGTACTTTGTAAATAAGATTAATAGAAGCTATAGCATTGTATTTATTGCTTACATTAAGAATGAAATGGGAAAAATGTGAAGTTATTTTTGGTTGTGCTTTATTTTCATTGTGTTCATAAGAATCATCATGCATTTCAATTGCTGAAAGAAGTTATTATGTTTATGATCAATAAAATATTTCTACATTTATTTGGATCTCTTGTGCTGTAATATGGAAATAACAAAGCTGATCTAAAGTTGGCCTTCAGAGATGTCTTATGCTGTGTGTTAATTAAAGATTAACCTAGGGAGAAATTCATTACATACAGTTACTAACAATTACTCAGTTTTTAAGTGTTTGTTTATTTAATACTTACATTTTGAATGCATCGTAGAGTGCTGCATTTCTGGAAGAAGCTTGCAGAGATGACTTAATGTAAGATGGCTGCAGTTAAATTATTTACTCGAAAGCTTCATGTGCCTATTTATTTGTCTCCTGAATCTGCTTTTTTATTAAAAGTTACAAATACTTATGTTAAGTATGTAAGCCAAATTTTCTGTTCCATCATGAGCTGGCAGCAGAGTAGAGAATTAAGTAAATGTATCTATCTTTCTCATTCCATCAGTCGAGGTGGAGTTCCTCTCAACATGGTGTTCAGCCAAAGAGACTGATCTGGGCAAAACATGTTTTATTCTGTAAGAGGACAAGAAACAAAGCAATAGAAAAAAATGAGTGAGATTTCCCCTGCCCCACCCCTCCAACAGAACCCATGGTGTCTGCACAAAAGCTGTGAATGACAGGTATGTTTTAAATCTGTAGAACTGAGTCTGCTCTTTGAATCCTCAAGCCTGTCTGCCCTTTGAGAGATGCCTACCAGCATGTAATTGCTGAACTTTAGAATCGTATCAGCTGATGATCAAACCACTCTAGCACAGACAGGGGAAAATGCCAAAGTATATGGGCACTTAATCTACAACTTGAGTGCTCTCTCACCCAACCTGCACTTCAGCACGGGCACTGGCCACAGTAATACGTGGGTGTAGCAGCTTTAATGAGGAAGCATTATAATTGCAGTTACATCGGGCCAACTTGGTTCTCCGTACACTGTCGCAGGTCTTAAGTTTCATAAGCTGACTGGGTTAAGTGTGCTTCTACCCACAGTAACAACACATGAAATTTAGGCATCTATTTTCAAGTGCAATCTGCGGGAATTCTGTTTAACTTGCTCAGTCATCCGAAACTGGGACAGTGTTCTTTTTGAAAGCTTTTGTGCAAATCCCATGAAATTTAGAGCTAGACTGCTTACTTGCTTCCAGAGTGAAACATATTGCTTCAATATTTTTTTTTATTAACGCATTCGAGTGGGTTTCTACCACAGCTGCTAAAAAAAAATCTGGCAATACAACTTTAGAATAACCTATAACCTGTCTGTATTGTTTTTAATTTCAGACTGCTTCTCCTAGACTTTATGTCGGGGTGAACTGAAGGTACGGACCATAGCAAACTCCTCTCCTTCAGCAGACTTCCATTAAAAGGCATACAGGAAATCACCACCGAGAGTTGTTAAAAGCCTTAGTCAGGTAAACAAACACACAAGGTTCTTTAGTGTTAGCTAGTAGCCATAAAAAGCAGTTAAATGCTTCATTTAGCCTGAATTTCCTCATTTCAGAGATTTGCTTTACAAATGAGCACATATGATGACACTGTTTATAGTTTCCTTGTGATACAAGATTAAAAGCTAAGATAGCACAAAAAACTTCAACCGGGGTCAAAAAAAGCCCCAAGCTAAGGCTTGGTAACCTATTTGCTATTGCTGTGGAAGGCCTCGCTACAGTAAGAGTTGCCATGGCCTTATTTCCAAATGGGAGGTAATGTAACAGACAGAAATAGGGCTAGAAATCTTACTTTAATTGATAATTAAATTTCAGTTCTGTTGAGCTGTATACAATAGCTGTAACTGGAATGAACTATGACTGCGTAGTTAAATTATTTTTTATATACTTCTAACTTGCATAAATCACTTTAGTATATATTATATACTGAAACAGCAAATAACTGCTGGTAAGTACACTGCACTTTTTATCCTTTTTTTTTTTAAATATAAAGCTTTTCATATTCTTTACACATAGTGGTAAGAATTAATATCTCATTGTCCATGTGAAAAAGCTGAAACTTAAACCACGTAAGTGCTTAAGCCAGTGATAATGTTGGATGTAGCCTGTGTCCAGTTGATGGATTAAAGCTGTGCTCAGAACACACAACTATGGAGGACCTCAGTTAATTGGCAGCTCTGAGAGAAAAAAAAAAAGCTACTTTTTTATATTTTCCTATATTTACATGAAAGTATCAGAGTGAATAAGTACTCAAACAGAAGAATAAATAATTGTGTTATTAACATTTAAAAAAAAATAATTAAAGACTACAGCGCTTAAGGGGTGGTTTCAGGAGACAAAGTGTAATAGAAAGGAGAATAAATTTTCGTTGCATGTGGAGCTGTAACCACTCTAGAAAACAGCAGAGCAAGGATCACTCCTCAGTTTTGAAGGGAAGATACGTACAAATCAGAGAATGGTGACTGACTTTGAAAAATAAAAGCTCAAAGGAATATGGAAACTCAATTAGGGAGTAATTCTCCCTAAATTCTCTCTAACTTCTTTAGCATAGCCCTTTTTATTTATTGGCAAGCTAAAGAACAGAATTTTTTAAAATCTTTTTTTTTTTAAAGAAAAAATAGGAAGAATAAAAGCTGTGCTTCTGTTTGCTTTAAGAGAGACACAATCCTTTGAGGTTGGATGTCAGGAAAGGATGTGTGGTAGTGGTTGAGGGTGGAGAAGAAAGAGGAAGAAATCATTGTCCTTGGTTTAAAACAACTTCACTCTGAAATCTCATTTCAGCTAAAGCATATATAAAGCAATCCTGAGCTAAAGAAATGTACTCACGAAAAAAAAGAAAATAAGACTTCCTAATTAAGCCATGCAACATTTGAATACACAGAGATCTTAATAGTGAGTCTTAATACTACTCTGTGTGTGTGATACCCATATTTACAGTGTGATAATGTGCAATGGACAAATGCACGATCTCCCAACTCCTATTCCTGACTTTTGAGTAGGAGCCTGTAATTCCAGGGTTTTTTGTTGATCTCTAGTTCCTAGGACCAGGTGTCACTCAGTGGAAATTGTTACAGACTCTACTAACTCTAATTTATGTCTATTAGGACCAGCTAAGAATATGGCTTACTGCTTTCTACCAAAACCTACTCATACAATTTACTGCTCCTCTGTGATACACATACTCTGTATCTGCACATACAGAGTTCAAACTGTTACATTCAACAATTACTTTATCCTTTTATATAAGTAAAGCAAATCCCCCAAATCCAAATGTTACCACCAACAACATTTTGTCCTTATGTCCCGCAGTAGAAAAATAACACAAATGATATGTGCAGTAGCATTTGCAATTGGGGTCATATATACCTAAAAGCATGTAAACATAGGATTTTGCTCTTGAAAGAAAAATAAAACATAGCATCCTAACCTCTGTAAAAGAGTAAACTGTGATTCTTGTATTTTGTAGGTAATTTTAAAAGAGGAAATGCTCTTACAGCACAAGTAGCCCTGTAATCTTTAGACACGCCAACAAATACACTAGAAAATAAAACCAAAAAAACCCACCCCAAACTAACCAATTTCATATCACCTATTGCTACAGAATACTATTCAGTTATGATAAACATTCCACTCTCTGCAAGATCTGAAAATTACTTCCTTTGAAAAATATTCAAAGTGCTCTATTACAATATCTTGCATGATCTTGTCACGGCAGTCACCATCAAAGTAAAAGTTCTAATCCAAAGTTTTAGCTTTTATGGTTATCTGATTCTAGAAAAAAATATGTGCAGAGAAAATACAAAATTCACTTTGAACTAGTGGATCAACTACATACCAGAGTGAATAATTCCCGTTGTTAATGCTAAGTCTTCAAACTGATCTACTGCACATTGAAGGTAAATAAACAGAATTAAAGCAACAGAACTAAAACGAAAACCCTAATGAACACGAGTAAGCCTCTCTGCAGCTAGTGCTGGGCTACGGTGTGGGCTCTCTATTCATCGAGATTCGCTATTAACCTTTTGAGAAAGGACAAGCTGAAACTAAATGCAAAAATCTGCATCATATCAGGTTTTGTTTGGGGCAACAATTTGTGCTCAAACCCATCCTTGAAACTAGAACAGGCAAGGGGAGGACGGGGGAAAGCAGGTGGATGTGCTGAGACACGCATTCCGGAGTCTGCAGGCATGGGGCTGCTGAAGGCTACTGTGACAATTCTGCAGAGCTCCAATGCTGGCTATTATACCAGGGCAGAAACAACAGGTATAGAGTTTAGGAGACCTTTAGGAATAGCAGGATAAATCTTATATCGAAATAGCAATTTAACAACATAAGCAACCACAGGCCTGGACACATGAAAAAAACCTTAGAAAAAACAACTAACCTTTTTCAAATCTCACAGAAAAGCCTGAGTAAGGTCTATTTTTGCATATGTTGCTCCTATAAATAATAATCAATGAACAAAGCAAAAGCTTTTTCCCTGTCACTTGATCCTTACAGACTGCCATCCTCTTTTTTCAGGAGCCTGTCTCTAAACTGTAACAAGAGCCTGAAGGGAAGTTCAGAGCTGACAGCCCCCTGTTTATAATTAGAATTATTATCTATGATCTCACAGCTGTATATTTTTAATAACTTTTAAAACATACTGCCTAAATGAAGAATTAAGATTCATCCACATGGAGTTCATGCTTCATTTGAGACAAAAGACGCATATGATAGTTTTTTAGATTAATCTCAGTTTTATCACGACCCAAAATAAAAATGCACCAAGTTTTAAAGATATTTGCAACTACAGTTCATAATGACTATATCAAAGCTTTCTTCCCCTCAACAGAACTCACCACTTTCTAAATGAAACCTTACAAGAGCAAAATATCTTCTAATTAGTGCTAACACATAAATCTTAATGTATTGGTTTATGTGAACTTAACGGAATATAAATACAGAAAAATCAAAGCCTCTAAAGCATGTTTTCTGAAAAAGATGTGTACTTATATAATGTGTAATAATGATAATGTGTACTTACACATTATTGTTAATTCCTGATTTAAGGCGATCAAGCTTTTCTGGAAATTCAGGTTGCTCAACATTTGACAAACCAAAAAAATGCCACAAAGTAAAAAGAGGTGACCACGAGTGCTGGGTTCCCTGGCACGAGCTGGTTGAAGCAAGTTTTAATGGTAAGTGCAGTCGCCTGGGATGCAGGCAATCTAAACCGAGTTTTTCAGTCTGCAGGAGTTAAGAGTTGATCAAGAAGGCAAGCCACCTGCTTCTGAGTGTAAGGTAACAAATAATATTCCCTTCTCTCTGACCTAGAAGAGCATACTCTTTTACACAGAGAAACGGTTTGAAATTGCCAGTGGGCTTATGGCCATATTTTGGGGTATGAATCCTAAAGTTCTACAGCAGATAGATACATAAGGAAATATCAACTGCACTAATACTGAAAGTAGAAAATAAACTTGAATACAAGCAGGTATTTGCTTAGTTCCTTACCTTGATATTTGCAATTGAAACCCGACAATTGTGTGCCTGTAGCACAGAGAGTGCTTCTGAAGGTCCTCCGCGCATTGGACAGGGATCACCGTTAAACTGGGGGTGTCTTTGACACAGTGCAGTGAAGTCCGTGCTCATCAGCCTATTTCTTCTGAAGAAGGTACTCACAGACTGCTGCCCCGTGATGTGACAGTCCATTGTACATGCAATGGCTTTGGATATAAATATATAAGAAAACAAACTATTGAATTAGTAGGGAACAACAATCTTTTGATGGTACAAAAAGAATATTGCACTGAACAGAAATACCTAACAAAGAGTTTTGTTATTGTAAACACAAGGATAAACATGATAAAAACATCGCTGGGTATATTTGATCTAAAGTAAAGAGAAAAAAAAGCAGAATGCACTATTTTGTGTCTATTTTTATAGATGTCCCACAGCAAGGTTTAACCTTTTACCTTTCATACCAGCTACTTGTAGACTTAGACAAATGATAAGGACATTGTCCCCTAAGTTCCACTGGACATAAGACCTTAAACATCAGTGAAGAACTAGGAACACAAATACTTAATCACATTTTACTTAGCTAACCTTGAATATGAGCCAAATACGTGCATTTAACAGAGAGCTCAAGAGCACATTTGGCTCGGTTTCCCGGAAGGATCTGTGGCCATATATTCCACAGCATAGTGTCCATAGACCAATCTGTTTCTGTTACTCACAAAGGGCTCCCTTCTTGTGATTCCTAACGGACTCCAGGAGCTGTCTTCCTGCACTGGCTGCTTCCATCACATTTCAGGCAGATGGAGTTTCCTTGTTCAAGGGTCTCTTTCAATATTCCGTGGGCAGATCATCACCATGGATACTTCAGAATCTGCAAAAAGAACAAAATTCACAGCAAGAGATCTCAGATGACTTGAAAAATCATAATAAAGTTGTATTACTCTTCTGTGGGTTGTAATACAGTACAGTGATACTGCCTCGCTTTTCATATTTGCAAAAAAGCATCTCAGTTGAACAGAACTGTGACAGGCTTTATTAAGATGATGCAATGGACTAACTACAAGAGTTTAGAAAGGTAGAATATAATTTCCTCCAAAATTTTCATAACAAATACCTGTGATTAAAGTAATTAAATTTCACATAATTGCAAGGTTCAGACTCTGACCCAAACGGTCCTTTCCAGTCCAGGTCTGTATTTGCTATGAGGTACAGAAAATATTTCTCTATCTTTTTTGACAGGGGAGATGACAGTAGCTATTTTTCATTTTCATTTAAAGCTAATCACCTCCTCTTTTTTTTTTCTTTTTTTTTTTTTTTGCCACAGGGACTTGTTTATAACAGTCAGGAGTGCTGTAATGAGCCTGCTCTAGCTGTAATTAAAAAGCTGATTAGAATGATCTGTAATTGAAATAGAAGTTCTTAATGAAGCAAGTTGGATCAGGAAGCTTTCACAGAAATAAGAAAAATATTGAAAGCAAAAATGGAAACTTATTAACGCCAGAATTCTGGAAATGTGTTTTTGTTGCAGACAGTAACAGCGCTACATACAGTTACATTATTTCATTATATAATGGGAAAAGAATTATTCTTTTTTAAGTCATGTAATATGTTTTTTTAGAAGAGCTCTCAAAGTGGAAAAATATGTTTTTTATGTAAGTTTGAGCAAAATATTTTGAGTTTTACACCTCGCTCTCCTTCTCACCACCTCAGACCTCCGTACTTCATTGGCATTGACATGATTTTTTTCAATTGTTTTTTCCAAATAAAATCCTCCCCTTACTTCTTAGTATTCACCAAAGACCAGCACCCAGTGGGTATCCACATCCTTACAAGATACTTTCCCTTCCACCAGCTATCTCTGAAGGTCTTGGGAACTGGAGGTAATACTGCTCCAGCCTAGCATCTTTTTCCCAACCCCGTCAGCTGTGGCGGGACCACAGGAGGAGTGCAGCAGGCCAGTCACTAGCACTCACTGACTTTCCGTTTCAGTTGAGGTACGCTTGGCACAGGAGCGAAGGAAACGAAGGCCCATAGAGTCTTCAACTCACACCCATTTCCTCAGTAAAGTTGTTCTGGCACTGGGGAATACCTGGCATTGTGCCTTCCTGCAAGGAAGAATGCACTGAGCTGGTTTTCTGGCTGTACTCTCCTCGCTGCGCTGTGGAATCTCTGGCCTTCTCCTCAATCACTCCCCATTTATGCCTTTTTAATGCTGTTGAAATAACTGAAGGGAGAAGGAATCCCCATCAGTTTCTACATGCAGAGGCAGCTGCAAGTTGAAAGCCAGAAAAATCTAAGAATTCATCGTATTTCTAATCCAGCAGAAGAATAAAATAAATAAAGCATAAAATTACTAAGCATACACAGACAGTATGAACACTCTGGAAGCCACTGGCAATACCGCAAATAAACAGATACTATTAGCATGAAAAGCTATGGAGCAGTGTTACCAAAAAAATAATACATAAAAAAAATACTTGTACAGGTATGGACTGCCAGTGATTTAAGAACTCCAAAAAAGTCTGCTTTCTATCATTGCAAAAGAATTGTACTTCAGAATAAAGAAAAATCGTATAGCCCTCTACTTACATACGTTCGCTCCTCACTTTCCAGGCACACACACGCTGATGAGAGCAAAAGTTAAAAGGGAGCCTGAGGCTTCCTCCATCAGCATCAGTAGGCATGGCCCATACGGTTAAGAGAAAGGATAGCGTAGCAACTTCACACATTCTTCTCTTTTTTTCTTTTCCTTTCCTGGGTTGTTCTTTTACTCACAACATAATATCATCTGGCTTTAACTACAGTGGTTCTACATGATGAACTCCTTAGCCATCCAGCTCAGTTCCCTACAATGGGTGCCAAGGTAAAGAAGTCATTCCTATTTCTGTTAAAGCAATATTTAAAGTTGAAGGTATTTACTGTAGAGTCTAAATACTATCTCCTGTTTCTAGACTAGATAAGAAAGTTCCCATAGACTTAAGTAAAGCAGTTTAAATAAGATGTCTAGACCAACCTAACTCTCTAGAGTTGAGCACAATCTTTTTAAAGGTTAAAAATTTTTTTTTAATAATGTCTCCTTTGTTTGCAGCTGAAAACAACAATATATGAATGTAATGAGAACAACTAGTCTAGCAATGGTTTGCTCTCAACTGTAACTAAGTAAACTGTACAGAGCTAGCACAGGTTTGGGTTAAATAAATGTGGATGTGCTTGCTTCCACCTAACTCGTCAATCAGTATTGCGATCACATTCACAAATCAGCAGCATCTATATGGTCTACCCACGGAACACGCGTTGGGCATGTTCCATTCACCAACTTCTTAACAACCACCATGAGACCAGAGATTTCAACTAATGCACTTGATTGCCTTTGATCAGCTGACCCTACAGCCTCTGTGTTTGTCATAACTTTCTTATAGGTTCTGCACTATCTTCATTTCAAGCCCTATATATTTCTTTCAAAGCCTCTGAAAGTTTATCACCACCTACGGGCAGGAAAACATCAGATTTTTAAACTGACAAAAGGGGTATGTCATGTCCTCCAATTAAGGGCATGATAGTTGTCTGTGCCTGCTGATGGACAGGCTGCGTGTTTAGCAAGATACACGTAATGAATCATAGTTTTCTTCTAGTCACAAATAAGTGAGATTTACTGAAGAATGCGAGTTACTACAAAGGGAGAGCATACATTCTGAAGTACATTAAAATGTGTAATGAAAAATCAAATTAATACTGCTTTCAGAAAACCCTGACACCCAAATTTTTACCTTTTCAAGGCCTGTTGCATTATGTTTCCAGGCCCACAATGAATGGAAAGATGTTATGTATTAACATCACTACAAGTACATCTGGCTTCAGGGTGCAACTGGAAAGTACAGGGGGTACCTGGCAAAAATATGTTCCACTGCTGCTAAAATCAGTGTTTTTATCACTGCTGCCTCATTGCAATCATCTTCAGGGTACTGCAGTGAATCTCCTTTTCTGGACCTAGTGTGACTGAGCAATGCAGATAATGCACTGCTCTCTTATAATTACAGGTCCAAGATCACACTTGATTGTGTAAGAGTGATGTTTAAATTTAAAGGACAATCCTGGCACATATTACTGTATCATCATCTTTACACTCTTTCAAACAATGCAGCTCAAGAGCTATACTAAAGGTACATGAAATATGATCCAGTATGTTCTTTTGAATGTAGAGAAAGGCCAAATGGACTTTTTCTGATGTATGGTATTGCCTTTCAGTACAAATAGCTGTTTAAAATTTGAGAACACGAGATCCCCTCAGTAACAAATAGACGGTGTGAGCAGCATGTTCTCATTTCAGTGATGACAGAAAACACAATTCAGCAAAAAAAGATCTTGCTTCTCCCACTTGCTTTGAACATCTCATTTTATTTTTGCAAGCTTTCTTCATCATCTGTAAATACTTAAGCATGGCCATGTGATAGGGAATTACAATATTATATCCCCTCCAACTATGTGTCATTAAAATTATCCTGCTTTGCCTTGAGATTCAAAGTCAATTCATTTGCAGATTAGTATAACTGCCTCTGAAGTCTGCAATCACAAGAAGATGCGAGCCTCAGCCCTACTGAAGCCTGCAATGGGAGTACAACAGAGGTGCAGAGCTCCAGGACTTGAACTCGCAGAGCAAAATACTTACGATAAGATCCATTTTTTACCTGTCAGTTCAGTGAAGGTCTGTGACCACCCAGCCATCTTGACAGTAAACTAGTTCAGGTATCCTTCTTAGCTGACGCTGTCTGGTGCTGGATTATCCTCTTATTCTTTCCCGTGAGCCACATAGGAACAACTGCAAGAGAAGAGCGCCTTGATGATGCTTTCAACTCTCATGTGAATTTGAACAGGGCCAAACATAATTCTGGTCCTCTTTTGTTTAAATAATTAGTTTATTTAGTTTTGTTGCCTCCTTCGAGTCTATCATCTTGGCTCTGTTCTAAGAGCCAAGATGTTCTTTTCAGCATTTGATGTCTTTCTTTTAAGAGATTGTTTTTAAAAACCACTACGGTACCCATCAGCAAGTCCTTCATACACTGGCAGTTTACCACAGTATCTAGTCCAGACTAGTTATTCCAGAACTCCCCTTGTGGACACTGTTCTGTTCCTCCAGAATAAAAGAGGACTGCATGTTTTTATTCTTGATTTTCTTTATTCATCTTGGAACAAAACATTTTAACCATAAATATTTTTTCTGGAGTATCTACTCTGGCAAGTTTCCAAGCACAGTCCTCCCAGCAGTAGCTAATGGGGAAGAAAAACATAAGGCTCTCCAAGACTCCAGGGCGTATTTTGGATCTATAAATCAGCATCCCCTACATTAAGTCCTTGAAGAATCTTTGTTTAATAATTTTGTGCTAAAAATTATTGTTCTTGTACAGTTGCCACATGACTCCATATCTAGTACGGACCACCATTCAACAAATAGTCATGATAGTAAAAATGTACTGTACTAGCTTATCATTTTTTCTACACACAAAAAAAAAAAAGTTAAGATATCTGGCTTTGCTGAAAGCCACAATGAAAAAATTGTTGCAGAAAGTTTATATTTAAGCCTTCAAGATCTGTGTCACTAAAAATCTTGTGTGTGGGTGTATGTGCATTTTATAAATGCACAGAAATTGCAACCAGTGTTTGCAACAGTATTAAAGCAGGCTGTATACTCAAGCCAATTCCCCAGTAACTTTGGCTTTATTCCTCTGTAACTCTTCTGAACTCAATATGCTTCAGCATATCTGACATCAGAATCTTCACCCAAGAGGCAGCCTACTTGGAGACGAGGAAACAAACCCATTCTTGTCTCAGTTTAGGTCATACTCACTCAATGTGATTTTCTATAACAGCAGCTGAATGTGTTAATCAACAAGCTTGAAATCAGCAAAAAGCTCTAAGCCATCAAATTTGTTGACATTTTCAAGAGTGCCTTGCCTGTGCAAGCTTCTGGTACGTGATGCTTTGTCGTTTGCCAGGCTACATCCAAACGAGAGAAATTTGTCATATAAGAAGTCTGACAGAAATACGCCAGAACTGCACTCTTTGGCGGAAATCGGTGCCCTTCATATGGAACAGGATGCAGAATTGCTGCTGTTTGCTCATTTTGCTGCTAGGGTCTCCATTAGAGGTGGTTTGTTAGTACATGAAAGATCAGGTTCTAAATTGAATAAAACAAATGTTACAGATTAAACTCCGTTTCCATCACTCCAGAAGAAACATAGTAACTAAACTCCCCTGTAAGAAAATAATCTGTTCCATTTTTTAAAAAAGTTATGTACTTCATGACAGTTTCCAAATATTGAGGAAATAGTGAAGAATTGTTTACTTTTAAACAACTTGAAATTATTCACCAAGAAATTATTTTTCCAGGAGAGTAGATCATTATTTTTAAGAGGCTATGATAAAATACAGAACACAAAATCAAAATATGGAACACTCATCAAAAAATACAGACCACAAAAAGCAAAATTCAGAAATGCTACTGTTTCCCATATTTCCTTCTCGCTGTTCTTTTGTCATTGTAGCCAACGTACCTTGCGTTTATGTTTCCCTGGCATTTCCCTTTTGTCAACGTGTAACGTTGTCTCAGACTCAGTAGATTAAAGCTATTCTCGTCACAGATGCTTTAATTGCTGGTGCAGGTCCCTGATTTTAAATCCCTGATTGTGATTGCAATGTAGGTCTATCTTATAAATAATACAGTCCTATCTGCAGTTCAGATCTGCTCTAAATGCAAACTGCTACTTTCCTACCAGCTGTTTTCCTCAGGCTCTTAGAGCCATCTTTTAAAGGCTTTGGATAGTTTGGTTTTCTTGACTCCCTGCAAAAACACTATTTAAGCTTCACGATGAGTCTGTAACAGTGGCATTGAATGAACTCTAAAGAATTATGCCTCAGTAGTTTATGATACCAGTCACTGCCCCAGCCCCAGCTGCCCTCACAAAGTTGACTGTCCCCCTACAACACTGGCCTCTCAGCAGCGAAACCATATTATCAATGTTTCCATACTATTCCATTTACACACTGGATATATCAAGGCGGATCTACTGTGTCGGTTAACCCACCTCCAGTGGGTATCCTGTTCAATTTCAGCTGAAAAACAGCTAATGCCTAGTTGATAGTTTTATCATGTATTTTAGCGTTATGCAGTACACAGACTTGCAATTAAGCAGGTTACTTATTTGTATCTAATTTCTGGTCTTGAGGAAGATACATGCATCCTCAATGGCTTTAAAAAAATACCTCGCCAATTTATCTGATAAATCTGATAAGAGTTAACGTATATAATGACAGTATGTAATACCTTTCAAGAGAATATAGCAAACTGTCTTAACATCTTTAATAACAACATTTTTGAGTCTCTCGCCTTGAGCAATAGTTTGAGATTTTATCAAAATATCTTTAATATAGTATTCATATTTTAGGCAAAATAAGACAACTTTGGGTTTGACTTGTGTTTTCTGATATCACTCAAAGCAAACAGATGCTTTGGGCTTTGTCCTTTTAGCCAGAGCACTCAAAGTCTTAAATCATTTCATGTTTATATTCAATTTGCAAATCATGCTTTTGTATCTAAAACATTCATCTGTCTACTCTTGGAAGGGAGAAAAAATCGCCAGGATAATTTTTGCAATAGATTTTTTTCTTTTCAGACAGTTTCAAAAAACGTGGCCCTTCCATGATTCCAGACTTTTTTTCCCAGCCCAACCCAATTAGATTACAAATATTTTTCTTTATCTGATCACAATAGCATTAAGATTTGTTAGTGTCTGTGATGTACAAGCTGCAAAACTCCAGTTTTGCTTACGGCAGGAGTGTGCCAGTACTCTTACTCTCCTTGGAAAGGTCTCCAAACAGCTGAAGTTTACACTTGTTGTCCCAGTAACATAACTACTCGGACTAGACACTGGGACCTCGGTCCAGCTCTCATCCCATTGCAAAGCAGCAGTGTCAGATTGCTGATTCATGCAGCTAGGTTAGGCAAAAATGTCTCCATGAAGGCACCCTTCCAAAGCAATCCATACACTCTGTCAGTTGAGGCAGGCAGGACGCTTATTTTGACCTCCTTATAAATCTTCGTGCATTCACCTCTTTTCCAAGATTATTATATCCAGTATCATAAATCACATTATCGTTTAGCTATAGGCTGACATTCCTGTTTCTTTCCAATGTTGTTCTGAGCCTCTGTGATGATTTCGTTTCCTCTTTTAGGTTTCTAACTAAATCCCTATACGATTACATTTGCCTTGTGTTCAGCAACATCTCTGAAGTGCTGAGAAGTAGTAAAATTGCAGCCTGCTGCCACGGTGAGTCCAAAAGCCCACAGGTCTGTATTTTGCTGGTTTCTTTAAATTAGTACAGAAAAGTACCAACTGTTGGAAAAATATGACATAGCTTTCTTTCATATTATTTTTTAAAGAAGTTAAAATTTTCCCTTTCTTACATATTTCTTTGAGTCTTTTCATACAACAATGTCCTTTGGATGTGTTTTTTTTTCTCCTACAACAAAGTACCTATTATTGTTTCTCCATATTTCTCCCCAAAATGATAAATACCCAACTATGGACACAGGAGTCCTAGGCTCTGCTTACCCTTCGTGTTACTTGCAGAACAGGTGTAAGAGTACTTACCAAACCTTGCTGACCACACGTGAAAAACATATTGGAGAGGCCATGTATTCTGAATCACAAAAAACCCCATATGGTCCCTGTACTTTAAACTGACATTAAAAAAACCAAGTTCTTTCCAACTCCATCAATATATGATGAGTTTATCTGTCGCACTATTCGTAGAGGTTAGGCAATGAAGAAAGTGGAGTGAAGATGACTGGTCTATCAAAACAAAAATACAAATTAATTTGACACTAGGGTTTTTTTTTCAACCCATAGTATGGATAATTATTTTTTGTGAATTTATGTATGTAAGAAAGTAAAAACAGGAAAAAAAATTATCCATAGACATCAGAAGCTTTCTCCAAGCTAGATTTCCTCTTAAGAAAGACACTTCTGCTGCCTGTCATGTATTTTTCTGAATTTACTCTTATATGGCTGTTTTCCTGCTCACTGACAGCAAAAGAGTGTGAACTTTGAACAGTGACTGTGAATTGCTCTGAACGTTCTCCAATTTTTATCGTTATTTCCGTTCCTTAAAATGTACTAACAGCAATTTTTAGAGGACACATTGAAATTTCAGCAATCCAAATTCAGTATTTGATAAAAAGCAACAGCAGCATCGGGAGCAATATGGTCCCCAAGCTAGAGATTTTCTGATTGCTTGTCTCAAGACAATCAGAAACAAAGGGTACAAGACCCAGGGGCTGGAGGAATTTCCTCCAAACAGATGACTGAGATACTTTGCCTGGACATAGTATCACTGCCTATAATGGAATGATATATTTTAGGTGCTCTTAGAATTGTTCATTCTTTCCCCTGCCTCCCCCATGACAGATAAACCTTCTAGGGTTACTGAAGATATGAAGCTGCAAATAAATATTTTTCTTACACTGAGTTCCTATGCATTTTGTTGGAAGAGTTAGAAAAAAGTATTTGATAACTGAATTATTGTGCTTCCTTACTGAAGTCACTTCCTGATAAGCAGCCAAACTATTTTTCTAAAATAAATGAGAAAGAGAGCTTGAATAACCGAGTCATCTTGTCTGGTCACAATCTGTGCAGTATTATTCTGGCTAAGAAAACCTATGTCATTACTTTACTCCTAAAAAAATATGTACAAGCCAACTAAAAACGTTATGAATTTCTTGTAGGATTCAGATTTCTATATTCAAAGAGGTAGAACCATTTACAGCAAACCACTGTCAAAGATATTACCAGCACCTTCAACCTTAACCTCTGTTTTTATTTTCCTCCCTAAAGTGAAGTCCTGCTTAGGTAATAAATTATATTTTCATAAAATACGTTTAAAATACATGTACATATAATTACCAACCCCAAACCCCCACAACTTCCATCTGAAACTCACAATGTAATAAGCATAAGACTATGCCCATAGAATTTAAAGAGTAGGTTAAATGATGAAATGTGTAGAATAAAAGGCTAACTAGTGCTGAATATGTTTGTAGGACTTTTTAATATACCTGATATTGAAGAGAACATACAAAATCCAAACAGCTTAAAAAGCTTTTTGGAAGTTCTGCTAAAGCCATTCCTGATGTTTTTTTGGAAGTAGTTCCCATCCTCAATAAACTTCTTTCATGTTCTGCCATCGTGTCAGTGAAGCTTTGTAGTCATGCTTTGGCTTCTATAAGAAACCAAGCCAGAGGAAGTAACTTTCTTTTTTTCACTTTTATAGTAACTACTTTTTCAATGTTAGGATCTTAATTCAGAACATTTGGTTGCATTTGAAAAATGCTCATTGAATTTAGAGCAATTACAGGCTTGAAAACCTTCTCAAAAGTTCTGCTGACTAGAAAGCATTCTGTTCCTGCATATTAGAGTACCTAGCCACACAAATAGGATTGATAAACAGTCTAATGCTTAAAAGCTATCAATCCTTTACGGGAACACTCTTAAATTAGGTTAAAGACTTCTGTGTTACCTGAGATGATAGCCTCAAGTGGAAACAGTAAAGTAAGATTTACATACGTTCTTTACCAAACCTACCACCCTCTTGGCCTTCCCAGTCCTCTGTGGGAAGTAGTTCCTACTGCAGAAAGGCATAATAGCCTTTCTACACATGTCTCAGTCACTTTGGCACAAAGTCTGAGACTGGCCACACGGTTTTAACTACTTTAAACTTACCTTTGTTGAGCAAGTGATCAGGCTTTGAAATGAAGTCCTTAGAGAGTATCCACATGCGCAGAACGTTCCACAGAGGGGCTGCAATAACAGCAATAGCTTTCCAAGCAGGTGTGTAGTTGAGATAGTACATCATCGTATTATTGGTCAGCACATTTCATTGTTGCATTCTAAAATGTTGGAAATCCTCACCGTGTAAATGCAGGGCTTTATCAGCAAAAATCCAAACATTACAGGAACCTGTCCACAGCACCAAGCACAGAGATCAGACTGCAGTGAAGACAACTAGATGTCATTGGTCACCCAAGCCCTCAAGTATTTATGACTCAAGCCAATGGTAAAATAACAGTTTTTACAGAAAATTATTGCCCAGTAAACAAGTGTTTCTCTGGACTAACAAAGTGATAATCCATGAAGGTGCTGGTTCACTAGCACCAAAATTTTGAGGCAGAAAACTATTTTTAACTCTAAAATATTCCTGCTATTTGGTATAAGGGACCTGATATCAAACTGTGCATGGAAAAAAACACATATACTGAGTTTGGTACTGGAAACAGAACTGCGAAAGATGTGGCAGTATCCAGATTGAAATTTGTTAAGCCCTATCGTAAAATATCACTTACTTTTGATGATTACTTTAAACCAGCAAATCTGTGTTTCCAGCTTCCTCATGGTCTATATACTGAGCCTGACAAGTTCTGTACTGGAAGCAGAAGACATTGGATATAGAAGCATCTCCACCGTTGGCACTAATTTCAGGTTATTCCCAGCTGACTTGTACTGGATGTGTCTCGGTGGTTATGGTGATAGCCTGTGGACAATTTGTAATGGCTGGAGGAACAGTATCAGTGGAGTTCGAGAGACATACAATGAGTGTGTTAGGTTGCTGCAAAATAATACAGCATATTTCAGAAAGCATAAGGTAATGAACAAAACCACTGATAGATTTTATGTACAAATCTCTGTAGAAAATATTTCCCACCTAACCAGATTCGAAAGCGGTAATGATTTCACTGTGTATGAAACAGCGTGGCATTGCCAGTTATGAACCAGGATGTGGAAAACCTAACAGGGGATACCAACAACCTTCATTAACGGCATCCAAGATGCCTAGGGAATTCTACAACATCAAAAATGAAAATATTCTGCAACTAAGTTCACCCTTTAAAGTAGAAAAGCGCTTAACATTACTGCCCAGCAAACTGGGCAGTAACCATTCTTACTTTCTCACCTAAGTGCTAGACCATACTAAGGCACCTTCACAAACCCTATCAATGTGATTGTTCTAGACTTCAAAACAGACTTAAAGAGATAAAAAATGCAGATTCTTTATTTCAAATTTTGAATGATTTTTCAGTTCAGCTGAAAGTACAGGGTGTAAATTTGTGTTTATAGAACACAATTTAATCTATGACATCATTAATAGTCTAGCATACCACTCTGTTAAATGTGGCCAAGAAAAAGGAACAAACCCAACAAGTATACAAACACCCAATGGTAATTTTCAAAATAACACCTACCTGCTGTATCTGAATTACTCTGAGACTATTTCTAGAGATTATTATACACATGTGCTTGAGTGAAACAATAATTGCAAGGCAATACTGTGTAATAAGTAATAATTAGTGAGAATTTCTTCTGTTCTCTCCTCCCTCCTTTCCTTTACCCTCTTGCTTCCTAGGGCAAAAGTTCACAAACGTAGGACTGTTCCATCTGTGTGCAAGATGACTGTTACCACTTAGGTTCTCGGCAACTTCAGTGTACAAATATTTGGCTGCAGTAAGAGATGATGTGCTTTTTATTGTTAGAGGGTTTTTTTTCACCCGGAATGAACTCTTACACAAAACTGTTACTAGCTCCACCTTAATAGTGACAATCAGTACTTAAATGAGTAGACTATTACTTGTTATTACCATTTATTTGTATTCTGTAATATTCAAAACTCTATAAAGGATCAGGACTATATGTTGTACAAATCTGGAGAGACACTACCTTTCCAGTGGAGAGTTTATAGTTTTATCAGAAAACAAACAAGTAAACAAAAAAACCACACAAAAGAAACAAACAAATAAAACACAGACACACACATAAAACCCACACAAAAAAAAAAAAACCACAACCCAACCCACAACTGAAACCAAACGGAAAAAATAATTAGGAACATCAGAAAATTTGAGTTAATAGCAATTAGTTGATAACTTGCCTTAGGGTAAAAGCCTCTAGGTATGTTAGCCAAGTATATTGAAAGAGGTTGAAAAGAAAGAAGTGAGAAGAAAGACACTGTCTCACCGATAGGCATAGTAAATGAACTTACTGGCAATATTCTGCACAAATTGAGCTAGGGTGGGTAGGGCAGCCAGGGTAAGCTGTCTGTAGGTTTGTGTAGAGAGTGCCTCACAAAGCCTATAAACCAACAGAGCAGTACAAAATAACAGCACTGTGTGACAGTGAGTTACTTAACTAGAGAGGCACAAAAGACTCATCTCAGAATGGTAGACGCTCAATTATTGAATTTCATGATAGAACATGTTAACATGAGGATATTTTAGTGGAAACATCATTTGGTGCAGAAATGATCACAGTGTTTATAAACACCAGGATATGAATCACACCAAAAGAGCTTCTTTGGTATACAATGTTAGTGCAAAAATAGGTTGCTTTGAAATGTTCAGGAAAGTGTCTTTAAAAGCTTTGGATCAAATTTACTGATCAGCTGATCTTACCAGCTGACATGTTGTGAAAGGCCAGAGTTTTTGCCTTTACGTGAACCCTGTTATATTCGCATGTTGATCCCAAAGGATTTTATTCTAAATATATGTAGTGCTCAGTATGTCATAAGAGATCCAAAATAAGCATGGAATATTTCTGTCAAAGAATGACAAGGAACTGTACACATAATTCCGAGCATCAGTATCAAAACTGTGTCCCTTGTTGTAACCATGTGGTAGATAGAAGTACTGAACATTCACAGGTTCTTAGTGGGTTTATGGGAAACTCACCGAGTTACCCAATGTAAAAATAGAGCTTTATGCGCCATATAAAACTCTTAGCTCAGTTTTTGACAAGAGGCAGTAGAGTTTGCCAAACAGACTTTTTAGCAACTGAATTCCAGATTTTTAAAGGTCAAATACTTTAGGTGAATTTTTTCCAAGACATATGTCTAGTCGAACAAATCAAAGTGAATTTTCACTTGCTATGCTACTTAAAAAGGAAAATATCATTTTATGTGATACCATTTATGTCTTTGAAAATTTAACCTGGAACATTTTGGTATGATAATGTAATTCTGGTCTATCAGTCAATACCTGTATTTCAGAAAGCACCAAAACCAAGCTTGTTTTCTGTTTATTCAGGGCATCTGAGATTGATCTTCCATCACCTGGCAATTCCCAAGTCATTTTTCAGAATTCATTTAGAAATGCGCTTGATGTCAAATACTAAACAAACTGGAAATCGTCTGAAAAGAAGAACAGAAGCCAGGAAGGCTGTGAAAAAAAAAAAGTGCTTTTAAAACTGTTATTTCATTATTTGTTTTAAAAGCAGAATTGTTTCACTAATAACATGTACTTCTCAAACTTTGCAATTTAACTCTGGGACTCATTTCTCTTTCTCAAAAGCATTTGTATTTTGTTCAAACTTTGCCTATGTGCTGAAGATGAAATTTGTAACACCTCAAGACTTTTTTCCAGGAACCAGATGACACATGTTTGGAATTTCAAAATTGTCTGAAATATCACTCTCAGGAAAAAGAGATTGTCTCACTGATTCTCCTGAGTATTCTCCTGCTTTTATTAAGCAATAAATTCCCCAGATGAAATAAATTTTTTATCGATAACAATGAAAGAAGAATTTATAATCTTAGTTGATAACTGATCCAATCAATAAAAAATAAGTCCATTGTTATACAAAAAAGAATTACAGGACCTCATGCACTGTTACCAAGGCATGTCATATATTAATATATGTGTTCATTTGCTGTTCAATTAGGTACCTTAGATGTAGGGAGAATAGGACACAGATGAGTAATCTGACTGTCAGAGTAGCTGATGAAAATGCCTTCAAATGATGGAAGGAAGAAAAGATGGGATTTGTTTGGAACGTAATGCTGGATGTTTAAAGCTGATCTCATGCTCTGATAGTGGAGACAGAAGTTGTGCTCTGAAATACACACACAAAAAAAAATGTACAATGGGTTATTTCTTATTTATATTTCTCTGTTTATGTTACCCATTGTCAGACATTGATAGACCAGAATAAGAAAACTGCTAACAACGTTATCTCCAAAAATTGGAGGATTAATCATTACAGTTTTAAATGATAAGCACAATTTCTTTTGAATCATTCATCAAAAAGATTGGGAATTCTATGAGGAAGAAAAATTATACCAGTTCAACTTCTGTAATTTTTCACTTTTTATTAAAGAAGTCATTTACATTACTTTTTATTTTTCCATATCATGAGATCATTTCCAAAGCTTAAAATAACTTGGCAGCTCTACAAACATTTTTCTGTTTTGTTAACATTTCCTTGTTTACTTATTACATGCATTAGGTTTTTGAACAGTAGTTTCCCGGCAAATTAGTAAAAGCTTGCAGTGTTCTTTAAAGGGAAGATGAGAGCTCTCTAGTCACACAGAGTGCAAGCCCAACGGCTCCATTTTGGAACTCTTCATTGAGCACATCCTTGAAATGATTAATCCTATTGACACCAGCAACAAAACTATTTGCTAAAGTCATTGCTTACTAGTGCGGAAAAGATTATAAAATTGGGTCCAAAATGCTGAACATCACAAAATGTGAACTACTGCTAGTGTAACAGTAAAAGATCAAATTCAGTCAAATTAAGGCTCATCCATCCTAGTATTTATATAGTTACTGAACCTGCATGCTTATGAAATATTGCCAATACATGCTTGAAAAAGTGCCATTGCTTTTTAAAAAACATAAAATGTCCTCAGTTACTTCAATAATTCTTCTTCTTTTTTCTTTTTAATTTACAATTCATTTATGTTTTAAGATCTTTTTTCTACAATCCTGATGATTACAGCAACTGCTACAGCAGGTTCATAATAGAACTTTGGTAAAGCAACTCAGATACATAAATGATTTTCTCTAATGAAATCTCTGACTATCTCTGATCAAGGATGTCCCAATTTCTTTAACAAACCCCTGCTTCTTTTTGCTATAATCTATAAAACCTTGATTACATCTCAAGGTATTTTCCACTTGTAACAAATGCACAGAGTTCTCAGAATATTATCCCGTGAGTAGTTGTAAATTTTGCCTGTTGAAACTGTTCCACTTACAAAAGTCATGAAAAGACTTTCCATAAATGTATGAATACTTCTATTTCATAATGGAAGAGAGAGCAGATCCTAGATCTCCAATAAATGTGTTGTAAGCTGCTCTATATACTTCAGTCAATACGCTTCACCTCTCTGCTCAGTGCAAGATGTTTTGGGAGTGACAAGAGTTTATGATGCTATCTCTTGGAACAGCCAAAACTCACTGGTTGTGCTTTAATTTATAAAACTAAAATCAGGAGTGCTTGGAAGCTAGGCCATAATTTATGGAAATTACCAAAACCTTTACAGGTGGTTTGGGTCAGTGTAGCTCCACTCCAGTTATCTGATTTACATCAGCTTAAGAACTTAATCATAAAAACTGTGGATAAAAACACCAACGTATTGCAATTTAATCTTTGTTAATATAAGATAGCACCTACCTGGCTGGTTTGATTTCTTCAGTTCTTTAGCTTTTATAGCAGCAGCTCAGCGTTCCATTGCATAAGTTGTGTATATCCCAGGAAACTTCTTCACATCGTCTTTAAGAAAAGTTAGAATTTCAAAATTACTGCAAAACTCATATGAATTCTTATGCTGCTGCTAAAACCAAGTTAATTGTTTAAAAAAAAGAAGAAGAAAAAGGAAAAGAAAGAGAGAATTTCAAAAAGTCAAAGGTGACTCCTCCTGCTCATGTTAGGTAGTAATATATACATAACAGGTGAATATAACTTGGAACAACAGATATGAACCCTGAAGTTTTGATCACCACTGCCATACATATAGTACTTAAAGAAATGAATACAGAGTTCATGAGGTCTCTTATTACCACTCCAAAAAGTTGAAAGAACAATAGGAATAGCTGAACTACCCTGATTTTTTTAATGGAATAGGAAGTAATTTTAAGTATTGTAATTAGGGGTTCTCTCTCTGAGGTGCTGTGAAAAGGCCTGATTTTTTAAGAGGGCTTAGGACTTATTTCAGAATTTTAGGATTCTTTGCGGCAGACACTGATTGTTGGTGCTTGTACTATATTCAGCACAGCACACTCACAAATTGGCTGAGGACTATGCGTTCAATCATAATGGAAATGTAAAATAATAATAGGTTTCAGGTTGGATATGCTACAAGGAAGGCACGCAGGGTAATCAACTGTTAAAATATCAACTTCAGTAAAAACACAGCTTTGGCATCTACAGGAATAGACTATGGTTAAAACCTCATTAGATTGTGAAAAGGGAAAAAAAAAAAACCACCTACCATTTCATCAATACTAGCAATCTTCTCTGGAGAGATTTGAAACTCGGTGGGTGCCTTTGAAATTCTGGAATTCAGCACATCTTTCCACCTCCTTGGAAATGTCTAAAATACTTTGGCTGTATTTTTTAGTGAAATCTCAGACTGAGGCAGACATCTGAAAAAGAAAATAAATTTCCGAAAATCAGAGTTTTATGAGGTTGAAAGCACCAGAAAATGCATTCATATAAGAAGAGTTATCAGGAAACTTTAATATGAGTGGTTCTATCTACCCTTCCTATACTGCAAGTTTATCTATGTTTCTATCTTGCAATGAAACCATGTATGTACTATTTATAACAAAATAATTTTGTAAGACTTAACTAGAACCAAAAAAAAAGCTATAGTAGAAAGTCTATTTTTAATAAAAGAAACAAATAAAGCAGCTAGACTGGAGTCGTAGGTTGAATGAAAAAGAAAAAAACGTAAAGGAGATAAAAATTTGCACAGTAATTTTGTCTGCTAGAAAGAGTAATATTCAAGGAATAACTAGGAAAAAAAAGTATAGCTTCAAAGGTCTTTACTATCTTTTTACCATTTTCAGGTCATGTAAATAAACACTAGGTTTTAGTGAATAATCCTGAACAATGAAAATAACTATTATTGAACAGAGAAAGCCTCTTAGAGAAAGAGCTGGTGGGATAGGGGAGATATTGGACTTACACAGCAACTTCATCAAAATTTAGCTACTGCAAATAGGCTTCTAATATGGTCTAATTTCTATATAGTATGCATGCATAATGAATCGACTTGATCGTCTTCTCCCTCCTGTTAGCTGGTTGAGAACCTTGTTCCACATCTGGTTTTTTTGTTGGTTCCACAACCAAGTATCCAACTAAACACTGAGTGAAAGTTCTGCTGTTACAGGATGACTCCTCCTCTCTCAATGCCAACCAACATAATGAGGGACAGCCAAATGTATGCTTCAGGTAGGTGGTCTTTTTCATCGCATTAACATTAAATAACACACAGAAATCTCTCTCCTCCTTATTATCATCATGGTGTAAGTAAAACCTTTGCAATCATATTTAAAATCCATTTATAATGTTCAAAGTTGTATCCACCTGCCTATGCACATACAATGTTGAGCCAGTGGTGCTTGTCTGAGAACAGCTGATGAACCAGATTCCTCAGAAAAAACAGAACATTCAAAAACAGATTTAGGTATAGATGGCTGTGCTATGAGCTTCAAAATATCCCAGTATGTTGAAAAATAAGTTTAATACCCATAGTCTTGATACTTTTAGACATGAAGCTAATGCCCGACTTATTCAATGCTATTTGTTTAGATTTGGGATTTTTTTTTCTTAAAGACACAACTAATAAATTAAGAATGCAGTTCCAATACAATATTACACACTGAATTATTTGTGTTAGACAAATATGGTCATACAAAGCCTAACTAGAAGCCAGGTTTGCTGAAACAGAGTTATTTTACACCAATAAAACTACAAACATCTCTTTTTCCTGTCTTATTACCAAAAAAAAAAAAAAAGGACTACAAATGTTGGGGGTGGGGTGGGTGGGTGGGTTTGTCTGGTTTTTTTTCTAAGCAAAGAAATTCCAGATTTCTTCTGATTTCTTTAATGGAAAGTTCCTGAACTCAGCAGTAGCAGAAAGAAGGATTTTCTCTTTTAATATAACATCTTTGAAAGGCTATATTAGCTTCATACATCTTATGTTATTCCCAGTGAATTACTATTACTCCACATTTTTATTGCTACAGCACTCCAGAAATTTGCTATGCTTAGTGCTGTGCAAGCACAAAACAAAAGGCAGGCTCCTGCTCCAAAAGCTTTAGTTACCATGCCGACAGAGTCTCTGCTGGAAGTCAGTTTGCCTTAGGAAAATAAATTTATAATCCTTCAAAACCAGGGTCATTTTCCTCCTTTAAAGAACAGTGAGGACTTTTCCCTCCACCCTTAAGATCCTCTCAGAATTAAAGCAATGACTCACTACCGGAGATCAGCAGTTATTGCTGTTAAATACGTCTCTGAAAATTCCTATCTCTGTCCTGATTTTAACAATGTATGGCCCTGCTACTTCATGTGGAATAACTATATAAACTGCTTCTAAATGAAAAACTTCTTCAATTACCTTATTGCTATCTGCATGTAAGTCGCAATTAAATTAATGAGAATGGCATTCATTAAAGACAGCTTAAGGACATGTCTGGGAATATGTAGTGTCTGACTTTTATCATAGTTATTGTACTAGGTAAAAAAGGTCCCTCTTCAATTCCCATCTCCACATATCTTACAGCCCACCTTTCTATACACTTTCTATGGAATTAGGTAACAACTCCAGAGTTCAAATATGTTCTCAACATTGTTTAGTTTAAGTTTTAATTTTAGGTAATTTTTTTGTTTCTGCCTTGGACACACGTTCGTTAAGGTCAATTGAAAAAGACAGCATATGCCAGCCAGGTTTTTCCAAGTTTTTTATCTCTCAGGCTAAAATCTACTCAACTCAGCCTCCAGCAGGGCTTGAATTCTAATTTTGATTCTGATTCTAATTAATAATTGGAGAATTTATTTCATAGAGGTAAATTGTAAGACCATTTCCTTAGAACATATATTGCTATATCACAATGGCTGGGTTTAAAGGATTTCTCTGCAGTACACTATAATACTAACAATACTAACTCCAAAAAAAAAATGGACTCTTGCATCTGTATTCTAAACCACATTAGAGGTGACACTTATTTTCACTCCTTCAGATTTAGACCATGTGTTTCAGGGGTAAATGTCGACAAGGGCTTTATAGGAAAGAACATCCTGTGCAGCACTTTCTGGTACTTATTCCCTGAAAAATAAATACCACTGTCTTCTGACATGACACAGTCACTTGGATTAATTAGGAAGAAGTGTCATTCCAGCAGTGAAATACTGAGTCCACAAATAGTTTATCATGAATGATTTACAACATTCATTCTTTAAAAAAAGACCCCCAGTATGGTAAACCACAATTCATTAAGTAAAATATACAGTGTATATTTCATCCAAGCCAGGGTGTTATACAGATAGCCCTCACTTATTGCTCATGGAGGAGAGAAGGGCAATGTGTTTTAATGCCCTGCCCTGGGAGTCAGGCAGTCTGGATTCTATTCCTAGCTCAGACCAAAACCATTAGGCAAGTCACTTCATCGCTCTGCTCTTTATCCCACATTCTTAAATTAGATAATAACGTTTATCTTATTATTTGGTCCCTTTAAAATATATATTCTTCATGGTAGAAGCACTTTCTTACTATATTTGTCTAGCTCTTCTGTGGCTTGGATTTTGTTTGGGTTTACTAAATGATTGCTTGTTTCACTAATAACAATGGAAAGATTCATCACAGTATCCATTTTTTAAGGCTAAAACCTACAGTATATAAAGTTCCTAAATCCTTATTGAACCTCCTAGATAAGGAAGAATTAGAGACCCATATCAGAGGTAAGCAAAGAAAAAGAAGACAATTCAAAATCAGAGGAAAATTACCCTCTCATCAGCAAAAGGAATCACTGCCAGTTGCAACTTGACAGTTAGAAGCATCAAAGAGGAGGGGAGCAAATCAGTTTAAATTATATTCTGATTCTTAGAACAATAAGGAAACAGATATTTACTTTTAAATCACTTTTTAAATGTTTAAATAAACTTATTTCTTTTCTTATTCCAAGTTCTGCACCTGCTTACCCTTTGTTTCTTATTTTGTTTTAGTTCTTTAGTTGTTTTTTCCTATTCTGCGGTGAGTTTTGCTTTTCCTAACAATAGTTCTCATTCAGGCACTCCCTTTAATCCCTTAATGTTTACACATATTACAAACAAACACAGAGTCAAATTCACTCAAGAACACATTATCAGAATTATCAGTCTTTGTTATTTGGTTTTCTTCAGAGCATGTCGACTCAGTATATTCAAAATTCATGCATATCCTGAATCAAATGCAGCTGAGCTTAACAAGAATTTCAATCCAGATTTAATAGCAAATGCTAGAAACAGGAAGACAAAATCCCAGAAAGTGACTGTGAAAAATCCCAACGGTGGTGCAATCCAATAAACACAGGGAATGTACTACTGAAAGAGTACTGTACAACTGAAACTTCAGGAAAGAACTGGCACAAGAGGAAAATAAATCAAAGGCTAAACAAAACCTTTACATAAGAGAAAAAAAGACATGAATCTAGAAGCTGTCAAGAAACTTGGAGGGTGCAATGTACTGAATGAGGCAATGGCACAAGGAAACAAATGTGGAAAGAGATAAGAAAAGTGATGAGAATGCAATAGGAAAAGCGTCAAAGAATGACATAACTGATGAAGTAAAACAAGAAAACGTGGGCAAAAGGATAAGACATATGTCACCTGTGAGATCATCAGTGAATGCTACTGATCCTTTATATACCGATGAGGAGCCTGCCACAACAAAAGCCAAAAACTTTATAATCAAAAGCAAAGAACATTTCCATTGCTTTGCAACTGAATGCTAGATAGTCACATGCATTTTATCTATTTGACAAAATATCTGAAAAGGGTGCTCCTCAATTACATGACAATTGTAGGGTTTAATGGAAGTCTCCATGTTCTGAATAAACAAATAAGTCAATTCGAATCAGAAATAACAAGGAGGGGGGAAGGTTTAAGATCTGATTTGGGATGAAGAGGTGATATGAATGTATTATAAAGCTGGGAACAAACCAAATAATGATCAAGAATGTTATAGTTCTTCACCATTTAAAAATTCATAATTATCAGAATATGAAAGGATTGTGATGGGAGGAGATAGAAGAAGAAGAGGAATCTGCTCAAGGTATTATTTAAAACTGAAGGACTCCATTGTCCTGAATTGTATCCATCCCTGGAATAAAGTACCCCTCACATGACATCTTTGTCTTTTTAGGACTGTATGGTTCTGGAGTCATACAAAGGATTAAGGCTAAGCTCACAAAGGCTTAATGAACCCTATGGAAGAACTGCATGAAACAAAGTTATTCAAATTTCAAACTGACATACCAAACACTCACTTTTACTGCTGAAATGAGAGTGATTTGTGCATTGACATAAGTGACAGATTGCTGTATCTGTCCAGCTCCAGAACATCCACAGTTCAGAGCAGCTTCCTGTTCGCTTCCAATGCAGTGCTCACCTAAACCCAATTAGGAATCAGAAATTAAATGTTTGTCCTCTACCTTTTGACATTTGATTCAGTCGTTAGATGCAGAACATTGTCTAATATACACTAACAAGATCCGAGTCCTGTAAAATATGATTATTGCAACTTCTATTTTCAATGAAATAAATATGAAGGCAGTCAAATATAGAATTTGTATAACAATCAACTCTCTCCTCCAACCGTGGGAGCTCAAATATGCATCTCTTCCTTTCAGCTTCAGCATTTAAAGCAGCTAGCTTGTTTCTAACTCTCTTTTTGAGTAAAAAGAATGTTTCACGTGGTGGAATGACAGCCAATTGATTGTTACAGCCTACTTCAACCTTTCCTTTTGACTCTTCTTCAAGATGTTTGTATTTTATGGTAAATTATCCTGATGTCTAGAGTCTACCTTGAGTACTTAATTCTTAGACAAAACTTGCCCCTTCCTCAGTCTAGCCCTTACGCATGTAGATAACATTAAAAGGGAAAAAAATTAAATATTTTACACCTTCTCAGAAATATCACTGTAAATTTTGCTTTAAGCTGTACAGACTGACATAGAGATAGGAAGATTTGCATCTGGGGCTTTTATTTCCAGTAGGATTAACTTTGATATGCATATGCATACATATAATACTGCAGGATATAGCTTCAGATTAAGCTTGAAGCTTTCCTATTGCGTACAATAAATACACTGATAAAATTTTGGTAGCAGAAAGGCTACCACTTCATTTTGTTTAAAAGTTAGAATTAATACTAGATAATTGCCATTGTCTCTAAAGCAAGGAGAGTCCCTTCAGGCAAAAAAGTAAGTTATTAAAGTAGATTATAAAGACAGCTGAATTGAAAATCAGTAAAAAAGGCAGAGTAATGAAAAAAGTATTTAAAATGTGCAAGTCAAGTGCAACAGCAAATTATTTCATGACATAGAAAACATTTTTTTCATAATCATTATTTTACACATTAAGTATAAAATTATAGGCTGAATTTAATTCAGTAAAGCATTATACTTTTTTTTTTTTTTTTTTTAGTGCATGGAACTGCTTTGAAATTGTCTTGACAATATGTGCCAATGATACATACATCCGAGTTGTCTGGTTTACTCGTGAAAACAACACAGCTTTTACCCCACGACTGCTAACCCTGCAAACACAAGATATGAATTTTGGGCTGTATGCTGTTTTACTTGTTTGGCAGTAGTAAAGGTGCTGAAGATAAAAGTATTTCTCTTACAATTACACTTGTATATTCCCAGTGTGTCCTGATTATCCTGTGACTTGAAAACACTGCAGATTTCAATAAAAAAAAGCAAAACCACAAAAGCAACTATCAGCTAAAATTTGGCATTAGTGTGAGATACACTGGATCAAATATCACATTTGCTCCAACTTAGATTACCTTAGATATACACGACATACACTGGTCACCTCTGGATGAAACCAGGGAAAAGCCATGACACAGACGACACAGGTTTAATTTCTCATGCCTGTATAAGATCATTATTTTGCAGAGATTACAAAGGAGAAGGCATAATGGGTAAACTTGAAGGCCTGAGATGTCAAGTTAAATAAGTCTTTTAAAAGTATAATTACTCTTGTCCTGTGATCTTCAAGGCATGTGGGAGGAGGTCTCAGTGTTAGATCACCAGAGGATGTAATCTTAGGTATTTCCACTGATTTAAACCAGCAGAGGATCTATCACATAGACATTAAAGTACTGGTCTAAAAATAAGCTTCATAAAAATGTCTTTATTCAAGAAACATACTCTAAGTATGTGTCTTTTGAATAGAATATGTCTTAACCAATGATAAAAGAAAAAAAAAAAGTATTTTACTACATTCCTCATCATCTATGCTAGAGAATAAATACAGCAGTAGCTGTGAGTTTTAGGCCATATAATATTGGCTTTTTCAACAGAAATGTAATTTAGACATCTAGTGGAAATATGTCTGAATCTTGTGAATGGGAACTGGCTGCCAACAAAATCTGCAATTTCATCTTCATTAAAAAAATAAGTATATTACAATATTTATTAGGTGTGCCCCAAAGGGAAAACACAGCGCTACAATACATTCCCTTCTTATCCTTAAGTTTACATCTGAAAAAATAAAAATGCTCTTGTATTCATTTTCCCATTGTACCTCTACTAGATCAGATAAAGCGGGTGTGTTCTTGCTCTCTTTGAAGTTGTTTCACTCACTTCAGTGATAGTGAGATTTGAGCTGCATATTTAAACAGCGTCTAAACAAAAAGCTTGAAAGGCATTGTATGTAGTTTATGCAGTAATATCCACCCACTTTTGTAAGTACAAGATATCTTGTTCTGTTACGAAAGTACATGAATTATTGGAATGATCACTGAACAGCTCACAATCGTAAAATCTTTACCATTAGACTACATTGTTTCTTATCAGTACTTTTTTCCTGTCCCATGGAAACACTGTTTAAATTTAAACAACTAGCCATTGAATAACAGTAGTAGTCTTTAGGTTTTTTAAGATACACTAGAATTCTGTTTCTTCCTAAATATGGTAAAATTTTGCAAGGTTCCAGTGGTTCAATGAGTTATCTATCCCTGGTATCAACTGATTCTCAAGGGTTCTTCAAAAAATATAACACAATTCTAGTCAAAAATAATGTGTGGGAACTCACTCATTTCATAAATATAAGGAAATGAACTATTTTGCTGTGCATTTCCTAGAGTTCCCCCTTTCTTTCTCCATTTCATTTGTGCCTCCACCTCCTGCACCACCGCCTAAAATAACTTTCCTATCTCTCCACATGCACTATGTTTAAAGTCCAATGATGGAAATATTGTAGGGCTCAAGCACCAGGTGTTGATGCTATCAGGACATGAAAAAAATACTATTGGACATCGAAGTGAAGAACAACAGGAGACCTGTTCCTTGATTAACACAAATTTGGATGTTCTGTCAAATCTACTTCTGAACAGTATGAAGGTTCTTGGAGTACAAGAAGTGATCTTGCAAAATCCTCACCAAATTCTGATTTTATTTAATAAAAATTTAAGTGAAAGTCCTAAGGATTTAGAATGTCCCTGTTGTCTAAATTATACTCCTGGATTTCTTGTATTTAAGACAAGTTTGTACATATAATGGGAAGTTACAAAAATGGAAATGATAAACTGATCGGTATAACTTCATTTATACTCTATCCCGTTATGAAATGTGTGAGGGAATAATTATGTTTCTTCTCTTTAATAATCTTTATCATTCTAACTTGAAATAGGTTTGGGCTCCCAAAACATTTGAAATACTGAACTTTGACTGTGTGCATGTAAGTACATTCCAAATATAACTCTGTACTGCTGTTGAAGGAGGGAGGAGAGGAAAACTCCCCTGA
This sequence comes from Numenius arquata, assembly GCF_964106895.1. Lineage (NCBI taxonomy): Eukaryota > Metazoa > Chordata > Aves > Charadriiformes > Scolopacidae > Numenius > Numenius arquata. The sequence goes on from NC_133578.1 coordinate 36,339,531, forward strand.
AAGCTACAACATAAACCAATAAAAACAAATTTTAAAAATAGTGTATTATAACCTACTTTGAAAAGCTAAGATAGTCAACAAAACCATCCACAAAACTAGAAGAAAAACCTCTACGTAGTCTGAGATAATATGAAATGCAGCTATATCCATTTTTATTTATTGTCACTAGAAGAATGGCTATGCTTGTTATAAGGAAACTAAAACTAGCTCTTTTCTCTGGATTTGGCCCTCATCTGACGTGGACTTGTATAAGCAGTAACAACTGCAATACGTCTCTAGTATCTTAGGATTGTAAAGTCTCTATATCACACCTTCCTCATGCCTTAGACTAAGGATTCTAATTGAATAACAAAGAAGATTTCTGTTGGTTAATGATTACAAGGAGGTATCGGGAGAGGGAGTGTTGGGTAAAAAAAAAATTAAAAATCTTTTTTTTTTCTTCCCTTTTCCTTTGAAGTATTGGAAAATAGTGGTATAATTTGAGTGAAATAGGCATGACTTGCTATCAAGGACTATCCATATTTTCATCTCTATTAGTAGAGCAATTTATAATAATAAATGAGAAAGTGCAGTCTGTCACCTAAAATAACGGAAGAAAACTTGTAGACACACTCTAGCAATCCTGATATCTTGCAACAGTTTTTGTGACCTCATTTTATCCTGTGTGAATAAGTACCCTTGCTTTGAAGTATTAAATGGCAAAACCATTCTCAAATATGAACATAAAATGTAATCTTTAAAGAACATGGGTTAGAAGGCAGTCTTCAGGAGACATTTTCATTGTTCACTTGTGCATTTTAGAAAATGCTACCCCATTGTAAACATATATCCTGGTTACACCCATTGCAGTTCTAAGCTTAAAGGCACCTTGAAGTCCTGGTTTCGTGTCTCTGAGCTTTGCTTGTGATTAGGACATCTGTGATGGCCTATTTGTGTCACTGTATAACTTCAGTGAATATAACAAGTTTGGTCTCTGTACTGGCTTTGTACAATCCATTCTGTACGTTATTTTGATTTCTTTTCACCCTTCACAGTTTTACATGGAATAGGAGCATAATGACCCACTCCACCCGAGCCAGGTATTTCCTGGTAATTAATTAATGGCAGTTAAGGGATTTTAGATTTGCTGTTGGCACTCAACTCAACAAATTGTCAACCATCAGGAAATACCCTCCCTACTTGTCATATCTGCCAAATTACTAATTAAGCATCTAATACTGAAAAGCAAACAACATTTTAATGTAGTTATTAGTTTCATCCATTTCAATGAAATTAATCAATTAAATCTTGTACTGCTTAAAATCTGAACAATAGGCAATTTGCGTTGTATACCAGTGACCATTTTTATTGGTGGAAATTGACTATAAAATTATAAAACAAAATAAAGAAAAAATATAAGTGAAGTAATAAAAGAGAGAAGCAGCTCTGCCTACAAACCCTGTCCTTATTAAAACAATATAATTATTGGGTATGCGTACATATAATACACCCATAAATGTTGCTTATATCCAGATTCTCATGATACTTTTGTAACTAAGTACCAATTTTCCAAAGCCAAAAATTTAACTGAAAATAATAACATATTTGATCTTTATTTGCTAAATAGGAAGAAAGATTTAAAGAAAAGGGGAGAGGAGGGGAGGAGACAAGAGGGGAAGGGACGGGAAAACAGAGGAATTGTTGAAATAGGTCTTATTTCGAAGGATTAAATTCACAAAACCAGTTAAAAAAAAAAAAAGTGCTGCTGCTCACCTTCCAGCTTATAATTCAGAGCTCATATGGCACAGCCAGGAGATTTTGGAATTAGGGTCAACAACTCTCTGTGCATGAGTGAGAATAAATATTTCAATCAAATGGTCTTCTTGATTCTGTGGTCTCCTACAGAAGACTCTTATGCTCTACCCTACCTATAAAAAAGCACTTCCTCCTGCAGAAGTTATTCTATTTTAGATAAAATACAATAGCATTAATTGCACCAAAGAGTGAAAGCATGAGTTCTAATGCAGACACTGAATCTCAGGCACCCCAACCATCCCTTTGACCACTTATTTACAAGACTGTAGACAGAAAGAAATGCCCCTGTCTTGCTGCTTTTAAGCAATCTCCTCATTTTTATTACTGCTGGCTGAAACTGGCATTAAGAAAAATATACGAGTTCAACAAATCATTAAGATTTGATCAGAAACAAATTTGCCTCTTTTGTTGCATATTAAAATAATTTTTTTTCATATTGCCTATTAAGGAAAGAAATCAGTCTGTGTATGAGCTGAATAAATAAATCATACTCATACAGCCCACTCACTTAAAGGAAATTACTCTCAGGACTTGCTGTTGTAAATGTCCAGCCCATTCTTCTTAGACTGTACATTTATGTCTTCTGTAGAGATCAAACATATTTTTAATTCTTAAAAGGGATTACACAGGAGATGTGCTCAGCCATGCTCAAGGATTGGGTAATAAGACACTAAAAATCTTTTGACTTTCTTATTACCTTTCAGTCTGTTTCACGAATGTGGGTCTCTTGGAAACATTTAGCGTGACCAGCATTACTGCCCATTATTACCTTACATCATCAGAAGCACTCAGAACAAGGACAATGGGAGCTGTTTCCAGGAACGATGAGGAAGGCTTTGTTTGGATTATCCCTTGGTACAGTGATTACCATTGGGTAGCATCATAAGATAATGACTCATTTTTCAGCCTTTTCTACAATGTCATAACAAGGAGTGAAGCTTTCATCTCCTTAAAACAGATAATGTCTTTTGCTTCAGCATAAACTTGACTTGTGTCAAATCATATGCTTTAAAAGAAGTTAAAGAAAGAGGTATATTTTTCACATTCTTTTTGCAAAAATAATTAAAAAAAAGAAATTATCAAACGTGACTTACTTCCCTTAGTTACCTAGCACTTCAAAAAGTGAGATCTGCTAGAAAAATTACATATTTTTATTAGATTGCTGTAATTAACCATAAAAAATACTTTCTAAGCACAAATCGTGTTCTTTACATGCTTAATTAGTAGGAACCTGCATCAGTGCCTAAGGGAGTCAGTGGAAGACCTTGAACTGACAAGCAGTTAACGAACCAAATTTTGTTGTTGTTGTTAGTCAAGTTAAATAGGTTTTTCAAGTTGCAAAGGAAGCAATGAGGTGTTGACAGAACATACAATTCCATTTCTTTTAAATAATTTTCTTTTCAACATTTCAGAGAGATCTTCAAAAGCTGTTGACAAGGGACTTGTAATGTTTCATATGAAATAGAAGAGAAACTTCCCTTTAACTTTAGTGGCAGCATATTTTTATAAACCCTAAGTTCTCTTCAAAATTTTTTCTATAATTTTATATTTGTGCTTTAGCTATAAGACAAAAGATTGTTTTGCTACTGACATCACTAAACCTCTGAGTCAGCGGAACTGAATCTGGAATTGAATCTTTTGGGGCTAGCAGGTACTAAACGTATGTACTGTAATAAGAGCCAATATTATTTTAAGAAACAAAGTTGAAATATACAATATACTAATATCTAACAATTTGGCAGTGAAAGGCTGACAGGCATAAATGTTAGGTCTGACTGCATTTGCTTATCCTGTTAGAGTGAATCCTTGGAGAAACTTAAAAATCATGTTTCATTCCACATAACTGACCACAAAAAAATGCTTCTCTCAGCACTAGTTATTAAAGTCAAAAGCCTGCATTCATCTACTTTTTTAACAAAAAGAAGAAACGTGTCCTTCTATAAAAGAAATATTACCTTTAAAACCATCACATGGAAGTCAAGCTACAATTAACAGGAGCAATATTTTAAATTATGCTGGAATTCTACATGCTTCTAAATGAAAGTTCTGCCTTTCAAATATACTTGAATTCACTTGGGGGGTGGGGGAAACTATCTTTTTTTTATGAACACCGAGCAGCAAGGTTTTATTCAAATGAATTTTATGATTAGGTACTCTAATATTCATGTTATTATGATTGAAAGTATTGTTGTCATTAGAATAAACGAATGTTTGCATCCCTGTATCTTGTGACCCCTGTCCTTCTACATCAGCCCCAAGACTGTTACGATTTACAGCAGCAGCCAGTGGCTCCAAAGAACTGAAGCTGCACAAAGAGGTGCTGAAACATCCTGGCCACTTTCCTTCTGCAGATGGGCTAGGCCAGCAAGAGGAGATATAGAAAGCAAGCACCATTGGTAAAGTACAAAGAAAATTAATTCGTCTCCGAGACCTGGATACCAAATAAAGAGGACATTTAACTCCAAGAACTCTCCCATTTACACCAAGGGTGCATCCGCCTCTGCATCTAGTAGAAGATTTTATCATAAAATACATCAACATCAGAATTGACAGACTTAAATATCTCCGTAAGGCATCTTATATTCAAATGTAGGTATCTGGATGAATCCAGATTTTCCACCTTCTAATTTTCTTTTGTCTCTTCCAACATCAGGGAGAGCTGTAAGAACCCAATGCATCCAAGCATCAGACCACTAAAGGTTATTCCTCATACTAGGCCCCAGCATTAAAAACTGTAACCTAAAGACAACGCTCTTCTAAGGCTTGTAACTGTGTATACACAGAATGCTCATACCTCAGCTCTCAATCCCTTTCAAGGAGCAATGAACGCATGTGTATGGACAATCGTGTATCCGCTCCACCCAGCTCACCAGGTCTGAGAAAGCTCCCATCCGGAAGCCATGCAGCAGCATTAACTGGATGCTGAGAGGTAAGGTATGTTAACTCAGGCTCGGTGCCACACAAATTAGGTTACGCAACTCCTGGCCAGAAGTGCCTCACATCCGGCCCACTTAGACTACAGGGAGAAAACATCTATAACAATTTGTTCTTGTACTCTTACACGGGTAGACATACTTCATATTTTCTCAAAACATAGTGTACAATTTCCACATCTTCCTTTTTTGGCTCTGAACCTGATAGGAAGATGGTTTTAGATGGGAAGGAAGTAGTTTTAATGAGTAATAATCCATTTCCTCATCAATAAAGGATTGCAATACTTTTTAAACTACTTGAGTATCAACTGAAAGTCTGTACAGGAAACTTGTGAATAAAACATTTAACAAATCCAACAATCAAAATGAAATACCTATTCAAGGGTACCCTCAATGTGGTAAAGCACATCAAAAGGTGTACAGGTATACTTTTAATTCAGTTTATTGCCTATAGCGTAAGTTCAACACATCATCTAATTCGTTGATGGCTGCAATAAACCGACGTGAGTTCAAAGCCGCTACAACTGCATGATTTTTAGAGAGGCAGAAACACAGAAAGTCAATATAGAAACAAGCAGCAAAGCAGTGTGTCTGAAAACCTGTGAAATAAAGACAGATATTTATGCAGTATTAGTTGATTATCCAGTTTTTTATAAAACAGCCACATGTATACCAAATATAAAACATTTGTAAACAAGAATCATTCAACACAGAATTCATGAAGTTGCTACCGCACTGCAAAAACAGTCTACAGCACTGAGCCAAATATTATATGATAAAAAAAAGTAAAAGCTACACATACACACGAACTTTTTTGCCAAAAAATGTCCTAGTGCTTCGAACCTTTTCAGAAGGTAACTTAAAAACACAGTGCCTGATCTTTTGGATTGGCCTGTAGGACTCCAAGGTCACAGAAACAAGCCGCAATTAAAAAGGGTGTAATGAGGAAAGGTCATGAAAAATGAATAGGAACATGACCCAGCACTACACAGCAGTGAGATACAAAAACAAGCGGGATGGGAAGGCGCCAGCCAGCATGCTTTCCTATCTAATCAGCTGTGTGTCTGATAAAGGAGGAAGTAAGTTAAGGGAGGGAGTCTTCAGCACTTAAAACAATCCCCAAGACTCCATTTCTGCACTGGTAATGTAGTGTCTTTAGGATTCAGGCCAAGAGAATAACTAAAAGGAAACTTAGCAGTCACTAATTGTCAGCTTCGTATTTGTTCATGGATTATAATGACCTGTTTGAGCTAGGACAGTAGATACTGCCTTTCACAACTTACCTACCACTGTCAACACAATGGTACATAATTAGGTCTATGAAAAAAAACCACAAACCCTGATACACATCTCTGCTGCGGCAAGGCTGTGCGGGGACATTGCAAGTACCCAGTCCCGTGCTGACTTTCACACTTCATTTCTCCTTAAACATCTCAATAACATTTCAAGCACACTGTTCTGATTCCCCAATTTTGTAACAATAACAGGATCGCTGTAGATGCTCTCTGGGAAAAATCTGACCGAATCTGAGTTTTGAAGAAGTGAAGTTTCCTCAGATTTCTAAGATGCAACACAAAGTGAAGAGATTTCAGATTTGAGTAATTTAGGAATTCTGATTCATGAACAGAGCTTATAGCAGCTAAGAAGGTTAACCAAGACCTTCCATCCACCCTCCACAAGGGTGCACAAGCAACAGAGGTCTACAAGGATCAGCTGTTCATTTGCTGTAATTTATGGACTAACTTCAGGCAAACTGATCAGCAACGTATTTGCATGGTTGACTACCATGCAGTTTTATTGTTGTAACAACAAAAAAAATGAATTCTGCCAGAGACAAAACCCAGCAAGTCTTGAATTGAAGAGACCAGGGAATGGAGAAATCATTACTTATATCAAAGCTATTTCAACACCCCTTACTGTTCATAATTTGCACTTAGGTTATCTTCTAATTTTTCCCTTGTTGGGTACCAGATATTGGGTTTTGCTATGTTTTTCTCCATTATTTTAGAGAACTTTTAATCTCCTGTGATCCAGACAAACCACGAAGTTGCTTGCATACTGTAACCCAAGTTATTTACTTTCTCCTTCATTGGGCTTTCAGCAGTAAGCATAAATGATGTTCAAAGAATGGCAAAGATCTTCAAGATATTTATTGTATTCTACTACCCATACAATTCATATTTATCTTGATCATTTCTTATTCCAATTATAACATCATAAATAGCACAATCTAGATAAGCTTGCCTATATGCAACTGAGAAGTTGTGCTTATACAGCACTTTAAAAATAAAAGAACACCGAATGACAGAACAAGTTTGGGTATTTCAGAGACTGAATCCTTCTTGCTTGTCAACATCCTTGCTTTTTCTGTATAAGACTAGTTTTAATATTAATTATCCCTTGGAATATTGCTTATATGTATGAAAATTTCAACTAATTGCACACTTTGTTGTGTGTCTGTAGTTGAACTTTGTGAGAGGTTGATTTCTGTTGTCAAGGAGTAAGCCGTTTTGTTTCTTGCATGGACAAGCATAGCTTTCTATTGCTAGAGAAAGTGAACAGAGGTTTAAATAAAATGGCACAGAAACTTAAGCTGGAAAAATATGAGAGAAGGAGAGCAGCAAAAAAGTCTGTTCAAGTGGTGTCCTCAACCTTCTCTCCCTGTCATTTTAAAGACACACACTTGCTAGGGTCCTGTGGAAATTATGTCGCTGGATCTGAAAAGCATCAATATTCAGTTGATATCCATTCCTCACAGTGATGTTCTCCTGCCAAAGTTGTCTGAATTCAACACCTACGGTAATTTTACCTGAATTGTTGTAATTTGCTCTGCATCGTATCTGAAGAGGCAGAATTACCAAATTGAGTAGGCAGCAGGAAGCTTTTCTAGATACATTGACCTCCAGGATCTCTGCCTCAAGAAACTAAAGGTGATCACCAAAGGAAGAACGGAGCTTGCAAAGAAACGCACAACTTCTGCCCGAATGGCACTCTGCCTGTAAGGATTCAATTGACAGTCTCCAGATTTTTTTTGAGAATTCATTCATAAATATGTTTCAGTGAATTGCTGCATTGATTCTGAACAGCACTCCAGAGCAGAACTGCAACATATTTGAAACGATTGCTTTGGCTTTGATTCAATAATTACTTTAATGAGAAAAGTGAGCTGTTTATATTAAGGTATCTTGCTTACACAAGACAAGCTGCTTCACCACAGCTAGAATTCATTAGTCATTATTAAAGCTGATATACAGAATATTGTAGGCGCCAGCTTCCCAACAACATTATAGTTTTAAAAGGCTTTAAAGCACAGTAGCTCATTCATTTGTATGCAGGCCAAACAACATGTTTATGATCACTGATTTTAAAAAGAACATTTGATTTCTATTGACCTCTTCACCGTCTGAAAGCAAAAGGGATTGAACAAAGTATTTGAATATTCCAAACTAAATGGGCATGGTGGTTCAACTGAATATTCCACCAACTTCCAGATTACGTTCACATCCCAGTGTCTCCTGTTGTACTCTGGATGAAAATATTCAGAGATGAATTCTTCAGTTTGCCCTATTCTTTGTGACCAATCATCTCCATTTTATAGCCAAGGGTAAAACATATGTTTTGAAAAACAACCAACCTAATAGTTTTCCACACTTCAAAATTACTTCAAAGAGGCTAAAGCAACAACAACAACAAAAAAAACCCCAACCTTTAAAAGTTTACAGTATGATAAACGAAAAAGTTGGAAAGAGAGCTACATAAATAATTTCATTAACCAATTTCAATACCTTCTCAGGTTTCCTAAGTCTCAGTCTGAATTTTGAGAAGGCTTGTTTTAAAGGTTGACCTAAAGTAAGTATTAAGGCAATATTCACAGATTATGAGGCTGCATTTGTGGCTGATTAGCCTAGCATTTCTGTGTCTTTCAGCAAACTAGCCTCGCCTTTCACAGAGAGGATTACGATCTGGGAATTCTCTTGGGAAGGGCTTGCTCATATGTTTTTATTTGTTTCTACAGTCACCTTTCTTTTTCTTCACCTCCTCGGCCAAGTAAATGACTGCCTTTACGTTCTCTGGATTATTTCACAACTAGAACACCTCAAAATACTTTGATAGCGCCACTTTTTTCCCCTTCTTCATATTATAGGGAAAGGAGAAGCCCTTATATCCCTTCGGAACAAAATAAAAGTTTCATAAAATTGGAAGAGGAAATTTCAGACTGTAATGACGTGGTTTTGAACCAGACATGAAAGTCTCTACTGTTCTTATTCCGATCTCTTTATTATTTGAAACTAGGATGGAAACCTCACAAGAAATAATAGCTTCTTTCTACGAAACGTGATTCCTGGAAAGGAAAAATCAGGCATTGAAGAAAGCCAGCTATAATTTCTAAACTTCAAACACATTGCATAAATCAGCCCACATGCTGGAAAGCCAGTCTCTTCACTCTGCTTGGGCAAGAAGAGGGAGAGATAACAGAACAAAAACTTGTCATAAACCAGGAAATAAGCTTGCTTTCTCCTTCTCATTGGATCAGAGGAGGGGGTTAACTGTCATCAGAAAATGTGTGGATTGTAAGTGAGGCACACTCTCCAGGTTTGAGAAGTTAACAGAATGCCTTGACCAAAGAGGGAAGCAAAACAACTAAGCCTGTTTTTATAGCGGCTGGCTAATAGCACATGTGAAAATGAACCTAGACCAAAAGAACAAAGTAGCCTGGATTACTAACCAAATGACAGATGCAGATGCTGAAGAAGCATTTTCACTCTGTTTCCTATTTACTGGAGCACCTCCTTCACCAGTTCCTGCCTCCCCAGAAGCTGCAGGGAAACCCTTTATTCCAAGAATGTTTCCACAGTTTCATCTTTATGTTATTTTTAGCCAGATTCATTCATACCTACCAACCAACTACTCCTTAAATTATGGATTGCCCCAAAGAAAATATATTTTTTTAAAAATATGAATCATATTCTTGAGTAGTGGAAACTGGTGTGGTGCTACAAACCGCTTCTGAATTCCTTCCTTGATCAACTTTTCCTAGTTTAAAACTTATTGTCACTGTATGAATAGATGTATTTATTCCAAATGGCAGAAATAATGGCATCGCTTGGGATTATAATCTTCAGAAATTGTGCTCGGTAATTTAAGTGGAGTTTTAATGCTTGCAATCAATGCATAACTATGACAGCGTTCCCGAGTATATGCAATTATATGCAGTATTTGGAAAAGAAACAAAAACTGCTGTCACTTGAGTTTCTGCTTCCTTTGATAACCCTTTGCCTATGCAATTAATCGTCAGTCATGAACCATTACCACAAACTCCAAATAATACGATGCATACACTACTCCAAGCATATGTCACTTTTCTGACAGTAATTTGTTGCTTGGTACCATGTTTTGGGGTTTTACTGAATTAAGATAGAGAAAAAATAACAGGCACTTGACCTGCTGGCCAAGATGCCATGAAATCCTTGATTAAACAAGCAAAGATACAGCTTGTTAATTTTCCTATCTTTGAAATCAAACTTACTAAAATAACTTATTAAATAACAGTTTTGTGAGTCTTTTCTACATTATTTTTTCCGCATGTGCCTTACTTACGAATCCAAAAGGAAACTTTTTTCTCAGCAAGAGTGCATCTGCTCCAGAGGCTTATTTTCCAATCAAAATAACAGCCCACTGTGTAATATCACAATTAATTTTCATGTAAAATATTCTGGTTTGACAACTATGATTTAGTGAGGGGAATAAGTAGTTCTCTAGAACTAATTACTTCTTTATAAACAGACACTACTTGCAATCAACCAAACATGAAAAAAAAAAAGAGGATTAAAACGAAATACCTAATTTTGATTTCATATCTAACAACATACCTGCTTAGCATTAGTTGTCCTACATCTGACATATGCTTCAGAGATGACAATAAGGCACAAAGAAGCCACCCCAACTTTAAATGATGTATAAATGGATTTTCAAAGTTTTTAAAACACTTGCAACAGCTTTTTACACATTTGAATCACTAAATATTGAAAGTGTGCATTGGCAATGACTAGCGCCTAAAGAATTGGCGTAATTCAGAAATTAAGAGGTTTACCTACATATAGCAAATTAAACTGAAACATTAGAGGGGCACAGCTTTTAAATCCAACCCCACACCATCAGATTTTTTAAAAATTTGGATAATAATAATAAGAATAAGGAGGGTTTTACTTTTTTCTCCTTTTTTCATCTTTGCAATTCCCACAAATTAAATCAGAGTTGGATCCTGAACAACAATAGGCAAATTCTGAAGAGACCTGTTTAAAGAAAAATCAAAATACATATCAAAAGTTCCCCTAAAATATACATAGACCCAAGCATAAAGTTTCAGGCTGGATGAGCAAACTTCTCTTTTCAAACATCTAGGATTTTATGTTATCGATCAAGCTGGAAACAGAGTCAATTATTCTATTGGGACCTTTCTTAGGGCATTACACACAATGTGATGATCTGTGATTATAAAAGCACAGTGCTAAGGATCAAATCCTGATAGGGTGTTCTTGAACCACCATAATGGAAAGGTCATCCAGGCCCCCCAGTCCTGAGGGTCTGGACTGTCCCTTCTTCCTGCCCACCAGTCCTTTAAACAACATATGAGACATCCCGATTTTTTGCCCTGCCAGGATAGCACAAACATCTGGAAAATCCTAGCTTGGCCTTGCACCCTTATCAACATGTTTGTAACCACAAAATACAACAGGTATTTTTCATTGTATCATAAATCATCCACAAAATCAACAATCAGCATGTCTACCACCTGCAGCTAGAAGGCACCTGCATTTTATCATCTCCTCTTCCAGCGTGACCAATTTATTTTACAGGTGCCTTTTTGCAATTCACTTACAGCGAAGAAACAACAAACAAACAAACGAAAATCAACAAACCTTCTCAGTCACTGGCTTTTATATTTGCAAATGCGGGGCTTTGTAAACCTGATCTCATAGTGGCATAATTATTATAATATTGGTTTCATGACTCATTCAGTGATTACATGCTAACTGCTAACTGGCCACTCCTTGTCACTCACTATTTGCCAACACAGTGTTTATATAAACCAGAATGTGCTGACCGAAAAGCACATGCTGTTAAAAATGCACTTAAATTAAATTACGAAGTTGCTCTTCTATTATTTTTTAATGTCCCTGTGTAATTTTTGCACGCATAACACAACAACTGAAGTTGTGCATCCTTTAAATTGTAAAATCAAGACAGTATTTGGTTTCGTTTCAATTCTTCTCCATTATATCTATAGCCAGACTTAAAAAAAACATAAAAAAGAGTTTTAGTACCTTCAGATCTGTATTGCCTCAGGGGCAAGAGTATGTTCCTAAGTCCGTCCCTGAAGTTTATTTCCACAAAACTGACCACAAAGGGTAAGCTGCTCCCTAAAACTGACAAAAAACTCTACGCACTTGCAGTTGTACTACTGAAGAAGAAGGAGAGTCGAGAGGGGAGAAAGACAGATTGCTGTGGCCTTTATCAAATCACACCCCCGTTGCTCTGCCAGATTTCTGTCTACCGCGTGCCCAGTCCCCACCGGGAGGTCAGTGAGTTTTCTTCACTGCTATCAATTTCCCCGCAAGGTTCTACCACGCAAGTTAGAATGCACATTAGCAATTTAGTACTCTGCCCAGCATCTCTCCTTTCAACAACACTGAGATTGCTCAATCTTTTCTTGAACAACAGAACCACACACAGAAGTCCCAGGCCAAGCCCCTCCCCTGGGACGTTTCAGAACCTTCCTTCTGTGTGAGGCCACACCAGTCAGCTCCCACAGCACTTGCGTATTATTGATATCTTGAAGCTTTCCAAAAGAACTGGTTCATAGAAGGGGCACAGAGCGCACATTTCAGAGGTTTTCTAAAAAATTATGATCATTTTTATTTTTCTCCTTTTAAGATATCAATGAATAGGTGATGCTTTCCCAATTATAGAAACCTGGCTTATCTAAAGGCTTTGGAACTGATCTAAAAGACTTGCTCTTTATTTCTCTTTCAGACCCTGAAAATTCTGTTAGCACATACAATTTATAAAATGAATCACTATAATTTCAAATGAATAATACAGTGCTCAAGATCAATGTTTTACCATGAGAAGCCAAAAATATTAAATCATAATGAGAATAGACTGGTGTGGAATTCCTTATGTTTACAGTATAACTATGCAATCTCAAGATACTTCAGATAATGACATAAAGTTCAAGTAAACAGCAAAATTGGGTGCTTTTTGGAAATTAAATTCAACTTCCCATAACTAATAAATCCAGGCCAAGTTGGAGAGAGATGAAAAAATTTAAAATGCTAGAAATATGATTCAAAAAATACTTAAATACTTTTTTACCATTCAAGTAAATGGGGCACAAGAGAAATTATGACTGCTTGTAAGACCATTTAACTTAAGCCAATCTGCTGGTTGCACATAGTTGCCATATGCACAGTTTGATCTGCACAGTAGAGTAAAACTGCAAAACTAACACAACTTTGCTACAATATACGCTGATAGGTACAGAATTGACTTTCTTTTGTCAAAAGATACATAGATGGTAGGACTGACTTAGACTATTTTATTTAGGTTTAGTTACTCCTACTCAACCACTGTGGGGGTGGTCGAAGGCTGAAATAGGTGTCCTAGAGAGGTTGTGGAGTCTCCATCCTTGGAGACAGTCAGAATGGAGATGCTCCTGGACAACCTGCTCTAGTTGATGCTACTTTGAGTAGGGGCATTTAACTAGACAATCTCATGAAGTCCCTTTAAGCCTCAACCACTCTAAAGTTCTAAAAGAAGAGTTCTCTGAAAGCCAATCTGGGGACAACGGAGACTTTCGTGTTTTGCTGAGTTCGAAAGCTGATGTCAAAGAAATAACCTTTTTTTCATTTCACTCTGGTTCTTCTAGAACTAGAACTTCTAGGGACAACTAAAACTACTGTAGTGAGACCAAAATTTGTATTTGAGATGCATACCATAATGATATTTTTATCCTCACTTATGACCTTAAAATATGCCTGAATTGCATTACTGTATGATTGAAAATAAATGAAAAAAAAATAATGCTGGATGTTGGGAAACAAAAAAACCAAAACCAAAAAAACACCACGAGGGAAATGCTTCCTCTACATTTCTATTTTAGCACTAAGTTTGACATAACCTTGAATTTCCCATGATATAATCAGACATAAATATGCACATTTACTGATGAGATTTTACTGATCACTGGGGAGGAGGGATCATGTACCTTTGTACTCTAGTTGCACCCTTATAGTTTTCAAGCAACTTTTTGGGGGTAAAATCCTCAAAACTGATGCATTCCACACCTAACAATACTTCACGCTTAAAAGTACTCCTCATTTATATATATTAAATCTAGATTATATCTAGAATATTAAGATTCATTTTCTTAAAAATGCATTAAAAAGAGATATGACATTACGGTGCAATAAATGGATGGACAGAAAGTCACTCTGACAGAAATATTTCACAGCATATGTAACCTCCAATTTTTTTTCTTTGGAACATGTCAAGCAGAAAATGAAATCACCATTATTCTCTATAGTGAGGTCTGCCCATGCTGAAGGAACAAATATATAATTATGGCTTAAGAGTATTTATTATTAATGAAAATCAGAACAAAAGAAACATTTCCATGTGATACAGTATGCAGAGCAAAAGGACTGTCCGTAGATAGTGGCTAGAATCTAGTGCTGTTCAAAGACTATCTTTCATTTCACCACTTCAGCCTATAGCTGAGCTGAAGAATAAGGCATAAGTTCCTTATTATTCATCCCAGTTATTGGTATTTCTCAGCCTTGTATGTAAACATACACAAATTAAGGACTTAAGGGCTCAAAAATGGAAAAAAGATCCCAAATGTTCTCCATTGTAAGTATCACCCACATGTGACTTAGCTTTAAGAGTAATTAACTTTTGATCTGATCTAAAAATATTTTTCAAAAGTCAAAGTAAAGCTCTTTTGCCCAACCCTGTTTACCAACAAGCAAAGGTCATTGTACTGAAGAACTAATCATCCAAAAGTCAAAAGCAATTACAAGTGGTTAGAATCACTTAGGGATTCTCTTAAAATATCTTTTGAACTCAAGTATCTGGACTGCAAGCAGCTCATGGATCAGCAATTCAAAACTCAGTTTAGTAGCTGATAGTCTACTTTTATTAACATGACCCTAACCTTTCTGACACGTTTATAGGAAATATCCTACAGCTTTCTGCCTCTGGTTTTGTGTGTTCAGCCTCGGATATCTGTAGGGATTCATGTGTAGTTCTTACTAAGAGAGGCCAATTTTGCAAACAGCTAATTGTTCAAGCAACTCAAAATACTCAAAACAGAAAACTAATTAATACAACTAAGTATGAATTATCACTACTCTATATGACGAACCATTTTTTGAAGTTAATTCTTCAGACATTCTTATTGCCCAGTAAGCCATTTTATACTCTCAAATGAGCACAACCTGAGGTACAGTACCTACTGGTCTTATTGTCTATTACAGAGGAAATGAGACAGGAAATAAAAATACTCCATTAATGGAGGCTGTCTGTCTGCAGGAAGCTTATTCATGTACATTAAGAACAAAACACTTCTGATATTATCAAAAATAGGATGCTGGGAGAATAGAATGTAATATTTTTGACATTTCTCCAGGAACATTCACTTTCATTTAGGCAAGTTATATGGAAGTAGAAAGTGGAAAGGTTGAGATTATTTATAAAACCACCTGGTCCTGTTTCTGAGGCTCGAGTTGCCACACACGTTGGAAGAATCGTGCCAAGCACCAAGAATTCACACATGCTTCACCTAACTACGGCTGCTTAAAACTCATATATGCTCCCTAACAGGCAAAGGAGTGATGAAGAGTAATTCAACCTTACCATGATGAATCATCATCATGAATTTTGACATCAATGAGAGAATCCAGCTCCATGAGCCACAAAAATGAATACCCAGACCACAGCAGCACCTGCATCTGAAGATTTTATTGCAGTTCAGGATCAGAGGTTATTTAAAGAGCAGTTCTGGAAGGAACGGTGTAAGATTTAAGCACCAGCATAAGTGGCAATGACTTCATACACAACAAATAAAAATAATTAATAAAACACTATTAACAAAAGGTAGAGCTTAAACCACGCAGTTATTCTTAACAAATATGGAGATACTAGACTATGCTAGGTCTGCATATTTAAAAGATGCAGAGAAATCTGAGCAAAAGAAACTTTTTCTCTCACTCCCCTGCTGCATCCTGGTCCAACTGACCATTTTCAACTGATTGTTTCATTTTGAAATGTAGGTATTTTACATACGTCAAAGTGTATTTATTTCTACTCTGAGTTTCTGTTCTACAGGTATTGGGTATGTTGTACAATTAACTTCTTCTTTGATTGCCCACTTTCCCTAATAGAATAGAAAAAGGGAACGAGATAAGTGCATTTGAAAACTGAATTATCTAGAAATTAGTAAAAAGTGTTGCTATTTTAAGCTATACAGAAGAGTAACAAAGTGAAAGCTCAAGCTGCCCAGCCATTCCATTTTCTTTGCAGTTAGGGGATGGAAAGAAACCAACTCTGTCAATTTTTATTTCACAATTCTGGTCAGGTTTCAACAATTGGTATCAAACACAGAGGAACCCACCCCATCTGGCTATGTATTTCCCTATAACCCCTTTCCTCGAAATATCCCCATTTGCCTCATTATACACATTTTGTATAATAAGGATAGCAAGAGGATGTACTCAGAGTTCCAGGCTCTGCTGGGGGAGGCTGATCTGTAGAAAGATGTTATTGTTAGAGGTCTTGCAGGAATGGCTTGCCTTTTCCCCACTCTCTTTAACTTCTGCCTCCTACCACTCTACTAATGCTGGCAATAGCTAACATTGCCCTGAGCAAAGCCTTAGGCACTCCCTGGCAGACATTGTCGGGCAAAGGTCTGAGCTTAATCTGTTGCAACAGGCTAGAAATTCTGCAGTAACTTCTTTTAAATATATCTGCAGGTTTCATAGTCAATGAGTCATTCTGACAGAAATATAACAGAAAAATTTAGAAATCATTGAAAGAGAGGAGGAAGAAAGGTACCTCTTCCCAGCTTCCATATTTCAACTCCCTAGACTTTTCTCATTCTAGTTAGAAGACACATTTCTAATAATTTCTAATCCTGCATTAGCCCTATATCGCACCAGTTGGTCCAGGGCTGTAGCAACTGAAACTTAATCCAGAAACATCCTCTTTATCTAAGAATCGGTGCAAATCCTAACCCTTTAGTGGTACAAACCTCTGACACAAAGCCCAACCTAGAAACCCTCACAAGATCCAGAAGCAAGATAATATAAGCACTAATAAACACTAATCCTGTAACTCCAGGCATCAAAAATAAATTCAAAACACATCTTGAACAGTGTATTTGTCTTTCTTCATGAGTGCTGTTATAATCTCCCGTTTTGCCCTCATTCTCATACTAAAAATAGGAAATTTTGGAATGGGGGACTTTTAACATCAGAAGAAAGAAAAAAAAACCATGAAGTGCCTATTTCATATTTCAATGATACCTCTAGAAGTGGAATCAGAAACTTAAGTAAAATATAGTTAAAATTCAAGTCAGGCAAGCATTGTTTTTAAAAAAATTATACTTTTAAAAAAATTGGAGCAGTTATGATGTGATTTAAAATACTGGAATTCAATATAAGAAATCATCTAAAAAAGTAACTTTCAAATTCTAAAATACTCTGAAACAACAAAACACTGTCAGAACCATTCTCCTTTTTGCCTAGATTAACTTGACACAGTGTAAGTCTTCTTTTTAATGCCCACTTAATTGACGCGATGTTAAAGTGAACGTTACCTAAAGAGATCACTTAGAATACCCCTGAGAATCCTAGAGAAAGAAGAATTGCCCAAAAGTAAAAATTACACCAGTGGCCTGAAAGACTAATTTATACTGTTAAGGCATGTTAAAATGATTGTGATTAGTGACTAGTCAGAATCTGTCATTTCCCTCTTTTAGCTGTGTTTATACAGGTCATGCGGTTTCCTCTGAGACACTTCTCCAACTCAAAAAGTAACTGTCAAACTTGCAGTTACAGAACTCCTCAAGAAAAAAAAAAAAAAAAAAGGACTACCATCAAGACCTCAAATTAAAACATTATATTAAGACAACTTAAACGCTTGGGTTCTGTTCCATAAATTACATACATCAATCTTTTTAGTTACATTCCTCCTCTTTTTAGCATTAACTACCGAACAAAATTACACCAATTACGAAAATTAATAAAGAACTCCCACTAATAGCACACTTCTGCTTTCCAAAACATTACTGGAAGACATATCCATTATTGCATTTTCCAAGGTCATTTCTACAGGCTCTCCTAATAACTGTGCCTTTTTTGTGCAATGGTAACTCACTGATTATGCTGTAATTTTAGGGCAGTATTTTAGATTCAAGGTTGAATACCTTAAAATAGGCTGTATGTCAAACAGGTGGTGTGGGCTTCATGCAAGTATGACTGTGTTAAACCGCCTGTGCATGCAGAAGGCCACTCTGAGAGGATAACATTGACTTCTCACCTTAAATATCTTGGACCTTGAAAACTAGCAAAGGTATAGAGCTTGCACAATAAAATATAATCCTGCTTTATTAATGACTTACATTATTTTTACTTCTCTATCTTCATCACATTTCCTCTACGTATAACACCAGCCACACTGCAAAGATCACATGTCTAATTTCACATGTTCCCTTACAGGGGGAAAGAATAAATTCAATTATACAGCAAAAAATCACAGATGCACAGAATGGTTGAGATTGGAAGGGACCTCCGGAGGCTGATTAGACCAATCCTCCCGTAAAAGCAGTATCAACTACAGTAGGTTATTCAAGGTCTTGTCCAGTTGGGTTTTGACTGTCTCCAAGGATGCATACTTTATAGCTTCAAACTTTTACCCTACTCAGCTAAACTGACTTGCCCTTGCCATAAATTTTGATTTACGCTTCTTATACGCAGCATTTTGCTCAAAGAAGTTCAAAGTTATGACAATGGCACAGCTTCAGAATCATATGTGTCATTGAGGAGAAACTACTGAAGACAAAAAGGAACTTTCTATTATTATGGCTATTCAATTCTTCAGTTAAAGCAGGAATTACATGAGTTTACTGGGTCCAGATTTCCTGGCTGTGAAGACTCAGTTTGAGACAAGACCATTTGCACAGGTTATCAAACAGCAAGTTAACAACTTCAAGTTGCTTTGAGGCTATCAAGCAATCAAGAGCTCTGGACAAACTCAAATGATTTAAGAACAGTCATAAATAATTCTTTGTTATTTGGGTACTGTGTGGGGAGTTGTTAGTTTTTTTGTTTTCTGCAAATGAAAGATTACATATGGGATTAGGATCTGCTCATAGCAACAGTTCCCACAAATACAGAAAGTAGTTTTGTCATCCCAAGTGCTGTGTCCCTACACATTGGGTGGAAAATTTGGAAAAGAAATCTCTTGAACCTGAATAACCAGTGTATTGGGTGGAGGGCTCACTTTGCAGCACTGAATATTCACCTCTGGAACCGAGTTCAAACCAAGTCAAACTGATGTAACAGAAAATTCTCTAAACAGAGCATTAATAGTGAAAATTCTAGTCAGAAATCAACTTCAGAAAGATAATGCCTAAGACAATGTGTTTTTCTTTTGTTTCTTAAGATTGTAACTGCTAAGTTAGATGCTAAGTTGGTTGAAACTCTAGGTCTTGGCTTGATCTTTGAAGGATTTATCAACTGCAAGTTCAACTCACAGAGAAAAGAACAATGCCAAGAGGACTAAGAATAAATATTCAAGTCAAATTCCCATAAGACTAAGTTTTGGGGCAGAAAAAATACATCCGTATCTCATCCTTTTCAGCTCCTAATAATTTTCTCTATCTATAGAAACCAGTTCTGCCTGAATGAGCCAGAGGACTTTACAAAAGTCACAAAGGTGAGGAGTTTCCACTGAGTGCTACTTTACTATATTTTTTCCACTTGCTGGATACAAACACTATCAGCAGTGCAATGTCCTCAGAAAGGTGTTGTTTGGTATATGTCTGATTTTTGCCAGAAAAAAAGAAATTCCAGAAATCCTGCTAAATTCCCAACCAGCTCTACAGAACCATGGCTTTTCAACAGGTCGTTGTATGTATCTTGGATGTTAACCTGAGATTTAATATGCCTTTGACATTCATTCAACAACTCCATAGTTGTAAAACGTTTGTTTGTTTTACTTCTGCTAATAGCAATAATGCAAGAGTCACGTCATGAAACTGCTTCAGAGTACAGTGGAATACAGACATTGTCAACAACGATGCAGCCACAGGTGACCTAGCTCACTACCAAGATAAGCCTCATCACAACAGAACAAATTCTATCACCACAGAAACATACATTAAGACAGATCACAGACAAATATGCAACATTTAGTCTCTCACTAAGCCTTGAATATAGCTTTAGGTCAGCACATCAACAGCTATCAGACAATACAAATGAGCCAGTGACTTCAGTGTAACAGGTAACAGAGATATATATTTACAAAGCCACAGTCAGAATCGGTATAAAACAAGATGTCTTAGCAATCACAGTTAATAGAGCAGTGTCATCAAACCTATGCTGTCCTCCCAGTGAAATTTGGTGTTCCTCTTCTCAAATTTAAAGCTAAAAACACTCTGCTAAAAACCAGCAGTACTACCAAAAAGGACTCTTAGCATCACTGTTCATGTTTGACCAACAGGATGGAGAAATGAAGTACTTCAGTATTAACAACTTGCACATATACAGGGGAATGCTCTAGGAGAAAGGCAGACAAAAAGAATCCATTTTCCTCCTACTGTCTATTGTAAAGATTCCCATTAAAGTAATTAATCAGAAGCAGTTTAAGAACCATTGCCTCTCTCATCCATCCCATGAAGATTCTGTTTGATGCAGAAAAGAAAGATTGTAAGTGAATATTTTTTTGTCAGACCTTTCTGATAAAATGAAGCATAAGGCAAAGTGGTGCTGCAGGTCTGGTGTGAAATGAGCAGATGTGACTCAGCTGGGTTTACAGAAGCATGCTTTCCCTTTCATTAATCTTAAAGCTGGCTGTAAGAAAAAGTGCTTACCTTAGTGATGGATTTTGTATAAGGGAAGAATGCAAACTTGGGAAGAAAAGGCTTCTAATTTCAGAAGAAATATTTTACAAATACATATATTTCTTAGGAACAGAAAATATCTGCCCTTTTTTATCCTGCAATCAGCCTCACAGAGCCTGAATGAAAAGGCAGAGATTTCATCAATAAGCCTCAGGCTTATTCTGCCAGCGAAGCTCTACATTTGACATTCTATATTCTGACATTTTATTACTAGCTGTGCTCTGACACAATAAAATTGTACGGCACAATCTGATGATTTCAATTCAGTGGAGGATTTGGATAGGATGCTTTTTCCTAGATGCACTATTTCATATTTATATTACTTGAGAGGCATTAGAGTTCACAGCAGTGACATCAAAAAGGTTTTTAAGCTACCAATTTTCAAAGTAATATGAAGCAGTGGTAACGAAGCAAATGAATTTTAAGGCTGATCTCAATTATTTCTTTTCTGGAAAAGTCTTCTATATTTTTTCATTACACATTCCATTTTTGCCTAGGAGGACAATGAAGAATTGAAGAGAATTCTCAGAAGCTGCAGAAGCAGGTAGGGTTTTAAAAACTTTTTTACTATCCACATTTGTTTTCCAAAATTATGACAGATAAAATATGCTACCTTGGCACTGGAATTATGCTGCTAATGTCAAAGCTTTTATGGTCAACAAAAATGGGAAGGGGAGCAAAGGTTTTCTTGCTACATGCTTCTACAGTGCCTAACACAAAAGGTTTGGACCCATCATAACAGACCTCTATCTCCTGTGTTCTGATTGTAGAAATATTGTATGTGCAGCAAGATATCATATACTTGAAGTACTATTTTGGTTTGATGAGTAATCTTCAAAAAGGATTACAAACACGCTCAGGTCCACTGGATAGAATCACTCTACTCACTCTTGTGTTTTCCTGTTACCCTCCCAAGCATCTGCTATTAACTACCTTCAGAGAAAGGTACTGCATTAGACAGACCTGTGGTCTGACAATTATAGCACTTCATATATTCATAGTGAGAATATCTTAAGCTCTGTTTTAATTTGGAGTAAATGTTATCACGTACAACATGTAAGACTTATACCGTACATATTCAGGTTATGCAGGGTTCATAGGTTATCATTATATTTTTCTTAGTTTTATTTGAAATACACATTTTGAAAATAGTGCCTGTCAGAACATTGTGAGATTTACAGTGTTTTCAGAAAGTGTTATTTTGCCATTTGAAGAGAGCCTTCTTAAGAAATACTGTGTAATTATTTAAACTGCTTAGTACACGCAGCCACAGAGAATACTCACTCAGGTTGACAGCTCCTGAAATTACCATCAGGAACAGAGTTCAACCATTTGAAGCTCTGTGAATTATATTCTAATGGCCCAAATCTCTTTGCCTCTTTTTGGTCAATTCTTACTCTCAATGATCATGCTTCAATTTCTGAAGTCACAGATTAAAACACATTCCTCTCTATGGGAAACACCTTGTCTTATTATGCTACAGTAATATCCCTGAATGCACTGTGGAAACAGACTGGGAAAAGGTTGAGATCAATGGGAATTGCTATTATCTCAATGAAAACAGGATAAAGCCCTAAGGAAAATTTGCTTATACTGATCAGTATAAACCCAAATAGCAATTACGAGGAATCAAGTCATTATGAAGGGCTTCTGGTTTTTTGTGCCCATAAACCTTTATTCTGAACTAAGCATGTTCCAAGACCTTCCATCTCGCTGACTCAACCTTTCTGGATGTTACTGCCTCCTCAGTTGTATTGATTCAAAAATTCGTGCAGCTGCACCCTAAACTAAATAGGCAAATGGTCTTGTTTAAAAACCAAATAAATAAAACACCCAAGAAAACATTTTTTAGAAAGAGTTTTTAGAAACAGGGTTTTTTAGGCTTATGTAAGGCTCATTTCACTGATTATTTTCAGAACATTTTCATGCTAACACTCATTTGCAGAACTGATAGGACTATGACCTCCATCTCAGAAGGGAGGAATAAAATAATCAGGAACAAGTGCTGAGGATTTTGAAAAATTATCTTTTAAACTGAGTTTGCCTCAAAAAAATAGCAACGTGTACTATAGCTAAACTCTGTAACATCCCATTTTTCATATTTGTTAAATATGTGCTGGGAAATGCAAACATACGACTGAAATTGTCACATTTTAAAAAGTACCAGTGAAGATTTCCAATGTCAATTACATCTGTTAATAAGTGACAAAACCTTACTTTAAAATAGTATTCTTACTTTCATTTAAATAATTTCAATAATACTGTTAATATTCATATTTCATTAAATATGTGAATATCGCAAAGACTCCATATGATTTAGGAATATTTCAAAAGAAATAGAGCAAGAAAAATAGCTGGACTTATAGGAACTTTTGTCCATAAAATATGATCAACTGTGATTAGTTGTTCCTAATATATGCAATTTTTATAAACCCCTCCCAACAAAGCTACATATTATATGAACAAATAACAAACTTAATTTGTACAATGATAATACCAGCCAAGAATGCTTACTACCTAGGATTTAGACACACTGGGTGAATTAAAAAAAAAAAAAAAAAGTCACCTAATAAAGAAATGGGAGATTTACACTCAAAATATGACGTCTGTTTAACTTTGTAATTAAGAGCTATTTCGCAGCAGAACAGTCCAGTCTGCATTTTGAGAAAGAAGCAGTGGTAAAAACTTAAAAAAATATTAAATCAATTAGAGTCTTTTATCACAAAATGAACACAACATTAAGTTTGTCCAAGTTCATTACTGAAACATCAATAATTATGGGCTTTGGACTATTTAAAATTTACTTTGAAACTCAAATATCACACAAACTGGGGGGAGAGGAAGAAAAAAAAAAATACATTGTTTGACTCCCAGAAAAACTAAAAACCTCAGAGCACAGCTCTCACCATACTTTTATAAACAACAGATTTTAGTGTAGCCATTGATTTACAAAAGAATTTCCCAAGTAAGGCAAAACACGTATCAAGTGATTTATGACAATGGTAGGAAGTCCACTCAGAGCTGGGGCTGCTCCCAGAATTTTTGCAACTATAGCACAAAAAAGTCTCTTGGACACAATTTGCTTATATGGGTGAGCATATAACAAACATAGCATGCTCTGGCTCAGTGAAAATAGAACAAAGACTTAGTTTAATCAAGCTGAAGTTATTTAAAAACTTTTCTACAGCTTCATTAAATACCTATAATAAGCAAAATGACTTACAAGTGTAGCTAACATTTCTATCAGAAACTAAACGATTCTTA
Source organism: Numenius arquata (assembly GCF_964106895.1). Taxonomy (NCBI): domain Eukaryota; kingdom Metazoa; phylum Chordata; class Aves; order Charadriiformes; family Scolopacidae; genus Numenius; species Numenius arquata. The sequence goes on from NC_133578.1 coordinate 36,363,705, forward strand.
AATAACAGTTTCTGCCAGGAATTCATCTCTTAAATTATCATTTTCTTTCTGTTTTTAATTTTTCATGCTTTCCATGGTAAATGTAATTAGCTTAGCTCTCCTATGACTAAAAACTCCATATAATCACATGCAGCTTCTCTCTTTGTTTTTGCAAATCATGAAAGAAAACAATCCTATGAATAAAGTTGGAAGCTTTGAAAGACAACATTCAACTCGTACGAGGATCTTGCTAATTGCTATTACTGTTGATCCTGAGATCACTACATCTAAGATTTCTTAGGATCAGAGTGCTAGTGACTGCAAAGGGTACGAAACATATTTATTATGATTAAAAACAAACATTCAAGTATGAAACAGAAATTAAATAGAAAGGATATCATAAATAATTCCTGTTCAGTTTCCCAACAGGTTGAAGACTATACTAGAAGAGGGGTAGTTTTGACACATACTGCACATGCAGCACTACAGATAAGATCTAGGAAGAATTCTCTGAAGGTAGAAGCTGTCCTTTTATTACATGATTACACTATAAAAGTGAATATGCAACACCTATTCACAAACATAGATGTTATTACAATAAAACAAACAAGCAATAAAAGTCTAACCAGATGATTTTTGAAAGATTCTTTAGTGGAACTAATTGCAAAGGATCCTGCAGCAAAGGCACAGAATTTTTAAGATATTTAGAAAAATCCCCTTGTAAATTTGGTAATAAACAGTACACTTGTTTAGATTTTGGCTAATCTTAAGGATTTCTCAGCCAAAAGATGCATCAGAATTGTTCTAATGAAATGAACTTTCTCTAAGACAGAAGTTTACAACTGAAAGAGCCAGTCCACAATTCTCTTCCAGTAAAGAAGAGACAGTAATAATGTTTCGCTAATTTAATTTTGATATCAAGTTTTGTAAGAGTTTTATAATTTAATAATACAGAAGAAATCTAATCTTGGAACTAAGATCAGATCTATTACTTGACAGGTTATACAGGATTTAAAAATAGCATCACAGAAATACAACATTATTCTTTCTAATGAATGGTCCCAACACGAATTAAGTAACTAAGTGCAGATTGCACAGTCAACAAAAAACAAATAAATTCTGTTAATGAAATGTTGTATTTAAGAAATCCTGTGGCATGTTGATTGCTCTAAATCCAAAGTGATGTTTCAAAAGCAAGTATAGTAGTCAGTTCTTTATTTCCCTGTCTCACATCAATTCAAAGCAATGTGCTGAAAGTAAATCAGTTGCAACGTAATTTGTCAATGCTATTGTCAGCGGCCAAAAGGCAACATATGCTCCCCATCATAAATAGTTAAATTATTAACTCTTTAGCAGTGGCAAAGAGCAAAACCTTGAAGGCTTTTATCTCAAAAGGATATTTTTAACAAAACACAGATCTACCAATGGCAGCTGGATGCACAAATACCAGAAGACACATAGAAAAAATGGTTTCCAGCAAGCTGTTAGTTATCCAGCATTGTTCAGTGGGTTCTGTATAAAAGTACATCTAGGAGCTGACTTAGCATAGGGAGCACAGAAGACCAGTTCTCCTCCACAAGCACTGTGTAGTGCCATGCACTCCTGCCTGGCCAGAAGACTGGAGTGCATTAACACAATTGTACATCCCCATGCCTGTTCCTACACCAAAAGTTCAGAACAAGCTATTAAGCAACAAACTATAGTAGATTTTATGTCACTATGGAGCACTGAATACAAGAGATAACCAGACTTTGTACTTACATATCTAACTGTACAGAGTCTTGGTCTTGGAAGGCAACCATGTAAGGTAAAGTAAAAGCAACACAGAATGGCCCAACACTTGGTTTCTGTGATCTATTATTTGCCAACTGAGTCAAAAAGATGCCTTATGGTTTCAAAACTGCTGCTTTGGGAGACTAGAATAAACATGCAGAAAGGCAGAAGACCAGTCAGATGTTTTCCAACTCTTCTTAAATCATTTTGTAATTATTCCTTTCTTTCTGAGCCAAATGATTTGCTTCTGATTTTAATTAAGAGTTTCTCTTTTTTAGCTGAGCACTTAGATCAGGAAAGGACGGTGTGGAGGTGCTAGAATCAGAGGTTAACAGGGCCTCCTTAGCACAAAATACCCTCAAGAAGGGACTGGTCCCACGATATGTGCGTGGATCTACACGGAGAAGTAATTCAGACTGGGGCCACCATATGCTTCTTTGACCCATATTCATGGTTCCATGAGCAGAGGAGAAATAGTACTACTACCAGGAGGAGAAACTTAGCAGTTTCATACTTCCTTAATAAAATCCTATTTTCAAAGATTGTTTCCCTGAAAATAAACAACAGAAGATAAAGGATTTATTACTCAATGTTCACACCATCTTTTCAGGCTATGAATTACCTGAAAAGCTGCCAGCTTTTCCACAAAATCAGAGCACACTGTCTCTGCTCTATTTTCTATGAATATGCTGTTGGTTTTTCCAGTAACAAATACGTACCTCTCCAGCAAAATATTCTGAGCCATTTGCTGCAACTTTGGCTGTAACTTTGGCAGACTTCCAGGACTATCTATTCAGCAAGTTTCAAAGCAACCCAGAATCAGCAGGCAATTTGAAAAGTTCTCAGCCCCTCCTTGGGCTCACACATTGGCCTCAAACGGTTATACAAATGTAAACACAATAGTAATTTTTTCCACTGTGCTTCTGGAGCATGCTTTCCATTTTAATTTTGTTTGTTAGGCATTGGCTGCTCTGCAATACAAGCCATTGCACAGTAAGGGCGCACAACAGGGAGACTCACTTCAAAAATGCACTCCTGACCTAAAGCAAAGACCGAGTTAAGATGCACTGTCTTTTTATCTTATTACAGAGATCTAAATACTTATACCAAGTTTTCCTGTTAGAGTTCAGATGATATCTGGATTTTCACTTCAATGTTCAGCACCAGTGAAAATCTCAAAAGATACGGGCTGCCATTCAGTCCACAGACCAGCCGGCCAGCCAGTTTAAACCCTTGTCTGGGGACAGACCTTTAGAGAAATCCCCAGGACCACCACATGCCAAGAACAGGGAGATCCTCACTGCAGAAAAGGAGCAGAGCATGGTAGCAACTACTGAAAGAAAAATGTGATTTAAAAATAGGCATATAGAGAGAGATAGGAAAAATCCTGTCTTTCCACAATAAACTTTAGCCTTACTTTATTTGAAGTACCACATTTTCTCCTCTTTCCCAAGCACATTTTTATATTTCTAGGCACTTGTAAAACTCTGGTCAACTCATCAAAACACTGAGATTCTATTTTTGCAACACACAACAGATGAAATAATGATCTATTTGTAAAACATGGACCAAAATAAAAAGCTGAATAGCAGCAAAGTACACATCTTTTGATATTTCAAAGACCTGGTGATAGCTGCTCTAAGTTTTGTGGGTGTTTTGTATCACTAATTGTTAGTAATGAAATTGCAAATATGCACTTTATATTTAGCAAGTCTTAGCTACATTTTAAAACATTAAATCAGAGAGTCCCTAGTTCATTCTCTAGTCTTAAAGTGTGCATAAATTGGTAAAAAACCTTATTGCTTAAAACTACAACTTAAATAGACCTTTAAGCCATCTAAAAAACAACTATATTGAGATTTCTCGCATGAAATTCTTGTTAATTCTACCAAATTTCTAGATTACTGGCATTATATTTACTATGGCCGGGATAACAATCCTTAAGCAGTGGAAAGTAAAACAATCTGCCACCTAAAGTAACATGTATTCATTTTAAAGTTAAGATCTCCCAAACACAAACACAGAGTCAGATCCTATCATCACCTCCAACTGTACTGTGTTTTTATGTCCCGGGAAAGCTTCCTCTATTTCTGTCAGCATATAGCAACATTTGTTTTTCTGCAGTGCAATCTCTTGGTATTGTTTCTCTTCTGCACAATGAATAGAAATTATTCTGTTTCCCGGATATTTAAAGCCAAGGAGTTCCTATGTAATCTTAAGGAATAGATCAACAAATCTATCTTAAAATTAAGCATACTAATCTCTGTCTCTAACATTACAATCTGAATTTTAGCTAATTTCATACTTATAATGAATTAAAACTTGGTAAGTGAAAGGTTGTATCCTGTCTGAAAAGATTTCTTGGATTACTTTGACAGTGTTCTTAGTTTTCTCAGAGGCTTTGCATCATGCCTCTCACATGCTGAGCCATTTTTTTTTTTTTCTAATAGTTAAATTTGATCCAAAAATCTCAATTCACAAAAGCTTGTTGCCAGTGTTGCAAGACTGAGCAATAGAGAGAAGGTCTCTGAATAGAGCAGGTCATATTAAGGAGGGCTTAAGCAAGACTTTGTACCTGCCTTCATGCACAAGCACACATATTTTACTAACAGATGCTGGATTGCCCAACCACCCCTTCTGCAAGAACAAACATGGATTCATATTCATTTTTGCAGGTGCAGTACTATAAGTTTCAACCAACTGAAAATTCAGCTTTCCTTATTTTCAACACAAAAGTAAGGTTCTTTTAATATTATTTTGCCTATCATAAACTTAAAAATCAAAGTAAATGACTATCATCAATAAAGTTAATGTTTCTTCATGCTCCTCATAAAAAGAATGTTTTGTTACCAGTGTGTCTTTTAAGCGTTATACAACGAAAATTTCTAGTGGCTTGGAAAAATCCTTATCCCGTCTAAACTTCAGCTCCTATTCTAAAAATTAACCCAAGAAAATTTAAGTTGTTTGGTTTTCTGTTCTAAATGTATTGATTTTCCATTAAAAAAGAGACTCTAACACCAGTGTATTTTTAACCTCTCAACAAAAGATCAGCACTGTAATGTAAATATTTCAGATGTAAAAGCTAAGCAGAATAATCCATTTTTAATCTCAATGCTTAAATCTCACCCATTTGAAAGACTTTTTTTAGACTTTTTGAAACTTAATACTTTGTGTAGAAATCCCCTTTTCTTTTTAAATAACAGAAACTAGTGTTTTTTCAGAATAATAATTCACAATAGCCAAGTTCCTGGAACTCGAGACACTTTCAAAACCATTGTCCAAGCTTTCACCACTTTACTCCGAGCTTTATTTTGCAAAGAACACAGCAAATGAAAGAGAAATACTTGGAGAATACATGCACAGGGAAACGCACATGTGCAACGACCTTCCACTGAACTTGTTAAGGAAGCTTCTAATGAAACAGTTAAAAACAACGACAAAGATGATGATGATGATGATATAACAATACATTTTCTCATTTATTTTTTTAAAATGAACACTGAGATAGGGTCTTGATTCTTTGGCCCTGCTACGAGTGACACTCCCCTTCTCAGTTTATGCAATAAGTGAGTGAACGTTATGAAAGCTTCGCCCATGTTAGGCTGCGAGACTGAGGTCATACCATTATACTGAATCCACAGATTTCCCTGTAAAATCTGTTGCAAACAATGAGAACATGTTGATCATTAGCAAGTTACTCCCTTCACACAGCAGAAGGTGAGTAGTTTGTGACCATCAAAAGTTTTTTTTAAAAACACCAGAAATTTCTGTGAATCACAGTCACATGAAGATTGTTTTAAGAAAAGTACCGTTTCTGGCACATGCAGCCTCCCAACCAACAATAGTTCTAGTTTTGGCTTTTCTTACTCATGACTCTCTCAGAGCAATGCTGTATTAAGCAGGCCAACCAAAGAGTGACACTAAACTGTAAAAGAAGCATTTCCTGTCTCTTTGGGTCTGTGATTGAAAACAAGACTTCTCTGGACTCTATGGCCAATACAAAATATTGGCAAAATAGCTTGAAGCTTTCCTAGCTATAAGGCAGCATGCTTTAAAACAAAGAAGTTCCACGTCTTCTCACATAATTTCACTTCTTTTAGTATTGCTAATTTTCTTTCTCTGACTGAGGGAAAAAAGTCTTTTTCTCTTTTCTGTTTGCCCCAAATGAACTACAGTAACTAAATAAAACCATCCATCTTAAACCATCTTGCTCATCACACACATCCATCAAAGCAAGGTCTGAATGTGAATCAATCCCATGCAAGATTAGCAGAAAAACAACCACGCTTGTTCTTGGTTGGACACAGGACACCACGATACAATAAACAATATGTCTGTATACCTGTCTAGTATCAGAGATGTTTGGAAGCACTCTGGAACAGAAGTGAACATAGTACTGAGATGGTTCACAAGGCTTCACCAGTGAAGCTGGATTAATTCACAGCAATTGTGGTTTGTTCTCCACAGTGCCCCCATGGAGTAGTTCTCAAGCCATCCAACATTTCCTAGCCTTTCTTATCCTTTCATGGCAATTTATCAGGGAACTGCCTGAGCTGCTGTAGCTATAGATTTGAACTGAGTAAAGACAGAACAACAACAAAAAAACAAACCCACAAATGAACATTTTAATCTTGATATTAAAGCTCTTATAGCTGTGTCTCTAAAATCATAGTCTATGATTATTTTTTTTAAACTTCAGCTTTCCTAAGTAATGAATTCCATGGTAAAAATTATCCTGTTGGTGTACTACAATACAAGTATAATTGGAAAGCTAACTCTGTAAATACATTCATCATGTTTAAGAGGGAAAAAAGGCTCTGCAGAAGTAGGAAATACTTGACTACAGTGTAGAAGTGGCAATTTGTGAAACATGATCAATTTTAAAAATAATTTTGTCCTTTCCATACATTGTGCAGTCACCAGCGGAAAATTCCTACTATTTGTGAGGTTATAAGGCTATAAATCAAACAAAATAGGAAATGTCTCCTCAAGCCCTCAACAAATAGGGTACAGCTGCAATAATAGTATTGTGGAATGAAAAGTTTGGTATATTAATTTTACAAACACCTTAAATCATTAACAGCCATCATTCTAATTGTGGTTTATTGTGCAATAATAAAGTACTGTTCTACTTGGCAGCTCCCAAGTTTAAGTTGAGAATTATTCAGTATATTTTAGCATTGTTTACATTTAATTTTAGACTAGCTAAGATTGGTCGTGTGACCCTAGTCCCAGGTCAAATAACAGACCTTTTACCATATTATGTGATTTAAAGTAAAGTACCATTTGAGCTAAAATAAGGAAGCTGAAAAGGAAAGAGGAAGCAAGTTCAGGCACCCTCCAACACGATGGATTGTAATAAATCAGCTGAACAGAAAAGTGAAAAAAATTCTTCATAAGATACAGGCAGGATGTTTTTCCAGTTTTACAAAACGATGCTCAGTTACTGCATTAGCAGTTTTATCCTTGTGCAATTTAATTCTTACTTTTAATGGGTTTATACTTAGCAAAACCAGCGGATGGTTACATTTTTTAACACCAGTGACTGAAACTAAAGATCAAAGACCAAGTGACATGTTTTTGTCATTTGAAACTTATCCCAGGAATCATCAGTGTTCAGCTGCCACACAAGGAGAACAAAGTCCCATCCCAAAGCTAAACTAAGACTTCCTTGTGGCTTAATCGGGGAAAGAACGAACAGTTAGTTCCACACAGATTTCACCTGGAATGGGGAATAAACAAATGAGAAACACGTCAGAAAAAAAAGAGAGAGGAGAGAGACTCCAGCTACGGTATAACTCTCGTGACCAAGACTTTAATAATCTTATTGTATCCTTTATGTCAAAAAGAGAAATGCTGTGGGTATGCTAGTTGGGACAGATTTTCCTTTTTACTTTTTTTAACTTTAAAGTTTATTTGTAATTGAAAACTTGTCTATTCCAGAGAAGCTCCTTTCCACTTATGATGACCAAAGCCATAAATCTGAAATCTAGACTTAGATTTCAAGCCCTCTTAATGCCACTTCTTTTTTCTCAAAATAAGATAAAGAATTCTGATACAGGCCCATCGTGAACACCAGGCTGTCACAATATTCTGTTTTCATAAGACTCCTGAAATATACGATAGGAGTATTGAAAAATGACACAACATTTCTATATAACATACAATTCAAGGCTGAACAACTTAGTCAATTCTATGCCGGAACAATCTAATAAGAACCAAGCTACCAAGCACATTGTGCCATGAAGCATGTAAATTAATTAGCATATTCCTTTTTTGACACTCTAATGACCATTTCCCTCTACATCTATGACTCTAGCAATATTACTTGTACTCATTTTTTTTGCTAATGACTTCTCATATGAGACAATATGGACAAAAAAGTAGCAAAAGATGATACTTCAGAAATTATTGAATCAAAAAATAAGTGTGTGAATAAAATATACTGACAGACACACATTGTTTTAAAGCACAATTTACATTTTTACTACAGGTCTGCAGAGTATTCAAAATGCTCTAAAATGCATGAATCTTATGTAAGTTACTGTCTAGGAAACAGTTACCAGATGAGTCATATATACCTATGCACATTAACCTTTCACGTATCACAGCCATCTCTGATTTTATAAATGCTATAGATCTCTACAAAGGAGGTACATTTTTCTATGATCAGAAGATTGCCACCTCCAGGCTAGATATCCAAAGTAAACGCACATGGAAAACCGTTGGAGATGTCAGTAAGGGAAGGCTACTGCATATGGGTGGTGCTTAATGGCTCAATGTCAAAGCAGCAGGCGGTCAGGTGGAGGTCCTCAGGGGTCATTATTGGGGTTCAATAGTATTCAATATCTTTATAAGTGATTGGAATGATGGAATTGAATGAACACTCACCACATCTGGGGATGACACCAAGCTAGAAGGAGAGGCAGATACAGCAGAGACAAGAGCCACCTTAGGAAGAGAGACCTTAGCAGGCTGGAAGACTGGACTAACAAAAAATGTACGAGGTTTAACAAATGAAGTTTTAGGAGTTTATGAGGTATTTTTATGGAATAAACCCAAGCAGCAACATAGGCTGGGATCTCACTAACTAGAGTGTCACTTTGGAAGTACCGGTGGACAGTAAGCTGAACATGAATAGGCAGTTGTCCTGTTGCAACAATGAAGGCAAACCATGTCCTGGGCTGCATCAGTAAAAGTATAGTCAGCAGATCAAGGGATGTCACTCTGCCACACCTGGAACTCTGTGCCCATTTGAGTTCCCCCATTTCAAGAGAGACACTGACAAAATGAAGAGGCCCATAGAGGGCCACCAAGATGAACAGACAGTTGGAGAATTTGCGGCATGAAGAAAGGCTGAAGGAACTGAGTTTTGCTCAGCCAAAATAAAAGAAGTTTGGGGGATCTAATCAGCCTTGCAATACTTAATAGGTAGTTATGGAGAAGATATAAAGATACTCTCTTCACAAGGATAAATGGTGACATGACAAGAGGAAACAAACACAAGTAACTTCAGGAGGATAACAATGTGGGTATAAGAAAAAATTCCTCATCATAATTCAGCATTGCAATAAATTGCACAGAAAAATGGGGGAAGCCCTTCAATTCAAGCCATACCCTATAGAAAGCCTTTATCTTGTTCCAGTTCTTGCCCTTACCAAAATTCTAAATGTTTTAGAAAAAAACTACCAAACTTGGAAAAGGTAATTTCTAAATATTTTTTTATAATTTAGTGTGGCTACCTAGACTTTTGGTGAGAATAGGACTGTTAGTTAATTCTGTATTTATGTGTTTAAAATGTAACCTCCTTCCTGCATGTGAACAACTACTATGCAGTTTGATTCCATTAATTCTGTGAAGATCGAAATCGCAACTGAAACACAACATTCAAAAGTTTCACTAATAAACTTCCCCAAATGGTTTCTATAAGAAACAGTCATGTGAAATTCACTCAACTAAGAGTTCAAACTCTAAACTGAACATTCATTTCTTTCCTCAACGTGCACTCCTAGGCTTTTTAGAATTTCACAAGCTATATGGTTGGTTTTTTTTAATGAAAAATTATTTATGTGCTGGCAAAACTGAGGTATTTAAGCAGTCAGGCTCACAAATTGAACTACATGTCATAAAGCCCATCTCTTTTTATCAGCATCCATTAAAGTAACATTTATTTAAATCATATAGTAGTGGCTTAACAAGCTGAGATAAATTCATGTCAAATCAGAGCCCAACTCAGCTGGAAGCATTCCAAACACACTGTTTGGACATGCATATAAAGACTTCCCTTAGTACTGTGTGCGGGGGGAGTCCATTACTAACCTGACTTCTGCAACGTTGGCCTGACCTACAGCTTATTTGAATCAGTAGAAATCTTTTCATTGACATCTTGGGCTTTGGATTAGCCCTTTATGTAGTTCTGTTTTCTTTGTTAAACACTTTCCCCACTTTACCAAGCATCTGGGAGTTACTCAAGGAAATTATACTCAATGTAAAGAAAAACTATGTTTGTAACATTCTCCAGGATAGTGAATATGAACGATTATATGAGCAAGACTTTGCCTTCTTACATAAAACAGCCCTCTAGCATCATCTTTTACTGTATTATAAACTACTTAAAAGTTCAAGAAATATGAGTAGATATTCATCTAGGGAAGACTTTTGTGTTCCAATCGGTATTATATTACTTAATGCTTCAAAACTGGTTTTCATATGTCCCTTTGATAATTATCACACTGTATTCTTGACTTTGTCTCTGATACCCATAACAACTTCACTACTGGAGACTGAGATATTTCAAATTTCATTTAACTGGGCTCTGAATGCGCAATGATACCAACATTTTGCCAATTCTTTAATTAGGTTTTCCAGAAACTATTTTTGGACTGTCATATTCATGCCACTACCAGATTTAGATCCTTTTCAATTCAAATATGAAAAAGACAAAAGCAGAAATTCAGACTGAAAACAAAGGTGGAAAAAGATGATTTCCAGTGACTGACCACACATCAAAATATGCCATTGATTTAAATGGATACAATCTATCCATCTGCATAGTTCATCTACTATTATTAAGTAGCATGAAAGTTTAAAGCTCTGCATTTAGCAAGATAGGGAGGGGACTATACAGAGATTCATCAGGTCACTGAGTCTTATCTCATGTAACCAATCCTGAATATATTCCTATTCACAAAGCTTTCGTGGTCCATCTTAAAAGCAGTTTGGGAGGTTTTCTCTCCACTATTTAGATGATGGTTACAAACTTTCCAATTTAGAGCCTAAATTTATTCATGGCTAATTCATACATTTATTTTACTTTGTACCAACATGTAATTTAGCTTAGATAATACTACTCTCAATAGCTATGTGAAGGGAGAAAGAGATGTAGAGTAACAAGGAAAGAGAAACCTCAGCATGCATTTTTTTTAGGCTTAAAAGCTTTGTTTGCCTCACTTTGTAAGCCAAAAAATAGCAGGCACCATAAAACTGAGCCCTTAAATCAATTTGTCAAATCCATATAAAATTAGAAATGTTATCACATGGGCTGTAGCTATGAAACATGTGACCAAAAACGTGAGAATCAACCTAAAGGATGGGAAACACCAAAATCTTCAGGAGCAAAATGTAACTAGTGGGGGAAGGGCTTCCTCTAATAAATATGGAGGACTAATTTCTTTGATGACAGAACAGGGTCCAGTCCCCAAAAATATTTTTACCCAAAGAATAAACAGGCCAGAAGTTTTACATCAGTAAAATTCAAAGACTCTTATTTGCAGAAATGAGACCTTCAAGCCTTAGTTTACTGAGCAGGCCTTTAGGAGTTCAGCAATGCACAGTGAACTAATACTCAAGGCTATCAAATAGACGATTTTGGATCAATGAGTGAAATTACTAAGGTGATTTCTGCATTAAATATATCAAATATATAAAGTGTTTCCTTTAAGCAGCACATAGAGCTATGACAAAAATCAATTTGCATTCTTAAAAATAACCAAAATAATATTCTGCAAGCAGAATACATTAAACAGTCATGAATCTTTGGCTTGACATAATCCCAGAAAGCCTGCTCTAAGGTCTCTGCAATTCAGTGCTCTTCAACTTAAAATTTTCTGTAGGAATAAGGAAAGTATATAGACCCATATAGATGAATCCTATTTGTACTTTGATAGCACTCTGGAGAAATTTCTCTAAAGCTGTTTTTTATTTTTATGGTTAATATCTCTCTATACTTTTTCCCTGTCCTGGAGTTGTGATATCATTGTGTATTAAATTCTACAGTGTGTCCACAAGGAAACAAAAATCTAATAGGAAATTTAAAATTTTACTATTCAGCCATGTGGGATTTCCGATGAAATAGATGTTTTTTCTCATCTACTAGCAATGTCAACACAATGGTTTGCAGTTATGCTGCAAAATTATCTTAAAGCTTTACTGGTAAAACTGCTGTCTGCTCTGAGTAATGGGAGTGAAAATCTTCATTGGAGCCTATCAGTCCTTTAAAGAATCCTGCCAGACATCAAGCCTGCCCTTGAACACAGTGCAAAACTGAAAAATTCCCCTCCCTCACCACTCTGTCCTCCCAAAACCAGAGAAGCAACAAGAAAAGCTACCTGATATATCAGACACCCTTCCCAGGTATAAAATGGCTCGACTAAAATAGGGGTGCAGTATTGCTTTCACTGTCTTTGCAAATGAGAATGTTGGACTGTCACATCACTTGAGTCTGAACTATTCTGATCTCCTATGACACTGGATTAACCTAACCGTCAAGGAGAAACTGTGTGTGACTTCTCATGTTAACAGTTCCAACAGACTTAATGACAGTTTTAAAAGGTCTTTTATTCTGTCTCATGTCTGTCAGATTAAACCACATTCCATTCATAAAAAATTAATCTTTCATCATTCCTAGACTTCAGATATTTCCTATGCATTGCTTCCATGTCCAAACACTCCTCTTTTCAATCTTAACACTGAGATTTTAAGTTATAGTCCCTCTTCCCAGTTAGGAGCAGCAGAATAGGATTTAATGTGCAAG